>NC_079496.1:21726318-22395478 GCF_030052815.1 Hevea brasiliensis | reverse complement strand
GGTACATTCTCTATCTCTGATCAAGAAGTATTTGTATTATTTGATTCGGGTCCAACCCATTCATATGTTAGTGCTAGCATAGTCAGTTCACTGGCCGTTCCGTGTGTGCAAATGGGTTTTGAAGTGCTACTAACTAGTCCGTTAGGACAAGAGGTCCAAGTCATCAGAATCTATAAAGACTGTCCTTTGGTGATCCAAGGACATGTTTTCCTGTCAGACTTGATTGAAATGCCCTTCAGAGAGTATGATATTATTTTGGGCATGGATTGGTTAGCCAGGCATCACGCCATGATTGACTGTAGACCAAAGACAGTCACTTTTGGTCTCCCTTTGTACAGTGATGTGCTAATACATGGGGAGAGGCATTTACTGCCATCAAACATCATTTCGGCTGCACTAGCCAGAAGAATGATCAGAAAGGGGTGTGAAGCATACTTGGCACATGTAATAGACACCCAAGTGGAGAGTCCAACACTGAAAGACATCCCTACTGTATGTGACTTTCCGGATGTATTTCCTGATGAATTGCCAGGATTACCTCCAAAAAGAGAGGTGCAGTTTGAAATTGATGTTATGCCTGGTGTGGACCCAATCTCCATAACACCATATAGAATGGCACCAGCAGAATTGAAAGAGTTGAAAGTGCAATTGCAAGAATTGCTTGACAAGGGCTTTATCCGCCCTAGTGTGTCACCTTGGGGAGCGCCAGTATTGTTTGTAAAGAAGAAGGATGGCACTCTCCGCTTGTGTATTGATTATCGACAGTTGAATAAGGTGACTATAAAGAACAGATATCCATTGCCACGCATTGATGACTTGTTTGATCAGTTGAGGGGTGCAGCTGTGTTATCCAAAATTAACCTGAGATCAGGTTATTATCAGCTGAAAGTACAAGAGCAGAGTATTCCTAAAACTGCCTTTAGAACCTGCTATGGCCATTATGAGTTTTTGGTTATGCCATTCGGGTTAACTAATGCTCCGGCTGCTTTTATGGATCTGATGAACACTATCTTCAGACCATACCTCGACCAGTTTGTTGTGGTATTCATAGATGATATATTGGTCTATTCGAGGAATGCAGAAGATCATGATAGACATCTGCGGATTGTACTGCAAACTTTGAGGGAGAAACAGCTATATGCCAAATTGTCGAAGTGTGAATTTTGGCTGAAAGAAATATCTTTCTTGGGGCATGTAGTATCAGAAGAGGGCATCAAGGTAGATCCAAGTAAGATTGAAGCTGTCCTTAATTGGAGGCCACCCAGAAATGTCACAGAGATTCGCAGTTTTCTGGGTTTAGCTAGATACTACCGTAGATTTGTGAAGGGATTCTCCATGTTGGCATCTCCATTGACCAAGCTGCTTAGAAAAGATGTAAAATTTCAGTAGACGGACAAATGCCAGCAGAGTTTTGATGAATTGAAGAGATGTTTGATTGAAACTCCAGTCCTGACTTTACCTACTCCAGGTAAATAATATACAGTATATAGTGATGCTTCTCACAATGGGTTAGGTTGTGTGTTGATGCAAGATCGAAATGTCATTGCCTATGCATCACGCCAGCTAAAACCGCATGAGAGGAATTATCCAACACATGATTTGGAGCTTGCAGCTATTGTGTTTGCTCTTAAGATCTGGAGACACTATTTGTATAGGGAAAAGTGTTATATCTATACAAATCATAAGAGTTTGAAGTATTTGGGCACCCAGAAAGAGCTGAATTTGAGACAGAGGAGATGGTTATAGTTGATAAAAGACTACGATTGTCTAATAGACTATCAGCCAGGGAAAGCTAATGTTGTGGTTGACGCCTTAAGTCGCAAGACTACGGCAAGTCTACGGGTTACTCCTTTGTCATTGGTACATGAGTTGAGATCATTACATGCCAGCTTAGAGATTAATGATGATGGGCAGACAGCAGTTGCATGGCATGTACAACCAGTGTTGATTGATCAGATTAGAATGGCTGCTTAGAATGATCAGAAGTATCAGAAGCTTTTAGAAGAAGTCCGGCAGGGCAAAAAACCAGAATTCTCAATCAGAGATGATGGTCTACTGCTACACCAGGGCAGAATATGTGTTCCTAATGATGTTGAATTGAGGAAGAACATTTTGAAGGAAGCACATGAGTCTCCTTTTGCCATGCACCCTGGTGGCACAAAAATGTATAGAGGGCTAAAGGAGCATTACTGGTAGATGGGTATGAAAAGAGATGTGGCAGAGTTTGTATCCAAATGCCTAACTTGTCAGCAAGTGAAGGCAGAGCATCAAGTACCCACTGGGTTGTTACATCCACTACCAGTACCAGAATGGAAATGGGAAAGAATAACAATGGATTTTGTAATGGGACTTCCGAGGACACAGAAGAGTCATGATGCAGTATGGGTCATTATTGACAGACTGACCAAGTCTGCTCATTTTTTGCCAGTCCGGATGGACTACAGTTTAGAAAGATTGGCCAAGTTGTACATTGATGAGATTGTGAGACTGTATGGAGTGCCAGTATCCATCGTATCAGACAGAGATCCTAGATTCACTTTTAGATTTTGGGGTAGTCTTCAGAGAGCCCTAGGAACTAGATTGAATTTCAAGATCGCATTCCACCCAGACGCATGCATGGCCAATCTGAGAGGGTAATTCAGATCTTGGAGGATATGCTACGGGCTTGTGTGATTGAGTTTGAGGGCAGTTGGGATACACACTTGCCTTTGATTGAGTTTGCTTATAACAACAGCTATCAATCAAGTATTGGGATACCTCCATATGAAGCTTTGTATGGCAGAAAATGTAGAACCCCGTTGTGTTGGGATGACGTGGGTGAAAAAAAGATGATTAGACCCGAAATTGTTCAACAAACTAAAGAGAAAATCAGGGTGATTCGAGATCGACTTAAGACTGCATCAGACATCAGAAGTCCTACATTGATCTGCAAAGAAGGGATATTGAGTATGCAGTGGGTGAGAAAGTTTTCCTCAAGGTTTCTCCTTGGAAGAGAATTATGAGATTCGGCAGAAAGGGAAAACTGAGTCCTCGTTTCATTGGGCCATATGAGGTTCTGGAAAGGGTGGGTCCTTTGGCATATCGGTTGGCACTACCTCCAGAGTTGGAGAAGATACATAATGTCTTCCATGTGTCTATGTTGAGGAGGTACCGATCAGACCCATCTCATGTACTACCAGTAGAGGAAATTGAAGTAAATCCAGACCTCACATATGAAGAAGAACCCATAGGGATTCTGGCTTATGAGTTGAAGCAGCCACGGAACAAGCAGATACCGTTGGTGAAAGTGTTGTGGAATCATTATTCGGGCCAGGAGGCTACCTGGGAACGAGAGGAGGACATGAGGAGACAACACCCACAGCTATTCAGAGATTGATACTAGGTAAAATTTCGAGACGAAATTTATTTAAGGGGGGGAGAATTGTAACACCCCTATTTGTATAGCTAGGTATATTTCACTGTTCCGGTGACTGGTGTTGGTCCGAACAATTAAGTAGATTAGAACCACACTTAAGACAACTAGAGAAGCCATAAATACAAATAATTAGTAATGTTCAATTAGTTGAGTATAAATAAGAAAAACAGAATAGAAGAAGTTAAACGAGCTGAGAGTCACAACGATGGGTGACCTTCTCGGGAACAACTGTGAAGTCGTTTTAAACTTAAATTTCGAACCGTAAAAAGTGACGCTGCGGTCCTTAGGACCCTTATAAACACAGTGGAAAAGAGAAAATCACGAAAAAGAACTGTTAAACCAGTCAAATAATTAGGTCAGGGAGCCGGAAGAAATATTAAATTAATTGCAAACCGGGTTGAACCGGCGAGGGGCAATTTGGTCAATTGACTCCGAAAGCTGACTCCTGACCTAACTGTCAAATAAAATCAGAGAAAAGAAAATTTTGGGATCAAGAATTAAATTAAAGAACTATTGAAGAATTAAAGAAAAAGAAAAAGAATAAAAATGATACTTATTACATCATGATGATGACATCATATAAGATGTCAAAATTTATTTTAATTTTCCAACCTTTTTTGACCAAGTCAATTATGGGCATAAAAACAAAAATTGAAAAGCCAAATTTTATCTCTTCTTCTTCTTCTTCTTTTTCTCTTTCCCGTAGCTCCTCATCCCTCCCCCTTTCCTCACTAAATCCTCCATGGCTACTTAATTTCAAGCTTTTAAAGCTTGAATCAACCCCATAAATCCCATAATTTTCCTAAATAAAACTTGTTCTTAGATCTTGGCAAGCCTATTGAGAAGGAAATTTGAAGGAAAATAAAAGGGAAATTGAAGCTTGGGGAAACTTCACAAGAGGTTAGTGACAAATTCTTCAAATTGTCTATTGAATTTTTGTTTAAGTAATTGATATAAGTTAGAAATTAACTTTAAATGGAAAGAAAACAATTATTGAGGGACTATATATGAGTTCAACCAGCTAGGGTTTATGTTTGAAATGGGTGATTTGATACAAATTAGAAAGTAGTTAAGTGAGAATAAGTGAATGAGAACTAAATATGCATTTATAATTCAATAAATGAACTAAACATGGAAGTTAGGGTTTTGCACTTAGGGTTTATGAACCAAAAATGTAAGAAATGAGTAAATGGTGTCTTGGACCTATTTTGAAGTGAAAAATGGTCAATAATGACCAAAGGAGATGTGTGGGAATTGTTAGAATGAAAGTCAAATTCGTAGGGTAAATGGTCATGCTGCTGGCAGCATGACCAAGCCAACTTTGAAGGACCAAAATGGAAATTTTACAAGTCCAATTGATATGCCACCAATTGGGGATGAAAATAGACATAAAATGACACAATTTTTGTTAAGGAACCATGCCCAAAAACTGACCAAAACCTAGTGAACCAATTGACCAAAGCTGGATAAGAGCAGTCTGCCACTGCACAAACTGACCAAATGAACAGTAATTGTTCATTTAGTCATAACTTGATCTAGGAAGGTCAAAATGACCTGACATTTTACCAGTAATTAGACAAGATATAGATCTAAAACTTTCATGAAGAACACCAACCCAAATTATGCCATTAACCTAATCAAATTATTGAGCAAAGTTGAGTTACTAAACCTGCAAAACTGCAGCATTGCCATTTGAACAGTAAAGTTTCAATGGCTATAACTCTCTCTAGAAAACTCCGATTTAGGTGAATCTTGAACCGATGGAAACCTAAGACATAGTAGAACATTTCTTATGAAGGAAATTAGACCAAATTACGGACTTAACTTGATCAAATTATTGAACGAAGTTGGATCAAAAATCTGCCAGAACCAAAATTGCAGCATGAGCGATTGCGTGAACAGTAACTGTATTTTGGCTATAACTTGAGCTACAAAACTCCAATTGGGGTGATTCAAAAAGGAGAATAAACTTAAGACAATGGGGAACATTTTCTGTGAAGAAAGTTTTGTCAAATTCCAATAATAAAGTGACCAATGGAACAGTGCAACTTAGGACTCCAAAACTGAAATTTACCAAATTTGCCTAAAAGACTTAGGATTTGAGTAAACAACCAAAACCAACAAGTTTAGTGACCAAAATGTGGTATGTGGGTGAAGTTGGAGTTCCCATACCTATTAAGCCTTAGAAAGTCAATTATTTGACTTGAATAGTGTAGTGAATAGTAACCCGAAACACAAAAATTTCGAGAACGTCGAATTTAACAAGTCAGAGCTAGGTAAAAGTGAAGTTAAATTTATTATTGGATTTATGCTAAGTTATGGTACTGAAACACTGTGAAATTGTGTGTTTCAGTGGAAAAGAATACCGGGACAGAACCCGAGGAGTCGAGTCAAGGCCAACAGGCGACTCATTTGAGGTTTGTGCACAACGTATACTTTTTATAATCATCTTTTTCATACTGTTTTGAATAATGTGAAATATTGAATTATGGCATTCTTATGATGTTTTGATTTAAATTGTTGAAAGTTATTATGTATATTGAAATGACAATGTTTAGCAAATTGTTAAGATAAGTTTTGAAACCACAGTGTCATGACCATATATTTGAACACCTCACTAGCACGACTAGTGGAGGTAATTAGTTTCGAATTTTGATTCCTTCTCTGGAGAAGTGTTGAGGTGTGCCAGTAGAAGAGGATGTGAATGGATATCCATATATTTGAGCTAGCTAGCCTTGTGATGTAATTTCTCTTTAGCCTCTGGCTATTGAGATTCTATTTGTTTCCAATGGCATGATCTAACTGTGGATTTTATGAAATGTGTTTTGATTCTTCGAAATGAACTTGGTTTGCATTAAAATTTCATAATTCGTGTTTGTGTTTAATGCTCATGTTTAGTTAAATTTTTGAATAAATGTGATTTATATTCTGCATAAAGATTATTTTAGTATGTTGTGTACCACTGAGTCCTAGTACTCAGCGATAGCTTTTATTGCTGTCGCAGATTTAGAGACTAGAGGAGCAAGTGATCGAGTCATGAAGATTGAGGATCATTCAGCTTGAAGTCTTCGGGTGTAATTTATACCCTAACTGTAAATATTTCTTTTGATGTATATATATTGCACATAAATGTATGGACATGTAAAAATGGGTCTTGAGTAGTTTGTATAAAATTTGTATAAATTTGTAGTATATATTGTAGTTTGAAACTCTCTTAATGTAAATTTTGCAAGAATGTATATAAATTGTTTTGTCTCTAATGAAATATGAGTACAACTATTTTATTTAATTTAAATGAAATGTGTTGCTAGTATGCTGAGGATTATTGAATTTTGAACTTGAGAAATTTATTGAAATGATTGTGAAATTGATTGAGTTTGATTGTGAAATTGAAGTAGTAGTTGAGAAAAATTTTTAGAAGTGCTTTTTACAAATCTTTGAAGAACTGTTTTCTCAAAATACAGAGGGAACTCTGTGAAAATTTTTATAAATTTTGCGAAAAAATAAAATGGGCCAAAAATATTAACTAGTTTTAAATTTTAACTAAATGTTTTAAGTACTTATTAGAAAATGCTCACCACTTATCAAAAATAAGAAAATTATTTTAAAATCCCTTGTAGGGTACTTAATGAGTTATCGGTAGGTGAAGTTCGGTAGTTCATTAGGTATTCTACGGGATCATGTTATTCCTTATAGAGGGGTAAGGTGTGACACCCCGAGAGCTGACTCCTGAACTAACTGTCAAATAAAATCGGAGAAAAGAAAATTTCGGAGTCAGGAATTAAGTTAAAGAACTAATTAAAAAAAAAGAAAAAGAAAAAGTGTAGGGAGATGACATCATGCATGACATCATGCATGATGTCATAAAAGTAATAATTAATATATTTAATTTATTAGATTTTTTTTGGGTCTTCCATAAGCTAAAATACATAAAGAAAAGAAAAGAAAAAAAAATTAATAAGTCATCTTCTTCCCATTCTTGCCGCCTCTCTCTTCTCTCCCTCACAAATCTCCATTCAAGCTCTATTGTGAGCTTGAAGAACTAAAAATCCCACCATAAAAAAATAGTCTACCATAGATAAAACTTGTTTGGGCAACTAGAAAATAAGATCTAAGGGAAAGAAAGAAAAGAAAACTTGAAGAAAAGGCAGAAGAAAATTCTGCACACAAGGTTAGTAAACTAAACTTGATTTGTTAGTTGATTTAGTTATGTTTATAACTTAATTAACCTAGAAATATACTTAAAATGAAAAGAAAACATCTTTAGAGGACCAAAGGAAAATTCGTCCAGCCTATGCAGGGGTGAGAATTTCATGAGTTTGATTGAATAAAATATGTTAGAAAGCTTGAATAAGTTGAGGAATTGTGTTTGTATGGTTGGAATTAGTAAAATGTAACAAATTAAGTGAGTTAGGGTTTTGGGACTTAGGGTTTATGAACCAAAAATATAAGAAATGAGTAAATGGTGTCTTGGACCTATTGTGAAGTTAAAAATGGTCATTTGTGACCAAATGAGTTGTGTTGGAATGGTTGGAGTGAAAGCTAAATTCGGAGGGAGTGTGGTCATGCTGCTGGCAGCATGACCAAGTCAGCTTTGAAGGACCAAAAATGAAATTTTACAAGTCCAATTGATATGGGACCAATTGGGGATGAAAATAGACATAAAATGACACAATTTTCATTTAGGAATCATGCCCAAAAAGTGAACAAATTGACCAAATTTGGAAAAGTGCAGGCTGCCCTGTACAAACTGACCAAATGAATAGTATTTGTTCATTTGGTCATAACTCGAGTTAGGCAGGTCCAAATGACCTGAAATTTTACCAGTGGCTAGATGAGATATAGACCTAAAACTTTCATGAAGAACACAAACCCAAATTCTGCCAGCAACCAAGTCATTTAGCCTCCCTAAGTTGGTGACCCAAAACTGCCAGCACCAAATTTGCCCAGAAAATCTGGGTTGTTTCCAATCCGGCAGCCATGGTTCAAATGGCCATAACTTGAGCTACAAAACTCCAATTGGGGTGATTCGAAAAGGAGAATAAACTTAAGACAATAGGGAACATTTTCTATGAAGAAAGTTTCGCTAAATTCCAGTAGTAGAATGACCAATGGAACAGTGCAACTAGGGACATAAAAACTGAAAATTTGACAATTTTGCCTAAAGGACTTAAGCTTTGAGAAAATGACCAAAACCAACAAATTTAATGACCAAAATGTGGTATGTGGGTGAAGTTGGAGTTCCCATACCTATTAAGCTTTAGAAAGTCAACAAATTGACTTGAATAGTGTAGTGAATAGTAACCCGAAACACAAAAATTTCAAGAACGTCGAATTTGGCACGTTAGAGCTAGGTAAAAGTGAAGTTAAATTTATTTTTAGATTTATGCTAAGATATGGTACTGAAACATTATGAAACTGTGTGTTTCAGCTGAAAAAGACTTGGAAGCTCGGAGAGACTGAGTCAAGGCCTAGAGGCGACTCACGTCAGGTCTGTGCATAGTAATTTTTATTTAAGTATATGATTCTTGAAAATTTGATTTTTTTTTTTAGTTAATTATGAATTGTGTTGCCATTTATGATTGTGAATATGACTTTGAAAATTAACCAGATTTCTCATAAATTATTTGAATAAATTGTTTTGAATTGATTTTATGTTCACACTTAGCATGACAGTATCACATTATTCCTCCTTCATTTATGGGGTTGAGATCGTTCATTTTCCTCCCTCTCTGGCTTGCCAGTTGAGGTTGAAATCGGATGAGTACTCATTAGCTAGCTAGCCACCTCCCTCATTGATTTCGATTAATGGGGTTGTAGATTGCTTTGTCGTGGTGTACAACACGGCATTGATCGAAAATTTTGTGTCATGGCTTAAGTTGTGTATGAATTGGCAACACTGTGTTTCTTAAATTATTTGACTAAATTGTGTTATTATGAGCTTTGATAATTTGCGAAATATGATTGAGAAATATTTAAACTGTGTTTTGATAATGAATGATTTGTGTATTGCATTTCAAATTTCTTTTATTGTGCACCACTGAGTATTTTTATACTCAGCGATAGCTTATTTTGCTGTCGCAGATAAGAGTAAGGAGAAAGCAGCAAAGTGAGCTGCTATTGAATTGAGGACTACACCAGTCTTTTTGTACGGGTATTATTTTATACCCTTGTAGTTAATTTTTGATGTAAATATAGTAATGTTGTATGTATCAATGTAAAGTTAAGCAGTTGTAAATAAATTGTAATAATATTATTTTTTTTTATTTCCTTCTGTAAATAAATATTTGTACTTGTGAATTTCATACTTTATGCCATGTGAATGAAATTATTAAATATTTTTTGATGATAAATTTTGATTGAATTGTGGAATTATTTTGAAGTGAATTGAATTGAGTTGATTTGAGGTTTATTGGAGGTTGGGAGTTGTGAAAAATTTTTGGAAGTGTTTTTCTCAGGTATTTGAAGAATTGTTTTCTCCAATTACAAACGGAACTTTGTCAAAATTTTTATAAAATTTGCGGCAAAATTAAAATGGACAAAAAATTTTACTAGTATTTAAACTTTGAATAAATGGTTTTTAATTCCTACCAAAATGCTCACCACTTCCAAAATGTAAGAAAATTGTTTTAAAATCCCTTGTAGGGTACTTAATGAGTTATCGGTAGGTGAAGTTCGGTAGTTCATTAAGTATTCTACGGGATCATGTTATGCCTTACAGAGGGGTAAGGTGTGACAAGAAGTTTCTTATGAGCTAAGACGTCTTTTGAGAATAATATGATGTCATCAATATAAATCAAAACACTGTATAAAATAGGTTCAAAAATCCGAATCATGGCCTTTTGAAATAGGGAAGGAGCCACCTTGAACCCAAATGGCATAACAGTCTATTGGTACTAAGCATTTGGAATGCAAAAGGCTATTTTGTATCGATCTTCTGGGTTAATGCCCAATTGCCAAAATCTTGCTTTAATATCAAACTTTGAAAAGATATGAGCCTCCTGGAGATGACTGAACAGGAAGTTTATTTTGGGCATAGGAAAATTGTTATCTCTCAAAAAATTATTTAAAGACTTATGATCAATCACAAGCATTTTCTTTTCTCTAATTTTTTCTAATCTTTTTTCTATATAGAAGGCCTAACATGCCCATGCTGAGTTTGTGGGTTCAATGAGGCCTTGTTGAAGAAGTTGCTGGCATTCTTATTGGGGTAAAGAGAGATCTAAAGGAGTCATTTCCTGGATGGGTTGCCTTTGTCGGATTAATGTTTTCGTTAAGCTTAAGGGGAAGCTTAATAAAGAAATTTTCATTTTTCCATAATGGTGTAGGATGAAAAAAATCTACATGAGAGTCTACATAAGAATGCATTAAAAGATCCCTATACTTTTGAAAGTCTGGAGGAACTTCAGAGAGTAAGAACATCTTTTGAAATGTGGTAAAAGGTTTAAAAAACCTTTCATATTTTATCCTAATGGATAGAATTTGAAGCTTTTGAGCTTGTTGATATACATTTAAGCCAATCAGCAAGTCTTTGTCAGGAAGATCTGTGTAAATTACTTTTGTCCAGATAATACAATCAGCAAAAAACTGTATGCCAATGGGTTTTTTCGTAATAAGATCAATCCTAAATACCTTTCTACCTACTGCACAAATATATTCAGAATGAGGAACACATGCTTCTTGAAAAAGAACTGCAGGATTTATCATGCTTTTATGAGCGACTTGTTTCTGTCATTGGATTCATTGATATTGGAGCCCAAATGGCATAACAATCCATTGGTACTGGGCATTTGGAATGTAAAAAGCTATTTTGTGTTGATCTTCTAGGTCAATACCCAATTACCAAAATCCTGCTTTAAGATCAAACTTTGAAAAGATGTGAGTTTCTTGGAGATGAGTGAACAGGGAGTTGATTTTGGGCAGAGGAAATTCGTCATCTCTACAAAAATAATTTAAATGCTTACAATCAATCACGAGCCTTTTCTTTCCTCTGATTTTTTCTATTCTATCATACTAGCTGTAACTTGAGCATTGAAAAGTCCTCATCAGGTCTATACTTGGTGGACCTCTAACCAATTTATTTTTTATTTTGCAGGTCCATTCCCATAAAAAAATTTTATGTACCGCAACAATATAATATATTTTAAAAATCTACTAAATTATACACGTAAGAATAGATTTTGGACTTATTAAATATTATTATTAAATTTTTAAAAAATATTGTATTTATTTTTTTATGTTCAATTTTTTTATTAAATTAATAAAATTTTTATAATTAATTAATTTTAAAAAAATTATTTTACAAAAATTTCAAGAAATGAATTGTAAATTTATATTAAATTATTTTTTTAAATAAAATAAAATAACTATAAAATACACCTTCCATGAAAGAGAAAAATAAGCAAATAAAAAAAAATTACAACGTGACAGTTGATACATTCTGATTCCCGCTTTACATATATTTTTCCTTTTTTTTTAGGAAAAAAAAAACTTTTTATATACTAAATTTTTTGAGTCATTTATTATATATCAATAAATATTAAATAATACTAATGAATTTTAATAATAAAATTATATTTAAAATTATGATATTTTAAATTTAGCATTAATTAAAATTACTTATAAAAATATTAAGTAATTATTATAAATATAAAATATAATTAATATGTTATAATGATATATTTAATTAGTTTGTAAGAGAATTTAAAAATAATAATAAAATACATTGTTGTAATTAATTTAAATAACAATATAAATAAAGAAAATGATAAAATTTAAATAAATAAACGCTATTTTACAATCACAACAGTAGTATCTCCTTTCCTACTAGCTTTATCCTTTACATTATGCTACTTTAATATAAACCACAATAATTAAAAAATTATTAAAAAAATGCTAATTTAGGTAATGAAGATTAATATTTTTAATTAAATAATTAGTAATGGTATAGGTCTTCCACAATTCAAAAGAATCTTTGAAATGCTTTATTACATTGTTTATCACTTGAACTTTGATATCCTAAAAAATTGTTAATTATGTAGTAAGGTAAATTATTTATTTAGAACATAAAAAATTTCATAAAATCAATTTATAAATATTAAAAATAATAATCTTAAAATAAACAAAATTTATTTTCTTGAGTTTAATATAATTCTTGAAAGTTTCAATTGAACCAATTCGAAAAAGCAATGATTTGAACCCTCCATTTTATTTTACTTAGTTTGAGTCTATTGATTGAATATATTTTATGTGCTTTTCCATCAATATTTGCTTATATATTTAATCTGGCCTCTTAGGTGTCTACAAAATTTCTGTGTGCTCCACCCTCCTATAGACTTACTTGGTGGTGTCGTCTTATTTGCATTTACACCTTGACTTCATTGTAGTGGCTCACTAAACCTGATTTTTTTTCTTCTTCAAGTTACATTGAGTGTATAAAGTGTACTAAAAAATTATTTATTTGGAGCTTTGAATATTATTTAGTTAGATTTTTAGTCATATTCTATTCATTGAAATTGAATATATATATAAAGAGAGAGATTTTTTTAAAATAAAGACAATGGAAGATAAATTATCAAAATATTCTCAACCTACTAATTTAATAGGTTGAAAAATTAAGAATTTTAGAGATTTTAAAACTTTCAAAAATCTTATGTCTGTTAAAAAGTCTCTCTCCCAAATAAAGTTTAAAGCCCTCTAGTTTAAAACCTTGTAACTAATTCCTCTTATTTATCATTTCCCTTCACTTGTCCCATTTCCCTAGTTTTGTGGCCCATGTATCTAAACATATCCTGTTTGCTCTTCTAGAAAAAAAATGCCACCACTGCAAATTCAAGAATAAAGAAGCAACAACAAGAATTGGACCAAAACTGAAAAATCATAATAAAAAAATATAAAAAAAAAATGGTAATAGCGACGCAAAATTGAATGAGCTTGAGTTTGAGATAAAGACTTGAGAGTGAATAAAGTGAGAGAAGAAAAGAACCGAGTGGGCATGAGTGAAAGAAGATAGAAAGAGATTGCGGAGAGAAAAGAATCAAGAGCCACATGATATATATATATATATATATATATATATATATATATATATATATATATATATATATATATATAATCATGTCTCCACTCTTTTTTGTTTGCGCCTTGGCACTCCTTTATCAAGAGTCACCGCTTTACTATTCAAAAACATTGGGTGTCTCCTTTGCTCTTCTTTGTGTATGGTACCAAGAGAATCATTTACACTATATCATTCTACTGAACCATCATAGTTACGTATTTAATGAGCCTAAAATGCTTAGAAAGAATTTGTTTTATTGACCCTTGTGAAAGAACATACTCATGAATTTAACAATATATCTAATTCAAAATCTTAAGACAATGAGTTTATAAGTCTTTTTATTTATATATTTTTTGCTTATTTCATTTCTTTTTCTTATACAAAAATTTGAACAATTAAATATTCCCAACACTACTACCCAAACCAAAATAAAATACTTATGAATCTATGATGAAATTCTAAAGAACCTTGCAAAAAGGAAAATGAAAACTCGAAATACTCATCTCTGCAAAGTGCCAACTCCAAAACCAATAAAATGATGATCTCTAGCTTCAGGTCTTGATGATTGCTTGCTTTCTTTTTTTTTTTGTCCTTTTTCCCTTGCTTCTGCAGTCCTCTGATTGTTTTTCTGGTGGAATTTTAATTTGTGATCCTTTAGCTAGAGTTGTTTGATTAGTTTTTTGTTCTTAAATGGATTGTTTAGTTGTTATGTTTCTTGCTAGGCTCCCTCCTTCAAGGGTGGAACCAGAAAATTTTATTTGGGGACCAATCGTAATACATTAATAAAATATTTTTTTCACTCACATATACACATATATATTTAAGTATAAAATATATAATAAAAAAATAACACAAAATGTCAAACTGTAAGAATTATTTATCTATTAAAAAAATTATAGTAAAATCTCTATAATAAATATAAGTATTACAAAATTATAGTTTTGATTATTATATAACTTCATAATATAAATTATATTATTTAGAAAATAAAAATACAGCATCAAAGTATTATATCAAATTCTCATATGAAATTCATATATTCAAAAGCCAAAAAAATAAATATAAACCCCAAATAACTAAATTATATCACATAATAGTATAAGATTAAAAAAATAATCATTAAAATTAAAAAGACATGAAAAATTATAATTTGTTAAATTAATAAATTAAATATATTATACAAAAATAAATATTTATTCAAGTTGATTAATTCAATTCAAAATTTGAACGAGAGTTGAGATCACCTATTATCTACTTGCATTTGTGTAAATAAAATAATTTTTTAATTAAAATGAAATAAGGAGAGAAAGCAAAATGAGAAAAGTAGATTAAAAAAATATATTTTTATAGGAATTATTAGAGAAAAAATACAAACAGAAAAATCTCTTTTGATTTTAAATTGTGTGATAGGATATTATTACCCTAACTTTTATTTAATTTTCATCAAATAATAACTACTAATAAAAAATTAAATAATTAATTTTTTAATTGAACTTTTGCCCTTATTTAATGACAACCAAATAATATTAAGGTTTCAACTTAAACAACAAAATATAAATTATTAGAGACATAAAAAATTTGAGGGGGCCAATTAATAAAAAGCAAAATTTATTGCACTTATTTAATATTTTTTTATAAATATTTATAAAGGTTAATACAAATTTTAGAGATTAATTAATGAAAAAACAAATTTTATTACATATATATTAAAATAATTTTAAAAATATTTGGGGGCCAAGGCCATCCCCTAACCTCCCTTTTCTCTGCCCCTGCCCTCCTTGAATCTTCCTTTTATTGTATTTTAAGAGAACCCTTTAAATGTTTGATTTTTTGTTCAAATGAAGTTTTAGTTGAGTTGTGGGTTCCGGATATTTGCCATCTGATGCATCTATGGGTTTCATGTAACTGTTTAGTGTGTGAGTTTGCAAGGTTTTGGAGCTTTCAAATAGTGAAAATTTTGGTTTGCTATCTTGAAGTTTGCAATTATCTTGGTGGTGAATTTGGTTTCTCTTTAGTAGATACTATGGGGTCTTTGGTTGTTCTCCATAATCTTCATTCACTTTCAAGCCTTCCAACGAATTAGAAATAGTGCGAGGCCAAGGCAATCATAATCATTTGTTAGATTTGTTGTTTCTTTTTGTTCTATTTTCTATTGGTTTATAAGCTCTATTTATAAGAAGTTTTTGGTTTCTTAGATTGGGTCAGAGTTTACCTGTTGGTGTAGTTTTGAGATACATTGCTTCCCAAGCTCTCTTTTATATATAATTATTAAACTAGACCAAACTAACTAGTTGAATCAATGAATTGGCTTTCAAATCGATCTAAGTTTGTAATTGAATAAAATAAATAAGCGAGCCGGCTAGATCCGATTGATCTCCCGGCACTTGAACCTGTAAACTGTGTGATTAGGTATGACCTGAATAGTTTAATTATTTAATAAAATCTTTTTTCTCTGTGTTGGTATAGAAAATTGAACTCAAAACCTCATAAAATGTTTTTAAAATAAAAAATCAATTGATTTAGCTTGGTAGTTATGTTTTTTTTTTAATATATTTATTTTTTAACATATACTTAATATTTCATAAATATTAAAAAGAAAATTATACATTTATAGAAATTTTTATGCATTATATATGTTGAATACTTTTGTATAAAATTTAAAAACACTATTAAAAATTTATTAAGTATAACTTAATAATGTTAAAGTTTTATTTTAAATAATTAAAATTTAATTATATTCATTTATTTATTTATATTAATATGTGTTATATTAATTAATTTTTAATGACCCAACTATTTATCCATTGATCAAACCATTAATCTAATCACTCTATCCTTTTATCAGGTTAACCTCCAAACCAGATTTAATAACACTGCTTTTGTCATTAATAAATTTTTTACTTATTAAAAAAAAAAAAAAGCAAAGACAAAAACTCACCATCAGACCTAGAGTAAGTTAAAGCTCAATTTGGGCATTCTTATTTTATTAATAAAATTTCAACCCAATATATAAGTTTGAATACATTTTAAATTTATAAATTTTAAATTTTAAATTGAGTGACAATAATTTTAACTTCTACCCTTTTTCATTCTTTAAGAGAATGGGTACAGCACTGCTATTACAATTTTGTCTTTATTTGTATGAAAAAAAAATATAAAAAAAACAGAATCGTATAGAATGAAAAATATATATTCTATGGTTACTTGTTTCATAAAAGTATAATTAATTTGTTATAAAAAATAAGATAATTTAATATAAATTTATAGCTCATCTCTATGAAATTTTTGTAAGATGATTCTCTTTTTCTAAGATAGTTAATTATGAAAATTTTATTAACTTAATAAAAAAAATGTTTCTCCATGTAAAAAAACATATGTAATATTTTTTTAAAGTCTAAGAGATAAATTATATATGGTAAACTTTGTTAAAAAATTATATTAACAAGTTTAGGTTTTATTAATTATTATTTACTAGATTTTTAAAAAAGTATTAAATGTGTTTTTTTATGTAAAGAAATTTTATTTTTTTCCCTATCAACTTAGTAAAGTTTTCATAATTAATTACTTTATAAAAAAAAGAATCATTTTATAAATATCTCATAAGATGAGCTATAAATTAATGTTAAATTATTTTATTTTTCGTAATAAAGTAATTATAATTTTTATAGAATCAAGTAATTATAGAAGACACATATTTGATTCAATAAGGAATGCAAGCAATAGTTACTTAAAAAAGTGACTGTTCAACACTCTTTATCCGGTGGAAAAGTATTTATTATATTAATTGGTAATTTATTACTTATGGTAACTCAAAAGAAATTAATTCATTTTTTTCTCTTTTATAATTAATTTTAATTTTTCTCTCCTATAAATAATTCCTCATTTCACTCTCCTATTTTTACTCTCCTATCTCGCCATTTACCTTATTTGTCCCACCATTCCTTTTTTATTTTTCCTTTCTAATCTTCTTATCTCTAAAATTTCTATTCTTTTCCATTGTTGCAATAACTTTTTATAGTTGAATATTTTGCTTTGGAAGCTATTGTTTTTGCTAAAGGACTTTAGGACTTTAGCAAAAACACATCCTTAGCAGGTACATATGTTAATTTGCCCTTTTTATTTTCTTATTTTGTTACCAAATTTAGTTGATTTATGATTTAATTTGTAGATTGTAAATTTGGGTCAAAATTCACTGGGCTCTTTGTTGTTTAACTGCAATTGGCTTTTTCTTTTATCTCACTATGATTTTTGTGTTTTGGATTTTTTGATGTATGTTATGTTTTTTTTTAATGTATGCATTGTTTGAACAATTAGTAATCTCTTTCAAAATATATTACTTGCCTTTTGGACAATTAGTGAGGTGGGCATTCTTTTGTATGTAAAAAGTTATATCTTTTTAGTTAAAGATATTTGTCAATATGTAATACTTTCATAAATTAATTTAGTTAATAGTTAGCTTTCTTTAAAAAAAAAGGTCAGATTATATTAATTATTTGATGCTTAGTTAGTTAAAGGTATTAATTAATATATAACATTTCGTTAATTGATTGGTTCAGAATTAACTTTAATATATATATATAATGAGATTATATAGATAATTTCAAAATAATTTATTTTTTGGTTATGCTATTTGCAATTAATTTTGAAGAAGAAATATACAAAAAGTTTGTGCAATTAATCAAGTAAATTTAGTATAATGTTGGAAAACATGATAATCTTTTTTTTAATGTTTTTATTGCAGGTACCTATGGTGTTTGATCTGAATGAAAGTCAAGATGTTGATTCTTGTGATGGGATGCCTATAATGAAGATGATATTGAAGAAGTGCCAGATATAATTGGGAAGGATAAAACTGGTCAAAGTAAAGACTGTAGCTCTTTAAAACCACAAGTTGGCATGAAATTCAATTCACATCATAAGGTATTTTTGTTTTACAAAAATTATTCTAAGTTAGCAGAATTCGGTGTGTCGACCAAAGCTTCTCGTTGTTCAAAAGTTATAAGGGAATTTATTGATATTAAGTATGCTTGCACAAGGCATGGAAAAAAGTGAGAATCAAATGCCAATAATCCTCGCCCCTCCTTGAAAATAGGTTGTGATGCAAAATTACATGTAAAGATGACACAAGATGAAAGATGGGTTGTTCATGATTTTGTTAAAGATCATAACAATGATCTTTTTCCAGACCATGCTCATTATTTCCCTTGCCATAGAAATATTACTTTGTCACAGAAGAATGAAATTAGTAATTTACATGGTGTAGTGGTGAAGACAAGTCAAATATTTGCTGCTATAGCTAAACAACATGGTGGTTATCAAAACATTGGTTACTTGGAGAAAGATGTTCGAAATTATCTTGACAAGGAAAGGCATTTGGAGTTAGAATCAGGTGATGCCAATGCAATGATTGAATATTATATGCGCCTGAAAGAAGAGGATCCTAATTTCTTTTATGCAATGGATTTTGATGAGGAACAACTTTTGAAAAATGTTTTTTGGATACATGGAAAAGGAAGGAGTGACTATAAAAATTTTGGAGATGTTGTTTCTTTTCATACCACTTATATTACCAATAAATATAAATGCCTCTTGCTCCTTTCATCGGAGTGAATAATCATTTTCAGTCAACAATTTTAGGGTGTGCTTTACTTGCAGATGAAAAAATATCAACTTTCATTTGGTTAATGAAAACATGGTTGAAAGCCATGAATGGAAAATCTCCAGATGCCATTATCACAGATCAAGACAAAGCAATGAAAGTAGCAATTGAAAATGTATTTCCAAATGGACGTCATTGCTATTGCTTATGGCATATTATGAGAAAGGTGCCTAAGAAGTTTGGTCATGTGACTAGAAAATATCAAGATTTTATAGGGATATTCCATAGATGCATTTACAAGTCTTAGACTAAAGAACAATTTGAAGTGAGGTAGTTGGAAATGACAGAAAATTTTGAGTTGATTGAAGATGCATGGATTCTGTCGTTATATGAAGATCATGAGTATTGGGTGCCTACTTATATGAGAGATACATTTTTCACAAGTATGTAGCATAAACTTTCCTTGTTAAATATATTTATCTAAACTATTATTATATTAGGTTTTCATTTTATTTAGTAGAAATCTATAAATTTAGATAAGTATTGTGTCTTTTTTTTTTCTAGGCATGTCAACCACACAAAGGTTAAAAAGCATCAATTCATTTTTTGACTAGTACATGAACCAAAAAAAAAAAAACACATTGAAAGAGTTTATTGAGAAATATATGGTAGCTTTAGAAGACAACAATGAAGCAGAATCTAATGCAAAGTTTAATACTTTGCATAAACAACCTATTTTGAAGTCTCCATCTTTGAAGCAAATGTCTTTGATTTATACACATGACATTTTCAAGAAGTTTCAAGTGGAGGTTTTGGGAGCATCTGGGTGTCATCCCATGAAACAAGAGGATGGATTGGTTACAATTTTCAAAGTTCAAGACTTTGAAAACATGAAGATTTCATAGTAGAATGGGATGCTGGGAAGGCTGAAATCACGTCTTTGTTGGTCATTTAGTGGATTCCTTTGTCGACATTCCTTGTGTGTGCTCCAGTATTGTGGGGTGTTTAACATTCCTTCTCATTGTAATTTAAAATGGTGGACTAGAGATGGAAAAGACAATTTCAAGATAAAGGGTGTGTCAAAACAGCTTGAGACTAAAGAATTTCAGACTAAGCAGCTTCATCATGATGACTTATTCCAATTAGCCACTTTATTAAGTAAGGAAGGATCAACTTCTCATGAAAGCTACAATTTTGTGTCTCAAGTTATGAAAAATGCTTTAGAGCTGTGCAAAGTTATTAATGGTTTTACAGAAAATCATAAGAAAACCCATCCTTGTGGAGATTTTGATAAAGAAAACGTTGATTGCAATATCATGAGAAATATATCAATACTTGATCCCAAAGTATCAAAAGCAAAAGGAGCTCCTTAAAGAATCAAATCTGGGATAGAGAAGGGACAAAAAAAAAAAAAAAAAAAGAGACAAACAAGTAAAAAAGGTTAGTAATTTATTTAGAATTTATAAATTTATAAATTTTCGTAGTGACTTAATTAACATTTTTCACTAATTGTATCATTTACAACTTGTTTAGGTACAACCATAGTTTAATATACCTAACGTTGGAGAGAGAACTCTGATTGACGAATTGGTGTATTTTTCACTCCTTTTGATAATATTTAACTTCTAAAATTCATAATGCTTTGCATCAATTTTTAATTTGAAAAATATGTTGCAGAACACTTATTAATTTTTTCCAAATCAAGAAACAAAAAAAATGACTACTTTCCAAGTCAACAAATACAATAGCATGGTAATATTATTTAATTTACATCTTTTATTTTATTTGCTTATGTGAAAATTATTTTTTTTTTATCTAAAAATGTAGTAATTGATTTTTCAGTATGTCCACGTACTGATGGATTCACATCTCACGGTATATGGGCATTTAACTGTTTCACATCTTAAAGGTAATGCTCACTAATTTAACTCTTTTGAAAATTTTTTTCCGTTTTTATTTTTTTATTTGTTTATCCTTATATTAATGTATTTTTTTTTATTGATGGCATATCTTGATTATTAAAATCTGTATATGAAAGGTGATTTTTGCTTATGCTATTGAAGACTTTATGGATTAAAGCAATTTATAATTTTTATTATATCATTTAGTAATTATGATAACTATGATTTTTAAGTTTAAACTGGCAAAATAATTTTTAAATAGCTAATTCATTAAATATATTTTTTTTTCATATTAACCTATTTTTTCACATTTAGCTGATGGCAACTCTCATTTTATTTCAAGTAATAAAAATTTTAGGGAAAAATGGAATAAGAGAGTAAAAATAGGAGAGTGAAATTAACGAGGGATTATTTATAAAAAGAGAAAATAATAATTAATTATAAGAGAGAAAAAATGAATTAATTTCTTTTAAGTTACCATAGGTAATAAATTATCAATTAATATAATAAATATTTTTTCACAAATACGATAAAGAGTGTTGGATAGCCACTCCATTAAGCGACTATTGCTAGCATTTTTCTTGATTCAATTGTAAAGTTTGTATTGTGAAGTAAGACAATAGTGAAATTTCACTATGACCAAAAAAAAAAAGTTATAGTCACTTACAGCTCTCTAAACTCTAATTCTAATGGATTTATCCAAACTCTCGCTATCTGCTAAGATAGATAAAATTTACAATTTTTAAAAGCTCTAGGCTCAAGTCTATTTGAATAATTTTTCATTAACTGTGTTTTTTCCTTACTTAAACTCTTTCCTTCAAACATTTATCAGTTATCTGGAAAATTCTTTTTCAACTCTTTTAATTTTAGTGAATCACTAACATCATTTTGTGCATACTGTCTTTTCCATACAACAAAATATCAATAAATATCTCATTGGAGGATGGCAAAGGACATAACACAATCAAAGTCTAATTTTCACTGTCAATATGATCAATATCTATATTCTTCATGCCGATGATAATTGAATTAAATTTATCCACATGTTCTTTGATTGTCATACCTTCTCTCAATCAAAGCTTGTACCATTTTTTCTTCATATAAAGGTGATTTGTCAATGATTTTACAGAATATAACTCTTTCAATTTCTTTCATGCTACAGATATTGTTTATTCACAACAATCTCTTGCATGATGTTATCAGTGATGCTCACATAAATCACAACTAAAGCTTTTTCTTTCATATGAGCTTTATTCACCTCCTTTGTACCATTTGAAAAATTATTCTCATCTATCTTCCATAAGCCTTTCAAAATCAGCGAAGATTTTATTTCAATCTTTCACAAACTGAAACTTGATTTTCCATCAGTAATTCTAGATTGTACGCACTAGACTAGGTTCTGATACAAAATTATTATAACAATCACACAAATTTAATATACATAGTCGCAATGCACTGATGTAGTAATTGATTTTTCAGTATGTCCATGCACTGATGGATTCACGTCTCACGGTGTATGGGCATTTAACTTTTTCACATCTTAAAGGTAATGCTCACTAATTTAACTCTTTTGAAAAATTTTTCCCTTTTTTTTTTATTTGTTTATCCTTATATTAATGTAATTTTTTTTTATTGATGGCATATCTTGATTATTCAAATCTGTATATGAAAGGTGATTTTTTTTTTCAGATACTACTTGGTTGATGCAGGAAGTGAAGTGAAATGGGAGATTAGAAAACGGTGAATTCTTTTTTGCTTATGCTATTGAAGACCTTAATGGATTAAAGCAATTTATAATTTTTATTATATCATTGAGTAATTATGATAACTATGATGTTTTAAGTATAAACTAGCAAAATAATTTTTAAATAGCTAATTCATCAAAGTATTTTTTTTTTTTTCATATTAACCTATTTTTTACATTTAGTTGATGGCAACTCTCATTTTATTTCAAGCAATAAAAATTTTAGAGATTATGATAACTACGATGTTTTAAGTTTAAACAAAATTATTATAACAAGCACACGAATTTAATGTACATAGCCGCAAAAACACATTTTAGAGAAAAAAATAAACGAAAACACAAGATTTATGTGGTTCAATTGTAAAATCTATGTTCATAAGCAAGAAAAGAGAAAAAAAAAATTCACCATAATGAAAACAATAAGCTACAATTCAAAACCAAACTTTTATTATCCGCGAAAATAGGAAAAATTTACAGAAATTTAACCCGACCTATTACACTACAGGACATGAAATTGAAATTCAATACAGGAATGTGAAGCTGGTACAAGCAAGAAGAGCTAATATAAATGATTTAATTGTGATAGAACTTGGCACCTTACCCTTATCCTTCCTTAGGAAAAGGCCTTGATACAAGGGCAAGTTGATGAGAACCAAAGCACCACAAAGAAGAAGTTGCAGAAACATTTCCTCAAAAAGCCTAAAGTTCTCATCCATGATCACTTTCTTCACCACTCCTGCAAAGCAAAACAAGTTAAGCATTGCAAGTGTAGCTAAGATGGTGAACATTGGAGAGGAAGCTCCAAAGTCCATTATCTCTTTCTCATATCGTTGAGATACATCTTCATCAGCTACTTTGGCAGTGATTGAAAATGTTACATTAGTAAATTTTAATGTCTTTAAAATGGTATCAATTAATGCAAAAAGGTAGGAGGTTGTTCTTTTGTATAGCCATATTCGTTGTTCATTCCACCACCCGAGGATTGTGCCCCCAGAACACAAGAATTCAACAAGGCTATAAATATACTTTGCAGATATCACATAGGCAAATGACCGAAACCATGGATCTGAGACCTGAAATAATCAAAACACAGTGTAGTAGTAACAAGTAAAAAGAGAACAATATCTTTGTCACAAAGAAGGAGGGGAAGAAGGTGTACCTGTGGATACAAGGATATGCCTTTCAGGAGATAAAGCGAAGGAATGATGGAGTAATACAGGGTTGCCAAGCAGTTTACAGACCAGATATTATAGCAGATATATCCCAGTTGTAGCCCAAGGCTAATCTTTGCATGCGTATACCATGCAGGGCTATACTTAGAGAGTAAAATCTGGAGATGACCTTCAGACCATCTCTTTTGCTGCACTAGTGTCTGAGACAAGGTGATTGGTGCAACACCTAAGAATGCCTTCCTTTCAGGGTTGAGGTAAACTGATTTCCATCCTTTGCATTGGGTTAACAACCCTGTAATCACATCTTCCACTAGACACCCATATTTAAGTCCTATCTGCAATTAAAACATCTAATTATAATAAAATGGAGTCACAGATTTGTTTTTTTCCAAATTCCAAGGAGAAGTTAAAAATAGAGAGAGAGCACATAGACCACCTCATTTCCCCATTCAGTGTTTTGCTCGTAAGTACAGCTTGCAAGAGGCTTTGTTTCTTTTTCTAATTCTTGCATACTCTTTTGTATCTTATTTTCATCATCTTTCTTCCATTGAAACTTATAATCTTTAGTGAATTTCCTTCCACAAAGAACATCTCTCCTGTGAAAGCAGCCACTTCCAATGTATAAAGGACCTCCGAAACCATCAACACCATGAAATTCCATCTTCATTGCCATCATTTATAAAATGCATTACCAATCAAACATGATAACTCGGTAAGAATATTGAGATAAAAGAGCCAAACACACTTACATTGTAAATCACTATGAGTGAACTACCGTAGATATCATTCTTCGTCATATTTTCAAATCCCTGTGGGAATTGTACAAAAGCAATGTCATGGCCATTCTCATTGTCCATGAAGAAGCAAAGTGCATCCCATATGCAAAGTGAGTTGTTTGAGTACATATCACAGTCTAGATTCAGAATAATCTGTCCATTGCTGATGTTTGATGACACTCTGATCTGAAACAATAGACCAAAAAAGCAAGCAATGATCTACTGAGCAATCTATGGCATAAAAAGCCAGGAGAATTCAAAGAATTAAGTTTTGTTTCACAGGATAAACTCACCAATGCATTCATGGCACCAGCTTTGAAATTGTGGGGATGTTGAGGTCTCTTCTCTCTAGCGAGGTATACTAAAGTAGGCAATGTACCCCCATCAATGTCTGTGGCATTTGGATCCTTTCCGTCTATTAAAATCTGTGAAACAAGATGAAAATTCATCTATCAAACAACTAGACCACAATAATAAGAAATAAAAAATTATTACTTGTGGGATATAGAGCAGATATTAGATGCTTTACTTGAAGGACGGTGTCATGATCATGCCGTGAAGAGTATGAATCCCACTGTGAAAATCCTCTATGTTTCAAGCGTGCTTCTTCAGGGATTCGACCTAATTTGGTTGCAGTTTCAATTCGGTCTTCCATTTCTTCATATAATTTCTACATCAATGATATGTAGCAATGTAAAGTAGTAATGAGGCCTCAACTTGTAGTGCAAAATAAGAAAAAGCTTCCAAAAAATTATTATTATTATTATTATTATTATTATTATTATTATTATTATGAAAAATTACCAAAATCTGTACTTCCAAATTTTTTCCAATTATATTATAAATTAAATAAATTAGTAATTAAAATTCTATATTTTGTATGTTTTCCTAATAACACTCTACTATCAACTGGTTCGTTAATGACCTAACGGACTCACCATGCCAACCCCGAATCACCTTGAAACTTCTTGGCTTCAGGCAGGGGGAGCCATCACTTATAGATATGAAAGTATTTTTTGGAGCTTTGATTTAAAGAATAGAAAAAGAAGGTCTTGAGTTTGGGAAAAACTGGTAGTAGGGAAGAGGCATTGGGCATGAGTATAAGTATACAGTATATAGTATGAAGCTCCCGGACCCTCATTGGTATCAGAGCCTAATTTACTTTAAATAGTATATACTTCGAGAAATAGAAAGAAGAGAACTTCCATACACCATGAGTTGCCAAACACCTACTCTTTCTACAGAAACTATTCTACAAACACCTACTCCTTCAGATATAGTTAATCTTTCTTCTTCTCTATCTTTCTCCTCACCTCTTCGCAGAACCCTTTCTTACAGAATAGATAATCTTGTTGAAATATCTACTCTTCCAGAAAATGCTCAAATAGGAGAATCTCTCTTACCTCTTTTCAGCCCCTATAATATTTGCAGAAGATCTAATACCCTCACTATAAGTATTAGGTCTATTCTAAACTCCAGAAGATCTCTGCCTAAAGAATATGTCCAAGCATCTCGCATGGACCAATGCAATCTACATGCCACATCTTCATAACAATATGAAACTTTGGAGATCTCTCCTCCATTTGTGCCTAAATGGAAGAATGAAGGATTCTCTCACCTTCACTTTGGAGCTGTAATATTGATTCTAACATTACATGGAAGACGAGGACTCTCAATCACTGCTCGAGTCTCTCTTTTAGATACTCGCTTCTCACAGTATGAGCATATTGTCATAGGCACTTGTCTCACAACACTTCATGCTGGAAGTGTGGTTCTTACCTTTTTTTTTTCCAACTACAATATGTCTTTGAGAGATCCAAACCTTTGTACTGCCTTAAAAGTACAAGTTCAGATCACTGGTACAGAACAAGTAACTTCCTCTATGATGGTTACTCTCCATCACTAGATCATCTACAGATTGTAAGATCATGCAATTGATCTCGCTCATGCCTCAATCTCTTCAAACGCCTTGCTCATCCTTGTAGATACTGAGCAAACTCCTACAATAGTCCAGATTCCACGGAAAATTCCCAGATCAGAACTGAAACAGCTCATTCCAAAAGCCTGGCTTACAAACTATGAGAAGATCCACACTACTTCTCAACCTATTCAGCTTATAGAGTCATTTTTTTGAAGACAACCTGATGGGACTGTCCATACCACATTTCAACCAGCCAGACACTCTACAAGTTCTCTTCCTATTTTTCAGTCAATGATGATCACTCCACTCCCTAAAGAAGAAAAATGCTATCCTATCAGAGCAGTCACTGCAGATAGTCATTATGTCTATCCCATGAGGATCAATGGCCACTTCCCCTGGAATCTCCCAGGATCAGGATTATGTGATAACGATTGTGACTGTGATGGAGATTATTGGGAGAATGAATATGGACATCCACTGTCTAACAAAAACTGGAGAAACTTAACCAAGATAAAGAAGACATCCTGTCGATTTTCATCTTGCCATTCATCTCATCACAAAGATGACCCAGATGACAAACCCTTGGTAAGAATCCATGAGGAGACAATACAGAAGAAGCCTTTACCCATTTATAAGTTGGCCTTAGAAATTCTAAGGAAAGAAGGTTATCCTCCTCCTTCTCCAGTAAAGTGTTCACCTTCTACACCGCCTCCTGCCTTACCAATGGTTTCTCCTTGCATGATGATCTCACCATACTCTTATGAAATGGACTTTCCACCTCTCTCTCAACAGACAGAAAAAACCTCTGATGTTTCCCTTAGACCCTTTGTTCAACCTACTAAGATCACTCCTAAAGGACACCCCAGTCCTTTAACTCAAGCTGAAGAAGTTCTTAATTGGCACACAAAAAATGCCACCGCTTAAAACCAGACACTCCAAAGGCTTGATTCTAAGATTGATCAAGTTCTGTCTCACTCACATACCGTTGAAAAGAAGGTTGATTCTTTCTCAATGTATGTTAAAAACATGTACAAGGATCTCTAGTCAAAGATCTATCATCTTGATAAGGATATCTGTACTATGATCCAACAGAGAAGATTCGGACCTGACTTCAATCAAAAGGAAGCAGAAATCAGAAGGCTGAAAAGGCAGATTGCCCAGATAGAAGCTGATATGCATCGACCATCAGAACATCAACAACCAACAACCTACAACCCATTTGCCTTTGCCAAAAACCAAAATCCATTCATAGCCACTCCTGCCCCCGGCTTATTCTTCTTTTGCACCTATGTCTACAGAACCACCACCATCTACATACTTTCCCTCTCCTTTCCTATCCAAACCAATTCCTCATCCATCTCAGCCACGACCTATTCACCTAGAGCCAACAAACTCATCTTCTAATGAATCTCTACGCAGAGATCCAGCTAAAAGCAAAGCTCCTATGAGCTTTGTTCCACCACCTCCACCACAACATATGCTTTCTCAACACACTCCTACTCTACCAACCCAATTACCTATTATGCCTACAGAACAATCATCTTTAGATGATTCTGATGCGTATAATTCTTCTGATTCTGATGAAACAGAATAATTGACAAACCTCACTGGTTTACTTATGGCAGATCCTACTGCCCCCACTGCCTCTGAAACTAGTACTACTGGTGACATAGGACCTCCTCCACCAGCAGAACCTACTGTTAATACTCCTCATGTTGAAGTACCAAATGATGATGTAGAAGAATTGTCATTCGCACCGCCTAACTCGCAGCAATCCTCCAGACTTGCTGCAGGACCTTGGTTTACTTTGGATGACGTGCCGCTTTCCCAATGGCGTATCCGGATTGCAGAGTTCAAAGCTTGGATTGACACCCAAGTTCTTCGTACTGATGTTGATTCCCATGCTATCCTCCGAGAGTTTGTGTCAAGAACTGTTGGAGTATTGTAAAATTGGTTTTTCTCTATAGGAGAATATCACCTTCTACAGTTCTACCATCTTACTCCTCTTGCTGCTGTAAATGCCACTTTTAATGAGTTTCTTAGAAATGCTTCCCTTTCTAATAAACAACTCAGACAAGAGTTCTTTGACATGCACTGTTGCTCCCTCAAAAGAACAAATATAGAAAGACACTATCAGAGAATGGTGCAACGTTATTATTTGCTCAATGGCTTTAATGATGTCAACTTACGTCACACTTACATTGCTTCACTTCTAGAGCAATTACAACCAGAACTTCACCGTTCCATCACCACTACCAGAAGAGATTTCAATACAATCTCTATTGGAGAAATCCACCAGCTCACGCTAGCTTGTTTAGAGAAAATGTGTGACCAGCAGAAGATATTTAGAGACATTATTGATAATAGCAAGACACTCAAACATGTTTGCTAGAAATCTCACTTGTCAATCAAGTGCAAAGACAGGAATTGTGAATGCAAGACGAAGAAGAAAAAGCATCACAAAAAATTCTATAAAAAAAACAATGGCATTCCTCCAAGTCATCTTTTCCAAGGACACATGAACAGAAGGTTAGATATTTTAAAAGAATAACTCACGGGAAACCTTTTGATAAATCTGATCGCTGTTACATATGCGGCAACAAGGACCACTATGCAAAAAATTATCTAAAAAACCCAAACAAGGCTGTTAACTCATCCAGCATATTCAATAACTCTGTCCGTTTGATGATGATAATCATGATGTTGAATCTTTGTTCTCTGAATAAGAAAAGCCCAATGATGAAACAGTCTTTGCATTAGAAAGCCTGGACACAGAAGTCTTAACTTCGGACTCAGACCCAAGTTTTGATGAAAGCCCATACTTTAGCCTCCATTAGGCCCAACAAGCCCAAATACGACAAGAAACCCATCAACCAACCATTCATGTTCCTTTAGTTTCATTATCCATCCTTCTAGAGAAATACTCTCGGCCCATCTCAGTTGTTGGTTTCCTTGACACTGGTGCTCATAAGAGTATGATAAACCCAGCCATTTTACCTCTAGAAGAATGGATTCCTCACTCAAAATATTTCAAGGCTGCAGATGGCAAAGTTTCAAAACTAGCGTGATTTCTAGATTGACCATTGGAATACAGTTTTTCTCTAATTACACGGTATGGACCAAAATCATTGGTTCAAATTTACCTAATAAAGATATTCTCATTGGGTTTGATATATACCAGAAGCTTCAACACTTGAGGATCCTGCCGACAGGCTTGAAATTCAAAAGACACTTCAAACCTTTCACCACTATCCCTAAACTATTCTCATTGATGGAAGCTCCTCCAGATTTTCAAGAACAGAAAGAATCTCTCCTTCCTTTGTGTGCAAACTCACATGCTGATTTCCTCCATCCTCATCCTCTTTGGAAAAACTAAAACTTCTTCATCCACCTGCCTTTCAAGTTAAATGAAGATGTTAATCCCACCAAAGCCTCATACCCAGGAATGACTCCCTCTGACCTAGCCTTGGCCCAAGAAGAAAGTAAACAACTGCTTCAACAAGGCCTGATTGAGCCCATAAGCTCACCCTGGGCTTGCCAAGCCTTTTATATTGAAAAAATATTAGAAAGACTTCGAAACAAAAAAAGGCTAGTCATTGACTATAAACCCCTTAACCACTTTCTTCAAGATGACAAATTTCCATTGCCCAAAACTAATGTCCTTTTTACCCAATTTCACAAAGCCCATATCTTTTCCAAGTTTGATTTAAAGGCTGGATTCTGGCAACTTGGCATCCAACCCTCAAAAAAGCCCAAAACCGCCTTTTGCATCCCAACAGCCCAATACCAGTGGATTGTAATGCCTTTTGGCCTCAAAACAGCTCCTTCATTATTTCAAAAGGCCATGATCCGCATTTTTGAGCCCATCCTACACTCCACCCTAATTTACATTAATGACATTCTTCTCTTTTCAAAAGACATCCACAGCCATAAACAATTACTGGCCCAATTTCATTCCATTTTCCAAGCCCATGGAATAATGCTCTCTGAAAAGAAGAATTATTTAGCCCGCACTGAAATTGAGTTTTTGGGTATGCATTTTAAAAATGGGAAATACCAGCCGGTCCACACATAGCTGTTGAGCTCCTCAAGTTTCCTGATAAGAATCTGACTCACAAACAATTACAATAGTTTCTGGGCATAGTCAATTATATCCGTCGGTTCTTGCCACATGTCTCAGTCCACACCAGTCAACTTTCAAAGATGCTGAAAAAGAATGCCCCACCATGGGGACCAGAACAAACAATAGCTATCAAAGCACTTAAAGCAAAGGCACAAAACCCTCTACCTCTCCATATCCCTGGTAATGGAGATAGAATCTTGCAGACAGATGCCAGTGACACTCACTGGGGTGCCATTCTGATTGAATCACATGATGGTCTCAAAGACATCTGTGGTTATGCTAGTGGAAAATTCAAACCTGCTAAACAACACTACCACTCAGTCTATAAAGAAATTCTTGCAGTAAAAAATGAGATCAAAAAATTCGAGCTTCATCTTTTTAGCCACTATTTCACTGAAATGATGGACAGCTCTTCATTCCCAAGAATATTAGACTTCAAGAACAAGGCGCTTCCTGAACCACAACTTTTACGCCTGAAAGACTAGTTTTCTAAGTATAAATTCAAGGTTCAGCACATTAAAGGAAAAAATAATCTCATCCCTGACCTCCTCTCAAGACTAAGCCCAGTCCATCTCATTACTCTATCTCTGCCCTTCTACTTATTTTCATGGCCAGTTCATCAAACACACCTAGCTCTCTTACTCCTCCTCCAGATAGCTTTCCACCTGGAAGTTCACCCTCCATGACTCCTATAGAACTTCAAACTTATGCCAGGAACCACCTATTTCATTTTCAGAATGCAAGAAATGTCCTCAGAAATATCATTCCCCCTGTTTCTTATTTCCTGCCAAATTATCCCTTTCTCACCTGCATTAGCCTTCATCCTGAAACAGACATGCTCCTTGAAGAACTCTGGTTTCTCTGGTGCTTAACCACCTTGTACTCTGTAGCCATTGAATTTCCCACCTTGGGTCTTTATTACTATGTCCAAAGCCACACAACTAGGACGTTACTTTCAAGATTCCTAAAATAGTTTCAGCCTTTATCAACTTGGGCTTACACACTCAGAAGACTCATTGACTCCCATGGTATTGAAGACAGACCTCCAGCCCAACAAAACATAGTCCGATCCATTTTCATTTTCCATCGGCCTTTTTCTAGAAGATCTGACGGCCTGCTTTGGTCATTGAACCATAATTATGAATGGGGGACTTTTGAAAGAACCATTATTGATAAGGACCACATGGGACCTCTGAGACGCCAACTGGCATACCATTTGTGTGAAATCAATAATTATAGACCAACCATGGATACTTCAGTCACATGCACTTTCCTAGGCAATAGCCCCACTGACTAGTCCAATTCTGTCTTTCAAGACTCACAGGACCCAATGGATATTGAGGCCCGTGAAGCTATAGAAAGTGTTGTCCCCTCCTCATCTGAAGAAAGAGAGCCCTGGTATGATGGCTTTTATGGTGATGTTGACTCTGACAGCTCAGACTATAGGAACTATAACCTGTCCAGATCTCCATAAAACTATATGTGCCCGTAAACCTGTGAACTTTATCACTGTTGGCTTGTCCCTACTTTAAGTGTGTCGATATGCATTATTTAAAGTGTGTTGCTTTATTCAAAGTTTTGTAATCAGCTTTCTTTTTGAAAGCTTTTCTGTATAATTATTCTTGTTTTCGTGTTCTTAAGGTCTCTTCTCTATATAAGAGCGCCTCCTCCAGTTGTAACTCAAGAACCATCTTAGAGAAATAAACTTGGTGTTTCTCTTTATGGCTTTCCAAAATCATTTTTTCTCTCTTCTGAAACTCCAAGAATGTATGCTATTTTTTGTAACCCAGTTGTACGTATGCTCTACACTTGCCTCATATGAGGATCTTGTATACCAGAAATGCATCTATTTTGATCCAGTAAGCTACGGTCCTCATACTGTATACTGTATATAAGTACAAAAGGGCCCCCAGCCAGAGAGTACCGAAGGTGGGAAGAGGCATTGGGCATGTGTATAAGTATACAGTATATAGTATGAAGCTCCCAGATCCTCATTGGTATCAGAACCTGATTTATGTTAAATAGTATATACTTCGAGGAATAGTAAGAAGAGAACCTCCATACACCATGAGTTGCCAAACACCTACTCCTTCTATAGAAACTATTCTACAAACACCTACTCCCTCAGATATAGTTAATCTTTCTTCTTCTCTATCTTTCTCCTCACCTCTTCGCAGAACCCTTTCTTCTAGAATAGATAATCTTGTTGAAATATCTACTCTTCCAAAAGATGCTCAAATAGGAGAATCTCTCCTAACTCTTCTTAGCCCCTATAATATTTACAGAAGATCTAATACCCTTACTAGAGGTATTAGGTCTATCCTAAACTCCAGAAGATCTCTACCCAAAGAATATGTCTAAGCATCTCGCATGGACCAGTGCAGTCTACATGCCACATCTTCAGAACAGTATGTAACTTTGGAGATCCCTCCTCCACTTGTGCCTAAATGGAAAAATGAAGGATTTTCTCACCTTCACTTTGAAGCAGCAAGGTTGATTCTAACATTACATGGAGGACGAGGACTCTCAATCACTAGTCGAGTCTCTCTTTTAGATACTCGCTTCTTACAATATGAGCATGTTTTCATAGGCACTTGTCTCAATCCACTTCATGCTGGAAGTGTGGTTTTTACCTTTTTTCCCAACTACGATATGTCTTTGAGAGATCCAAATCTTTGTACTGCCTTAAAAGTATAAGTTCAGATCACTAGTGCAGAATAAGTAACTTCCTCTATGATGGCTACTCTCCATCACCAGATCATCTACAAACTGCAAGATCATGCAATTGATCTAGTTCAGGCCTCAGTCTCTTCAGACACGTTGCTCATCCTTGCAGATACTGAACAAACTCCTATAATAGTCCAGATTCCATGGTAGATTCCTTGATCAGAATTGGAACAGCTCACTCCAAAAGCCTAGTTTACAAACTATGAGAAGATCCACACTACTTCTCAACCTATTCAGCTTACAAAGTCGTCTTTTCGAAGACAACTTGATGGGACTATCCAGATCACATTTCAGCCAGCCAGACACTCTACAAGTTCTCTTCCTATTTTTCAGTCAATGATGATCACTCCACTCACTGAAGAAGAAAAATGGTATCCTATCAAAGCAGTCACTGCAGATAGTCATTGTGTCTATCCCACGAGGATCAATGGCCACTGCCCCTGGAATCTCCCAGGATCAGGATTATGTGATAACGATTGTGACTGTGATGAAGATTATTGGGAGAATGAATATGGACATCCATTGTCTAACAAAAACTGGAGAAACTTAACCAAGACAAAGAAGACATCCTGTCGATTTTCATTTTGCCATTCATCTCATCACAAAGATGACCCAGATGACAAACCCTTGGTAAGAATCCATGAGGAGACAATACAGAAGAAGCCTTTACCCATTTATGAGTTGACCTTAGAAATTCTAAGGAAAAAAGGTTATCCTCCTCCTTCTCTAGTAAAGTGTTCACCTTCTATACCGCCTCTTGCCTTACCAATGGTTTCTCCTTGCATGATGATCTCACTATCCTCTTATGAAATGGATTTTCCACCTCTCTCTTAACAAACAGACAAAACCTCTGGTGTCTCCCTTAGACCCTTTTTTTAACTTACTAAGATCACTCCTGAAGGACACCCCGGTCCTTTAACTCAAGCTGAAGAAGAGTTCACAGGTTTACGGGCACATAGAATTTTATGGAGATCTGGACAGGTTATAACTCCTATTGTCTGATCTATCAAAGTCAACATCACCATAAAAGCCATAGTACCAGGGCTCTCTTTCTTCAAATGAGGAGGGGATAGCCAGTGGGGCTGTTGCCTAGGGAAGTGCATGTGACTGAAGTGTCCATGAGTTGCCAAACAACTATCCTTCTACAGAAACTATTCTACAAACATCTACTCCTTCAAATGTAGTTAATCTTTCTTCTTCTCTATCTTTCTCCTCACCTCTTCGCAAAACCCTTTCTTACAGAATAGATAATCTTGTTGAAATATCTACTCTTTCAGAAGATGCTCAAATAGGATCCTCATGGGATAGACATAATGACTATCTGCAGTGACTGCTCTGATAGGATTCCATTTTTCTTCTTTAGGGAGTGGAGTGATCATCATTGACTAAAAAATAGGAAGAGAACTTGTAGAGTGTCTGGCTGGCTGAAATGTGGTCTGGACAGTCCCCATCAGGTTGTCTTCGAAAAGACGACTCTGTAAGCTGAATAAGGTTGATTCTTTCTCAATGTACGTTGAAAACATATACAAGGATCTCCAGTCAAAGATCTATCATCTTGATAAGGATCTCCGTACTATGATCCAACAGAGAATGAGGGTCCGAGAGCCTCATACTATATACTGTACACTTATACTCATGCCCAATGCCTCTTCCCACCTTTGGTACTCTCTGGCTGGGAGCCCTTTTGTACTTATATACAGTATACAGTATGAGGACTGTAGCTTACTGGATCAAAACATATGCATTTCTGATACACAAGATCCTCATATGAGGTGAGTGTAGAGCATACGTGCAACTGAGTTACAAGAAATAGCATACATTCTTGGAGTTTCAGAAGAGAGAAAAGAGGGTTTTAGAAAGCCATAAAGAGAAACACCAAGTTTTATTTCTCTAAGATGGTTCTTGAGTTGCAACTAGAGGAGGCTTTCTTATATAGAGGAGAGACCTTAAGACCATAAAAAATAAGAATAATTATACTGACAAGCTTCAAAAAGAAAGCTAATTACAAACTTTGAATAAAGCAACACACTTTAAATAATACACACCGACACACTTAAAGTAGGGACAAGCCAACAGTGATAAAGTTCACAGGTTTACGAGCACATATAGTTTATGGAGATCTGGACAGGTTATAGTTTCTATAGTCTGAGCTGTCAGAGTCAACATCACCATAAAAGCCATGGTACCGGGGCTCTCTTTCTTCAGATAAGGAGGGGATAACACTTGTTATAGCTTCACGGGCCTCAATATCCATTAGGTTCTGTGAGTCATGAAAGACAGGATTGGACCAGTCAGTGGGGCTGTTGCCTGGGAAGTGCATGTGACTGAAGTATCTAAGTCTGATATATAATTATTGTTTTCACACAAATAGTGTGCCAGTTGGCATCTCAGAGGTCCCATGTGGTCCTTATCAATAATGGTTCCTTCAAAAGTCCTCTATTCATAATTATGGTTCTGTGACCAAAGTAGGTCATCAAATTTTCTGGAAAAAGGCCGATGGAAAATGAAAATGGACCGAACTGTGTTTTGTTGGGCTGGAGGCCTGTCTTCAATACTATAGAAGTCTATGAGTCTTCTGAGTGTGTAAACCCAAGTTGATAAAGGCTGAAACCATTCTAGGAATCTTGAGAGTAACGTCCTAGTTGTGTGGTTTTGGACATAGTAATAAAGAACCAAGATGGGAAATTCAATGCCTACAGAGGACAGGGTGGCTAAGCACCAGAGAAACCATAGTTCTTCAAGGAACATGTCTGTTTCAGGATGAAGGCTAATGCAGGTGAGAAAGGGATAATTTGGCAGGAAATAAGAAACAGGGGGAATGATGTTTCTGAGGACATTTCTTGCATTTTGAAAATGAAAAAGGTGGTTCCTGGCATAAGTTTAAAGTTCTGCAGGAGTCATGGAGGGTGAACTTCTAGGTGAAAAGGTATCTGGAGGAGGAATAAGAGAGTTAGGTGTGTTTGATGAACTGACCATGAAAATAAGTGGAAGGGCAAAGATAGAGTTAATAAGATGGACTGGGCTTGGTCTTGAAAGAGATAGAGTTAATAAGATGGACTGGGCTTGGGCTTGGTCTTGAAAGGAGGTCAGGGATGAGATTGTTTTTTCCTTTAATGTGCTGAACCTTGAATTTATACTTAGAAAACCAGTGTTTTAGGCGTAAAATTTGTGGTTCAGGAAGCGCCTTGTTCTTGAAGTCTAATATTCTTAGGAATGAAGAGCTGTCCATCATGACAGTGAAATGGTGGCCAATAAGATGGAGCTCGAATTTTTTGATCCCATTTTTTACTGCAAGGATTTCTTTATAAACTGAGTGATAGTGTTGTTTAGCAGGTTTGAATTGTCCATTAGCATAACCACAGATGTCTTTGAGACCATCATGTGATTCAATCAAAATGGCATCCCAGTGAGTGTTACTGGCATTTGTCTGCAAGATTCTGTTGCCATTACCAGGGATATGGCGAGGTGGAGGGTTTTGTGCCTCTGCTTTAAGTGCTTTAATAGCTGTTGTTTGTTCTGGTCCCCATGATGGGGCATTCTTTTTCAGCATCTTTGAAAGTTGACTGGTGTGGACTAAGACATGTGGCAAGAACCGATGGATATAATTGACTATACCCAGAAACTGTTGTAACTATTTGTGAGTCAGATTCTTATCAAGAAACTTGAGGAGCTCAACAGCTATGTGTGGACCGGGCAGGTATTTCCCATTTTTGAAATGCATACCAAAAACTCAATTTCAGTGCAGGCTAAATAACTCTTCTTTTCAGAGAGCATTATTCCATGAGCTTGGACAATGGAACGAATTGGCTCAGCAATTATTTTATGGCTATGGATGTCTTTTGAAAAGAGAAAAATGTCATCAATGTAAATTAGGGTAGAGTGTAGGATGGGCTCAAAAATGTGGATCATGGCCTTTTGAAATAATGAAGGAGTTATTTGAGGCCAAAAGGCATTACAGTCCATTGGTACTAGGCTGTTAGGATGCAAAAGGCGGTTTTGGGCCTGTGTAAGGGGTGGATGCCAAGTTGCCAGAATCCAGCCTTTAAATCAAACTTGAAAAAGATGTGGGCATTGAAGTTGGGTAAAAAGGACATCAGTTTTAGGTAATGAAAATTTATCGTCTTGAAGGAAGTGGTTAAGGGGTTTATAGTCAATGACTAGCCTTTTTTTGTTTCGAAGCCTTTCTGATCGTTTTTCAACATAAAAGGCTTGGCAAGCCTAGGGTGAGCTTGTGGGCTCAATCAGGTCTTATTGAAGCAGTTGTTTACATTCTTCTTGGGCCAAGGCTAGGTCAGAGGGAGTCATTCCTAGGTGTAACGCTTTGGTGGGATTAACATCTTCATTTAACTTGAAAGGCAGGTGAATGAAGAAGTCTTGGTTTTTCCAAAGAGGATGAGGATGGAGGAAGTTAGCATGTGAGTCTGCACACAAAAGAAGGAGAGATTATTTCTGTTCTTGAAAATCTAGAGGAGCTTTCATCAATGAGAATAGTTTGGGGATAGTGGTGAAAGGTTTGAAGTGTCTTTTGTATTTCAAGCCTGTCAGCAGGATCCTCAAGTGTTGAGCCTTCTGGTATATATCAAACCCAATGAGAATATCTTTATTAGGTAAATCTAAACCAATGATTTTGGTCCATACCGTGTAATTGGGGAAAAACTGTATTCTAATGGGCCGTCTAGAAATCAGGTTGGTTTTGAAAACTTTGCCATCTGCAGCCTTGAAATATTCTGAGTGGGGAAGCCATTCTTCTGGAGGTAAAATGGTTGTGTTCATCATACTCTTATGAGCACCAGTGTCAAGGAAACCAATAACTGAGATGGGCCAAGAGTATTTCTCTAGAAGGATGGATAATGAAACCAAAGGAACATGAATGGTTTGTTGATGGGTTTCTTGTTGTATTTGGGTTTGTTGGGCCAAATGGAGGCTAAAGTATGGGCTTTCATCAGAACTTGAGTCTAAGTCCGAAGTTAAAGACTTTTGTTTCCAGGCTTTCTAATGCAAAGACTATTTCATCATTGGGCTCTTCTTATTCAGAGAATAGCGATTCAACATCATGATTATCATCATCAAATGGACAGAGTTGTTGAATATGCTGGATGAGTTTAATAGCCTTGCTTGGGTTTTTTAGACAATTTTTTGCATTGTGGCCCTTGTTGCCGCATATGTAACAGCGATCAGATTTAGCGGAAGGTTTCCCATGAGTTCTTCTTTTGAAATATCTGACCTTCTATTTATGTTTCCTTGGAAAAGATGACTTGGAGGAATGCCATTGTTTTTTATAGAATTTTTTGTGATGCTTTTTCTTCTTCGTCATGCGTTAACAATTCCTGTCTTTGCAATTGATTGACAAGTGAGATTTCTGGAAAACATGTTTGAGTGTCTTGTTATTATCAATAATGTCTCTGAACATCTTCTGTTGGTCACACATTTTCTCTAAACAAGCTAGCATGAGATGGTGGATTTCTCCAATAGAGATTGTATTGAAATCTCTTCTTGTAGCGATGATGGAGCGGTGAAGTTCTGGTTGTAATTACTCTAGAAGAGAAGCAAAGTAAGTGTGACATAAGTTGACATCATTAAAGCCATTGAGCAAATAATAGCGTTGCACCATTTTTTGATAGTGTCTTTCTTTATCTATTCTTTTAAGGGAGAAATAGTGCATGTCAAAGAACTCTTGTCTGAGTTGTTTGTTGTAAAGGGAAGTGTCTCCAAGAAACTCATTAAAAATGGCATTTACAGCAGCAAGAGAAGTAAGATGGTAGAACTGTAGAAGGTGATATTCTCCTACAGAGGAGAACCAATCTTGCAATGTTCCAACAATTCTTGACACAAACTCTCGAAGGAAAGCATGGGAATCAACATCAGTATGGAGAACTTGGGTGTCAATCCAAGCTTTAACTCTGCAATCCGGATTCGCCATTGGGAAGGCGGCACGTCATCCAAAGTGAACCAAGGTCCTACAGCAGGTCTGGAGGATTGCTGCAAGTTAGGCGGTGTGAATGACAATTCTTCTACTTCATCATTTGGTACTTCAATATGAGGAGTACTAGCAGTAGGTTCTGCTGGTGGAGGAGGTCCTGTGGCACCAGTAGTACTACTTTCAGAGGCAGTGGGGGCCGTAGGAACTGCCATAAGTAAACCAATGAGGTCTGTCAATTATTTTGTTTCATCAGAATCAGAAGAATCATATGCATCAGAATCATCTAAAGATGATTGTTCTGCAGGCATAATAGGTAATTGGATTGGTGGAGCAGGAGTGTGCTAAGAAAGCATATGTTGTAGTGGAGATGGTGGAACAGAGCTCATAGAAGCTTTGCCTTTAGTTGGATCTCTGGGTAAAGATTTATCAGAAGATGAGTTTGTTGTCTCTGGGTGAAAAGGTCATGGCTGAGATGGATGAGGAATTGGTTTGGATAGGAAAGGAAAGGGAAAGTATATAGATGGCAGGGGTTCTGTATAAATAAGTGCAAAAGGAGAATAAGTCAGAGCAGGAGTGGCTATGAATGGATTTTGGTTTTTTACAAAGGCAAATGGGCTGTAAGTTGTTGGTTATTGATGTTTTGATGGTCGATGCATATCAGCTTTTATCTGGGCAATCTGCTTTTTTAGCCTTATGATTTCTACTTCCTTTTGATTGAAGTCAGGTCCGAATCTTCTCTGTTGGATCATAGTACGGAGATCCTTATCAAGATGATAGATCTTTGACTGGAGATCCTTGCACATGTTTTCAACGTACATTGAGAAAGAATCAACCTTCTTTTCAATGATATGTGAGTAAGACAGGACTCGATCAATCTTAGAATCAAGCCTTTGGAGTGTCTAGTTTTGAGCGGTGGCATTTTTTGTGTGCCAATTAAGAACTTCTTCAGCTTGAGTTAAAGGACTAGGGTGTCCTTCAGGAGTAATCTTAGTAGGTTGAACAAAAGGTCTTAGGGAGACACTAGAGGTTTTGTCTGTCTGTTGAGAGAGAGGTGGAAAGTCCGTTTCATAAGAGGATGGTGAGATCATCATGCAAGGAGAAACCATTGATAAGGCAGGAAGTGGTGTAAAAGGTGAACACTTTACTGGAGAAGGAGGAGGATAACCTTCTTTCCTTAGAATTTCTAAGGCCAACTCATAAATGGGTAAAGGCTTCTTCTGTATTGTCTCCTCATGGATTCCTACCCAGGGTTTGTCATCTGGGTCATCTTTGTGATGAGATGAATGGCAAAATGAAGATCGGCAGGATGTCTTCTTTGTCTTGGTTTATTTTCTCCAATTTTTGTTAAACAGTGGATGTCATATTCATTCTCCCAATAATCTCCATCACAGTCACAATCGTTATCACATAATTCTGATCCTGGGAGATCCCAGGGGCATTGGCCATTGATCCTCATGGAATAGACATAATGACTATCTGCAGTGACTGCTCTGATAGGATACCATTTTTCTTCTTTAGGGAGTGGAGTGATCATCATTGACTGAAAAATAAGAAGAGAACTTGTAGAGTGTCTGGCTGGCTGAAATGTGGTCTGGACAGTCCCATCAGGTTGTCTCTGAAAAGATGACTCTGTAAGCTGAATAGGATGAGAAGTAGTGTGGCTCTTCCCATAGTTTATAAGCCAAACTTTTGGAATGAGCTATTCCAGTTCTGATCTGGAAATTTACCGTGGAATCTGGACTATTGTAGGAGTTTGCTCAGTATCTGCAAGGATGAGCAAGGCGTCTGAAGAAACTGAGGCCTGAGCGAGATCAATTGCATGATCTTGCAGTCTGTAGATGATCTGGTGATGGAGAGTAGCCATCATAAAGGAAGTTACTTGTTCTGCACCAGTGATCTGAACTTGTACTTTTAAGGTAATACAAAGGTTTGAATCTCTCAAAGACATATTGTAGTTGGGAAAAAAGGTAAGAACCACACTTTCAGCATGAAGTGTTATGAGACAAGTGCCTATGACAGCATGCTCATACTGTAAGAAGCGAGTATCTAAAAGAGAGACTCGAGCTGTGATTGGGAGTCCTCATTTTCCATATAATGTTAGAATCAACCTTACTGCTCTAAAGTGAAGGTGAGAGAATCCTTCATTCTTTCATTTAGGCACAAGTGGAGGAGGGATCTCCAAAGTTACATACTGTTCTGAAGATGTGGCATGTAGACTACACTGGTCAATGCAAAATGCTTGGACATATTCTTTGGGTAGAGATCTTCTGGAGTTTAGGATGGACCTAATACCTCTAGTGAGGGTATTAGATCTTCTGTAAATATTATAGGGGCTGAGAAGAGGTAAGAGAGATTCTCCTATTTGAGCATCTTCTGGAAGAGTATATATTTCAACAAGATTATCTATTCTAGAAGAAAGGGTTCTGTGAAGAGGTGAGGAGAAAGATAAAGAAGAAGAAAGATTAACTATATCTGAACGAGTAGGTGTATGTAGAATAGTTTCTATAGGAGTAGGTGTTTGGCAACTCATGGTGTATGGAGGTTCTCTTCTTACTATTCCTTGAAGTATATACTATTTAACGTAAATCAGGCTCTGATACCAATGAGGATCCGGGAGCCTCATACTATATACTGTATACTTATACTCATGCCCAATGCCTCTTTCCACCTTTGGTACTCTCTGGCTGGAGACCTTTTTGTACTTGTATATAGTATGAGGCTCCCGAACCCTCATTGCGAAGGCCTGTCTTCAATACCATGGGAGTCTATGAGTCTTCTGAGTGTGTAAGCCCAAGTTGATAAAGGCTAAAATCATTTGCAGATGGCAAAGTTTTCAAAACCAGCCTAATTTCTAAACGGCCCATTGGAATACAACTTTTCCCCAATTACACGATATGGACCAAAATCATTGGTTCAAGACGATAAATTTCCATTGCCCAAAACTAATGTCCCTTTTACCCAACTTCACAAAGCCCACATATTTTCCAAATTTGATTTAAAGGCTGAATTCTAAAAACTTCTTCATTTTATTTTTTTTAAATTAATTAAAATTAATAGGAGTTTACATGCTGTCTGACGTGGCAAGTCCATTAGATTATTAACAGACTAGTTGAGAGTAGGATATAAGGCTAATTATTAGATGCACCGAGAGCACTAAAAAATAGTACTCCCTCTCTCACAGAAAAGTGAGCCCATCCTACAATATAGAAAGTGAGTCACACATTATTGTAAGAGATGGTGCATGCGCACCGGGTGCACTAATAATTTCTTAGGATATAATTAGGAAAACATAAAAATTATGGAGTTTAATTAGTAATTTATTTAGTTTAGAATATAATTATAAAAAAAATTAACAGTACAGTTTTATATATATATAATTAACTCCTCCACCTTCTTCTTCTTTGATTATTTATTAAAAAAAAAAGGAATTTAAAATAATTCTCACATGTATAAATTTTATTTTTTTTAAAATGAATTATTTTTTTAATTAAAAGAAATAAATTTTTTTCATTTAGAATATGAGAATTAACAAAAAAAAATTAAATTAAATTAATTTTTTTATAAAATTATACTTTCAAACATGAGAAAAAGAAGAGAATTTGTGGGATTTGAATTCTTCACGTCCTTGAACTATAGGGTCGTTGAGTTTAAGGGACGAGAAAAATGGACTTGTTGAAAATTTTTTATTATCGAATATATCAAAAATAACTTTTACAAGACCATCAAATCTCACATTCTAACATAATATATACTTGGTGCCTATTGTGATTAATATAGCGTTTAGAGAGTTGAAACTAATTTTCTTAATAAAAATATTATTTTAGATATTGTTAAAAAAAATTTTAAAAAAATAATTTTAAAAAATAATTTTATTATTTTCATATTTTTATAATTAAAATTTATTAAATTTAATTTTAAATTATTTTTTAATATTTTTAATTAAAAAAATTCTCAATAACAATTTCAATAACAATATCAAATAGCACCTTCGATCATGTTTAATAAGTTGTAAAAGTAATCAAGTTTTGTATTGATGAATTTCAATAAAAAAAAATTATTGCATTATATTATAGTCTTCTAAAAATAGTGTTTGTTTATTTCTCACTGCATTCATGCACCAATTCTCGCACTTCTGCACTTTTTCCCATTTAAATTGAAGCAGATTTCTTAAAAATATTTTTTAATAAAAATTAAAAGATAGAATTTCGTGATTAATTAAGTATTTTACTTGTTTAAAATTTAATTAATTACGATTTTAAATATAGTTTTAATTTTCTTTATTATTTTTCTGTAAAATAAAAGTTAATGAAAAAACAATAATTTTTTATGACCAAAATCATATAACTTTTCTAAAATTGAAATTGAATAATTATTTTAAAAAATATTTATTTACAATAATAAAAAAATAATCATATTATTATTGTAAAATAAATGAATGGTTAAATTAAAAAAATTAGAAATAAAATAAATTTTTAAATATATTTTACAATGATTTATTTTTTAATTATGAAAAATATAAATAATTCTTTAATTAAAAATTATTTTTTATTATTTATATGTAAATATATTTTTATATTTTTATTTTTTAAATAAAATAAAAATTAAAATTTTCTTAAAAAAAAAAAAACTATAAACAGATATCTTTTCTCCCTAGGTTACACCTCATACACTATTTTGTGATTGCAGTTAAACTTTTTTTTTAAAGCAAAAACACCATTTTTAAGTGTGATTAAAAAAATAATTTAATAGCCTACTCTGAATTATCTAGCAGAGCGCTTGTAAATAAAATACTCATTTCACATATTTAAATTTAATTTTTTTATTTTTAATTTTTTATTGAAAAATTAATATAAAAAATAAATTTTATTTTATTAAAATATAATTTTTATTATTTTAATTATATTTTTAATACCACGTAGTCAATAAATATTATATTTCATAATAATTTTTAAAGTAATATTTAATATTTTAATTATAATTAAAATATTATTTTTTATTTATATTATTTAATAATAATAATAATATTTATATTAATATTTAAAAATTAAAAAAATAATTCATAAAAAATTACTTTTCTTAATTTAAAAAAATTAAAAAAATATTTTAAATAAAATTAAAAATATAATATTATCATTATTATATTTAACTGATAATTTAATAATTATTTTTATTAAATATTTTTATTTTAAATTATTATATAAATAATTAATAAAATAATTAATAATTATTAAAAACGATTAATATTACCGAAGAAGTCCAAAAGAGGCAAAGTGATTTTTATGCTTCTCTCGATTCTCTCTCTTGCGTTTACATATACACTAATATTTCTCTCTTGTTCACACGACACGACACAACTTCTACGCCTACGATTGTCGGCAACCCAACTAATTTCCACCACAAACTTTATTGTCTCGAATTCTTTGTTAATTAAAAATAATAATAATCGTGTCTTGTTTGGATTTAGTATAATTGTGCCGTCCTTAACACACCACCTGTTTAGATATTATTAAACAATGTGGACCCCAATATGAGAGACTTTATCTCTTTGAGCAAAGGATTCAGAATTAAGTATTACCTTAATAGCTGTGGTCTCACCATAATGATTTGGATTAGATCCTGAAGCAAAATAAGCTGCAGGTGACCTCGGCTCCACTTTGAATTTTTTGCAATATGGTATCCAATATCTTGCAAAATTAGATGCCTCCAGCAGAGCATAAAATGTAAGGTTTGATCCACCGTCGTCAGAAAGATACACACTCAACTTTTTTGCTGGATAATCATAAGCCATAACAGAAAAGACAGTGTTGATCACCATTATTGGTGGCTCTACGGTGGAATCTGCCGTGCAAACAAATATATCAATCCCAGGCAAGTCTTCCTCTGCATATCTTTTTGAACAAGAAATAGCATGATTGTCTGTAACATGCTTAGCTTAATCTTGAATACCATGAAGAGCAATATTAATAGCTAGGGTATGTACCTGTGATAGAGCCTGTCCTTGAAGGTGCACCTATAGACTTGGTTCCACCTTAAAGCTTGAGTGAGTAACCAGTAAAGACCGAACCATAACTCAGCTCCAAGCAATCCAATCCACACCCATCTCCCATCTTCTCCTTCTCTTGGTATGTTACCAAATCTATAAGCCCATATGAAACATACACCCATAAATAGAGTCCCTGCAAAGAGCCTGTGCATGACCCTTCCCTTGGCTTTCTTTGTCTCAAACAAAGGCATAGACTTCTCACTTTCCATCTCTGTTTCTCTCAATATAGAGAATCCAAAGCAACAATCTGTCCATATATAATTGATGCAACACGATCCTTTTCATTTTGGTCTTTATTTGCGGCCAATAAAATTTAAAAAATGAAAGAATTATTGTATTGTACAAGATAAGACATGACTTCATCACTGGTAAAAGCATAAAATATTATCAATAAATCCTTCTAAGAGTGTATCATATTTTTCATTAAATACTTAATAAATGTCAATATTACAGCGCCACAATGAATTGATAAAAAAATATGGTGGTAGAAATATCAGGTATTGCAATGAATGTTGGGTATTTAATTTACAGTATACTCTTAAAATGAGTATGATAAAAAAAGGCACAAGGTTAGAATTGATCATATCCGCTTTTAAGAGTGTATAACACACGTTGGGAATAAAATGAAAGAAGCGATTAATATAATTTCCTCAAATCCAATATAGAGTATCGAATAATTTTACACAAAAATGAAAAAAAAAATTAAATGATCAAAAAATATTAATTTTAAATGAAATTAAATAACAAAAAATATTTCATGTAATCGATTCTAACTGATTAACATCATTCAAGTAATTATAAATTATGTTGTAAAATGTTATTCTTGGATCTGTTTTCTAAAGCAACATTATTGCATCAACAGATATATATATATATATATATATATATAGAACAACTTAGGATTATTTGGTATTTATGCTGAAAAAATATATATATATTAGTTAATAATTTAAAATTAAATTTAATAAATTTTAATTATTAAAATATTAAAATTGTGAAATAATTTTTTAAATTATTTTTTTAACAATATTTATAATAATTTTTTAAAAAAAATAAATTTAATTTTAAAATTTTAATGGCAAACAAACACTTAGTAACTTACCCTCACGAGTGATATAGTTGAGTGCACTCATTAATGAATTAAAAAAGTCGAATAAGGATAAAAGAAATTGTATTAAAATACATGAACCTAATGTATTTTTATTATAATATAATAGAATATAGATACACACTTTTGTTTAAAAAAAAAAATAACAAGCAAACAAAAATAGCCAGTTGGTCTTGTGAGTTGATCTGACTTCGAGGGATGAGTAATTATTATACTAGTTTCAGGATGCTTGCCACCATCTTCATTGACATTTTCACAAAAGGAATCATTACATAATTTTTATAATTTTGTTTTAATATATATATATATATATATATATATATATATATATATTGTTTATTTACTTTTTATACTTAATTTGTTTTTTCTTTATTAAATTAAATTTTTAATTTTAAATAATAAAAAATCATATTTTTAATGAAAAAATTTTACGTAATGATGAAAATTTTACTTAAAGTTTAAAAGTTGTTCTACATAAAATTAAAAGTTGATAACATTTTACGTGATCATTATTTTTAATTATTATTGAATCCAAATATATAATATGTAATTTTAGATTACACATTAATTTTTATTTTTTCGCTTGTAATTATTTATTGTTTATATATTAAGAAAAAAAAAGTTCAATTTTGAAACTTTAATCATTAGTTAAATAAATCTTCACTCTGAAATAATTTAACAAAAAGTGAATTTTATCCTTCAAAAATATTTATCTAAATTTCATAAGGATAAAAATGATTTAATGTAACTTTAGTTTAATTAATGTGATAATATAAAAATAAATTAAATTGATAATATTTATTTATAAATAGAATTTTCTTTAGCTTAAGATTACTAATTATAAGTTAGAATAAAATTTTTAACTAACTAAAAAAAAAAAGGTGACTTGTTGATTGTTATATGCTTTGTTATAATCAACAATTTAAAATAAAATTTAAAATATAAATAAAAAATAATTATAAAATATTTCATGAATTAACTAAAAAAAGTTACCCTTAGCTTTAATTTGTGAATTATTATATGCTTTTGTTATAATCAATGCAGTTTACATACTGTTATTACAATTGGTCCCACATTTGCTCCAATTAGACAACTTTCTGTCCTTCGTCTTCTTTTTTTTTTTTTTTTTTTTTTTTTTGAGAAATGTGAAATTTCTCCAACTCCGGCAATGGTGATTTTTTTTTTTTTAACTATTATAAATTACTTTCTACTTTGAAAAGTCGACTTTTAATCTTAAAGAGTTGTTAGAGAAAATTCTTGCTTTTTGATAAAGTGATAGAGTTATACAAGTTATAATGGAGTTATAATGGAGTATTAGGTTTATTGCTCATAAATCAGAGTTTATATTGAAACACTACGCGATCTTAGTAAATTTAGTGTTAAAGATTATTATTTTCAATTTTTTTAATTTTTTACTAAATGAATGCTTAAATTTTAGTCATTTTTTGCTATTTACCATTTCAACCCATTTCGAAAGAAATCAAAGATAAATTCAACATTGATAAGAATGTTACTGTAATATTTCTAATTTTTAAATAATTATTTATATGTAAATATTATTATTTTGTTATATTAAATATTATAAAAATTTATTTGGAATTTTTTTAAATTTTAAAAATTGAGTTTGATTTTCTTAAGGCAATAAATTTTATTGGTTTTTAAAAATTAATTTAAAGATCACGTGACAAAACTAAAAATATATTTGAACTCCAAAAAATTTTTTTTGAGATTTTGGTAATTTTTTCGAAATTTTTGGACTTCGTTTTTTTATCCCAGAGCAAAGTAAAAAATTCAATTTCGAATATCCTGAATTAGACCAGTCGAATCGAACCAGATCAAATCGGACCGATGGAATCAGACCAGTTCTCTCTTTTTTTTCCTTCTTCTTCTCTCTCCAAACAGGCCCTCTTCCTCTATCTATAGAACTCTCCTCCTCCCTCCTCCTTGCCGGCCGCCACCTCCCCTCCCTTCCCCAGCCCACCAACGACCTCCCGGTCTCCTTCTCAGCTGCCAGCTGTTGCTCTAGTTGTCGAAAAACACACCTAAAGGAGCCTCTACGCACCGCGCGACTCTTGATCTTCCTAGCGTGATTACAGCCAATCCGACCACTAATCAGACCATGTCTTGTCCCAAAACTCATCTACACCTCGAGAGTTTTTCCATAGATACCAAGACCCAAATTTTCATCGAACGGATTGTCCAATTTTTATCTGGAAAATTTTTACCCATTTCACTTTTTAGGCTAAATTTCTCCCAAACCGGGAACCTCAAGAAAATTTTGAGAGTACCAGCGTGCTCTACTCGATGAGAGCTCCACAACCATATAAATTCCAAAATTTTTCAACACTAAAATTTCGGTGGATCCCTTGAACTTCGCAGGGTTTTTCTGAGCTCCAAATGAGCTTATTTAATTTTGTAACAATTTTATTCTAACATTTGGTGTTATGGGCTTCACGTAGGTACTTTCATTTCATAGAAATTCTACTGTTGCTCGGGTCTACATTTTTTGGCCGGACAAACAGTCTACCAGGACAACTCTCAATTTAGGTCAAAGTAATAGTCTACCCACCATTTCCAGATGCCCTGGATGCGTTTCAAGCGTCAGAATTGGCGTTGGTAAACCTGAACTTTGAGTTTTTTCAATTTCATGGTGCTGGATTTAGAATAAAATTTCATAAAATATTCTTGGGTAGTTAGAAAATTACAACTTTTTTTGTATTAGCTTTATAATATTGTTAAAGACCGTGGGGCAAAATTTGAAAAATTTTAGAGCTTGCTTGAATGAGTTATGATGAGATGATAGTTATAGGGACTAAAATTTAATTTTTTAAAATTGTGAATATTGATAGTTTAGAGGGCCCAGAAGGGGCCATATGATGATGATGAGATGTGGTTGCGGAATTTGTATATTAGAAGTGTTATTTGGATCATTTTGTAAGTTAGATAGATCCTAGGTATAAGAGAAACTCTGCCGGATTTTTGACAAAACTTAGGATTTGTCCTTTAACTTTTTGAAGTTTTGTTTGAATAAATATTGATAAAATTTTTGATATAATGTGTAGGTAAGCTGAGCCAGCCTTCCTCCTCTGCCCAGCCACTGCAGTGACCTTCGGTTAAGTTGTGAGTAGATATTAATTTTATTTATAATTTCACTATTATTATATATTTAAGGCATACTCATGCATCACATATAAATATATGTATGTAGCTAATTGCTAAGCACGATTTATGTTGTATTTTCTTGTTTGCATAATGGATGTGGATATCGCCTTAGGGTGGTTTGGAGCTGTGTGTGTGTGTGTGTGTGTGTGTGTGTGTGTGTATGTGGTGTGATAGATATGGATAGGACGGGCAGATCAACTTGAGCTAGTCTCGCTTGGAGCTCGGTCCTTTTTGTGATAAGTCGGAGTGAGTACGGCTTTAAGTTGATCTCGCTGACCCCCGCATTTGGATTATAAGAGAAAGTCGGGCTCGAGTTAATCTCACTGGTAGGTGTTGGATTAAAAGGGATGTATAGGAGATCAGCTCCCATATACGTATATTGGTTAATATGACATACGAGTGTGTGAGTGCTTCAAATTACTTTTTGTGCGAATATTATTTGAATGGGATGAATTTGTTGATCTGTACTGCATTTCATCCATAGGGATGCATTAGTGCTAAATTGTTATAAAAATTATATCTAAAATCAATATCTTACTCTATGAGTCGAACGCTCACTCCTGTTCACTCATTTTTTCCAGGTACAGGAGAGCTTTATGTATGATTGACTTGTTCTCTTCCTCGTAGGTCTTTTTATGCTTGTTCTTGTAATTTATATTGACAGTTGAAATCTAGAACTCCACATATGTTAGGAAATGCTTAATTTGATTTGGGATTGTAAAGATTATGTATTTTGGAAATTGTAAACTTCGTATGATGCATGTATGGTTGAATGGGTTGGGCTTATGGTTTGGATGAGGAGTTGAGCTTCCACTTGATTTTATTTTAATTTATGGATGATTGTATGGGTGAGTTGAGCTCCCCAATTGCATTTTGTTGAGATTATAGGTTGGGTGAGTTAATAGCTCCCCGTTGGATGGTCCAGGTTATGGTCGGATTCTGTTCGATGGGTTTCTTGAAAAAGGCTTGAATTTAGGCTTTTAGATTAGGCTAAGAAATAGTTTAGACTTACTATGAGCTTTGGGGGCCTTATACTAACCCAAGTCCTAGTGTCAGTCCAACCTAGCCCAAAAATTGGATCGTGACATTTACATTGTACTTAAGTGCTAACGTTGTTTAGAAAGTGAAAGTTAAAGAGAATGAAAGAAAAGTAAAGTATTTTAATGAAGGATGGAAAGAATTTGTAGATTTTTTTTGTGACAACACTGATGTAGAGGAAGTTCATGTCCTGTATATGGATGTTAATGAATTTCAACTACATGTCATTGGTAAAAATGTTGATAAAATATTGAAAGAAAACTATCCAAAATGAGTACATGATGATTCTAACAATGATGTTGAAGCATCAATTGATTCAATGGATGAGCCCCAGTTCGTAGTTAACCTGACACACATAGATTGAAAGCATAAATTAGTAAATTTTAATTTACTCTATTACTTTGAAGAATTTAAGTTGTAATTACACTAATTATTTTCTATTTGTATATAGAACATCCCCATCAAGTTTGTCAGAGAGCACTGTGACACCCCTTACTCGTCTACAGCGTAGCCGAGTAAGTTATGCCACTCAGTATGCTGGAGCACCAATTCATATCTTAATTACAATTTATCCCTTTTAATTCATTTATTTATAATTTTTGGTAAATCTGAATTTTTCCGAAATTTTTATAGAAAATCCGGCAGAGTGCTGGCTGTAAATTGGAAAAACAGTTCTTCTGAACCTGTTTAAAAACACTTTCAATATAATTTCCAAATCCAAACTCCATTATACACATTTCAAGTCAATCTCAAAATCTCAATCTCAAATCACAACACTATTTTCAGAAATTTTTCTTTTCACTTCATTACTGGAAGCACATTTATAAATATTTCTCAACATAATATACAGAAAATTTCAATAATATGAAATTTCATATATTTACATCATTAAATAATTTCAAGAGTTTATAGTTACAATCCCAAAACTAATACAAAATACAAAATACAAAATGCTACCCAAAATCCTAATGTCCTACCATATGCACTGCAGATGTGAGGTGACTCTGGACTCCGGATGCAGCTCTGAATGCTCACCCTGTCTAATGTCTGCTGGGCTCTCCAGCTAGGTCTCCAGTACCTGCACGTGGCAAAAGCGATGTGCTAAGCAATTCTGCTTAGTGGTGATAATATAAAATAAAATAAAATAAAATAAAGTTAAGCAGGAAGAATATATGTTTACATTTTTGGATAGACTTAATTTCTGATATTATTTGCAGTATTATTCGATTTAAATTTGGTAAGAAGATTTATTAACATTACCCGAGTAACCCATACTAGTCGACTGGACTGGATAAAAGGGTAAATTGGCACTGGGTACTAAGTACCTCGGACCATCACACCATCGGTCACATTGTGTCTCCCGGTGTGCAACAGAACAGCTAATAAGCTGTAATAGTTATCGGGGATAAAACCCGAGTGTAACAACTCAAATTATATAGCCAAAGGCTATTATGTCACAGAATGGCATGGGAAGCCATGAAACACAGAATGGCATAAAGCCATATGCAGTACTGCTAACAGAACCCTATTGGCATGCCAACCTATCCAAACCAATCTTGCTAGGTATACTAGGGCATTTTATACTTTTAAGTTTCACAATTTTTGAAATTTAAGTTTTAGTGTTACTATTCCATTCATTGGTCAATAAAAATATGGACTTTTGCATAGGCAATAGGTATATTGGTTCTAATACTCCCAACATACCACATTTTGCATTTTAAATTTGTTGGTATTGATTGCCAATACCATTTTCTAAACTTAATGTTAATTTGACAGAATTTTCAGTTTTCATGCTTTGTCTTTACTGTTCCATTAGTCATTTTTGCAGTGGAAATTTGGTAAAATAATCAACATGAAAGTTGTTCTTTATTTTTTCTAGTTGCATTTTCTTTTTTGAATCACTCCATTTGGAGTTTTGTAGCTCTATTTATAGCCCAAAAATCACAACTGGCCGGATTAAAATTTTGTCCAGAATTTCTGGACTGACCAAATCTACAGTACTTGGAATAGTGACTGCAACTCACTTTTTGAATATGTTCTGGTGAAAATTTGGGTTAGGTTTCTTCATGAAAGTTGTAGATATATATCTCAGTCTGGTAAAATTTCAGGTCAATTAGACCTTTCTACACTGAGTTATGGCTAAATGACCAAACACTGTTCATTTGGTCATTTTGCCCAGGCAGAATGCAGGTCACCCGAATTAGGGCAATCTTTTGGTCCACTTGGTTTGGTTTTCTGGGCATAGTTTCTTCACCAAAGTTGTGTCATTATGTGTCTAGTTTCATTTCCAATTGGCCTTGCACCAATTGAACCTCTACAATTCAAGTTATTGTTGCCCAAACCTACTGGACTCATGCCCAGTCTTGCAGGTCACCAAGGGCAGCCACACCAAACTCCAATCCCACTACACAATTCACTTCATTTTTTATTTAAATAGAACCAAATGGTTACTAATTGACCATTAAAACCTACTTGCATCATCACATGGTCAAGGTCTCATTTTCCACCCCAAACCCTAACTCATACATTACAATTCATGCATTATCATTGCATTTCTTCAATCCACTTACAAGATGCATATTAAGGGCAGCCACAATAGCATGTTAGCTCCATAGAATTCATCACAAGCATACCCCAACCAAGGCTGCCGAAATCTAGGGTTAGTATACCAATGGTATTCAACAATTTTTCTTGGTAATTTACACTCATTCAAAGTCCTTAACATGAATTTAAAGTGAAATTCAAAGTTAGGTCACAAACCTCTAATGGAGTGAAGTCTCCTACTTGCTAAGGTTATTATTTTCCTTTTCTTTTTGCTCCCAAAAGACTATCCAAGGTGCAAGAACACTTTTTTGTGTTGGTAGTATAGGATTTAGTGGGGTAGAAGCTAGTGAAATCAAGCTTTCAAAAGCTTGAAAATTGTGGCTATGGCGGGAGTGGTCACAGCAAGGAAGAAGAAGGGAGAGAAGGTTTTGATTATTTTTCATTTTTCAGCCCATTTTACCTCTTTTAAATAAAGTTATGCCATGTGTCAAGATTGGATTGGTTGGGAAGATTTTAATGACATCCTTATGATGTCATAATGCCATTTTCTTTCATTTTCTTTCCTTTTCTTGCCTATTTAATTTCAATTAAATTTTTAACAATATTTATTCATATTTTATATTATATAAATTATTTATTTAACTGGACAAGTTGGCCAAAAATCATCTCTGAAGATGAAATGACCAAAATGCCCTCCGTTTAGCTTAACGAGCCAAAATTGTCTGTACCGATTGAAAATTTTTTCTAAACATTTTCTTGGCATTATAATGCCATAAGAACCTCAATAACCCTTCTCTGGAGTCCTAATAATTATTTTATAATTTTTCCCCTGGGTCTAGGGTTGCTAACGGCCTTCACCGTCACTTCCCCTTCAGGTTACTCATCCCTGGGGTTTCGGCTCGTTTAACCTTAGTGTATTTGGTTTCTAAAATTTTTCCTTGATTTTTATGAGCATTATTTAGTTTCATTATAACTCCTCACTATAGTCTATTTATAATTTCAAATATTCTAGCTGTCCGGACCGACATTGGTCACCGGAACAGTAGACTGTATGGACTAGCTAAAGTGAGAATGTTACAAGCACCTTCAATTTGCTGATAGCACTATTGAAAAAAAGTTTGAAGTCAGAATTAAAGCGAGTGAAACATTCCAAGTAGTCATTGTAAAGCAACAAAATTATAACACCCCTAATTTTTAAATTTACTATTTTGTGGGTAAATATTAATATTTGTATAGTTCTGTTAACTCCTAGAATTTTTGCATGTATTAGAAATATTTATTTGATTTGGGTCTGTAATATAATTTGCCATGTTGGACCTGTAAACTTATTATATGCATGTATATTGGACTGGATGAGGGAGTTGAGCTCCCATTTGACTTTATATTATTATGAGTATGTGGAGGGTGAGCTGACCTCCCCAATTTATTATATATTGTGTTTACAGGTCGGGCGAATCAGAAACTCCCCGTTAAATGGTTCATTTTATGGCCGGATTCTGTCTGGTTGAATTCTTGAAATTGGGCCCAAATGGGCCTTAAAGTTAGGTTGAGGAATAGTTAGGCTTACTATGGGCCTTAGGGGCTTTAGGCTAGCCCAGGTCCTAGTGCCGGTCCAGCCCATAGGTTGGGTCATGACAAATGTGGTATCAAAGCTTAGACTCCAGATTCATAGGGAATATTTGTCTAAAGTATTGAGAATGTAACACCCCTAAGTTCGGTAGTGTATTCTACTGTTCCGGTGACTAATGTTGTCCGGACAGCTAGGATGCCTAGAACTACATTTAAATATTGATAAGGAGACATAAAATAATGAAATACAAGAAAAGAAAATACAAGAAAAATAAAGGAAAAATAATAGCAATGAAATGTAACCAAGTTAAATGAGCCGAGAACCCTAGCGATGGGTGACCGCACCGGGAAGTCGCGGCGTGGATCGTTGACTAGCCCTAGACCGCGAAGAATCCTGTAAAATATTTTTAGGACTTAAATAAATGTTTATTGAAGTATAAATACTATTAGAAACATCAAAGAAAAATTAATTAATTAGTACAAAGAAAAGTGAGAAATCGAAAAACGGACAAAATCCGGTGTTACCGAAAAATCGGGAATACAACCCGAACAGGGGTATTGTGGTCATTTGACACCCCGATTTGTCTTTTGACCTAAATATCCATTAAAAATAAATGATATTACACTTGAAAAATGTCATGAAAAATTAAATTGGTGGTACCTAATGTAAATAACAAAAATTAGGAGTTAAATGTGGGAATTTAGAAATTTTTAAATGTGGGAATTTAGAAATTTAAGATTAAATAAACATTAAACATTACATAGTGCTCCACTAACTCACCTAAGTGGACCACTTACTCTTCATTTTGGATAGATTTCATCTTCTTCCTCACTTCTCCAAGAACCAGCCGAATTGCTCCCAAGAAGAACCTCCATGGTCGCATGGTTTTGGAGCTCCATGCAAGCTTGATCCAAGCTCCTTTCCTTGCACTTCCCTTCACTAAAAGTTGTCCATACACCTTGGGCAGTAGATAGGCAGCAAGAAGATCAAGTTTTGGTGAGGTTTTGAAGAGTTTCCAAAGTAGTAAGTAGGTATTTTTTATGCTTGCTTCATTAAAGTTTGTGTGGATGTTATAGGTACTTGAATTGTAGGAAGATTTTTAGAGTTTGATGTTTAAAGGGAGATGTGTATTTTTGGCAGCCATGGAAACTCCTTAAGGGCAGTTTATCCTTGCTTGTAAATGGTAGATTAAAGGGTTGATTAAGTATTTATGTGTGTAGGAATAAATTGGGTGGTGTGTATTAGATGTATATGTGAATGTACACTTGACTTTGGAAGCTTGGAAAGCAAATTGATGAAGACTACAATTCGGCAACTTGAAGTGTGAACCCAAAATATGTATTTCATGGTTTGGTTTATGAAATTACATGGTTGAATTATGGTACTTGTTATGGCAGCTTATGTATAGGTATAAGGGTTTGAGTTTGGGCATGTAAATGAGCTTGTTATGTAGTTAAATTGTGAGTAATTTGGACTTGATAAATTCTGGACTATAATGTGCATATTGAGTGTGGTTATAAGCTGCCTAAATAACCAAAAATGTGTTGTGAAATGTGTTTAGGTTATGGTACAAACCAGAAATGGCATGAATGTGTAACTTGGTAAGTGTTAAAAGTGTATTTGGTATGTGATGAAGAGTGTTGCAATAGGGCAGTGTGCATTTTGGTCTAGAACCTTAAGTGTGTGGCTCCAATTGGTATGAGACCAATTGGAGGTGAAACTAGGCACAAAATGTGCCAACTTTCATGAATGAAGCTTACTAAAATTCTGCTTGGAAGGTAACTTGAAAAATGACCAAATCCGGATTAGTGCATTTAAGGCCTGAAAATTGACTATTTGAGTAGCAGTTAGTATTTTGGCCATAACTCACTCAAAACAGGTCGAATTGACCTGAAATTTTTACCATGAATAGTTGAGACATATATCTACAAGTCTTATGAAGACATCAAAGCCCAAAAATGACTATAAGCAAGTCAAATAGCTTGCACAAGTTTGGGTCCAAAAACTGGCCGAACCAAAATTGACCTAAAATGACCTAAAGTGACCAATTTTGGTACATTCTGATCAGCAATAGTAAAATGACCATAACTTGGTCTAGTAAACTCAGAATGGCCTGAAATTTTTCTCCACATGCAATAAGACATAGATCTACAAGTTTGTAGTTTTGACCGAAACCCGAAAACCGAGGGAACTAGGTCATCCGGTTATGTCAAATTAGTATACCGGGATCCGACAAATTGCAAAAAAACGCAATATACATGGAAATGAATTGGGCAACATGTACCAACACTAAAAGGCTATAAAATATGACACATTAGTAACATTGAAACCTAATTCACCTAGACTCCATCAAGAGTCAACATCTTTGATTGACTAAGGAAACAATAGAACTCAATGAATTAATTATTAAGCATTATCGTTAGAGACAGCTTCAAATTATGTTTCTCAGTTAGCAAAGACTCAGGGAAAGGGAAGGAAACACTGAGTCAGAGCCAAGAGACAGTTATCAGAGGTTTGTGCACAGCTAGTTTTTAACTGATTTTGTTTTGAATATTTCATATAATTAAATGACATATTTTTCTTATGTATTATGTTTAACAAGCATTAGATTTAATTCAATGATTATTGAAATTATTATTGTATGTATGAATTTAGCTTTGTGAAATGGTATTTCCACAAGTATTAAGCATTGTTGTGAATTGAATAAATTATATTTTGGAAAATTGTGATAGAATATGTTTTGAATTGTGATGGGCAATTTGTATGGAAAAATGCAAATTTATGATTTGAATTGTGATGAGCATAAAAATTATTAGATATTGGAATTGACTTTGAATCGAATTGTATTGTGATTTATGCTCACTAAAAAGGATTGTGATATTGTTTTATATCTCACTATAGATGCTTGACTAGGTTATTACCCGTCTCTCTCATTTGTTGAGAAGACAATGGAGTTAGTTGTGTTTTGATTACCATGGTACGTGCACAGGCTTAGATTCTCCTCTTATTAGAGGTTAGATCTAAGTTTTTTATGTTATGGCCCTTGCAGAGGATTCATTATTGTGATGTGTACTGTGCACGATGATTCAACCTCCTCGACCATAGGGAGTTAGAATCCGATTCGACCTCCGCAACCATAGGGAGTTAGAATCACCCCGAAGATGGCCCTTTCGGAATTGTCTTGCATAATTAATGAGATAAAGAATTGTTTTTGAGATAAAGAATTGTTTTTGAGATAAAGAACGGCTTTTGAGATACAGAATGGTTTTTGAGATACAGTTTTTGAGATACAGAATGTTTTTTAATAATAAAGAATTGTGATTTCAATTATGATTTATGTATAATTGATTTTGTTGGAATTACTTTAAATGGTTAGTTATGATTTGATAAATTGAATTTTGTGATCAAAGTCATTTTATACAAATGACTTATATTATTGGCAATGAATATTTTGAGTTTTGAAATTTGATGAGTATCCAGACTTCCAAATTATTTGCTGTAATTTTGTTAAAGTATATTGTATTATGTTTTAAATTATAGTTGTGCACCACTGAGTTCACCATTCAGCGATAGCTTTGTATGCTGTCGCAGGTGAAAAGAGCATATTGAGTAAACTTCTTTGAAGAGACATTCAGATCAGCTCTAGGTTTACCCATGTACACAGGTTTTGATGTATGCATGTAATAATATGTATATAAATTATTTGAGCAGTTGTATAAAAACTCTTGTAAAACATTTTGGTATGTAATTAAATGTAAATTTGAGATTTCATTTACTTGAATAGTTTTGTAATATAAATTTTGAGTCTTGTAATCAATGAAATGTTTCTTTATGATGAGATTAGTTTGAAAATGAATTGATTGTTTATTGAGAATTGGATTGTGAATTGAAATGAAGTTATTGGAGTTGTATTTGAAAAAACATATTGGGAGCATTTTCTTTTGCAGGATTGAAGAACTGTTTTCTCAAAATACTACAGGCACCTTGCCGAATTCTAAAAAAAAAATTATAACACCAGATTTTAAATCGATGATTTAAATTTCATGAAAATTGTTTTAAAATCCCTTGTAGTATATCTAATGGGTTATCGGTAGGCAAAGTACGGTAATTTATTAGGTGTACTATGGGATCATATTACATCTTACAGGGGAGTAGGGTGTGACAGGGAAGAGTCTACTAGGAGTCACATACGGAAAATAGGGTCCACATTCGTCTTGCATTGTCATCTTTGCTTCTAGTTTCTGTTTTAAATAATTGTGTGTAAATATGAGTCTATAGAGCTGTGTAACATGCCGTTTTGAATTTTTGTGGGCTAATGCTGCTGAATTTCAGGAAAATGCATAGAAGTAGGAGAGCTGCCACTGTACCAGAACCAGATATGCTTGACGAGGTGTCGGCATAGGATGAGGTGCCTACCCCGAGGAGACGCGTTAGGAGGCCTAAAGCTGCTCAAGTAGAAGAGCAGCTGCCACCAGTTCAGGATCAGTCTTTTGTGGCTCCGGGTCCCATGGACTCAATGGCAGCTACTCTAGCTGATTTGCAGAGAACCATCGATATGATGGCACAGTATATGGTACACCCTCTCCAACAGTAGCCGTCCACCGCACCAAGAGGGAAACCTTACAAATAAATAATTAATTTTAAGAAGTTGGTGTCGGGTACTCATGATGCGTCAGACGATGCCTATCGGTTTTTGGATTCTTGCAAAAAGGCAGGGATGGAGTTGCAGTTGACTGATAGGAGACTTATAGAGTGTGTACAGCATGTCATGGGGCCTATGCCTAGACAATGGATGAATGACTACATATTACCTCGGATGGAAGGCTTGTTATGGACCTAGTTTGTGGAACTGTTTATCAACAGGTTTGTGCCAGAAAGTTTCAGAGATCAAAAGCAGTGGGCCTTTGAGGCCTTAAGGCAGAATGGCAGATCTGTAGATGAATATGCTACAGAATTTCTAGAATTGAGCAGATATGCCCCTACAGCAGTGGCTACAGAAAGTATGAAGGTAAAAAGGTTCCTAAAGGGGCTAGACAGGAGGTATGCAAACCTGGCCATGATGTCTAATCAGTCTTTGATATGGTAGTTGATCAAGCCCGACAGATTGAGATTAGCGATACAGGAGATGACAGCGAAAGGGCAAAGAAAAATAAAGCAGAGGGTTCTTCAGGTGTTCCCCACATGGGTACTACAGATAGCGGAGGCCAAAGTCATTACAGAGGGAGAAATAGGAACAAGAAAAGTGATTTTAGACACAAATCTCGAGGATTCAGACCAGGGTATGGATCCAACAGTGGTCACAATTCGAGATACAGCAGTGCTGGGTCTGGTTCAGGATCCTCCCTTGCACCTTGTGCATAGTGTGGAAGAGGACATTCAGGTCCTTGTATGATGGGTTCAGGAGTATGTTTCAGGTGTGGCCAACAAGGTCACTTTGCTAGGGAATGCCCCGTGTTCAGCGAGCCACAGATGGGGTCACAGGGTTTTATTGCAAATGTTCTTCGTCACCAGATCCCGGTGCTTCCAAAGATGGCAAGGCCATACAACAGGGCCGAGGACAAGGAGGACGTAGATTTGGAGGTAGATCAGGAGGTAGAAGTCAATATCAGGATTCTGCAACGCAGGGTAGGGGTCAAGCTCGGGTTTTCACTCTGACCTACTAGGATGCTCAGGCTTCCAATGCAGTTGTGGCAGGTATTCTTCTAGTCTGTTCCTATAAAGCTCGTGTTTTGATAGATCCAGGTGCTATGCACTCCTTTGTCTCCCCAGTGTTTGCCATGAGATTGGATAGAAACCCTATAACTTTAGAATGCTCTTTGTCTGTAGCTACCCCGCTTAGTGACAACATAGATGTAGATATGGTTTTTCCGAGTAGCCCAGTAGTAGTGGATGGAAAGATCCTCCCAGCAGACTTGGTTCCTATACCAGTAATGGATTTCGATGTAATCTTGGGAATGGATTAGTTGGCAACTCATTATGCCACTTTAGACTGCAGGAACAAAAAAGTGTATTTCCACATACCTGGTGTGGAAAAGTTTAGCTTTGATGGTGACAGGATCGTGGCTCCATAAAATTTGGTGTCAGCAATTAGTACTAGAAAAATATTGAGGCGTGGATGTCAAGGGTATTTGGCATTGGTGAGAGATACAACTGTAGAAGGTGTCAACATAGAAAATATTCCTATTGTCAGATAATTCAGGGTTGCCACCAGGAAGGAAAATAGAGTTCTGCATTGATGTTATTCCGGGTACAAACCCCATATCAATGCCGCCTTACAGGATGGCACCAGCAGAATTGAAAGAGCTGAAGGAGCAACTACAGGAGCTTTTGGACAAGGGTTTCATACATCCGAGCACTTCACCCTGGGGCGCTCCTGTTCTATTTGTGAGAAAGAAAGATGGGTCCTTAAGGTTGTGTATTGATTATAGACAGCTGAATAAGGTGACTGTGAAGAACAAGTATCCACTTCCTCGGATCGATGATCTATTTGATAAACTCCAAGGGGCTAGATTCTTTTCCGAAATAGACCTACGATCAGGCTACCATCAGTTGAGAATCAGGAATGAGGATGTGTCCAAAATAGCATTCAGGACAAGATATGATAATTATGAGTTCTTGGTGATGTCTTTTGGACTCACTAATGCACCAGCAGCATTTATAGACTTGATGAACAGGGTGTTCAGGCCATTCCTGGACCATTTTGTCATCGTATTCATAGATGACATTTTGGTATACTCTCAGACCAAGGAAGAACACGTGTAGCATTTGAGGATGGTGTTGCAGACTTTGAGGGAGCACCAGTTATATGCCAAATTTTCAAAATGTGAATTTTAGCTAGAAAGCATCTCATTCTTGGGACACGTGGTTTCTAGTGAAGGCATTCAAGTGGATCCCAAGAAAATTGAAGCTGTAACTGATTGGCTTAGGCCTATAACAGTCACTGAGGTGCGAAGTTTTCTGGGCCTATCCGGCTACTATAGGCATTTTGTGTAGGATTTTTCTAGGATAGCAGCTCCCCTAACTAAATTAACTCGGAAGCATTTTCCATTCATTTGGGCAGATGATTGTGAAGAAAGTTTCCAGAAGCTTAAGGAGTGTCTAACCACCGCCCCTGTGTTGACATTATCGATGAGTGGTGAAGGATATATCATGTACTGTGATGCCTTCAGAGTTGGCTTAGGGTGTGTTTTGATGCAGAATGGAAAAGTAGTGGCTTATGCTTCAAGGCAGCTAAAGAGGCATGAGCAGAACTACCCCACCCATGATTTGAAAATGGCGGCTGTTGTCTTTGCACTAAGGATCTGGAGACACTACCTGTATGGTAAAGTGTGCGAGATATATACCAACCACAAGAGTTTGAAGTACATCTTCCAACAGAGGGATTTAAATTTGAGACAGAGGAGATAGATGGAGCTTCTGAAGGACTATGATTGTACCATCCAGTACCACCCTGGGAAGGCCAATGTAGTAGCATATGCTTTGAGCAGAAAATTTTCTGACAGCTTGGCACACATATCAGCGGAGAAGAGACCATTGATTCAGGAAGTACATGAGTTGATGGATCAAGGTCTGATCTTAGATCTTTCAGATGAGGGCGTATTGTTGGCTCATTTTTCAGTGAGACTAGACTTGCGAGATAGAGTCAGAGTTTCTCAGCACAGAGACCAGTAATTGATGAAGACCATAGAAAGAGTACAGCAGGGTGAAGGTGATGAGTTTGGATTTGCCAATGATGGCGCCCTTATGCAAGGTTCCAAGATATGTGTGCCCAACGTAGACAATCTCAGAAATGAAATCATGCGAGAGGCACACTATACACTGTACAATGTCCACCCAGGCTCCACCAAGATGTACCATAATGTGAAGGATAGCTATTAGTGGAATGGCATGAAGAGAGACATAACAAACTTTGTGTCCAAGTGCTTGACTTGTTAGAAGGTGAAGTTTGAACACCAGAGGTCGTCAGGAAAGCTGCAAGAGCTCCCTATCCCAGAATGGAAGTGGAAAATGACTACTATGGATTTTGTGAGGTTTGCCTCGTACCACGTGGGGATATTATTCGATATGGGTAATTGTAGACTGTTTGACTAAATCAGTTCATTTTTTGCCTGTGAAGACCACATATTCTGTTGCACAGTACGCTCGGCTCTATATTCAAGAAATAGTCAGATTGCATGGAGTTTCTGACAGAGGGCCCCAGTTCACTTCTTAGTCTTGGAGGAAGTTGCAGGAAGCACTTAGCACACAGTTGAACTTTAGTATCACTTTCCACTCTCAGACAGATAAGCAGTCCGAAAGGACAATCCAAACACTAGAAGACATACTTCGCATGTGTGTTTTGGATTTTGGAGGTCAATGGGATGATCAACTACCCTTGGTGGAGTTCGCTTACAATAATAGTTATCATTCCAGCATAGGGATGGCTCCCTATGAGTCATTATATGGCAGAAAGTGTAAGTCTCCTCTGTGTTGGACGGAAATGGGAGAAGCGAAGGTGCATGCTGTAGACCTAGTACATTACACTTCAGAGATGGTTCCTTTAATCAGGGAACGATTGAAAACAGCTTTCAGTAGGCAGAAAAGTTATGCAGATCCTAGACGGAGTGATGTGGAATTTGCAGTAGGCGACTACGTATTCCTAAAGGTTTCTCTGATGAAGGGAGTCATGAGATTTGGAAAGAAGGACAAGTTGGCACCTCGATATATTGGACCTTTTGAGGTTACTGATAGAGTTGGAGCAGTTGCCTATCGATTGGAGTTACCACCCAACCTTTCTCACGTTCATCCTATATTTCACATCTCCATGCTCTGGAAATACATACCTGATCCTTCTCATGTGCTACAGCCGGATGTAGTAGAGCTGAAAGAAGACTTGACGTTTGAGGAGCAACCTGTAGCCATAGTGGACTACCAAGTGAGGCAGCTAAGATCAAAACAGATCCCTATGGTTAAGGTTTTGTGGAGGAGCCAGTCAGTGAAAGAATGCACCTGGGAGTCAGAGCGAGACATGCATAGCAAGTACCCTTATCTATTCAATGTGTAATTCTGTACTTTATTCTGCCTTGTGTAAAATTCGAGGATGAATTTTTTGTAAGAGGGGAAGAATATAACACCTCTAATTTTTAAATTTACTATTTTATGGGTAAATATTAATATTTGTATAATTCTGTTAACTCCTAAAATTTTCGCATGTGTTAGAAATATTTATTTGATTTAGGTTTGTAATATAATTTACCATATTGGATCTGTAAACTTAGTATATGCATATATGTTGGACTGGATGAGGGAGCTGAGCTCCCATTTGACTTTATGTTATTATGAGTATGTGGAGGGTGAGCTGACCTCCCTAATTTATTATATATTGTGTTTACAGGTCCGACAAATCAAAAACTCCCTGTTAAATGGTTCATTTTATGGCCGGACTCTGTCTAGTTGAATTCTTAAAATTGGGCCCAAATGGACCTTAGAGTTGGGTTGAGGAATAGTTAGGTTTATTACGGGCCTCGAGGGCTTTAGGCTGGCCCATGTCCTAGTGCCGGTCTGGCCCATAGGTTGGGTCGTGACAAAAATGGTAGAATTGGTTGCAAAATGAGGATCAAAAGTAAATTAAATTAATAGAATTTATTTATAAATAAAATTTTATTTAGTTTAAAATTACTTATCAAATCAAAATAAACTTGTAGTGAAAAAACTTTTATTAATAAATAATTATAAATTATTAATAATTTAATATTGTGTATATTATAAAAAAATGAAGATTAATTTTATCCATTCACAAATTTTATATATATTATGATTTATTTAATTTATAATATATATTGAGTATTTTTAATGATTTAATATTCTTAAAATGGACAGAGTTTGAGTCCTTAATTTCTATATTATGAGATAATTAAAATATTTAGTCATTAAATTATAAATTTAATGAAAAGTTATCCAAAGATAATATAATTTAAAAAAAGTACATAAATGTGTCAAAAATTAAATGAAGTGGGTAGAAAGAATAACACAATTAAACAATTAGTCAGCAAGATTGTCTTAGCAAGTAGTTGAGTGCAGAAATTACTAGAGATTGTCTTTTTTCTTTAAAATTAAAAAAATAATAATAATTTTTTAAAGAGGGTATTATTTTTCAATGCTTTCAGTATATACTATAATTCTACAAAAATTACAAGATTTTAAACTGGAGAATGTACCACAATTGTATTTTAAAATTTTTCTTAAAATTGGCTTATAAAGTACAGTACTTAAGAGCTAATCAAACTTTGGTCATACTTGAAAGAGTAGTAAAGTTTCATTAATTAACAAACAAAGCTCAAACAGCATTTCTTCTTCTTCTTTCCTTCATTATATCATTATTAAAATACTTGTTCTGGTATCAAAAAACTCCTTGGTTGGGAGCTCCGTCGTCTAGCTTTACATAAAGACACTCTTTGGTGTCCCTCCATTGTGCTTTGTAAATTGACGTAGCATCAAACTTGTAATACTCACCCAGTAAATGCTTGATTGCTTTAGTAGCCTCTATTGCATTATAATGCGGCATTGTAGAGAAGAGATGGTGAAATACGTGAGTGTCTGTAAAGCATTAACAATAAGCAATGGCACCCCATACATATCAACTAAGCCAACCCTTTTGCCATGACAATCTAATATAGAACATAACTTTGCAGCAAAAATTCGAGCATCAGAAATGAATATCTAAAGCCTTTCCCTGTCAGAATATATAGGACCATAAGGATCATAGTGACAAGCAAAGCGATCATATGGTCTTCCTAAGACATTGAAGGCTAAGTATAAAGGCCACCCAACGAGAAGCATGGCTGCGAGTGTTAAACATCGGCTTGGAGGATTGTTGAGATACACGGAATACCATGGAATTTTAGACTTGGGTTTAGGAACAAACACCTCATCATGTTCAAGTGACCCTGTATTAGAGTGAAGTCGACAATGGCTGATTTTCTGGGAAAAGTAAAGAACTAGAAGTGTAGAGTGGAGAATGAGGCCAACAGTGTCATCCACCCACTGATGTTCACTAAAAGCATGGTGACCACATTCATGGGTAATGACCCAAATACTAGTGAGAATGTAGGCCTGGAGAGACCAGTAGAGGGACCATGCGAGGTAGATGAGAGGAGAAGGGAGGAGATGGAAGAAGAAGGTGATAATGGAGAAGAAGACAATGCTCAAAGAGAGGTCATAGAGAAGAAAGGAAAAAGAGCGAAGAAGTGAGTGTTGAAAGCAATGGGAAGGGATGGTTTGCTTGAGTTAGGCAAGGGTGAATGGGGGTTTTACGTGGGGGACTCGCCTGACGCTCTTCAGCAGACTTTTGTGGGAGTTCTTACTAATAATAGGGGCAGTAGACATCCGGCCACCCCCTCCCGTACTTTTGTGCTCAAGTTTCCTGTAGATTGAAACATGAGCATTGAGAACAGATTTCTGGTTATGATTGAGGATTTTTCTTAGCTAGACAGGTCTAGATCATGAATCCAATATACCAACACAAGACACAAGATGTATGGGATGAGATATACTTATTAACATGTTTGGGTCCATAATGAATAAGATCTGAGCAAAAATTTTCCATTGATTGAATTGTTTTTAATTAGAGAGAAATTACAAAAGTTCTTAATTAAAAATATGATTATTTAAGCTCTAAATCTCTTAAATGCATTCTATTTTATTGTTTTGTAATTAATAATTAAATTACCTCTATTTTCATTCCCAATCAATTATTTATAGTATGAATAATATTGCAATTTCATCAAATAAAAAGTGAAATGAAGTCTATTTGTAACGCTCGATATTTTTTGATGTCGAAATACCTGTCTTTGACGAAATATTCTGGTGAAAAGCAAAACTTCATTGACAAAGAAGTGGCAGTAAGGTGTGAAAGTATATTATGTTTGTAGGTTTAAAATGTTCAAAATGTATTTAAGAATAAAAAAAATATTTTAAAAATTTTAAGTGAGTGTGTCTGGCATAAGGAGTTTCGGCAGCCCAAGTATTGACTTTCAGCAGTCGAAGTATTGACTTTCGGCAGCCGAAACCCCTTTTTTTGTTCAAAAGCTCTTTTAGACAGAATAGACTCTGATATCCCAAAGCTGGACTTACGACAGTTGAAAATCCCTCTACAGAGAGGGTATAAAAAGGGTTTAAAGCTTATTTTGTTGCCAAAACACTTAGGGTATTCCTTCTTTTCTCTCTCTCTCAACGTTGAGGCATACAAGAAACTCTTTAAAGAAATTTCTTTGAATTTTTGAAGATCTAGAGAAGGATTCTTCCGTTTAGAAGTGTGAAAGAGTAGATTCAAGTTTTGAAGTTTTGATTCTCTCACCTCCAAGCTCTAAGAAAAGAGATAACTTTCTTTTTTTCTTGATATAATGGGTAGATCTAAAAAAATTGATAAGGAATTAGATTTCTATAATATAAATTTCATGAAAGTCATTTTAAGTTAAGTTATTGGAGAAATTTATCCATGTTAAAGTTAGAGTTTTGTGATCTTCTATTGAAGTTGTATGTTCTATGGTTAGAATAGTTATGTTTAAGTGTTATGGGCCTTAAATGGCCTATTTCCCTTGATGGATTTGAAGAAATCCATACATATGCTATGTTTGGATTGGGGAAAACCTAGGATTTGGAGTTTTGATTAATGTATATGGGTATTAAATATGATTTCTAGTTGTTTTAGGCCCCAAATATGTATATATGTGATGGGGCTATGTTTTCGAACTTTGAAATGAGTTTGAGTATTGATGGGAGAAGGAAACTGTAGGTTTTTGACTTGGGAATTCTAAAAATTCTTAGGTTTGGCCGCTGAAAGCCAAAGGTTCGGCAGTCGAAACTTGTAGTTTTTTAGAAAATCTAGAAATTTTCTAGGTTCGACACCCGAAATCCCAGACTTAGGCAATCACAGTGGCTACTGCCTAAAATTGAGCACCTAATGTTCAAAGGTTCGGCAGTCGAAGCCAAAGACTCTGGCAACCGAACTTGGTTTTGCCACTTTATTTCTCTTTTGATTTCAAAGTTCCAAAACCTAATTTCATGGTTCCTAAGGGTCTAGAATATGATGTTTATAATATGTATAGATTTTTAGAACCTCGTATAACACTCTAGGGTCTAATTTTATAGGATTGACCTTGAGGGACTCGAAAGGGTAAGGATTCAAGAATAGCTCCCATTTGAGTAAGGTGGTTGATAGGGTACAAGAGGTAAATAACTCTAAGCTTAATAAAATGAAAACTATTTATAGGTAATTAATGAGCATTCTCATGCATCATGTCATATTTATTTAGAATATATATATCTAGAACACAAAGATGTTACATAATTGCATAACTTGTTGTTGGTACATTGATAGATGCTGGATGACCTACTAACTCCTCCCATGTTATGATTATATAATGTTACGTATGTTATGGATCCATAAGTAAATCCCATAGAGAGATCTTTAAGTTGCCCTTTAAGGAAATTCTATAAGTTACTCCAGGGTACATGACACAGAATATGTTTTAAGAGGAAAGTTTGAGGAGTTACTGGTGATAATGTCCATCTTACGTGAAATATTTATGATGTGAAATCCCATGTAAATGATGCATTGCACATGTATGAATGAATAATATAATCAATGATAGTTAGTTTACTTACTGAGCTTATGTAAGCTTACCCCATTCCTCTAACCCCTAGGTGGAGGGTTGCAAGACCATAAAAGTTCTTTAAAAGGAAAACATCAGGGATAGTCTTAACATTTCCTTTATGTATGATGTATGAGTAGATGGACATATAATTTATGAATGGATAATACTATACTGGTGATTAAAGGAAATTAGAAATATGTAATATTTGTTAAAATATGATGATGTATATGTTGTGTTAACCCTTCTGAGGGTATGCATATTGAACTATTAAACTTTAGATCTTATATATTGATAAAGTTCAAATTATGAATTATTACTATGTTATGAATGTTTATGTATGGATGAAAAGATAAAAGTGTAATAGTTTGATGTATGTTTAGATGGTGAGATGTAGGAATATATGTATGTTTCTCAGGTTTCAAGTTTGCTACAAGTTTCAGCAGCTTTAAGCTAACCCAATCCCTAATGCTGATAACGATCTCTAGTTTGGGATGTTACACTATTTTTCTTAAAAAAAAAAATTATAGCATATTTCAACATATATTTAGTTATAGTCTAATTATTATTTAAAAAAATAATAAAAAAAAGAAGATAATAAAATTATTTTAAAAAAAAGGAAGAATTTGAGGCAATTAATGTTGAAGATGGTAATGCATAATTTTATTTTAATTAAATAAAAAATAAATTTAATATAAATATATAAAAATTAATTCGTAATATGAATTTAGGCAGTCTCAAGTTGCTTTAGTGGACATAACTTGATTATTATTATTATTATTATTATTATTATTATTATTATTATTATTATTATTATTATTATTATTATGAAAAAATATACCAATTAAAATTTAAAATTATGATATCAATTCATTGTAAATATTTCTTAATAAAAAATTAATTTCATTAAATTATATAATAAATAATTTTTCAATTTTATTTCTATTTTCAAAATTGAATTAACTGATTGATTATGGTTATTTCAATAATAATTTTTTTACTATTTTTAGAAAAGGAAAAAAATTTTTAATCATGAAAAGATATTTTTAGACGAGGTAAAAAAATATATTTTTAAAAATTAAAAAATCATTATATATATATATTCCAACAAAAAGCTGCTTAATTTGAAGCTACTGAGAAGTTGAACATAAATATTAAAAATAAATAGTTAAAAATTCATAGAGGATGATGAGGAGGCGAGTTGATGCATGTAGCTAAACTACATTATAGATATAAATATATAAGATAAAATCTAATAAAAATTAAAATACAAAAATAAAAATGAAGAAAGCACTTGTGGGAGAAGAGCTTCCTCTCTGTCTCTCTCTCTTGAAGGCCAAGTGGCTTGCCTGTATTTAACCATTCTCGTCTGAAGACTGAAGAGGCAGAAAGCACGTGTGGGAGAAGCGCTTCCTCTCTGTCTCTCTCTTGAAGGCCAAGTGGCTTGACTGTATTTAACCATTCTCGTCTGAAGACTGAAGAGGGGCAGGGCGATACTTCCTAGCTTGACCTATACATAATGAAATATTATTAATTAAATAATAAAAATATAATATTAATATCTTATAATTAGACTATACTAAAATATATATATATATATATATATATAATTATAAAAATATATATATATATATTATTTTTTAAAAAATTAAATTACTATTAAGTACATATTTTTCTATATAATTAATTAAAAATTATTAATTTATCAATTTATTACATATACAATTATATTATTTTATCTTAATAAAGTTACAATTTAATTTTAAAAAGTAAATAAAATTTTGAATACATAATATGATTTTTTATCTCAATTAATTTTAAATTTTATTAAAAATAAAATTTAACAATTAAATTTATAAATATATATATAAAGAATTCTTTAAAAAAAAAATAAAAACAATTGACTCCTATTTTTCCCATCACCTGAGTTCGTTTCACTAAAATTATTAAATTTTTTAGAATATATAATTTGAATAATTAAATTTGATTTGATTTAATTTAATTTTTCATATTCCTCAATTAAATTATTTAATAGAATTAAATAAAATTTGTAATTCAGTTGTTATGATATTTTAAAACGTTCAGACAATTTTAAAAGCAAAATTCAAGCGTAAATTTGACTCATCCATTTATTTTTAAACAAAATATTAAAATACTAATAAAAATTTTAAATTAGAATAAACTAATTAAATGAATTCATTAGTTTAATTTTATAAATTTGACTTTATTTTTTTTATTTTTTATTGTGCCAAAATGATATTACATATTAATTTTGACATATAAATGGAAAATTTATTTTAAAACTGTCAAGCACAAAGAGAGCAATCAAGCCTTGAGAAATGAATTGAACACCATTTTATATGAGCTCAACAACAATCAACCCAAAGATCAAATATTAAGTTCAACTTCTATCAGGCCAAGATTCTCAAGATCCTACTGAGATAGACACTACAACAATAGAAGGACACAGTGTAGTTACCCTTAATGGTGACAAATGGTTCATAGTACAAAAACTTTTATGAAGATATTATATCAGAATATGCAAATTAGATAAAAACGCATTGTTTACCCACAAACTAAAGAATTATATCAATTAGCTTTAACTTAGAGGTATTATAGTCATTTATAAACCTATGAGATATTGCGTTTAAGTCCTAGTTAAAACTAATTATATTTTGAAAAAAATTATAAGAAAGAAAATTCTTTTTATTTTTTTATAGTTTATTTTAAAAGATTATCGAGTTGAAGAGAGGAGCACACTCTATTATTATTATTAAATATTTTGAATTATTTTTATATAAATAATTAATTTTATTTATAAAAAATATAGTATATTAAATTTTTATTTATTTTTATATTCTATTTTCAAATAAAGAACATCTTTTTTGTAAAAAAAAATTACTTACAATTAAATTAACTCTTATATTCCTTTTATTTCATGAAAATATATTTTTTATATTTTTTAATACTTAAGATGCTCAAAAAAATTAGTTACCGAAAAATATCTTTCAAATCAAAACAAAAAATAAGTTATTTTTAAAAAAAATTATTTACATTTAAAAAAATTATTTTTATTTTTTAAATTTTAATAATTTTATTAAAATGTAAAAATACTTATATATTTATGAAATAAATTTATATTATTAATTTAATATTATTTTCAAAATATTTTTCTGAAAAATATTTTTCATAAAAAATATTTTTTATATATAAACTTTTTCCATAAAATAAACGTTGATTTTTTTTTAACTTTATATATAATTGTTGATGGTAATTATTCACAATTCAAATTTAATAAATAATAATAATAATAATAATAATAATAATAATAATAATAATTTTATTTTTTATAAGGAAATTAAGGATAAAAACTTTAACTTGACATTTGATATTTGATATTAATTATATAGTGAAAAGTGGCGTGAATGATTTTATTTGAAAGAGAAATTCACCAAATTACCATAAGCCTGCCGAAGATCAGTGTTGTTTTCCTAAAAATTAAAAATGGAAAATTCAGACATGGACTCTGCACGTCCCTGTCACGTGGTTGCCACGAATTCCGTGTGGACATTGGAATATCTGATAGAATATTCTCAGGCCTCGTCTCCAATCTCCTCCCACAAGGTGAAGATGGTATAATTGTCTTTTTATTTAAAAAAAAAAAAAAAAAATCTCTGTTTTTTGTAAAATTATAAAATATTGGCATTTATATGCAACTTTGCTCCAAATCTCTCCAATGGAATTTTATGTCTTTTTTAATTGGGCCCTAAGTTGAATTTCAACATCAGTCCGAATGCGTATTGATTGACTTTTTTTTTCAATTTTATATTTTTCTCCACTAAATATAATAACTATTCTATAATTTCTTAAAATTTATCCTCCCACCTCTTCTTTCTTTTAATTAAATGAGATAAAAAATAATAATTTAATTAAATTAAAAAATATTTTATTATAATTTAAATAATTTAATTTTTTTTTTAATTATCATGTAAAAATAATAAATGATAAATAAAAATATACACTAGAGCAGATTTAGATGGACACCCCATTGACTTAGTAAACAAAATTTAAATGTACACACAAATTAAGTATCATCAAATAAAAAAGACATTAAAAAATTTTCTTTTGAAATTAAAAAAAACAAATCTACTTAATATTATATATAAGGACACCTTGTTTTCTCCAATATTAAATATGGTAACTACAAATGTTGAGAGAGATTTTTTTTTAAATGAAAATTGTGAAATTTGACTATTGAATTAAATAGAGATAAATTATTTAATAATTCTTTAATTAAATAACGTTAAAAAAAAATATTTCAATGGTATTGATAATGATACGATCGTTTAAGGCTATCAAAACATAAAACTCTTCAAGAAAAATTATAAATTCAAGATTATAGTAAAAATTTGCTATTTTATAAAATTATTTTTTTATTTTTATTTTATTTTTGTTGCATATATAAATTTACATTTATTATTATTTTTTTTAGTAAATGATTTATTATTTTATATATTTTTTTCATTTAAATTAAGTAAAATAATTTTTAATCTATTGACTCAATTTTCTAGCTCTTGTAAGGAATAACAAGAACTCAACCTGCGAGTTCCAAATTTCCAACACCGAGAATAACACCTAAATTTTCAAGCCAAATCACAAATAGCCCAAATCCTTAAACTTTTACACAATAGAAAATAACTCAAAAGCTCTTACAGATTGTTATCTGTGTAATCTTTGCATACAAAAATATTTGGCAGACCCCTCAAATATCCACAGGCTACGACAAGAATGTGTCCTAAAGAAGAAAACATTTTTTTATAAGAGAGAGAGAGAGAGAGAGAGAGAGAGAGAAGGTTCATATCCCTTACTTTTGCAATTCCTCAGCTCCATGCGCAAAGCGGCACCTATCCCCAAAACTGCAACTTCCTTTAGCATAGTTCTCACACAGCTTAGTTTTGAAGTTGTTTGCTGGGCCAGAAGAATGTATAGCGTGGTTCCTCATTGGAGGACCAGATGCGTGACTGACATTCCCAATAAGCTCACGAACCATGGCAGTTGCTTGATTGATTTGATTAAATGTACCCTCAAACTCAATATTCCTTAAATTGGGGTCAGTCTCATGCTCCCTTATGGAAAGTTTGGCCCCTGTAAGGCGACAAATTTTCTTTGAGTTTACACCATTTTTCCCAATGACGGCTCCAGAAAGTGAAGCATCAACACTGATCTTAGCAGTGGCAGAGGCCCCAAAGCTGGAAGCAGCACCAAAACCCTGATGTGGAGGATAGATTTGACGGCCCATCCTACCTGAAACTGGACCAATTGAACGAGGATCTTCAACGGATGGCCCAGTAGGTTTCCCAAGCTCCCACTCACCATGGGCAAAATGGCATTTATCCCCAAACTTACAAGCTTCAGCTGTATTGTATTTATTGCACAAACGGGTCTTCATAGCTGGAGGAGATGAACCATCCGGAAAAGATGGTGGGACTCGTGCATTTCTAGATGGTGGTGGAAGAGACTGTTTGCCACCAAGGTTAAGCATCTGAGACGCAGCTTTGTAGCCACCAGGAACATAATGCAAGAAATGGCATCCCTCACCAAATGGGCACCCAGAAGTACTGAAAAACAAAGCATATCAGAAAGAAAAGCCCAGTGAGACTCTTTCTGCAGTATCAAATCCATACTAATTCGAAGGTTGCAATTATACAGAGAGAGTGAAAGAAAATCATATTTATGTGCCAGGCTCAGATTGCAAATAAATGCAGAGAATACAACTCAGTCATAAACAATAATTAGACAGAAAAGATTTGTTTTCATTTTTATCATTTATCCTTTTTTCTTTCCTCCAAGAGATGAGAGTAGGCTAAGGATTTATCAAAACGATGAACTATCTAATAGTAACTTTTGTGGCAAATTCAATGTGCAGCCCCAACTCGACATCAAAGAAACATAAACACAGCAAGCAATGGAAAAAATGTACACCATGAAAAATAAATGTTTGACTAGGGCTGAGCAGAATTCGGTTCAAACCGAAAAATCGAACCGAACTGAGTTAATTCGGTTCAATCGGTTCGGTTTTAAAATTTAATCGGTTCGGTTCGGTTTTAATTTATAAAAAATTCGGTTATTTCGGTTCGGTTCGGTTCGGTTTTGAAGAAAAAAAAATCAGCTAAACCGAACCGAACCGAATAGTGATTTATATAGTCAAATCAAACCGAATCGATTTTTGAATTAATTTATTTTTATAAAAAATTTATGAATTATATTTAATTTTATATATATTAATTGTTTAATTTCATTGATTAATGGTTATTAGGTTCAAACCAAAGTTAAAATTAGATCAAATAACTTGAAAATCAAGTCTAAATTAAAAAATCAATCAAAAATCAAACCGATCGATTTAAACCGAACCGAACCGAAATAAAGCGGTTCGGTTCGATTCGATTTTTCACCAATTTCGGTTCGGTTCGGTTTCTAACATTGACGGTTCGTTTTTATAATTTAATTCGGTTCGGTTCGGTTCGGTTCAGTTTGAACCGATTGCTCACCCCTATGTTTGACTGCATATTTAAATCATGGAAACATCTCAAGCACAAGCATAACAAAACATAAGGAATAAAGTAATAAATATATAATTTAACAATGAGAAAAAAAAACACACACACACACAATAATGCATTATCTAGTAATTCAAAACTCCATCTTTGAAATATATATTTGTTTTAAAACAAGTAGGCAGATGATTCGAAAGCAAGATATAATTGGCTGAAACAGAGTAACTAGAATGCAGCACTCGCATCCATGTGTGAGGGACAGAGATTATGAAAATATACATATAGCTACATGAGTATTTTTGGAGGAAAAGATTCTTTCTAAGCAATAATAAATAAAGAAACAAAAACAAGAACCTCCATCTCTCGAGTGAAGCCTCTTAAATTATACCAAAAGTTAAAGAACTATAATGCCAAAAATCAATCGTGTCCCACAGATTATGCATGGACAAGTGAAGATCATTAAAATCCTACCATTAACACCAAAGCCAAATTACTGCAAACACAGCAAATTTCCAATAGAGCCTCTTATATCTAGCCAAAAATCTCTGAAACAAATCAATAATAGGTCCTTTAATATTGGACCGATACATATTTAAAAAAAAAAAAATCTAAAAAGCCTTATCCAAAAATTACATAAGAGAACATCACAGAATAGACAACCATAATTCTCGCAACTTTGGAAACAGAAATCATTCATTTAAGAATAAATTTAAGATGGAAATTCATTAGAGCTTCATAAAATATTTAAGAAACTTATTAGCCACAGGTAAAAACTATAAACCAAAAATCAACCCGTCATTAGTTATCATTAAATGTCATTGGATGTGCCATAACACCACTCAATGAAAACAAAAACCACAAAAACAATTAGTTAGCTGACTTCACGCTTGGCACATCTAGGAAATATTCTCCTAATCATTCACATAGGAACTAACAGGCATATAATGAGGCCATATGCATCCATCCTATATAATTTTTAGATCAGCATTGTCTATAACATAAATGTTAAATGTGTTCACTATCACTCCAAAATGGAAAATGAAATACCTATTGAATTTGACACTCTTTATGGAAGATAATCACTCAATGTAGCAGTTCATGCAAGATGCAAGATGTCAACATAGCATATGTAGGAAAAGCAAGGCCATCATTGATCAACATATAGGAAAAAAAAATTCACACCAATTCAATTTGTATTAAAAGAGGGAGTGTAGGGAAACTAAAGTCAATTAAATCTTTTTACTATAGCCTTTTTGGAAAAATAGCAATTAATTGTTTCAGTGTTTTGTATTCCTTTTTTTTTTCCAACAATGCAATTCGAACAACTCAGAGAGGAAACTTCAACTCAACATGTAATGTGAGAAGGTAAGGTGAAGATCTAGCAAAAATGACAGTGATAAAAGAAGGGGGAAAAAAATGAGGTTACAGTCAATTACTCTTCTTACTATACCAAAATTGAAAAGCTGTAGTAATTCAGAAAGTGCACATGAAAAAAACCTTTCAATACAAAAACATTAGTGTGACATCAGTTGTCTATTAGATCACACTTGATCACAAATCAATTTGGATTTGCAATCCTGTTAATATCATTATAATTTATTATTCACTCAATATTTTTTTAACCAAAAAGACAACCACCAAAAGTATTTAAAAAAAAAAATCAAAAGCTACTGAGTCAAAGATTTTGTCAACAGAGATCCAAGAATTCAGGAAAATGGTTGCAGCTACCACAAAATAAGGAAAACAAGAATTAAAAACCTTTTTCAACTCAACTCAACTCAACTCAACTAAGCCTTTATTCCAAAAATTTGGAGTCGGCTATATGGATTCGCTTTCTCCACTCTAAATGATTTTGGGTTAAATCCTCATAAATTTGTAATGCTTCTAGGTCATGTTGTACTACTCTCCTCCAAGTCAATTTAGGTCTACCTCTTTTTTTCTTTCTATCCTCTAACCTAATGTGCTCTACTTGTCTAACTGGAGCCTCCGTATGTCTACGCTTCACATGACCAAACCACCTCAATCTCCCTTCTCTTAACTTATTCTCAATTGGTACCACTCCTACCTTTTCTCTAATATTCTCATTACGGACTTTATCTAGTCTAGTATGGCCACTCATCCAAATTAAAAACCTTTTTCAACAAAAATTAAAAGCTAGTTCATTTAAAATAAACAGTTCCTGCACCTAGCAGGATCACAAGCTGACAAAATAAAAGAAATTAAAAAGAAGTGTGTACTAAGCGTTATAATAACTTACACATCACCTCAGCCTAATTCATGTTATATTAAAAAACGAGGAAAAACATATAATTATATAACAAGTTATTACTATTTACTATTTGATGTGGGGCATGTTTTTTAAACCAGAAAAACACACGCCCACCTCGAGTACCAGGCCCTGCCACACACCCAGGTAGTGTGGTGTCCTGTCCAGCAGAGTGCAGTTACTGTTTTTTTTTTTTTTTTTGTGATAATTTCAGTTCCAGCAGTCCTAGTTTGACTGGGACTTCCTGTTTTGACCACCTACAGCTGAGGAATTAGTTCAGAACTAGGGATTATTTATTTAATTTTCCTATTCTATCTAGGATTAGTTTTATTCCTATTTTATTTACGATTTCCTATGGTAATTTAGTTTAATTACACTTCCTAATTGATAATTTCATATTCCTATTAAGTTTAGGAGATCAAAATCTTTATAAATACCCATATATTATATGTGTTTCAGTTTTGGAGAATTCAATTAATAAATTTCCAGCAAAGAATTTCTCTCAATTTTTCATTCGTATATGAGTGTGCTATATTTCTAAACTTCACGCTGCTCAGGTGGTATCAGAGTGCAAAAATCACCCAAATCGAGATGGCTTACCTTGATGGAGGTGGCAATTATAGTGATTCGCGCAACGATGATCAGGGAACAAAGTTTGGAGCAACGCATGGATCTTAGATTCGAGCGTATCTAGGAGAAAGAAAAGGAATGGGAAGAGGGTCAGGTAAAATGTATTTTTGGAGGGAAATATCATTGTGAGGAAGTTAGGATGACTAAAGGATGTCAAGTGTAACAGAATTAGTTGAATAGCAGTTATTCTACTTTGTATAAGTAGTGATCCTTATCTGTAACAGATTCATTAATTTTTGGAATTAATAACAGAATACTTTCTCTTTTCTGTAGTTTTCATTTCTCTTCTCATCAAGTCTATTCTCATCTCATCTCATCTCATCTCAATCTTTTTTTTTCCCTAAGCAATCTCTGATCGAGAGATTGTCTCTAGACTAATACTTAACAATCTTCTTGGTGCTTTGGGAGCTAAAACAAACAGGAATTGGGTTGACAAATGAAGGCCAATAAATGGTATAGCTTGTGGTGACCCTATTTATCGATCGATTTCTACACATAAGCAATATATCTACGGAGAAAATTTGGAGAAGGAAGATGACTATTTGCCAATTTGGTTCAATAGACATCAGCGGTATGGTGCTAATAGGAGAAAAGGCACGGATTATCAATTGAAAATTGATATTCCTAATTTCTATGGAAATCTCGACGTAGAAGCGTTTTTAGATTGGATCGCAAAGGTGGACCAATTCTTTGACCATGCGGACATAGCACCTAAAAAGGAGTAAAATTGGTGGCTTGTCGGTTGAAAAGGGGTGCCTCTGCCTGGTGGGAACGATTACAATCAAGGAGAGAGAGAAGGAAAGGAATCAATTCGTACATGGTTCATCATGCAATACTTGTTGGAATAAGAATTTCTACCTCTAGATTATAAGCAAATCTTATTCCAACAAAAACAATGTTGTCATTGGGAGATCTATCCAAAGACCTTAGTGGTTGAAAAACGAGAAAAAGTGAACAACAAAGGGGGCTTCGGGATTAAAAAATGCAGTTTGAAGTGAAGGAACGTAAGTTTGAAGAATTTGAATTAAAAACTTTATCGAATTTTTTTTTTGCTATGGTTGAAGATGAAGAGTTTGAGGAATGTGTGCAAGGAAAGAAAAATATCATGTTTTTAGATATTCCATTGGAAGTTGAAGAAAGACCATCCATAGAGATAATAACGGAGGACGAAGAAACTAAAGTCATGGATTTTGTGGAAGTTGAAAGTTTATCTATCTTTACCCTCTATTGCTTCCCTTGATTTTATTTGTCCAAGTGTTTTTGTAGAGCAAAGGCAAGGGCAAAGTTGATCAATTCAATATCATTTGAATCTCCAAGGACCATCTCATCAAAGAAGGCTATCTGGTGCACATCCCCAATAATGATTTTCATTCTCCTTCAATTCAAAATTCGAGGGAGGATTTATTCCTAGTGGAGAAGAATGATATGAAAGTGTTCTAACTCGAGGACAAGTTTTTTCCAAGTGGAAGAGTATGATGCAGAGCATGTTTCTTCAAACCAGTAAACCACACACCCACCTAGTGTACCAGGCCCTGCCACATGCCCAGGAAGTGTGGTTTTCTGTCCAATATGTTTTTTTTTTTTTTTTGATAATTTCAGTTCCAGCAGTCCTAGTTTGACTGGGATTTCCTGTTTTAACTACTGCAGCTGTGGAATTAGTTTAGAACTAGTTTCAAGGTTTTCCTATTATTAGTGGGATTATTTATTTAGTTTTCCGATTCTATCTAAGATTAGTTTTATTCCTACTTTATTTAGGATTTCCTATGGTAATTTAGTTTAGTTAAAACTTGCTAATTAATAGTTTTATATTCCTATTAGGTTTAGGAGATCAAATCTCTATAAATACCCATATATTATATGTATTTTCAGTTTTAGATATTAGATTAATAAAATTCATCTGAGATTTTCTCTCAAATACCTTAGTGTATTTTGTGAGTGTGTCATTTCAAGCGTCATGCTGTGTCACTAATAACATAGCCAATCCAATTCATAAAAGTCAAATCAGAAATCTAGTTGCATAGAACCGACCAAACTGAAGTTCAGCATAGCTGGTTAAGCCTCAAATCTACAACATTAAAGAAAGAAAAGCCATGGGTTTATATCTCAAAGTTGCACCTCCCTTGGTAACTGAAACATCAAATTCATCACACCAGGGTAGAAAAAGAAAAAAGGAGGGAACACTTTTAAAATGAAAATATCCTCACTGGTCTACTAAAAATCAGGTTATATGATTGTTACACAAGACACTTACAGGCATGTCATTCCCTGTCCTTAAGGGACAGTTCTTTCACCTTTTCTCATTTATGACAACCATAGGGAAGAGAAGGAAAGGAAGAGAGAACATCCATTCTTGAGAAATTACATGTACCATATCAAGAGCTCACATTGTGGCAAACAAAAGGAAACCACAAGTCAAAAATTTGTCCCTTTTCACACTTTGGTTCTTTTTTGCTGTACAACTCAACTCAACTCAACTAAGCCTTTATCCCAAAAATTTGAAGTCGACTATATGGATTCTCTTTCTCCACTCTAAACGATTTTGGGTTAAATCCTCTGAAATGTGTAATGCTTCTAGGTCTTCTTTTTTGCTATATTAGCACAAAATCTAGAATTTATTACTTTTCAATTGAAAAGCGTCTAACTTGTTTCAAGGTTCTTAAACCAAACATCAGTCCCTCCACAGCATCTAGGTGGCAAGTCACATTTACTATAGCAAAAACATTTGCTCCAATAGAATGCTAATGAAAATATATAGAAATCCCTTCCCACCAACTACAGGTTAAAAGCATAAACAGAGTGCAGCTTCAGTACTTTATATAACCCAAACCTAATAGGTTTATCATAGTTCTAATGTCCTCAGATTAGAATGACCACTAGTATGGCTGCCAAAGGAACAAATTAAAAACCGTTGACCAACTGATTTAAAGCAGTGAATTATCTGTCTATAATATATATATATAAGTACGAATAAGGGAATGAACTTGTGAAAAAGTACGAATAAGGGAATGAACTTGTGAACAAACAAAAATACACTTAAAATTTTTATAATATTCATTCTAATGCCATAAAATATAACTAGGTTAAAAATTAAAAAAGCTAAACACATTACTAATAGATAAAGAAAAGGAGGGGAAAAAGGATCTTTTCCATTATAAGTCTCCCCTAACTTTTCTTTTTTAAAAACAAAGATACTACCTTTAAAAAAAATATTAAAATTGCAATGTTTTTTTTTTAGTGTAAGATTGCCTCCTACTTTTAAGAGTAGTATTATAATAGTAATAAAACCCGATTACTAAAAATAAATTCTTAATGATATCCTATTGTGATACTAATAATGCAATTTGAAAACATAAAATTCTATTGTGATACTAATAATACTACAAGTATCCCAATTTTTAACTTAAAAAAAAGATTAAATAACAAAATTAAAGTTTATCTGTTATTTATTTATTAACAGGAATGGATTTCTAATCCTACTCAATTATGACTATTTTATTATTTGGCTGCAAATTTTAGTTTCTTTTCTAGAAAAATCTATTGGTATTCGGTAAAAATATATCTTTAAGCCACACTTCACCCACTTAAAGAAAATTGAGGATTTGTGGTATTAATATTTAATTAAATGAATTGTATTTCAATTTGAATTTAATTATTAATTTTAAGCTTAATCATTTTCTAATTCTGTTTTAATTTGAATTCAACTAATGTCTATAAAAAAAATTTTATCATTTTTTTTCTCAAGTGATCATAGTATAAGAATCAAAATTCATCATCAACAATTTATTGTGTAAGGTACAATTTAAATTTTTAACTGCTTTAATCATTTTAAATCAATTTTATCATTTAATGCATTCAAAAATTAGTTATTTTGACAGCTACAAAGTTTCACGTTTTCATGATTATGTTAAGTAAATTTGATCTTACCTCTCATTTATGATTAAAACAATTAAAAAAAAAAAAAAAACTCAAAAAATTATGAAAACATAATGAACAAAAATAAATCTCAAGCTGAGAATTAAAACTTGAAGGTATATTCTATAGTTACTTGGTTTAAAACAAAGTAAAATTATTTTGTTACGAAAAAAAAGGTGATTTAACGAAATTTTCTAATTCAGCTTATTAAATTTTTGTAAAATGATGTTTTTTTCCGTAAAATAGTCAATTGTGGAAAATTTATTAACTTAACGGAAAAAAAAAATTTTTCTTCAACATCTTAAATTGTCATATTTTTTGCAACATTTTAAATTTTAATTAAAGTAATAGATGTTGAATGTAAAATGGTACATGAGTATACCTTATTTAATTTTATTTATAATATTTTTTAACATTATTAAAAAATATTACATATGTTCTTTTACATGAAGAAATTTCATTTTTTCCATTAAGCTAATAATTTTCTATAATTGGCTATTTTATGGGAAAAAATATTATTTTATAAAAATTTAATGAGATAAATTGTAAAATTTCATTAAATCACCTTGTTTTCCATAAAAAAGTAATTTTACTTTGTTTTAAACCAAGTAGCCATAGAATACACCAAATTTGAATTGTTGAACTAGAAACACGTTCACATGCTCACAAGGAGGCTCTAAGCAATGCTGCCAAAGTTATGACAAATAATAATAAAAAAAAAATTCAAAGAAAATATGTTGAGAATTTGTTACACAAGTTCTCACTCACTTTTAAGAGAAATTTTATATGCGCTAGGATTAACTAATAATATTAAAAATGATATTATAAATTTATTTAACTAGCATAATTTTCGATATTTATTTTTATATAAATAAAATAACAAGAAGTTATAAAATATTTGATGCAGGTGGAACACATGTGCTTCAAAGATAGTTAATAATAAAAATAAATTAGAATCATCTCTAACATGTCTTAGAACAAAATTTTGTGACGAATTTGACAATTATCAGAAATGAAAGGCATAATCTTTATCTACTTATTATATCAGCAAAATTGGACAACTACCTTCCAAATATTCAACCAATTGATTTCAAAAAAAAAATTCAGTTTATTTTCCATAAGTTTACCTCCAAGGAAACATATTTCAGGACACCAATTTTGACATTGTAGTCCGTTGAAATGAATTAAGAACATTATAAGAATGCGGCAGAAGTGCTAAAAAGCACCAGCTAATATTCTTTGATACAGCAAGATCATATCATATAAAGAGAAAAAAGATGAGTTGCAGGAACCAAACTTGTGGATGAAACTTAATCATCCTTTAACAAAAGAAAAATAAAATAACAGAAAATAGACACAGAAATCTTGAATGACCGTATTAGTCCCAGGGGGCAAAACCTTTAATCTACCAAAATGGCAATAATAATTTAAAAAAAAAATCCTCAGCCATACTCCATTTGGAAGTAATGTAATCAGTAAAATACAGAAGCATAAACATCTGATAATGCATACACACACACACACACTCCTACAGCTTCAGAAAATGTAAACAAACAGTGATGTTAAAATCACAAGGGTGCCTGATTTTTGTAAATCAAGTAACATTCCTAGCCACACAGAGCCTGAGAAGGAAAAGCAACAACAAATCAAACCAAACTGCACTCTTGCAAAAACACCATATTGAGCCTGTACTACAACTTTAGGTGCCAATTTACTTGCCAATATATCAGGCCTCTTACTCACAAAATTATATAACACATTATAAAAGATAATAAGGTGAACAAGTTTTTCATCCTCTAAAAATTCTCAGTTTATATATGTCCCAGTAAGTAGGCACCCAAAACTCCTCTTTGAAATCAACCTTATCTGTTCATTAGTCTTGGTTATCAGGATTAGAAGAAAACCTGTACCACAACTTTAGCTTTCTGATCATTAGTCCAAATCATACTGATTTTACTAGCAAAATGATTGAGAAAGCCCATATTTTAGAATTCATTTATGCTAGGAAGAGATGGAACAGAATTTTATTTTAGATAGGTTAAGATTTGAACCTGAAAAACTTTGTACATGGCTTCAATTTGCTTCCTATAGCAGTTGGAAAGGACTCCATTTCTGTTGCAGAAAATTAGTTATTTCTCCCAGTTACGATTTGGGCGAGTTGTTAATCTTTGAACTTTAATAAGATCTAATGTCATATTGCAATCTCCAAAGTCTGAGGAGTGATTGTTACTCTTATTTTATGAAATATGAAATTGTGAAGAGTAAAATTTATAGTAACTTTCACAGACATGGATAAATGACTAAAACCCATTAAATACTCAAGTAGCAAGTTCTATCAATTATAGTGCTTTAAGCAAGAAGGAAACCAAAATAGAAATAGGCTTATTTGTTTTGGCTAGAAAAGAATAAAAGGAAATTTCTCAAAACATAGCTTTTTATACATTTGATCCCAATATAGAAGGAAACACCTAAAGCATCTATGGCACAGTAACTTTCAAGGCCAAATTGAAATTTGCTGATAAACCAAGAAGCCATAAATTTAGACTTAATGTTTCTACATTTTTCATTTTTTACAAATTTTATCTCTCTCCTATGCAATTTTATGTGTAAAGTGTCAGATTATGATGCAGTTTCCATCTCAAAGTATAAAAACATATGTGAATCAAACACACAAACTGACAAGAACAAGATAAGTAGATGCATAAACAACCAAAGAATCAGTCAGTTCAAAATGCATTCCAGTTTAATTTTGAGAACTCACAAACCTGAATAAAATCTGTGTTATCTACAAAACACTCCATAAGCATGCATCAATAATCAAACAGAGAACTTTAAGGATAATGTCAGAGAAAAGAGCATATTTATTTTTTAGATATAATATTAACGAAAAACTCAAATAATCCAAACAATTACATGGGGCTAATTAGCTGTAATGGGTTTTCTCTAAACAAAGAAAAGAAACTCATAAGATTAAAAACTTCAATTTCACTTCTATTTTCATACTTTCTCAGCAACCATAAAACTACATATAATACTAATTGCATCATTTACACTTCGCCAATAACTGAAACAAACACTAAGGCAAGAAAAGTTTCACAGGGCAAAATAAACGAACATGAAGGCTCGAGACTATTTCTTACACCAATATCACTACGATTTCACGCATCAAAAAATAAAAAACAAACCTTGTTTGGTTTTCTTAGGGCCACCATTGCCATTCAGAGCAGCCTCAGGCCTGCCTCTCTTGCGACCGCCGCCGTACTCCATTGTAATTTGAGATCCACCACTAAGAGGAAGGAAGAGAGTAGCAGAAAGAGAAATACAGGTAAAGAACAAGATTAAGTGAAAGAACAAAAAAAAAAAACCAGAAAGAAAAACCCTAGAGAGAAAGAGAAAGCTAGGTTTAGAAGATAGACGAAGAAGGAAAAGGAAAGAGCGCCGGTGACAGCTGAGAAACAGAAATGAAAAAGACGCGAAATCCAAAATTAGGTTTAAATGAAATTGCTACAAAAAAAATTATTAAATACCATATATATATAATTTATTTAAATCTAAAAGCGTGTCAGCTGTTAAATAATTTATTATTTACAATTATTTTATTTATATAAAATTTTAATATTAATTTATTTATTTTACAAATAAAAATATTTATTAATTTTTAAAAATATTCTTATGTATTTATATTATTTTTTATATATAATTTTTTATTAATTTTTATATATAATATATTATTATAATATATTAATTTCAATAATTGAAATTAATTTAAGTTTAATTTGTTAATTCTAAGAAAAGTTGGGTTACTTTTTTTTTAAATTACCCACTTTAATTTTAGTAACTGATTAAATTTAGTCTGTTATAATAGTAAATTATTATGATTTTTTTTTGTTTATCTAATTATTTTTACCTTTTATATTTTTATATATTATAAAATTATAGATAATATTAAATTAATATTTAATAAAAATAATAAGTAAACAAAGTTATATATATAAGTAAACAAAGTTATATATATATATATATATATATATATATATATATATATATCATAAAAGTATTTTCAACTTCTGTGACATTCGATTTCATAATATTATTATGTCATATTTTCTATTATATTATTATGTAATTTTTTTTATTAATTTTTTTATATTTAATTAATTAAATATTTAACTAATTTAAATTATAATTAAATTATTAAATTTTTAATTATATATGTAAGTTATAAGTTATTTAATAATTATTTTATTAATAATATATTAAGTAGTTATTATAAGATAAGTTATAATATATTAAGGTGTATTAATTACATTTGTTTATATATTTTACTTATTACATATATTTATAAATATTATAAATATATATTATAATTATTTTTATTATAAAATTGTTATTAAAAAATTTAAGAGATAAAAAAATAAAAATAAAATATACAATAATTAATAAAAATTTACATATTATTTTTATATATTAAAAAATACATATATTAAAATTATTAATAACTACGTATATTAGTATGGATAATTTCCTAATTATTGTATATATTAAATATGTAATCACAATTTCATCTGAATTTTAAATGATTAAATTAAATAAAAGTTCATTGTTGTCTAATATATCCTAGATGAAAGACATAAAAAAAAATTAAAAATTTAAAAATTTCAATGCATAGGAAATGTAATGTTGTATTATTATTAGTAATACATATATTTTTGTTGCTTTTATAAATAATATTAGCAATATATATATTATTTTAAAATATTCATATTTTATTTATGTGTATTATGTTGCATTTACAAATAGTATTCACAATTTCTTATATACACTATACTAATTATAATAAAACTCTAATAATTTTATCTTTATTCATTTTCTTAAAAAAAATGCTGACATAATTTATTAGATGATTAATGTCGATTAACTTTTAAATTTTCACTTTAAGCTCGAATATAAAATATACAAATCAATTTTAATTATAAGTAAAAAAAATACAGTCTCCTTCAACTCATTCATTTAAGTTTTTCTTAGCTTCAAATATATTATTTTTTTAATAGCAAATTAACTTTTAGTTTTTCACATATTAATGTCTAAATTTTAAACCACTTGTGATTTTTAACTTTAATTATTTTATTTATAATTAAATATAAACACTAAATAATTATTTATAGTAAATATACTTCGTTTCATTTTATATAATAATAATAATAAACATTTTCACTAAAAATTAAGGAATTTTTTATTTCAGCTAAATTTTTCCTTTTAAAAAAGATTTTTTTATAACTAACAAAATTATATATCTATCAAGTATATATATTAAAAAATATATACAGTTAATATATTCTATATATTATTATTGATTTAATTATTATAATATGATAGAGAACTCTAATTAAGATGTATATCAATTAATATATAAATATAAAAGAAAATACAATTTATTCACTACCATATTTGATATAAATTTTTATATAACCTTTTTAAAGTACCATGATTTTAATTATACAAATTTATTTTTTATAACTAAATTTATTAATTATTATAATACTTATGATAGAAATAAAAATTAAAAAATATATATGAAAAATTAATTTAATTAAATATGATCACAATTAGAAAAAATGTTAAATTTTTTTTAAAACAATGAAAAGCACTATTTAAAAAAAAAAGAATTATTGGTTTCACTTAATTCTTTTTTACAAAAGTTTTTTTTTATTACAATAAAAAAATTAATTAAGAAAAAGTTAAATACAAGTAGGACTCAATAGTAATTTTAATTGACTTCATTGAAAACTAATTTTACTTTCTAAATTTGCTTTAGAACTTTATATCTCTAATTGGATTAGATATTGAATTAAATTATTTATCTGATCTGAATATGAAATTTATGTTGTTTTATTTTACTTGTGGTGTTATATGAATATTTGTATATGTCTTTACAATGATATTTATATGTAAATAATGATGCATATTAGACATATATATGTGTATATGTGTTTTATTAAATATTTCAATATTAAATATTGAATATATTGTTAATTAATCTTAAATTTAAGTAATTTAATATTATAGTTCTTTGCATAATTAATTATGTTAACCTTATTGCATATTAGAATCTTAAATGACAATTGGAAACTTAGTGAATTTTTTATTCTAAGTCTAATGTGAAATAAGTGTTAGCATAATTAATTATTGTCTAAGATACTTGTATACATGAATTTAAGCTTTATTGCATATTGTCTTGTATTAGTTTAATATTTATTTATCAATATGAAAATTTCATGTGTCCTAAAAGAGCAAGAGTCTCTTAATTTGTCTTTTGCCTATTAGAGTGATATATTGCTTATTGCCAAATTTGTCATTAATCAAGTACCTTCAATATCAATTACTATAACTATATATGAATATGAGTTAACAGAAAACCCGACTTAAGAGTTTTTTTTTTTTTGAAACCTTAGGGGTGTGCTATTTTTTATTCTCGGCCTTTCTCATAAACATGGAAATTAAATACAAGGGACAGGAAATGTATCTTTATAAAATACTCTGAGTAGTCAAAAGGACATGTATTTATGGGTGAACAAGATAGAGGCACAGTAACTGAATTTGAAACATGAGATTCATATTCTTAAAGAATGAATTTTCTAGATAGAGTGAGATAGGTCAGGATCAATCTCTATATGAAATTATGGACCATACTGCTTCAACTTTACAACCTAAAATGGATTCTTTTCTGAGTGGGAGTATTTCACCTGTTGACATTGAAATACCATCTGTGGTGAATCCATTTGATATTGCTAGTTCCAGTGGGAGTAACATAAACACTTACAAGTCAATTTATCAATTTCAATCATGATAATCGAATCGTATGCATGTTCCCCATTGCCATTTTGAGATCAAAGGGGAAGCATTTATAGTTAATCCATATGATAAAGAAAGAGGTGATTATAAGTACATCCCTCACATGCTTTGCAAAGGATAAATGAATTAAGACAATAAAAAAAGAGATAGATTCTATGAAATCAAACCAAGTGTGTGAAAACAGGAAGGTATCTAAAAGCATACTAATATTAAATATAATTTTGTTAAAGACATGGTTGTAAGAAAAAAGATGAACATAAAGTATACATCTATTTATGATATGGTAACCTATTATAAAAGATGTTTATAATAGGAATGTTAAATCTTTGGGATTTTATAGATATTTTTTGCACTTGTATTATTATATTTTTCCCAGATATGTTCATATGCCTAAATTATTTTTGTTGATTTATATACATATATGTGTATATATGTTTAGAATATATATTAAAACTTGAGAAGTATGTTAAACAGATAAAAAGATTGGCCTTCTCACATAGGCAATCACCTTCATAGCTTTAGTAGTGGATGGGGATGAGACAGTTATAAGCTTATTATTATTTACGTGGTAATAATAAAGAGCTCAAAGCTTATAGCATAAAATGTCACATTGGAAAAGAGACAAAGAAATAGGGTCATTGTAAGATAAGTAATTGCATTGACCATATGTGATTCCTTCTCACACAAGCAATCGCCTCCATAGCCATGGTGGTGGATGGGGATAATACAGTTATGTTTATTATTATTTACGTGCTAATAATAAAGATCTCAAAACTTATGACATGAAATTTTACCTTAGAAAAGAGACAAAAAACTAGGGTCATTATAAGCTAAGTAATTATATTTACAATATGTAATTTGAGTCACATTATCGGTCTTGAACACCAGATGTGATTCCAATGTAAAAGAGTAGATAAGTGAACTCAAAGTTAGATATTGGGATATCTGAACTATTATCTATATGGTATTTGATAAAGACATATGCTCCATGGAAAAGGAGTAAATACCATAGCATGTGATTCATACCACATGTGCGATTTATGTCCATTAAGGGGAATATAAGTGTGATTTATACTTAATATTGTGTGAGACCATAAAGATCATAAGTAGTCTTTACCTAGTACCCTCACGACTTTAATCAGTTACTCTAGACTTAGTTTAATATTTACTATCTTAGGATATTGCCAAAGTACTATGAAAGATTCAATCTAGAGGGGCATTCCTAGAAAAGCAAGTTAAATTAAGGTTGAGAGTATTGTGAAAAGAGAAATATCATTGGAATTATCACATTACTCTATGTTCATAAGCTAGCCAATTATGTTTATATTTGTAATGAAGACATAATTATGAACTTAGAATATGTGAATGAGATCAAAAGATATTAGAATGTGATAAATGATCTAAGGTATTCCATATTGCATCTACTCTAAGCTCCATTAGTCGAGATACTATATTATCCTAACAGGTATGTGGTAAATGAGCTCTCAAAATATGCATTAGTTACACAGTCTATTTGTAAAGTATGAAATTTGCAAAATTTAAAGTGAGAGTTGACCAATCACGTGTAAGTGGGATATGTTGGAAATATGGATTAGGACACCCATATGCATAAAATTCAAAAGTTACGTACATTGCAAAAAGTAGCAAAATCCAAAAGTGGTGTCCATTAGTTAAGAGATGTAATTGTATGAAGTAATGCAACTCTTTTTAATAGTTATATACACATGAAGTGATCCAACTATTGACTAAAAAGTGCCATGAATTTATAAATAGCCAAATTTTGTCTTCATTAGTGATAGAAGGAAAAAACACAAAAGAAAGTGTGAAGTATGAGCACTAAGTGGTGGTGCATTGGCTTTTGTTCTTAGCGTCTTTATAAGACTCTTGCTTAATTTATTTATGGAGCATTAATTATTTTGCAAATAAGGTATGCATCTAGACTGTGAATTAATCTATTTAGTTCATTATAAATATGTGATTACATAGTAACTAGTGAAATAAATATGATTGAGATCTTAGGGTTGTATGAATATGGGTTAGAACGCATATATATTTGAATCCATAAGTTAGGTTTATAATTTTTGTTCACACATTCAAATCTCTTTCGATTTGATTCGCATATCCTGAGTTCATAATTATGTCTTCATTGCAAATATAAACATAATTGGCTAGCTTATGAACACAGACAAATGTGACAATTCCAATATAATGATCTTTTTCTTTTCATTATACTCTCAACCTTAATTTAACTTACTTTTCTAAGAATGGCCCTCTAGACCAAATCATTCATAGTCATTTGGCAATACCCTAAGATAGCAAACATTAAACTAAGTCTCAAATAACTGACATGCGGATACTAGGTAAAGATTATTTATAAACTTTATAGTCTCATACAATATCAAGTAGATATGATGCTTATTTTCCCCTTAATAGACATAAATTGCACATGCGGTATGAATTATATGCTATGGTATTTACTCCTTTCCCATCGAACATATTTCCTTATCAAATACCATACATATAATAGTTTAGACACCCCAATGTCTAACTTTGAATTCACTTGTCCTCTCTTTCACATTTGAACTCACATCTAGCGTTTAAGATAGATAATGTGACTCAAATTATATATGGTTAATGCAATTACTTATGTAACATCCTCATTGTAGGCAGTTCTGTACATTCCACTGTTTCAGTGACTAAAGTCTGTTCGAACAGATATAATGTATGGAACCATAGTTAAACTAGAGTGAGGAGTCATAATTAAATTGAATAAAGATCAATTAAGGGTGTAGAAAAATAAAAGAAGTGAAGTAGGAATAGGTTAAATGAGTATAAGTCCCGATGATGGGTGAACTCACTGAGAAATGACAATGAGTTCAGTGTAACTCTAAACTCAAGCAAAACCCTATAAGACCCTTAATGAAGACTTAATTAAGGGGATTTCTATGAGTTAATAGGCCAAGAAAATGAAAAGAACTAAGCACAAAGCAAAGGAAGATAAAGAATTATTGGTATTATGGGAAGTACGAATATAAACCCGGTAAAAGCAAAATTTAGTCAATAAAATTTAAAGGTCCAATATTGACAAAAAAAAATGAGAGTTATTAATTTAATGAAGCTAGATTAGTTTAACTAATTGAAATTATGAAAATTAAATATAATTATTGAAAATTCAAATTATAATGATTATAAACTTCAAAATAATTACAAAATTGACATTTTCACTTATTTACAAATATGCCATTGAATATTAAATTAATATATATCAATAATTGATCAAAGAATTCTACCGTCTTCTTCCTTGTTTTCCCATCCACCCATGCTTTCTTCCTTTTCTCTCTAAATTCTCCATTAAAACCCATAAGCCAAGCTTTGAAACCCTAAGTTTCAACCAAAATTTCCTTAGAAAATCCATAGTCAACCCTAAACCAAAGCTTAAATTGAAGAAAGCACCTAAGAAACCACAAGAATTTTGAAGTTAGAGCAAGATGAAATTTTAGCCAAGAGGGTTCCATAAGGGGGAGTGAAGATTTAGTTGGATTGAAGGTTGATTTAGGTAAGGGAGAGCTTGAAGACAAGGTTAGTGCTAACAATCCCTATCAGTTTTGAAGTTTTATGAATTTTTGTTAGAGTTTGCTATAATTAGGAATTTTCTTTTTTATGCCCTAAGTGATGCAATTGAATGTTTATTATAACTCTTGGATGTGTTAATTATTTGAGAATGTTGAGAAGACATCAAATTGGTTGATGGAAAGTGAAGTTATATAGTGAACTTGATTCTGGACAACTTGAGTCCAGTATGGTTAATTAGCCATAAGTTGAGCTACATAGCTCCAATTAGTGTGAAACCAATTGGAGATGAAACCTAAGACATAATGCTAAAAATTTCATGAAGAGAGCCTGCTCAGAAAATAACCATAAGTTACTGTAATTAAGGATTGAATCCGAAATTGAAATTCTAGACCTAAAGAAAATGACTGAATGAACATTATTTAGTAAATTAGTCATAACTCACTCTAGGAAACTCCAATTTAGGTGATTATTGAACCTATGGAATTCTGAGACATAGGAGAACATTTCATATGAAGAACTTAGAGCTAAATTATGACCCTAACTCAACTAAATTGCTAAACAAAGTTGGTCCAAAAAACCTGTACTAGTTCTAGACTAAACCTGAAATACTGATCATTTAGGTACCTGACCAATTTTGGCAAAAATATCATAACTTAAGCTACAAAACTTAAAATTGAATGATTCAAAAAGGGAATTAAAGTTAAAACATAGGGGAACAGCTTTCATGAAGAAAGTGAGGCCAAACTGATTCTACATCTTGGCCAAATTACTAGGGAAATTTAAAGCATCAATTCTAGAATTTACTAAACTTTCACAAAATGACGTAAAATGTAATAGATACTTAACATAAATGATTTGATAAACACATATATTATATGAATATGTAATTGGGACTTATGTTCCCATTCTGAATGGAATGAAAATGCTATGAGCATGAATGACACATGAAATAAAATAATGAGACTTATGAATACATAATGATACCAAATTGCCCATGTATGCCTAGACATTAGTATATGGGTTGGATTGATTGGCATGCCAATTAGGGACCACATATGCAGTACTGCCCATGGCTTTCGAGCCTACTTCATGAATGATCATTGATAGACAATGTATGTCTGATATGGTTATTCTTCTGGCTTTATGCCTGCCCACTGGCTTTATACTTGACATGTTTTACTGGCTTTTATGCCCACCCGCTGGCTTTATGTCTTACAAATGTATACCTGATAGGCACATGGGGTGTCTAATTAGTATACTCCTGTGTATTTAGTCTTAACAGTATGTTATAAGTTACTTGGGCATTGAAAAGTATTAAGAAGATTGAATGTTAAGCAAATGAATGGAAAAGATCCCTATGAACTAAATTGTTCCTAAAGATTAACAAAAATGTGCAATGACTCATAATTAATGAAAATGCATTTCTTTGATGACACTACACACAGGAAACATTTATTTTTAATTATTTAGTTAATTTTTATTTTATTATTGCACCACTAAGCAATATGCTTAGCGCGATAGATTTTTCCCTCGTTTAGGTATTGGAGATAAAGCCCAGTAGATAGAGGACTGGGAATTGGATTACAGATCTGCATTAGAGTCGGTGTCACCTCAGCAGAGTATTTTTGGTAGGGCCCATGAGCTACAGGAAATTTTTGTCATTGTATATTGTACTTAATTATTAAGTTTGTAATGTAAATTCTGAATTTGTAAAATAATTATGTACATTATGTAAATTAATAAATTTTGTAAATTTCATGTATGAACTCAGTTTGTAAATTTGATATGGAATAAGATGGAAATGTTATGGATGAAGATGATAGATGATTTGAAATTGTTGAAAATTTATTATTGGAAATTGAGATTGATATGGATTTATTTAAACAGGTAATTGATTTTAACAGGTCAAATGTTAATAAAACATGGAAAACTCTTACAGTTTCTCCATTTAAATATTATGATTTAATTAATAAAGGAATTTAAAAATTTCTAATGAATAAAGCAAGATAAGATAAGGTGCTCCGGCACAGAATATGACATTCCCTGCTCGGCTACACTGTATATCGGGTGAGGGGCACTACAACAATGACCTCAGTACTTTATTTCTTTTCCAAGGCGACATTTCATGTTATAAGCTTTGAGCTCTTTATTATTACCACGTAAATAATAACAAGCTTATAATTGTCTCATCGTCATCCATTACTAAAGCTATGGAGGTGATTGCCTATGTGAGAAGGAATCATATATGATCAATGCATTTACTTGGCTTATAATGACCCTAATTCTTTCTCTTTTCCAAGGCAACATTTCATGTTATAAGCTTTAACGCAACACGCAACATTTTTTGACGTCAAAATTTCTATCTTTGATGTAATATTCTGACGAATTCGAAGATTCCTCAGATAAGGGAGTGGTAATAAGAAGTGCATGTGTTTGTATGTATGATATTTTCAAAATGTATTTGAAAAAAAAATGAAAATATTTTTTTGTTTGACCAAAGAAAAAAAAAATTTTTGTTGGGCAAAAGGAATTTTAGCAGTCAAAGCATGGATTTTCGACAGCTGAAGCCATTTTTACTATTAAAATTCATTTTTGGGTAGAATGGACTCTGGCAGCTGAAACTATAACTTCCAACAGCCGAAAGTCCTCTCGATAATTGGGGTATAAATAGTATAACACCCCTATATGCATAGCCTAGTATATTTCACTGTTTTGGAGATCGGTGTTGGTCCGGACAATTAAGGGGATTAGAACTACATCTAAGACACTTAGAAAAACCCTGAATGAAAATAAATAGTGATTGCCAGATAGTTAAGTATAAATAAGAAAAACAGAGTATAAAAAGTTAAATGAGCCGAGGGTCACAGCGATGATTGACTTTACCGGGAAGTGATTGCAAGGTCAGTTCTAATCCAACTTTTGAACCGGAAAATGTGACACTGCGGTTCTAAAGACTATTGCGAACCTAGTGGAAAAGAGAAAATCACAAAAAAGAGTTGATAAGTAGATTAAATAATTAGGTCAGGGATTCGAAAGAAATATTGAATTACTTACGAACCGGGTCAAACCGATGAGGGGCAATTTGGTCAATTCACCCCTAGAGGTGACTCCTGACCTAACTGTCCAATAAAATCAGAAAAATGAAAATTTCAGAATCGATAATTAAATTAAAGAAACAAGGAAAATTAAGAAAAAAGAAAAAGAATGAAAATTTGATTTATTACCTCACTTGAATGATATCATATACGATGTCAAAATGTAATTATAATTTCCCCAATAATTGATCAAGTCAAAATTAACTTTAATTACACATAAAAACATAAAAAAAATGAAAAGAAATTTCATTTCTTCTTCTTCTTCACTTTTGGCCGAGACCCATACTCCTCCTCCACCTCCATTTGTAACCTCCATGAAAGCTTGGTCTCAAGCTTTTAATCCATACATTTAACCCTAATTTCACCAAAAATTCCCTATAAACCTTGCTAATTCCACTAGAAAAGAAGATTGAAGAAACAAAGTAAGGAAGAAAAGTGAAGATTTGGAGAATTAGAAATCAAAGTTGAGGTTAGTAAGTAAACTTGAATTTTGTTGTTTAATTTCTATGTTTTTAGTTAAGTTAACTTAGAATTTAACTTAAATTCAAACAAAAACCATTATGGGGGACTAAATGAAAAATTCGGCCAGCAATAGGGGGAAATAGAATTGCATGAATTTGATGGAATTAAAGTGTTAAATTAGTTGAATTAAGCATGTAAACAAGATTTATGCACTTTAATTTCATTAGATTACACAATTGAGGAATTAGGATTCTTGAGTGTTGAAATTAGGTAAAAAATCAAAGAAAATTATCAATTGATGCAAATGACCTTAATTGAGGTTAAAAATGGTCAATTGGGACCAATTGTGATGTGTTTAAATGAGTGAAAACAAAATACAATTCCGATTGGTTAGGGGTCCCAATCTAGCAGTTTGACCTAAGTCTCTTTCAGGGACCAAAACTGAAATTTTACTAACCCAATTGGTGTGAGGCCAATTGGGAACCAAAATAGATACATAATGGCACATTTTTCATTCAGAAACCATGCATAGAAAATGACATTAACATAGTGAACAATTAGGTTAAATCCGGATATTGTGTATTGCCACTGTACCAAAATGACTAAATGAACAGTCTGTTTGTTTAGCCATAACTTGGTCTAGACAGGTCCAAATAACTTGATGTTTGTGGCATTGGAAAGGTATGACATAGCACTACAACTTTCATGAAGAACACAACCCAAATTCTGCCTGTAGCCAAGTGAAATTGTCACCCAAAATTAGTGGTCCAAAACTGCCAGAACCAATTAAGTGCCTAGAAATTATGGGTAACACCAATCTGGCCAGCCTTATTCAAATGGCCATATCTTGAACTACGAAACTCCAAATGAAGTGATTCAAAAAGGGAATTAAAGATAAGATAATAAGAAACAACTTTGATGGAGGACACTTAGCCAAATTCTCATAGTAAACAAGCCAATGGACAGTGTAAAACATGGCACAAAAACTGAAAATTTGAAATTGTCATTAGGAGACTAAAAAATTGAAGGGGTAACCAAAACCAACAAATTAGGCACCCAAAATATGGTATGTGAGTGTAATTAGAATTCACATATCTATTAAGCATAAGAAAGTCAACATTTTGACTTGAATAGTGTCATAAATAGTAACCCCCAAATGCAAATTTCAAAGATTGTTAATTTAAGAATATTAAGATTAGAATTAAGTATACATGAATTTATTTATTGGATTTATTATAAGTTGTGACACTGAAATACTGCAAATTGTGTGTTTCAGTTGAAAAGAATACTAAGAAAGGAAAGGAAACATCGAGTCAAGGCCAAGAGGCGACTTGTACGAGATTTGTGCATAACATATAAATTTTCTTTGAATTTTATTTTGCAAATTATGTTGAATAAAGTATGAAAATTAAATTGTGATTTTATTTGTTCTGAAAAATTTGATTGAAAGGAAAAATGTGTTATAGGTGATTAGTTGGCATTTGAATGTTTAAACAATTATTAAAATAGTTTGAAACCACAGTGTCATTACCAAATGTCTGAATGCCTCACTAGCTTGACTAGTGGGAGGAATTAGTTTTGTATTCTCTCTCTGACTGAAGTGTTGAGGTGTGTGCCAGTAGAGAAAGAAATTTGAATGGGTAACCATAGATTTGAGCTAACTAGCCTTGGTATTCCTCATAAGCCTCTGGCTATTGAAATGAATAATATATTAATGGCATAATATGAATGTGTCTTTTTATAAAATTTGTTTTGTGACTTCTAAAGTGAAAAATTATTTGACTAAAATTTTAAATTGTGTTTTGTATCTGTGTACCATTTTCAGTACCATATTTGGATAAGTGTGATTTAATTTATGCTTAAATTAGTATTTTTAGTATGTTATGCACTACTGAGTCATTGTACTCAGCGATTGCTTTTTATTGTTGTCGCAGGTAGAGAGACTAGTAAAGCAGCCGAGTGAGCTGCCGAGGATCATAATACTACCTTTGGATCTTTTGTCGGGTATTACATTATACCCTTATTGTACATATTTATTTTGATATATGTGACTATATGTACATGTTGTAAATTGGTATTTAGCAGTTGTACAAAACTTGTAATAAAATATTTTTGATTTTCTGATGTAAATTTAGATTGATGAATGTAAATCAATTTTTCTTTATTGGAATGTAAATGAAATTATTCAATGTTATTTTTGAAAATATTTGAGTTGAGAATTATGAATTGTGGAAATTTGCATTGAATTGTGGAGATGGAGTAAATTTGTACTGAATTGGGTTGTGTTGGTGGTTGATTTTGATGAAGTGTAATATTTGGAAGTGTTTTCTACAGGTAAAAAATTTTGGTTTTTCTCAATTACAGCCAGCACTCTGCCGAAATTTTTACAAAATTTGTGCAAAAATAAAAATGGTCAAAAATTTTACCTAACTCTTAAATTTCGATTAAACGTTTTTAATACCTGCTAGAAATGCTCACCACCTTCAAAAAGTAAAAAAATTATTTTAAAATCCTTTGTAGTATATTTGATGGATTATCAGTAAGTGAAGTTCGATAATTAATTAGGTATACTACGAGATCATGTTATGCCTTATAAAGGGGTAATGAGTGACAAATAGCCCATTTCAATCAAATTTAAAAAACAAAAAAGTGAATTTCTTTTCTCTCTCATTTGTTGTTACATGCAAAAGGAAATTTTCTCTTTTAATCCTTTTTTGTTTGATCTTTTAGAAGCTAGAAGTCTTGGATTGGTTGGAGAGTTCAAAAGTTCGAAGTATCTTGAAGATTTCCTCTAATCTCTCTACCTAGTTCCAGAGGAGAAAGGTGATTTTCCCTCTTTCCAATTGACTTTTTCCTACATGTTTTTTGTATGAGTTTATGACTAGGAGGGTAAGGTCAAATTTCATGTGAGTTTTACATGGTTTTTAAGTTTTGATTTTTTTGGCAATGAGGGCTGCATGTTGCTTAGAAGGATGCTTTTTATGTTAAGTCTTGACTTTTGGATGTTAGATGAAGGATTGTTATTTTTTATGTTAAATCTAAGTGTTTATGGATCTTGAATGGCTAGTTTCCTTAGTTAAACCTAAGGATTTCTTATGTTATGGAAATGTTGATGTTGTTTGAACCTTAAATTCTAGCTCTAAATGGTTGCTTGTGATATTTGAGCATGAATTCATGTTGTTTTAGGCATTAAGAAGGTATTTATATGTTTGGATTGTGCTTTGGAGTTTTGGGGTATGTTTTGGAGGTTTTGAGAATAGAAATTCTGCTATTTTCAACTTGGAAATTCTGGAAATTTTCAATTTTAGTTGCCGAAGACCATTATTTTGGCAATCAAAACATATAGTTTCTTGAGAAAATCTAGAGAAATTTCAGTTTTGATAGACAAAGTCTAAGCCTTTGGCAACCGTAGTGACTACTGCCCAAAATAGGCACCCGATATTCAAAGGTTTGGTAGCCAAACTTGGTTCTGTCAACATTATTTCTCCTTTGATTCCGAGGTTCTAAAATATGATTTTATGATTCCTAAGGGCCTAGAATAAGATGTTTGATATGTATATAGAGTTCTAGAGTTTCGAATAACTCATTAGGTTCTGATGGTTATAGGATTGAACTTGAGGGATTCAGGAAGCTAAGGATCCAAGGTTAGCTACCGTTCATCTTAGGTGGTTGATAGGCTATAAGAGATGAGTAATTGTAACCTTAATAAATATAAACTTGTTAAATTTAATTTATGATTATCCTCGTGCATTATGTTATATTTATTTAGGGTATATATATCTAGAATACGAATATGTTACATAATTGCATAATTATTTTTGGTGCATGATGGATTATGGATGACCCACTGACTCCCCTTTATGTTTATGACTATATTATGTTATGTATATTATGGATCCATAAAATCCAAGGGGAGATTTTTACAATGCCTCTTAGTATGTTATGTTTTCAGCAAAAGTCCTAACCTCTTCAGAGACACATTCTCAAATTTGGAAATCCATCCGGAAATTAGCTGCTTCCCCCAAAGACTATTAACTTCATTTGGCATGCTGCGTTGGATATTTTGTCAACGAAAGGACTGTTGAATCACCACATCTCTTCCATTAGTCCATCATGTCCTTTGTGCAGTCTTGAAGAAACTCTAGTCCATTTGTGTTGTGATTGTGCACAGGTTCATAATGCTTGGAATTTATGTGGTTTGGAATGGCTCTGTGATGTATTAGGTCTAAATTTCAAGCATTGGTGGTTGGCTCTTCTAAACAGATGTTTGTCAGATGAAATGATGAAAGTAGCCTGCTTGTGTTATTTTGTTTGGGTTAGCAGAAATAAGGTAGTGTTTGAGCATTGCTAGTGGTGGCCACATAAGGTTATGAATAAAGCAGGATAGTATCATGTCGAGTATCAGCAAACAAAGGATATTGAGAGTGTGGATCCATTGCATTCTGTTTTGTGAGGCTCTTCTATTTGGTCTCCACCTTCTCAAGGCGTTGCTAAATTGAATGTCGATGCAGATTATTTTGCACTAGATATGGTTCAACTGGGTGTGGTTTTCCGAGATGAGAGGGGACTGGTTTTGGCAGCAGCGTCGGTTGTTGGTTCCTAGGCACCAAATGTTTCTAAGGCTATGGCAGTTTCGTATGGTTTGATGTTGCAATCTAAAGAGGTTCTGAATAATGGTCTGGGTTTTGTTATTCAAGATTGTCTTGAGTTTCTGCAGTGATTGTTCGTAGTTATATGTGCATCGTTCAGGTAATGTTGTTGCTCCTGCCTTGTCTAAGTTTCAGTTTAGTAGTGATGATGCTCGGGAGCAAGTTTGGGTAGAAGAAGTTCCATATGCTGTAGCTCATCTTGTTTCTCATCATATTTCTTTGCTTTAATCTTTTTAATGAAGTTTGTTTTGTCAAAAAAAAAAAAAAAATCTTATGGATATGGATCTACAAAACAAAACAGATAAAAAATGGGTCAAAAGTCTATCTGAGTGGTTTTGGTAAGAAACACTTGACACTCAAATTAGAAGTAATATGAGAGAATATTGTATCAGATTGATTAAAGAGAAAATACTTACCTTCATAAAATATAGACATAGGTTGGTTATGTTATAGTGCATAATTGTAGGCATTATTATTTTTGATGATCCTACCAAAATAAAGATTAATATTTTTTATCGAGATTCTTTCCTTTTATTGAGTAAGTCTTGATTGAACTGATCGAACAATCCTCCTGGCTGAATCATTAAAAACTATTAGGCATATATATATATATATATATATGGAAAGCTATACCAATAGCAATAAATGTAAAATAAAATCACATTAGTGATCAAATCATAATTTTCTACATGATTAAAGTTATTTTTCCTTAAAGATTTGGAGTATTTTTATTTTTTAAATTAATTAATGGTATATATTGAGTGTAATAAATTCTTATTGATTACATCTGTAATCAAAGTTTGAACCTAAATAAAAGCATTTTAGTAAAAAACGTTGTTATATAAGTTTTATATAATTAATTTCATATTCTATCAAATTTAATAGGAAATTGATTTTATTTATAATCAATTTCTAGAATTGAAATCTAATTTTATTCAAGTGAAGTACACAAAATTCCACATTATTTTGGGGATGAAATTGAACACAACAAGCTCTTAATTTGTGTTTGGAAATGGAATTTGAGATTGACAATTTTAAGTTTGAGATAAGTTTCTTCCACTTCCATCGATCTACTAAACAGAGAAAACCTTCTTATTGAAGAAAATTCAAATACAAATGATCCTCTCATATAAAAGTTTTGTTATCTAGATAGAACTTAAAATTATTTAAGGAGATGACCTTTTTTTGTGAGTTCTGATCAGCGGAGGATCCAAATTCAAGTTCTGAGAAGCCCACAACTGCTGCTGAAGTTGAGACGATGGAAAGCTGACTTTGCAAGTAGATGGAAAGCTGCAATAGAGCTGGTGCATGAAGACGTTATCAGTTATCACTTCTTTCAGCAACTTCTTATGTGGGGTATGGGAGATCTTGAGGGCTGCAGCTCCTGTTATACTAGGGTCTAGGACTGCATAAAGTGGATTGTTGGTGGATCTGTACTGAACAAGGATCTTGTGTCCATTTCTTCAATCATGAATGATATCAGGAAATACTCAACTTTCCAGATTATTAATATCAAGGGCAAATGTCTTATGCTTAGTTCACTCTGTTTCATACGGAATTTGGAGGGTATCAGGCAGCAAGAACAGCACAAAAATTGAAGCAGGTAAGCTCGAGAGACTAGAAGTATTTGATTTCCCTTTGTTTAAGCTGCAAATGCACCCCTCACTTCCTTTGATATGATTTAACAGCTTGATTTTTTTTACCAATCTTTATCCGAAATCAATTGCACTGTCTGTTTTGCTCGCTAAGATGTCTCATTACTCAAAAACACAAGAAAATCTCAAATGCCATCAAATAGCATCCACATTGGTTGAAATCCAAATTCAGATTATGAACAATCCTCATGGTCACATTGGCAGCTTGATCAACGTTCTACAACATTGGAAAATCCAAATGTATTAAAAAAAAAAAAAAAAATCCAAACTACAGTTGTTTGTATAATTGGTACACCAAAATCTCTCTTCAAGCAGTTAAACCATCCTCCACCCTATTTCATCGTCTCAACACACCAGTTGACATTATATTCTCACCATTTGATCCAACTAAATATTTGAACAAATCATTTCGCCACTGAACTCCATAACATCCCATTGCTTGCATAGCCTAAAATAGGAAGATAGCTCTGAGCCCAAGGAAGCAATTGGCTAGCTAGCTCTAAAATCCAAGAAAAGACGCAATTTCTGCAGGAGCAGTTCACGGGTTCCAAAAAGTGGCTTGCTACCAATAAGCCAATCCTTTTCAAGAAGGCCTGCTTTGTCACTAGTGAGCATTTCATCATGGAAAGCAGATATAATACAGTAAATTGAGGTCTTAAGCACATCAGCCACGGCATATGCCTTTGAATGTACTGGGCCACTTCTTTTTTTAGCCACCACAGTATCTCGTCTTCCTGTGCTTAGAGTAGCCCATTTAATACCCCCCGGCCCCATCAACTGATGTGGGGTCTGCACATTCGTCTTCTTCCCCATGAATGCTTCAACAGCAAGCAGGCAAGATAAAAGTGTCGAAGTAACAGCAGCATTACTACCAGACAGTTGAGCAACCCCATACCTATCTTCCTTGTGTGAGCGTGCAGTTAAGAAGGCAACTGTCCTGGCACACCATGCACATTGCTGCACAAATTAGCAACATTTGTCAAATTGGCAAAAAAAATCATCTTGCTTATACAAATCAGTTTCAGTGAAAGAAACTTGTGTTCAGAGAACTAATAAACAGCAGTTTCCGAGTTCAATTTTGTGTTGACAGCACAATGAAAACTTCAGTATAGCACAAGAGAGAGAGAGAGAGAAAATAAGAGGAACAGCAGTTTTTGTACAAGCAAAGCACACTAAAACTTGCTCTAACAGATATTGGCATCATTACAGAAGTAGATGGAACGAGCAAAGATGGACTTGATTGAGCCATTGTACAACCCAAATAAATCCAAGAAAGGCAAAGGAGCATTATGATACAATAAAAGATTTGAAAAGCTAAGCAAGCACAGACCAAAGGTTAAACATTATTATTAGTCCAAAGAGAGAACATGATTGTCAGCTAATCTCTGCAGCTCTTGATAATGAACATATTAGATATCAACTCACTAAATAATAGTTGAAGTTACTCTTAGATTCGAATTCCCAACTGTAACTGATACATTAAATATTAATATATCATAAGCAATACAAGACAGTTGCACACGGCTTAAAGCATGATGACAAGGGGAAGAATCAGAAGGAGATTAAAACTAGGCCTTGGTTTGAATATTTGGAATTAGAGAGTTTAAGTTCAAAATGTGAACTCAAAAAAAAAATAAATAAACAATAACAAAACAAGAAAGTGATAGCACCACTCCAGTGGGTATTTCCATGAATGACACGAAGTGTGAAGAAACCATTATATTTTCTGGGGTTTGAAGTCAACAAGTATCTCTCTGAATAAGCTGCTGCTAATATCCTTACAAATGCACGCTCTTTGGAATTCAACAGTCAACCAATATCCTTAAATAGGCTGCCAAAACAGCCATGCACTTGCAATAAATTGGCCCTCATATTTAATAGGGAGTAGCACACGCTAATCGCCTGTCCTTATAGAGAGTAAGGCCTTTGCATCCCTTTTTCTTTGACCTCTTTATTCTCCTACTCTTTTGCTAGTCATTTGTTATATTCTACTTTCACTGTGAGTTCTCACAATAATGCAGCTGTTATTCAACTTTTGTCAACTTACAAAATACACTAGGATAACCCTGTTTTGTGATAAAGCAACCGGAATTTGCTTTATGTCCTTGTTTCTCTTTGCTTATTTGGAAAGAATATGTATCCAGATATCATCAAAAAGGTTATGCTGCATCAGATAATAAGTTTCCTCACATAACATGTTTCCTACCCTAGATACAAGTCAAAACAAAAGAGATATCATATATGAATCCAAACTTGCACACTGGAATACCTAATATATTGACACTGATATTGATTCAAGGATCTGTTTACGACAAGATAATGTAAAAATGAACTTCAACCTTGAAAAATCCAAATGTTAAATTGAAGTGAACAATCCAAGCAGCAGTTGATTTTTCCATACCTGGAAGTTGTTCAGGGGTTTGCAATACTTTGGGTCTTGTTGTAAATCAGTTTGCGACTGGAACTGATTCGATTGTTGGTAAGCCTTATCAACAGAATGAGTTTGAAGGCCTTCACCCAAAGTAGAAGCAAGCTGCTCCAGCGGCCTCAAGCATACAGCTACAACTCTTTTGTAAGTCTCACCAGTTTCTTCAAAAAATGCAGCTCGCCGCCAAGTATCAACATTATTTTCACAAACCATACAGAGATCAAGATATGCAAGAAACTGTGGAAGAGAACCTGGGCTGCTCTCCTCCAAAGCTGCTAGGAGAGGCTCACTGGGATTTGTTTCTGCAGCTGCTGATCCTTTTGGTGGTGCAAATATGAATCTTTTCGTATGTAGCACCTTCACAGGAACATAAGGACATCAAAAATAGATCATTAGAGGTTATTTAGAAGGGGGGGATGACAACTACAGATGATAATTAACACAGCCCAACTTAACGTATTTCAACCCAAGTAATGCAGAAGTACATGTATGAGTAACCTATAGTGATCTGGCACTCAAAAGTGGCCATGAGATAATATAGATGAATATAATGCAAATAATGATGTTGAGACTAATGAAGCAGACATGTCAGACGGCAATCCTGAAAAAATTCATAATATTGACACAACAGGGACACATCTTATCAAATATATACTCCCTCCGTCTCATAAAAATTGGCTCACTTTCTTTCTTTTTTATTTATCTCAACTTATAGGCTGCTTTCTTTTTGAAATGGTAGTTAATTTATTAGTTTATTAATATGCATTAAAAAATTAAAATTCATTAGTTCCAAGAATAATTTAGTAACATAAGACATTTAATTTTTAATGGAGTAACAAGAGTGGAGGATAGTTAGGAAAAGACTAAACCAAAATTTATTGCTCGAACTATATTAACTACATTTTCTTAAACTACATGATAATAGAAGTACGCCTATCTTTACGGGACGAGGGCGTAATTTTTACAATTATATATGTATAAGTTCACATGTAAGGAACTAAACATACATAATAATCTGAATTGATCTTGTTATTCAAAATGCAAAAACGAAGGACCACGTATAACCATCCATTAATATAGAATTCTAATTCAAGTACCAGAAGTTATACTATCCATTCAATAGTTTTTGGAAATAAAATAGAAACAAAAAAAAAAAAAAAAATCCCATGAACTATCAATTCAATTCATGTTCAAAATCAATGGCATCTTGCTTATTAGCTTTCCATTCAATATTGAACAAACCACCCTCCAACACCAGTGCATTATGTGTAGACAACATGTCTCCTTACCATGTTCTGCTTTATTTAATTCAGATGCACCTAGGACAGCATCCCCTGTGTGCATCTACGTTGAATACAAGTTGTCAATATAACTCAACTCAACTCAACTCAACTAAGTCTTTATCTTAAACATTTGGGGTCGGCTATATGGATTCGGTTTCTACACTCTAAACGATTTTGAGTTAAGTCCTCAGAAATGTGTATTGCTTCTAGGTCATGTTGTACTACTCTCGTCCAAGTCAATTTAGGTCTACCCCTTTTTTTCTTTCTATCCTCTAACTTAATGTGCTCTACTTGTCTAACTGGAGCCTCCGTATGTCTACACTTCACATGATCAAACCACCTCAATCTCCCTTCTCTCAACTTATCTTCAATTGGCACCACTCCTACCTTTTCTCTAATACTCTCATTACGGACTTTATCTAGTCAAGTATGGCTACTCATCCACCTTAACATTCTTATCTCTGCAACTCTTATCTTAGACGCATACGACTCCTTCAGTGCTCAACACTCACTACCATATAACATGGCCAATCGTATGACTGTACGATAAAATTTTCCTTTCAACTTATTGGGAATCTTGGAATCACATAAAACTCTCGGCACGTCTCCACTTCAACCATCTGGCTTTAATCCTATGACTAACATTCTCCTCACATCCCCCATCTACTTGAAAGACTGAGCCGATATATTTAAAGTGATTATTTTGGGACAGTACCACTCCATCCAAACTAACTCCTTCCCTATTACTAGTTTGGCCTTTACTAAACTTGCAATGCATGTATTCTGTCTTCGTTCTACTTAACTTAAAGCCCTTTTGACTCTAGAGTACTTCTCCAAAGCTCTAACTTTCTATTGACTCCTTCTCGCATCTCATCTATCAGAACAATATCATCTGCAAACATCATGCACCAAGGAATACTTTCCTGTATATGTTTCGTCAATTCATCTAAAACTAATGTAAAAAAGTAAGGGCTTATAGCTGATCCTTGGTGTAATCCAATTGAGATCGGAAAATCTCTTGTGTCCCCTCCCACTGTGCGCACAATAGTAGTTGCTCCTTCATACATGTATTTCAACACTTGTATGTACCTAATAGATACCCTCTTTTGTTCTAACACACTCCATAAGACATCTCTTGGAACACTATCATAAGTCTTCTCCAAATCAATAAAAATCATGTGTAGATCTTTCTTCACATCTCTATATTTCTCCATACAAGTTGTCAATATAGCAACTGCAAAATAAGCATGAACATGCTTCCTATCTACTGATGTGAAGCAATCACAATACAAGGCAGATTTAAAGACTTGGGAATTTAGAATGATAACTAAATTTTGGATGAATTTGGAATTATAGGCTCAAGAAAAAGCAAATCAAGTCTATTTATGTTTTTTCAGGTCTTATAAATGTAATTCAACCCTTTAATGTGGAGCCTAAAGGTGAAAACCTTCTATTTTCTGTATATTTAATTATTTATTCATTTTTGGCAAACCATTTATCCTGCAAATTATAAGAAATTCTTGCAATACAACCTAGCAACTTGTCAATGGAAACACTACTTTATTCTAGCAATAGTCAGCATTAACTAGAAAAAATGCTAAAGAACATTTATTATTGATATCTATATCGGTTTCATAATGTTATTTCTTTTAAGGTTGCATCAATATATTTCTCAATTAGGTGCACCACTGCAAGAAATATTTTCTATTTAATTTGGAGGGGGGTGGGGAAGAAGATTACAGAAGGATAAAAGAATGCATAACTTGCAAAGTGCAACAAATGATAAGAATAGTGTTAGCCATATAATACATTATAAGTTTTGCTATTCTATGTTTCTTTTGCTTCTTCAAGTAAAATCATAAACTGTTACAAAGAAATAAAACAGCTGATGATCTTGTACTTCAAATAGTTCCACACACATAACTAAATTCAAACACAGACAATAAGAGGCAATTAAAATTTTTCTACACAAATTACTGATGAATCGTCACTATTGCAAATTGTTTCTTTATGTCTTTTCCATTCTTTCAAAAAAAAAATGTATAGAAAAGGAAAAGAAACAACAACTAAGCCTTAATCCCAAACTATTTGCTTATCAATTATTTTGAGGGAAAAAATCCAAATTTTTTCATGCAGAGCATAGGCTATCAGGAAACTAGTTTATTTTTAAGTCTTCACAATTAACAAACAAGTCCAGAAAAAAAAAAAAAAAAAAACAAATAGACATCAGATAGCATACCAGAAAATTTAATTTAAGTTAATTATATAAAAAGCTTTTGTTAAGTACCAGCTACATTATCCTGCAGAAGTAACACAAGAACTGTCTAAGAACCAACCTGATGTAAATGGTGACTTATTTCCCAACAGAGGAACACAGAAAGGCTCCCAGAGTACAGGATGATCTGCTCAGTGATAAACTTCTTTATTGTCACATAACTCTTAAACTGATTTGGAAGAAACAGAAGCAGCACTGCTGAAAATACGTAAGCTGCACTTGAGAGCTTTAAAGCTTGTTCAATGGCCAAAGGAAGCCTCACTTTGATGCTGAAGAAAGGGGGCCTCTGTTCCAGAGAAAGAATCATCATTAATTAGTCTCAAAACTGAAAAGTGAATACACTGATTGATTAGCAAAACTAAACTACACCCAATAATGAAAGTATTTATCTCTGAGTGTATAAATTATAAAACAATGTCAGAGTGAACAATTCTAGAAATAGATGACAAGAAAGCTGATTCCCAAGGGCCCCAATCAATTATAATTCAGATGTTAGTCCATCAACAAGCAACTAAAATATGTATGGTGGTTCTCAGAAGGCTCCTGTTTCCTTGCATTCTGGATTCATTGTGATCTGCACTTTAAGTAGCTGGAAAATAGCTGTCTAAGAATTTTTCATGATTGGAGCCCTTATGTCTTGAGCATAGTTATTAAAGGCTCAAGGCGTAAAAAGGCGCGAAGGGATCCTGGGGCCTAGGCGCAAGGCGCCTGGCTTGTCAAGGTTGGCAGCATTATTATTGTTGTTAATTTTGTTGTTGTTGTTGTTGTTGTTGTTGTTAATATCATTACAATTTATTATTTCAAAACTTTTTAAAGTGTTGGACAATTGTACTTTGCAGATCCCTTCTGAGCAGGAGCAGTTGAGGGCACGCCAAATAAGTGCTCAGGAAATAAATAAAGTAGAAGAACTTTGGAAAACAAATCCTGATGCTACCCTTGAAGATCTTGAGAAGCCGGGTGTTGATGATGAGCCTCAGCCTGTAGGATTGAAGTGTGAAGATGCATATCAGGTGCCTGTTGTAATGACTATTGCCAAATTCAGTATAGTTGTAAATTGTAGCATAGATGATATAACAGTTGATTTTTGACTTCTTACTGATGAGATGTTTCTGCAGATGATGGTCATGTCTTGCTGTTGAGTTTTAGGGAGCCTAAAAAGACAAGGGAAAATTCTTTTTTTAGGAGCCTTTTGAAAGAACTACACTTATGGATTTGATACCACATTCAATCTTAAATTTGCGAGTCATATCCACTTATATCTCCTTTACTTATCCTATCTCTTTTCAATGTGGAAATTTTATTTCACAATTCACACTTGTATTTTCTCAACAATCTCTTCTCAAATGTGCGTCTCTTCCATATTAGGTTTTATTGGGTTTGCTCCCCCCTCAAATGGAAGGCTTTCTCTTAACCCAAGTATTTAAGATGTCATCAAGAGCTCAATTACTTCACCAAGCCAACTAGGCTTCTTTTACCTAAAGTCACCACTCCACTGGCCTACCAAGAGTCTCTTCACTCTTTCATCAATGAGTAAAAGGACCATAGGAATTACCAAACCCCGTATCCATACTTGTCCTTGCCAAAACATTAACTATAATACCATTTGTTGAGATCTAGTGAGCCGAAAATGCCTATGGAGAACCTTTCTTGGTGGGCATTGCATAAGGTATATATTCATGGGCTTGACACCCTATTCAATCTAAAATCTTAAAACCTTAATGCAATGAGTTTATGTCATTCACTCATCGATTCTTGCATCTTATGTAAATTTGGTGAAAACAGAAAAAATTATTACCAACTACTGTTATTCGTGCAGGACGAAAAGAGTAGACTATCTTCATCTTCAATGTCAATACTTATAGAGATTAATCCCCTCATTTTTATCAATATCAAGGACCGATTGCCACTTGCCAAAGACAGTGACAAGTAAGTTTGAGAAAATTGACAGTTAAAAGCTCAGCCTTTGCATGAACAAGGATGTTTCCTTGAGTAACGCATACAATGAAATTGTGGCTGGAAATGAATGACGCGGTTCTTAAAGGAGAGGGAATTCACTTTGGGAGATAGCAAAAGCAATTTGAAGAATCTGTTAATAAATCCTCTGTTTGGTTGGTTAACAAAAGTAGCTTTTTCCTTTCTGTTATTTTGAAATACAACACTGAGAAAAAAGATGAACTAAAGAGCCTTAATTTCCTTATGCCACTAATGCACTTATAATTTTGCTGCTTTCATTATTTCATCAATATAAATCTTTAGGATTTTACATTAAGCGTTTTGTAGTCCATAAAGCAAAAAAAAAAAAAATCTCTCTGATCACCCACATATTATTCTAAATAATGCAGTTCACAGAATATAGACTCTAGGAACTAGGAGGCAAAATTGAATAGGCGAAATAAGCAACTTCAATATCAAAGCAAAGCATGAAATAAGTAAAAGATGCCCTAGGCTTACCTGAATAATGGGAAACTCCAAAACCCATCGCTGTTTATAAATATAAAAGCAGGCATAAAGCAATCCAAAAGCAAAACCTCTAAGCCCAATTCTTCCAATCAGCTGCACTCCATCATAACCGTCGTTGGCCCAGCCGCATACGCAAATCACCGAGAGAAATCCCGAGATGGAAGCCGCCGCCAGAAACAAAAAGAAACTAAGATAAAGGTTAGCCTGGCGGTGGAAATCACGGGACGAGAAATGGTCATCGGAGACGAAAAGGAAACGGAGGAGGGAGACGGCGAGCTGCAATGGGGAAGCAAGGGAATAGGGCTGAGGAGATGAGAGTAGAGCGAGTGAAGCAGAGAAGAAGAGCTGGGAGAGGTGAAAAATTAAGAAAGCAAAAAGGGAGAGGAGTGACGGTGATGCTAAATTAGTGTTGGTGAGCGGTGAGAGAAGTAAGGTTTTGAAGAGGATGAAGATGGCGGAAGAGGTAATGGATTGCCATATCAGAAACCCTAAAAATCGATTCTTCACCACCACTTCCGGCGGCGGTGGTGACGGTGAAGACATTTTTGGGACTTGAGAAGAACAAGAAAAGAGAGGGGGTTTTACGTTTAAGCTTGGAAGGGTATATAGCCTTTGAGAAGCGGGAATATGACCGCGTGCAACTCGGGAGGATCGGACAACTCGAAGACATCTGTATTTTTATGGAGATATTATATTTATAATAAGTTTAGAAATTAAATTTTAAAATAATTATTTTTACCTCAAAAAAATTTTTTATTAATTAAATAAAAAATTTCTAAATATTAAATTCTAAATTTTAAATCAGACTTCTGACTTCTGCATTTCAAATCCAAATCCCAAAATTTAAACACAATATTACCATATTTTCTGTAATAATTTTATTTGTACCATAAATTTTATGAAGCCAGAGTAGTTAAAGATTTGCTTCAATTGTATGAAATTAGAAGAATAACTCTTTGTCGAATAGCCAGAAAAAGGGTTCTGCTGAAATCAAGCATTCAATGCTTAACCTCTACGCTGTGCTCTGAGCTTGAGTAATTAGCAGCCAAATTCTGGTAGGGCATGGTTTCCATTAGGGATGGGGAGTACTCAGCGATAATTACCCTAGCTAATTTGATTAATATTTTAAAATTTAAATTTATTTTAAAATTTAATTAAAATTTATTATTATTTAAAAAATATTTAAATTTATTTAATTTTATATATTTTAATCAATAACTTATATAAAAAATAATTTTAATTAATAATTTATATTTTAAAATTTTTATTATTTCATAAAATATTTAAATTTTATTTTATAAAAATTTATAAATGTTATTGTTAAAAAATATATATTTTATATTTAATTAAATTTTATATAAATAGGTTCGAGTAACGAATACTAAATGTGTAAAATTCAAACTCATCTCAGATCTAATTATATATTAACAAACTCTAGTTTAGTCAGATCGAGTACCTGCAAAAATTTTACTCATTATCATCCCTATTCTTTGCATGTATCCTAAATTGAAATTATTATTTTAGAAGTTAATTAAGTATCTGTTTAGCATTATGATTGAAAAATCAAAAATTATTTACCAGGGAAAAATACATAATTTTGGATGTAACTAAAAAAAAATTTGAAAAATATTATTTTATTGCTTTAATATTTTTGTTATCAAAATTTATCAAATTTAATTTTAAATTATTTTTTAATACTCTCAAATTATATTTAAAAAATTATTTTATCACCAGCAACTCTAAAAGCAAATGTCAAATAGGTTTTAAAAAAATTCATTCAACAGGCCAATTTTTGCTGTAGTGGAGAGGAGAGAGATGATCGCTACAAGTTGTGATCAATCTAATCACAAGTATAAACTAGTTATCTTACTCGCGAGTTTGAATCATTTATAATTTTATTTTAATAATATAATTGAGTATATATTTTATTATATTTATATTTTTATAATTATATTATAAAATTTTAATAATAATAAAATTTTAATTAATTATAATTTTTATTCAAATTTAATAAATAAATTAATTAACTAATAGTTTTTTATGAGTCTTTAAATTGTTTGACATATATCAATAAAGGATAAATAAAATAGAAAAAAAAAACATATGCTATTGGCTATTTTTGAAATATAATTAATTATTAAAATTTTTATATTTTAAATATAAGGATTGTTTTTAAATATATACATATAAATAATTTTTTTGTGAATAATTATATATATATAATTTTTTAAAAAACAATTCATCCTTTTTTAATGTAACTAAAAATTTAAATAAAAAATAATTTATTTTAGGGATACCTAATATGATAAGTATAGTTTTATAATGTTTGAATTTGTAAACTTAAGAAAATTTTAAAATTCATAAAAAATATATAGTAAAAATAATTTTAGATTTTAATAGTTAACCTAAGATTTTAATAATTGAAACTTCAAAATTTATATACTATATAATAAAAGCGAGATTTCAAAGGAACAGTAAATTGTAATTGATTTAGTGGAATTCGAATTACAGATTTGCCCTAAACAATTGCATGGTGTTGCTTTTAGATGCCGCGACTTTTTGTCTTTTTCACTTAGCCATGTTTAGCCTTTTTCCATTTAAGCTGTTTACAATTTTAGCCACATTTATTTGACTCTCTTGCTTGTAGCCATGTCTCGAAATGATGCCATTTTAGACAGTCCTTCCATTGCCCGTAATCCATATTTACGATATCTTCTTTGGTATCCCTGTGTTTTTTTTACTAGTTGATATCTCTGAAACAGATTACATGGATACATTAAGATTTGTGTTATCTTTGAAAGATATGTGCAAACACAATCAGATTTTGGTGGATTTGTTACTTAATAGAAAAGATTTCCATTATCAAGGAGAGAGGGATAGATGAGAGGGTGAGAAGCTGTAAGATCTGATTATTGTTAGCCATTAGTGAAGTGATAAAGGGGAGATCGCGAGTGTAGATGAGGAAGGAAGATTGGGAAGATAAGAGAGAAAGAAGGATTGCGGGTACCCAACCTCAGCACAAAGCATGTGCATTCAACATACCTACGCTCCTCCATAGCATACCTCTTACGGGACAATATCACTCTAGCCATCGACTCTATTCCTAGCTACACTTTTGGTTGCATGCACAAGCTGCAGGCAGCTTGTTGCCTCTCATCTTACTTGCTTCGTATCCAGAGATGAAGTAATGCTACTACAAAAGAAAAATAAGAAGAAGAGAAGCAATGGTGTTCAATAGCTCACTATCAGCTGACGCATGGCAGCAAATAGCTCGCATTCAACTCCAAGACTATCTAAGGAGCCACCACCTTGATTTCATCTGCTGACTTCCCCCCCAGTAATTGATCAACTGATGATGGGTTGCCTTCTCCAATTTTAGTCATTTGTGTACAGCAACTCTCTTTCTCTCTCTTCATCTTTGAACTTTGATTCCCCTTTAATTCCTTTCACTGTTTTTATATTCATTTTATTTTTAAGTATTGCCTTCTTTTTAGTAAAGTCATTTAAAACTTTTTATTAAATATTGCCTCTTAAACATTTGATTTTTTTTTTCTCTTTCATATTTGGTGGTTATCATGTTTGAACTGTGTTTTGGATTCCATCAATTTTTCGGACAGATGGAGTTCCTTGCTTATAGGAAGATATATTTTGAAGAGTCTTTTACAGCTGCAAGCACATATAAATTGGAGGCACTTGAGGAGTGGGAGCAAATTGCCGCCACTACATTTGAGCATTTTGAACGGGAGGATAACATAGTGATCTCTCTTGAAGAACTGGCACGAGTATGTAATTATGGCTGTTGGCAGCGACAGATCTAGAAAATTTTTTTTTCCGGGTTCAATATATAAAAATAAATAATAAAATATTATCAAAAATATAATAAATAATTAAACTCAATGAAATTTAATACTTTGAAAATTATAAAAAAATTACAGTATTGTTAATGCTATCAAGATATTTCTATATAAGTAACTCAAAATCATTCATCAATTTATTACACGTAAAATTATATTATTTTATCTTCATAAAGTTTATTATTGAAAAAATTAGAGTAAAATTTTAAAAATAAATAAAATTTTAAATGCACAAACATGGTTCTTTTTTTTTTTTTCAACTAATCTTGAATTTTATCAAAAAGAAAGTTCAATAATTAAATTTATGAGTGGTTAATATATATAAGTGTACATATATACAAAGAAAATTTAAAAAAAAAAAAATCAGGGGTCAGTTGACCCCAATCTTTGTTGTAGATCCGCCACTGACTGTTGGGTTGTTTTATGCTTATTGGTCTATAAATGTCATCTTAAATCTATCATTATTGTAGGATTTGAGCGTTGGCCTTCAGCTTATTCATTCATTAAAGATTGGATCAAAACCTCAAATGAAAAGCTTAGTTACATGGTGCGACTCTTCTTAGCTCTGATACAATACATCATTAATTTTTACTTTTTTTTTACTTTTTTTTTAAATATCATTTTTTATATAAATTTTCCTCAAAATGATTGGCATTGGAGGACTTAGGGAGGTTTGGTTTTTTCAAGATAGGGGTACAAAAATGTGCATAAGTGAATATGTTGGTGAAGTCAGCTAAGCCTAAGATTGTTGAGGCAAAATTTTTAGTGGAGTTTTCCTTGGCACATCCCAATTTTTTGGAACTTGTGTATGGGAAATTGAGTTATTTCTTCATTTATCTTGGAAAAGAAATGATCTGATGGCAAATGTTAAACAACAATTGGTTTAAAAATTAAATTTAGATTGATACCATCATATGAGGGCCATTTTTATTCAAATAGTTAATGGTATCTAGGCATTGTTTGATTTCTATAATTGTAGAGCTTTTCCAACTCGACTGACGACTATTGAATATCACAATTGACTTCTATTTAGAGCAATTCTTTCTAAACTTGAGATAGAGTATAGGTCAAGAGAGGAGGAAGATTGTGGTGTGCTTGGTGGCCAAAATCTGTTGGATTTTATGAGGTGAAAATGATAGGGTTCTTCGTGCAGCTGATTTTTTTGATTTGAGATGTTATGTTTCGTCAACCGTTAATTATTATAAGAATAATATTATGGATTATATAAGTTTCTATATTTGGTCGTATTTTTGTTGTTTTTGAAATAACACTCAACCATTTTTTATAAGTAATAGGCCTCTACTGGATTCTTATTAGGAGAAAGCAATGGGGTTCTTTTGCGCAATGATGCAAAGATTCTTGAAAAAATTGAACTTTTAGTACTCTGATGGAATTGTTATGCAAATTTTTAATGCAAATTATCTTACTAATGAATTATTCAATATCCTTAGAGGGAAGGGTTCAATACTAGATGATGGAGTGTTTAGTTTGTTTTTGTGTAAGTCTACAAGAACTTTCCCCATTTTTAATGATAAAAAACCTTTTAAGCTCTATCAATTCGACTATCATAAGAATGCTAAGTCATTGTTTATTGTTCTGAATAGGCATATTGTGCGCAAGGTTTACTTTATTTCTAAGACTTAAATTATGTTTACTTTATTTTTTTTTACTTTTGGTTTTGTTAAGTTTATCAAGATTTATTCTTTAATGAAAGCTAATCAAGATCCAGCCTCACACTACGAACCCAAATTGTTGTGAAAGAAAGGAAAAAGAGCACATTCCATCTATCCTTTAAAATGTCAAACTATAATTGGTTCTTAATAGCCTCGCACTAAAAACCCAAATTGTTGTGAAAGAAAGGAAAAAGAGCACATTCCATCCATCCTTTAAAATGTCAAAGTATAATTGGTTCTTAATATGATTAAGCCTGGGCGTGTTGACATAGGGCCTATATTGCCAAACAAATCAAAACCAAAGCAAGAAGTTGGTTACCCAGGTGGGTAATGATTTGATCCCCTAATGTGGGGTAGAAGGTCACTAGAGAATGTAATATATAACACAAAATGCTCAACTGTTCAATGTAAAGAAGTGAAAATTTACAGTTCTTTTTTTTAAGATTCTACAGAACAATTTTTAGTCTATAGTCAAATAGGACTTTGAGAGTTATTGACAAATATATAATTAATTACTCAGTTTAGGGAGATTGACATGACTTAGTTCAAGAATATAGTTAGTATTGCATAGGGCTTTTTACTAATTGGTGGCAAACTAAACAAAAAATTACTAAAAGGGGGTGAGTCTTACACTTATTTCATATAGGCATTTTAGGCTAGTTTTGTATCTCTTTTGCCCTTATAATTGAGTATTTTTTATGTTTTTAGCTTTATTTTAGCTAAATTTTTTATTTTAGTTACTTTATATTTAATTTTTGAAATTTGATGTTTTAATAAGTTTTATGATGAATTAAAGGTCAATAATGCATTAGGCGATAATTTGAGGAGATTTGGAAGCTTGAAGAATGGAAAAGTTGAAGAAATTATGTTTTGAAATCCAAACCTACCGAAATTTATTTAAGAAGTTTCTTAAGGTATGCTGGATCCTACTTATGGCATGTTGCAGTGCTTAAAATCTGACATGGGGTATGTCATAAGTCAAGCGTAGCAAAAATTAAATTTAACATAAAACTTGATGAGATTTGCTAAAAAACCTACTTACCCTGTGCTGTTAGGCAGTGCAACGCCTGAAACCCTACTCAAGATACTGCTTAGGGCAAGCAAATCTGACAGAGGCTACCCCAGAAGTGTGAAAAAGGGTGTTAACTTTGATATTTTTACACCTCATCTCCTATATACTCAGTTGTCCTAATCCCTTTTTGACCTATTTTAGGGCATTTTTCAGATAATATAAAAACATCTTTTTCTAGTCTTTTCCCTAAGGAGAAATAGAGAGAAAAACGCAAGAAAAGATTAGGAAGGAGAAGAGAAGACACTATTTCTATTGGAGAGCTACTGCCAGATGATATTCAGGTGTAGTTTTTCAGAGTTTTGGGCTCTTCTTCACTTGGATTCTTCTACTCTTAGTCTATTTTTATATTTCCTTTATTAGTTTTATCATTTTCTCTTGTAAATATTACCAAGAGTGAGTAAAAACTCTAGATTTTAGAGCTGAAAACTATGTTTTTATATAAATTTGTGGATTTAAATTGAGTTTTATCCATATTTATATAAATATGAGTTTTGATTCTTTTCCTTGTGTGCTTTATGACTTACCTAATGTTGGATCCCATTAGGTCTAGTTTTTAAATTTTGATTGAAAGATCGAAAAGTAAAAATTATTAATAGATAATCAAGAATTTCAACTTAAAAACACCTAGATTTAGAAATAAACCAGGGATTTGAGAAGATTCATTAATTGATTCAAATATTATACAAAAGTAGGTTTGGTTTTCTTAAAATACTTTTTTGTTTGCTTGAAAAAGATATCAAAAGATTTCAGAATCAATCACCTTCAAACTCTATTTTCTTTTAAAATAGGATGAACCAATACAAATTTCAATTAATTTATGCATAAACCCCAACTTTGAAATCATTTTTACTATCAATTAGTCTTTGTTCTTGCTTATCCATTATTAATTTAGTTAATTTTTACTTGGATTAAGATGTTATTTACATTACTCATTGCCTATTTTCTTTATTTTTCATTTAAATTGCTATATTTAGTTAATTTAGTTCTCTTATAAATTGCCATTATTCTAGATAATCGAAACAACCATAGTCTAGTATTTAAAACTAATTTCTCGTGGGAACGATATTTTACTTATCATTTTATTACTTGATTCAGTCCGTATACTTACAGATTCCACATTAGTGAGGGGAAAATATTTACCAAAAAGGAATGAAATATGCTAAGTTGGAGGATAGAGGGTGAGAGACTATACCCTTGGTAGTGTCCATCATACAAAATATTTTAAAAAAATTTTCATCAGTTTGAAAAGTAAAAAAATAATAATAAAAAAATAAAATTGGATTGTTGCGGGATGCTACCCTTAGTAGTGTCTAAATGTTGCATAATGTACTGGCCTGCGAGACGTAAACATAGGTAGCGTCTAGCTACCTAGTGCTGACAATGTCTGCGAGACGTTACCATAGATAGCGTCTGGGTACCTAGCAAAATTCCCATGCTAGGTCACATCAAGACGCTTGCTATACTAGTGTTTAGCCTTTAAACCACTTTTTAAGAAAAATTAACAACATTGGAGAGAGAGAGAGAGAGAGAGACTATACCCTTGGTAGTGTCTTTCTTGCAAAAAATTAAAACAAAAAAATTCGTCAATTTTCTTTTTGTTAGTTTTATTTTTTTTAGTTTTTTTAGTGTTATTTTCTTTTTGTTAGTTTTATTTTTTTTTATCTTAGGTTATAATTTTTGTTAATTTGAAAAATTATTATTAAAATAAAATATAGTGTAATAAATATATTAGGGTTGTGAAAAATTTATGAAAAATAGAATATTCTATAATATTTTTAGTATTGTGGTTAAAAAATTAGTATGTAGAATTTTTTTTTTAAATTTATGAATATATATATATATATTAGTAAAATAAAAAAAATATGGTGTAATAAATATATTACTTATTTGAAAAATTTTATGAAAAAAAATGAAATATTCTTTAATATTTTTATATTAGTGAGGTCAAAAAATTATTATGTAAAGTTTTTTATAAAATTTATGATTATATAAAATGCATATATATTTAATTTTTTTTAGTTCTGTGTAGTGTTAATTTTTATGTTAATTTGTAATTTTTGTTAATTCTCTAAATTTATTAGTCAAATAAAAAATGGTGTAATAAATGTATTAGCGTTGTGAAAAAATTTATGAAAAAAAATGAAATATTTTGTAATATTTTTGGTATTGTGATTAAAAAATTATTATGTAAAAATTTTTATAACATTTATGATTATATAAAATGCATATATATTTATTTATTTTTAGTTATGTGTATGGCTAATTTTTATGTTAGTTTGTTAATTTAAAAATTAATTAGTAAAATAAAATATGGTGTAATAAATGTATTAGTGTTGTGAAAATATGCATTAATAAAATTTGATTTTTTTTTGTTAATTCGCAAATTTTTAATAAGTTTAATTTACATTGTTAAAATTATGTGGAAAATACAAATATGTAGAAAATAATTTTTTTTTTTTGGTACATATCAACTATTTTGGGAAGAAGCAAACTTGGAGGATCTTTGAGATTTATTAAGTTGAAGAGATTGCAATTGAACATCATATTGGAAAAAAAAAAAGTCAGTTGTGTAACACCCCTAATTTATTATTTTGTGAGTAATATTAATATTTTATTTTATTTAAATTTTAGGAAATTATTTGAAATTTTTCTGATTTTAGAAATCGGGTTCGATTTTCTGAAAATATAAAACTTTGATGATTTTTAAAAATTAATTTAAAGACCACGTGTCAAAACTAAAAATATATTTGGACTCTAAGAATTTTTCTGAGTTTTCTAGAATTTTTTCAGAATTTTTGGGCCTCGTTTTCGATACCAAGGCAGAGTAAAAATTCAAAATTTTGTATCATGAATTGGACTGGCTTAATCGAACCAGACCGGATTGGACCTGTCGAATTGGACCGGACAACTCTTTTTCTTCTCTCTTCCGCCGCGCGCCTGAAGTCTCTCCTCTCTCTCCTGTTTTCTCTCTCCTCTCGCCTCCCTTAGCAGTGCCGCTGCCACCCCAGCCCTCCCCACTTATCGGCGAGCCACCCCAGTCCCTTCCCGCCGCTGGAAAACGTGGGCGAAATCTCCCCTTTGCACAGCGCGATGTTTCGGCTTCCCGGCCAAAATTCAGCCAATCCGGCCACCGTTTAGGCCGGGTATTATGTCAATCCTCATCTATATCTCGAGAGCTCTCTATAGACACCAAGAATATCAAAATTCATCGAGCGGTTTGCCAATTTTTGTCCAGGAAGTTTTAGCCCATTTCGATTTTTGAGCTAGATTTCTCACAAACCGTGAACCCCACGAGAAAACCGAGAGTACCAGAGCGCTCCACTTGTCGAGAGCTTCGCGACAATATAAATTTTAAAATTTTTCGACATCGTTTTTCGGTGGGTCCCATGAAACTTCGTAGTGTTTTTTCGAGTATTAAATGAGCTTAAAAAATTCCGTAAAAATTTTGTACTAACCCCCGTGTTGTGAGCTTCATGTAGGTACCTTCAATTCCCAAAAATTCGATGGTTGCCCGGGTCTGCAAATTTTCGGCCAGACAGACAGGTTAACAAAAAAGTCTTGGAATTGGATCGAGATTTTAGCTACCCCGCCGTTGTCAGACATCCTGAGCACGTCCCCGGAGTCGAAATCGGTACAGGTAAACCCAAACCTTACTTTTTCGTAATTTTCTAGTACTTAAATTAGATTAAAAATTCATAAAATATTCGTGGTAGCTCAGAAAATTAAAATCCTTTTTGCATTAGCTTAGTAATGATGCTAAGGACCGCGGGACAAAGTTTTAGAATTTTTAGAACTCATTTGGGTAGTTTTTGCAAAAGGGTTAAATTATGAGGACTAAACTGTAATTTTATATATTGTGATTGATGACTGTTTGGATGGGCCCAGGAGGAGCTGTGTGACGTGATTGAGTTGTGGGTGTATAGTTTGTGGATATAGAAGTGCGTTTTAAACCCCTTTGCAGATTGGGTAGGTTCTAAGTACAGGGGAGACTTTGTCGGATTTTCGGCACGACTTAGGACATCTTTGGTTTTTTTCTTAGTTTGTATTGAGTCAAATGTACTAAATAATTGTAATAAAAATTGTCAGGGAGCCGGGACAGTCTTCCTCCTCCACCCAGCTACCACAGTGACTTCGATTAAGTCTGTAAGTAAAATATTAATTTTAATTGTAATTTCGATATTATTATATGTTCAAGCATGTCCATGCATCACTTATAAATATGTATCTATATAGTTAAACTCTAGGCATGTTTTATGTTGCATTCACAACTGTTAAAGTGACATGGATGTTGTTTGTGGTAATTTGGAGCAGCGTGCGTGTGGTATGGTGTTGGATATGGATATGACGGGTAGACACGGCTTGAGATCTTCGTTGGGACCCGGTCCTTCAGGGTAGACACGACTTGAGTTCTTCGCTAGGAGCCCGTATTTGGTTTATTAAGCGAAAGTCGGGCTTGAGATCTTCGCTGGCAGAGATTGGATTAAGAGGGCTGTATAGGGGATCAGCTCCAATATATGTATTGTTTGACAGTGTTGGGTGTGTGAGTGCTTCAAATTGCCTTTTGATGTGATTTGTATAAAATTTATGACGGTATTGCATTTCACTTCACAGGGTGCATTAGTTTTCGATAGCTATAGAGATTATGGTTAAAATTGATATTTTACTCTCTGAGTCAAACGCTCACTCATGTTCATTATTTTTCCAGGCTACAGGAGGATTATTGTTGTGGTTAACCTGCTTTTTTTCTTTGCAGGTCGTCTATTAATGTCTGTAATGTTTGTATAATTCTATTAACTCCTAGAATTTTCGCATGTGTTAGAAATATTTATTTGATTGGGTCTGTAATATAATTATCATGTTGGACCTGTAAACTTATTAAATGCATGTATGGTTGAATTGGATGAGGGAGCTGAGCTCCCATTTATTTTTATGATAATTTGATTATGAGGAGGGTGAGCTAAGCTCCCCAATTTATTATATATTGTGTTTACAGGTCGGGCGAGTCAAAAACTCCCTGTTAAATGGTCCATATTATGGCCGGACTCTGTCCGGTTGAATTCTTGAAATTGGGCCCAAATGGGCCTTAGAGTTGGGCTGAGGAATAGTTAGGCTTACTACGGGCCTCGGGGGCTTTAGGCTGGCCCAGGTCCTAGTAGCGGTCCGGCCTATAGGTTGTGTCGTGACAAGTTAACTGTAATATAGAAAATTTTATTTATATTTATTGCATATTTAATGTGATTTGTTATATTTTTTATATTTATAACAGCCTTAAAAAATTTATTACTAATGATTATGGTATAGGCACATAGGAATATATTATGTTTCGATTGACCCTAAAAATTCAATACTTATCCAATTGTCTAGACAAATATTGAATTTTTTATTTCTTATAATTTTCTTGCGTTTACGTAATATTTTAAAGGTATATTATAAATTATAAAAAATGTTTTTTTTTCACGTGTACTGGGATAGCAATATTATTTTGAGTGATGATGGATATGATTATTGTGGGGTAGATCAGCTATTTTTAGTATTGATAATGTATTAAAATATGCAAATCTGGAGATGAAAATTGTACACACAATTAATTTGGTAGAAGGAAGTGAATATTGGAAAATTTTATTTATATTTATTGCATACTTAATATGATTTGTTATATTTGTTATATTTATGACAACCTTAAAAATTTTATTGCTAATAATTATGGTATAAACACATAGGGAATATATTATATTTCGATTGACCCTAAAATTTAATACTGGTCCAATTGTCTGGATAAATATTAAATTTTCATTTCTTATAATTTTCTTGTGTTTACATAATGTTTTAAAGATATATCATAAATTGTAAGAAAATGTTATTTTTTTCCATGTGAAAATGTCAATTCCATGTTACACTACTGTGTATTGGGATGGTGATATTATTTTGAGTGATGAGAGATACGATTATTATGAGGTAGATCAGTTGTTTTTAGTATTGATCGTATATTAAAATATGCAAATCAAGCGATGAAAGTTGTATGTATTTGATAGAAGGATGTGAGTTCATTAAGTGTATCGTTTTTAGGAAACAAAAACTAAGTAGAGGTGTCTTGAAATGGGCTTGCTTGGATTTGAGTAGTAATGAAGACGTATCAATAATTTTTAATTTCATTGAGCAAATTGGAAGTATGGAATCGATTGAATTCTACATTGACATTTATCGACTGGATGGTAGTATAAATGTTATAGATGAGGACGGCCCGTTGAATGCTAGTGCATCAAAAAACCCTGATGTTGCCGATAACATCAATAACACTACAAGTGATGTTCGAACTCAATTTGATGGTGTTGGCTCAAGTCATTTGGATTTCAATTATGAATAGTGATTGTTGCATAAATAATGAAGATGAGGAAGATTCAGAAGACGATGATGAATTTTTTTTTTACGATGTTGACACAGATAATGATGATTCTTGTGTTGATTTCATTATCTGCAATTATTATAACACTCATGTGACAAACCCAATTGTGCCTCCTCCACTGTACTCAAAAATAGATTTTTCATTGTTAATAGTTAACACATTCTCAAAACTGCCTTCTTCTATGCTTGGGGACATGTCTAACGAGTTTGAAAATGGGATGTTATTCCCATCAAGAGAGGTTATTAAAAATGTTGCTAAAAAATATCACATGCTAAGACACCATGAGTTTTGCAAGGAAGAGACGACAGCTAGAACATATGCTATTAAATGTAGTGATAATACTAGTAATGTAAGTGAAGAATGTGTGCATCCCGGCAGGAAGGTTTAGATGTTTGGAAAATTACTCGTTACAACAAACCACCCCATATGTGTTCAAATCTAGCCATCTCAAAGGATCATCGATAAATGGATTCAAAATTCATTTGTCATTTCCTTATGCCTATAGTTTAAGAACAATCCAGTGTAAAGATTTCAGCTTTACAAGCAGAACTTAAAGACAAAATTGGTTATGAACCAGGTTCAAGAAAAACTTGGAAGGTAAGGTGTGATACCCTGGTGCCGAACGAGGTATTTTTGAGGATATGTCTACAGTGTAGCCGAGCAAGGTATGCCACACCGGTGCCGGAGCGTCTTAATTTATCTTATAACATTTCCTAATAATCACATTTAATTTTATCAAATTAGGTCTAATTTATTTATCGGAGAAACCGATGGAGTTTCCCCTAATTTATTAGTAATTTGTCAATTTCCACTTGTTAAAATTTTCAACAATATAATCTCAAATAATAAAAATTCTTCATCATATTTTATTCCAGTACTTCATATCAAAGTCGCAATCTCACAAATTTTCATTCATCATAAATAAATAAACTGCTACTCATATATAAACAAAATATTCATTTACAATTTATTTACATAAATTACAATAATTACAAAAGTTCATCATTTACAATACAAAATGAATACCTAACTACAAAATACAAAAAACTACTAACAAGCCCAATGAGTTCTACCAAAATGCACTGCAGATGTAGTGACACTGTATTCAATGCAGATCTGACCCTCACCCAGTCTGAGGTCTACTGGGTTCTCACTTACCTACGCGTGGCAAAAAGCGACGCGCTAAGCGATACAGCTTAGTGGTGCTAATATAAAATAAAAATAAACTAAAATAATTAAATATGCAGAAATTATGATATTATTTTATGCAAACTAAATTTTTGGTAATTATTCGTAATATTACTAATTTTAGTACTTTTTGCGTTTATTATTTGGTTATAAATTAGTAAGACTTATTTTGGTTGTCAAAGCAACCTATACTAGTGACTGGACTGGATAAACGGGTAAACTGGCACTGGGTATCAAGTACCTCGAGCCGTCACATCATCAATCACAAAGTGTCTGCCGGGTGTGCATCAGAACGATTAATAAGCCATAATTATCATCGGGTAGAAGGCCAAGTACATCAAGTGTATCAAAATGGCCAAAAGCCATAATATCACGAAATAGCATGTCAACCTATCCAAACCAATCATACTAGGCATATTAGGTCACATTACAAATTTAATTATTTAATTCTTTGTATTTGTGGTTTGGTGGTTACTATCACCTTACTATTCATACAAAAATATTGACTTTTTCATAATTAATAGGTAAGCAAGTTCTAATTGAACTAAAATACCACATTTTAGGTTTTACATTTGTTGGCATTGGTTGCCAATTTCAATTCAAAGCTCATTGGAAGTTATTTCAAATTTTCTGATTTGGTCACTTATGTTTACTATTCCATTGGACCAATCTACAGTGAGAATTTGGCTAAACTTTCTTCATCAAAGTTGTTCCTTAATGTGTCTACTTTAATTCCCTTTTTGAATCACTCCATTGGAGTTTTGTAGCTCAAGTTATGAAATTTTTACCATAACTGGCCAGATTGGTCCATTCCTAGAATTTTTGGGCAGAATTTGGTTCTAGCAGCTTTGGTATTCTAAATTTGGCTAGCAATTTGAATTGGTTATGGTCAGAATTTGAGTTTCTGTTCTTCATGAAAGTTGTTCTAAACTGTCTAAGCTTTCCATGGTTTTAACCAGATCATTTGGACCTCTCTACACAAAGTTATGGCCATTAACCAAATACATTTGGTCATTTTTCCATGTCTATATTTGGTTACCCGGATTTAGTCAAATTTTAGGTCACTCTAAGTTGATTTTCTGGATAGGGTCTCTTCATCAAAGTTGTGGCATTATGTACCTAGCTTCATCTTCAATTAGTCTTGCATCAATTGAAGCTACACAAATCAACTTATGGCTGCTCAAACTCACTGGACTCAAGTCTAGAATTCCCAGCTCATAGGCAGCCTATCCAATTCATAATCCAATTCCATAACCGACACCATTTTTAGGTTCAACCATGCCAAAAGGTCACTAATTGACCTTAACATCATCAATTCCACAACAATTGAACAAATCTCCAATTTTTAATTCAAAACCCTAGCTCTAATTTAAGGTTCACACAACACATATCCATTAGGCATATTAATCCATTTCTAATTTATGTCTACAGATCAAAAACCATTTCTAAACCATTTTTAAATCCATCAAACCATCAAACTACCACTCCCATAAAGCTGGCCGAAATTCCATAAAACTCAATTATGCATGTTTACTTCACTTTTCATCAATTTCACCCTAACTCAACTTGAATTCATGTTTAAAAGAAGATAAAAGCTAAAAATGGCACTAATCTTGAATTGAAGCAATTTCTATCTTGTCCAATCTTCACTTTCTCCTTGATTCTTGGCAGTGAAACACCTTAGCAAGGTTGGGTGACAAGTTTTACTGAAGAAATTTATGGATTTTGTGGTGAGATTTTAAGGTTTAGTAAGGTGGATGGAAGAACAACAATGAAGGGAGGTGAGAGATGAGTTTCGGCTAGCTGAAAGAATGAAAAAGATGGTTCAATTTTTGGTCTTCTTTATCTTCTTTAATATCCCTTAATTATGTTTGTCAAAGTTTAATTGGCTAGGAATTTTTAATTGCATCACTTTTTCAAATGCATGATATCATAATTGGGATTTTAATTTCTTTTTCTTTTTCTTTTCCTTTCTTCTTTCTTTACTTATTTTTAATTAAATTTTTATCAATATTTATTCACATTTTAAGTCATATACCTCACTTACTTAAATAGACAAGTTGGTAAAAAATTATCTCTGAAGGTGAAATGACTAAAATGCCCTTCATTGTGCTTAATGAGTTAAAATTGTCTGTACCGATTTACAAAATTTTTTTGCCATTCTATTGCTATCTAAGGCTCAATAACTCTTCACTGGAGTCCCAAAAATTATTTCACAGGGTTTCCCCATGAGTCTAGGGTAGGCAACTGTCTTTACAATCGCTTCTCGTTAGGTCACCTATCGCTGTAACTACGGCTCATTTAACCTTAGTGTATTTCATTACTTAAATTTTTCCTTAATTTTTCTTATCATTATTTAGTTTATTTATGACTTCTCACTCTAGTTTAAATATAGTTCCAGATATTCTAGCTGTTTGGACAGACTTTAGTCACCGGAATAGTAAAATGTATGGACTATCTAAAGTGATGGCATTACATAAGGCATATGACTTGTGAAGATATATGGTATTTGGGAAGAATCCTATAGCCGATTGAGACGATTCATGATTGCATTGTGTAAGGAAAACCCTAAATCTTCTGTCCTTATTGAAGATGAGGAATTATTTATCAATAATCGATTAGATTTGGGTTATAAGGTTTTTTGATAGGATGTCTTGGTCATTTAAACAAACAACTGAGGGATTTAAGCATTGTTGGCTTGTTATATATATTGACTCTATATTTCTATACGGAAAGTATAAAGGTTGTTTATTTTGTGCTACAGCCCTAAATGAAAATAACAATATATTTCCATTGTATGTGCTATTATTGATAGTGAAGATAGAAGAAATTAGGACTAGTTTACGAAATGCTTAAGGGTGTTTGTCATTGACTGGGAAGATCTATGTGTCATATCAGATAGACACATAAGGATTAGAAAGGTAATGCAGGATGATTGGTGGCAACCCCTTGTAATTCATCACCGACATTGTATTCAACACATCCTTAGTAATTATAATACCAAGTTCAAGAATTCAGTGATGAAAAAAGCGCTACGTAAGGCAGGTTAGTACAAATAGTGTTTTGTATTTGAACATTGAATCATATCAAATATATCGCCATATAAATAACAGAATAAGTTTAGTTAGTGCATCAAAACCAAAAGAAGAAATTTTATGAATCCATGAATAAGATTCAGGATCCGCATTTGTAAAAATGGATTTGATCTCATGATGGAGGAAAAAGGTATGGGTCAATGATGACTAACACTGTGGAGTCTGTCAATAGAATGCTTAAAGGACTACATGCAATAGTAATAACTGCAATGGTTGAAAAAATATTTTACTAATGCATTGAGTACTTTGATGCAAGACGCACGATGTTTTGAGAATAGGAAAAAATGGGCTTCAAGTTCACACAGATATGTCGACGAATTTTACAACAAAATGTACAAAAAACTAATAGACGTCATGCTAGTGTATTCAATAGCAATTCTGGTGAATTTGAAGTGAGGACAGGAAAAAGGTTAAGTCATAAGCAAGTGGTGAAGTTAAATGATTGAACTTGCACATGTGGAAAATTACAAGAGATGTGAATCCCTTGAACCCATGTCTTAGCAGCATGCCAGTCTAAAGCAATAAATTAAGAGCAATATGTTTCTAATTATTATAAGTTGGAATGGACACTAAAATGTTATGAGTTAATGTTCTATGCTCTTGGAGACCCAACTTATTGGCCTGAACCTGATGGCAACCCTCATGTCCTCAACTCAAATCAAATAAGGCTGAAAAAAAGGCCAAAGTCCACTAGAAGGAAGAACAAAATGGACTAGAGCCTTAAAGGAAAATTGAGTGAGCGATCAAAGATCCATTGTTCAATTTGTCATGAACCAAGGCATAATAAAAAAACTTGCCCCAATAAAAATGTAGATTGTTAAGATAGTTTGTATATTTGATCAAAGTATGTATGCTTATAAGTCATTAATTATAAATGAAATTGAATTTTTTCAATTGAAGAAATTCCTATAATTTACTAACATCATTTCATATTATTTTTTCTTATGCTATAAGTAAAATGAATAGGATAATCATTAGTGTAACATTGAAAATAAAACAATTTGGATAGTCAAGTGTTAACGTAGGTGGTGATGTTGTAGACAAATATATTGATCCTAATGGATGCACATGGTATGGTCATAAAAGACATTTTGTCAACTTGCTTAATTACGCGTGTATTCAGAAAGGCCATGCAAATTGTATATTTATTGGAAAACATTATAAGAATATAGCTGATTTTGGCAGAGTTACAATATCTGCATAGCATGAATGCAAGAGATTATAAGAGATATGGTGTGAGATGGAAGCATATTGTTGATTCCACGATTTACTAATCCCGAAAGTGTGATCAGTTGAATTAAACGGAATATGAATGAAGAAATATGCTAAGTTAAAGCACAATTACAAGTTGACATTGATAAAATGAATAATCATCTTGAACAGTTTCACAATCAAACTAGTCCATACAAAAATGTAGGTAAAAAAAAAAGTATGACAATGTCACTATTGATTGTCAATGATAATGAACTTTCTGATTTTAGTGATAGTGACGATAGTGATTTTTGTAAAATTTCTTCCCTCTTCTCTACCTCCATGTTGTCAGTAATACAATATAATTGTCATAAATTCATGATATATATATTGTTTGGCTATTGACGCAAAGTAATAAATTTTCAATTTTTTTATATTGATTTTTGAAGGGCCATGTCGAAAACTTATACACTTGGACATATTTTCAGAGCATGTGGATGGATGTGGGTGCTAGATAATGAGTTTTTTATTCATTAGATCGTCGTTTACATGATAGTGATGTTGTACTAAATAGACTTTTAAATGAATGGCATTATCAAGTAAATCAATCAACAACCCTTCGTATGGAAGCGCAAGAGTTATCAGTTAATATCCCCAAGTCCAAAGTTATAAATATGGCTATAGGGAATGTTGAAGAGATTCGTAATACAGTGTATTGCATTAAAGAAGAGAATAATAGAATTAAAATTCATTATTTTTTAAGAATGAGCTTCAGAATTTCTTGAAGATGGAGATATATTACAAAATATGATTTTTTTTCAAATATGAACAATGAACCAGATTGTCTACCAGATCTTGCAATGTCCAACTCAAATTGAGCATTGGAAAAATTATTGGGAAAATTTTAAGTGTACGGAACTTATTGTTTTAATTTGAATGCATATTTACGGCTATGGTTTTTTACTATTTCCTTACATTTTCATTATTTTAAGAGGTACTGAATATATATAAATCATAAATGAAGTCATAAATAAAGCACAATTCATATAGACCATGCTAATAATTCCTGCATGAATCTAAAACTAAACATCTTCATCTGACATTTCATAGTCCGATGCATACATAGGTGATGTTAGGATATTGTTCCAAGTTTTTTTTTTTTTAAAATAAAAAAAAATTATTGGGGCACAATAATTTTTTTTTAGAGTCATTGCTATCTAAAACTTAAGTTATATAAGTGACTTCAGTTGGACAACATTAGCTTTGAAAATTTTACTACCTTTTTTGCTCTCATAGTTAATTTTAGAACAATTTCATAATAAATTAAAAATATATACAAGCTTTCAATATTGATAATTAAATATACTCATTCAATGAATTTTATTATAAAATTATAAGAGAAAATATATCCTAAAGAAACTCTGGTGGTACAAAAAAGATATTAATAAAAAACTTAAAAGCACAGTAAACTTAGTAGAAATTTTATTTTATTTTATTTTTGTTGTAAAACTCCAAGGAACAATGAGAAAAAGTGTGAGTTACCAAGAGACAAAACTTTTGAACTAAGAGATTTGCAGCTTCTAGGAGGAAGAGCAGGAATTAGAAAAAGGTCCACAAATCTCTCTTTTCACATAACTCTCCATCTCTAGAAATTTAAAACAGAAAAAAAAAAAAAAAAGAAAATCGAATGCAACTAACATGACTTTTTATTTTCTAAGAGCATCAACTGTCACCACTTCAAGAACCATCTTGGATTAACTACTCAGAGGTCAAAACTAAAGAATTGCATCCATAAAAGAATTGCATCCATAATGGATGCAATTCTTTTATGGATGCAATTCTTTAGTTTTGACATGGATGCAATTCTTTAGTTTTGACCTCTGAGTAGTTAATCCAAGATGGTTCTTGAAGTGGTGACAGTTGATGCTCTTAGAAAATAAAAAGTCATGTTAGTTGCATTAGATTTTCTTTTTTTTTTTTTTTAAATAATAAATTATTGGGGCACAATAATTTTTTTTTAGAGTCATTGCTATCTAAAACTTAAGTTATATAAGTGACTTCAGTTGGACAACATTAGCTTTGAAAATTTTACTACCTTTTTTGCTCTCATAGTTAATTTTAGAACAATTTCATAATAAATTAAAAATATATACAAGCTTTCAATATTGATAATTAAAAATACTCATTCAATGAATTTTATTATAAAATTATAAGAGAAAATATATCCTAAAGAAACTCTGATGGTACAAAAAAGATATTAATAAAAAACTTAAAAGCACAGTAAACTTAGTAGAAATTTTATTTTATTTTATTTTTGTTGTAAAACTCCAAGGAACAATGAGGAAAAATGTGAGTTACCAAGAGACAAAACTTTTGAACTAAGAGATTTGCAGCTTCTAGGAGGAAGAGCATTGGAAAAAGGTCCACAAATCTCTCTTTTCACATAACTCTCCATCTCTAGAAATTTAAAACAGAAAAAAAAAAAAGAAAAGAAAATCGAATGTAACTAACATGACTTTTTATTTTCTAAGAGCATCAACTGTCAGCACTTCAAGAACCATCTTAGATTAACTACTCAGAGGTCAAACTAAAGAATTGCATCCATGTCAAAACTAAAGAATTGCATCCATAAAAGAATTGCATCCATAAATTTATGGATGCAATTCTTTTATGGATGCAATTCTTTAGTTTTGATTTATGGATGCAATTCTTTAGTTTTGACATGGATGCAATTCTTTAGTTTTGACCTCTGAGTAGTTAATCTAAGATGGTTCTTAAAGTGGTGACAGTTGATGCTCTTAGAAAATAAAAAGTCATGTTAGTTGCATTCGATTTTCTTTTTTAAAAAAAAAATAATAAAAAATTATTGGGGCACAATAATTTTTTTTTAGAGTCATTGCTATCTAAAACTTAAGTTATATAAGTGACTTCAGTTGGACAACATTAGCTTTGAAAATTTTACTACCTTTTTGGCTCTCATAATTAATTTTAGAACAATTTCATGATAAATTAAAAATATATACAAGCTTTCAATATTGATAATTAAAAATACTCATTCAATGAATTTTATTATAAAATTATAAGAGAAAATATATCCTAAAGAAACTCTGGTGGTACAAAAAAGATATTAATAAAAAACTTAAAAGCACAGTAAACTTAGTAGAATATTTTATTTTATTTTATTTTTGTTGTAAAACTCCAAGGAACATTGAGGAAAAGTGTGAGTTACCAAAAGACAAAACTTTTGAACTAAGAGATTTGCAGCTTCTAGGAGGAAGAGCAAGAATTGGAAAAAGGTCCACAAATCTCTCTTTTCACATAACTCTCCATCTCTAGAATTTTTTTTTTAAAAAAAAAAGAAAATCGAATGCAACTAACATGACTTTTTATTTTCTAAGAGCATCAACTGTCACCACTTCAAGAACCATTTTAGATTAACTACTCAGAGGTCAAAACTAAAGAATTGCATCCATGTCAAAACTAAAGAATTGCATCCATAAAAGAATTGCATCCATAAATTTATGGATGCAATTCTTTAGTTTTGATATGGATGCAATTCTTTAGTTTTGACCTCTGAGTAGTTATGGATGCAATTATTTAGTTTTGACATGGATGCAATTCTTTAGTTTTGACCTCTGAGTAGTTAATCTAAGATGGTTCTTAAAGTGGTGACAGTTGATGCTCTTAGAAAATAAAAAGTCATGTTAGTTGCATTCGATTTTCTTTTTTAAAAGAAAAATAATAAAAAATTATTGGGGCACAATAATTTTTTTTTAGAGTCATTGCTATCTAAAACTTAAGTTATATAAATGACTTCAGTTGGACAACATTAGCTTTGAAAATTTTACTACCTTTTTGGCTCTCATAGTTAATTTTAGAACAATTTCATAATAAATTAAAAATATATACAAGCTTTCAATATTGATAATTAAAAATATTCATTCAATGAATTTTATTATAAAATTATAAGAGAAAATATATCCTAAAGAAACTCTGATGGTACAAAAAAGATATTAATAAAAAACTTAAGAGCACAGTAAACTTAGTAAAAAATTTTATTTTATTTTATTTTTGTTGTAAAACTCCAAGGAACATTGAGGAAAAGTGTGAGTTACCAAGAGACAAAACTTTTAAACTAAGAGATTTGCAGCTTCTAGGAGGAAGAGCAGGAATTGGAAAAAGGTCCACAAATCTCTCTTTTCACATAACTATCCATCTCTAGAAATTTAAAACAAAAAAAAAAAAAGAAAATCAAATGCAACTAACATGACTTTTTATTTTATAAGAGCATCAACTGTTACCACTTCAAAAACCATCTTAGATTAACTACTCAGAGGTCAAAACTAAAGAATTGCATCCATAAATCCAACACCCAATTCAATTAGGAATGGCATTAAGTCAGATTTTTGTGGTATCCGATTTAATTGAACTCTAATAAAACAAGTTATATAGTATATAATCGGATTTGAGACGAATTTGGATTTTATATGATGGGTATTCTTTATCCAAACTTGTTTATATAAATATTTAATTAAATATAAAATATGTTTTTTTATAATAATATTTATAAATTTTTATAATTTTATTTTATAAAAAATAAAATTGAAATATTTTATGGAATTATTAAATTTTTAAAATAAAAATAATTTTTTATGTAGATTTTTAATTAAAATATATAAAATTAAACATGTTTAGACATTTTTTGAGTAATAATGATCGGATTTAGAACAAATTTAGATTTTAAAAATATTAATCGGGTCCGAATTCAGGTAAGTTAATTTTGACGGATGCTCAATCTGTTACCATTCCTAAACTCGAAATTCCTGTTCATATTTTGCCCCTTATGGTAGGCACTGTGAAGTTCAAATAAAAACTACTTTTTTAATGCTTGAATCTTTATTCCTTTTAAAAATCTTTTTGAACAACTATGACCTATTTTATGAATAACACCTGCTTAGATTTCTAATACGCTTTTAAAAAAAAAAAAAACAAATATTGATCATCAATGTATAATGTATTTATTTAAATAACTACAGCATAGCGCTGGTTTTTTTAACTAGTATTTAGAAAAAAAAACTAATATTTAATATGACAAATTAATTTTTATAGATAAATTTAAAAATAAAAATAAAAAGAAATGTCAAATAGTAATTTTTTAAATATATTTACTGGTTTATGTGGCACACTTTTATAAAACTTTTTTAAGCTTAGCTATATTTTAATTCCATTTGATTAATTTAAAGACTGAGAGAAAGGAATTAAAACCATTCGGTGATTCATGTTGTCAATTTCACTTAACATACAGTGCTTCCTCATAAGTTGATTTTGATGTTAAGCCATTTATTTAATTTGCATATTAATTTTGTCTCTTTAAGTATTAACATGTGATTATCACATATAATTAACCATAATTACAAATGATTAATTAGAAGAAAAAAAAATGTAACTTTTTAATTTTTTGTCTTTAAGTTTTAAAGAAGAAAAAATTTTAAGAATTTTATTAAGACTTAATGCTCAATTTATCCCATTTATTTATTGAATATGTTCAATTTAATCTATTTTCTTCACTTAAGCAAAATTATCTAAAAATTTCAATTTAATCTTAATTTGGCTCAGAGTGAAAATCATCAAGTACAAGTACATGTCATGAGGGTTGAATTATATTAGGATTAATTCTTAATTTGATCCTTATACTTATTAGGTTGGTCCAATTTAGCTCAATTTTAATTAATAAAAAAAATCACTTTAAAATAATGTTTTATTATTAAAAGATATGATATTTTAATTTAATTAGTTATATCAAAATGTAAGAATATTTTTATATTTTAAGTTATAATTAATTTAAATATTTATTTTAATTTATTTAATTTTAATTAATTATATAAAAATAAATTAAATTGGACATATCTAATAATTATATTGGGCAAAATTAACATTATACTTAATTCGTGAGTTTCACTTAATGACTGCAGGATCAAATTAAATTTAAATAATTTCTTATAAATTAATTTAACTCAAAATTGAAAAACAAGTTAAATTCAACATTTCCAACATAGGATAAATTAAACTTTATGCTATTTTTTTTTTTATATAGATGGCATCTCTGCTTTGGATTATTATATATATATAAACAATATAAAAAAAAATTTACAACTTATCATCATTAAAATTGATTGCTAATCAATTTAGTTGGTTACAATGAGACTGATTGCAATAAATAATCAATAACTAAATCAGTTATTAAATTAATTAAATTTAAAAAAATAAAACTTTTAGTAAGAAACTATCGATTGCTAGTAGTAATCAATTTAGCAATCGAAATCGGTTACTAATACAGAAATATAATTGATTGCAAAAAATTTAGTGTCTTTAATCTTGTAATTTTATAACTATTTGGAAATTGGTTGCTATTTGTAACTAATTTAATAACCGAAAAGTTAGTTACCAATTAAAAAAATAAAAAACTTAAAATTCCAACAAATAAATAAAAAATTTTAATAAATAAATTTTTCAAAAAATTACTAAAATAAAAAATTATTAATGAAAAATTAGTACTAAAAATTAATATAAAAATATTATAAAAAATACTAATAATAAGTAGTATTAAAATTATTAACGAAAAAATTAAATATAAAAAGATATTTATAAGACAAATTGCAAAAAAATTACCCACACACATATATATATTATAACAAAAATTACTAAAAATTACTACTACAAATAATTTACTAATAAAAAATATATTTGTACAAAAATTTTTATTTTATGCCAAATAAAAATAAATTAAATTAAAAAAAATAGAAAGAAAAAAATGATGAAGAAAATAGATGAGAAAGAAAAAGATGAAGAAGAAAATATATAAGAAAGGAGAAGAAGAAAATATATGAGAAGGAAATAGATGAAAAAGAAAATATATTAGAAAAAAAATGATAAAAAAATAGATAACAAAGAAAAAGATAGTGAATAAAATATGTTAGAAATGAGATGATGATAAATAAAATAGATTAGAATGAAAAAGATGATGGAGAAAAAAAGAGAAAAGAGAAGAAAGAGAAAAAAAAAATAGTGTGTAGAGAAAATGAGTAGTGAGAAAAGAAAATGAGTAGTGAGAAAGGAAAATAAATAGTGATTTATATAAGTGAATTAACAACCGATTGTAGGCTGTTAATTTTTTAAAAAAAGTTAGACGGAAATTTTTAGGAGCAAATTTTGCAATCGATTCGCAATCGGTTATAAAATTAGTTACTAATAGCAATCGATTTTAATCGATTGTAAAAATTGATCGTTGTTAGCAACAAATTCCCAACTTACTTGCAAATCAAACTGATTTTAGCAACTAATTGTAAATCGATTGTTATTTTGCAACCATTGCAAATCGATTGCTAATTTTAAAACCAGTTAAAGTAATTATTTAATTTAGCAATCAATTTCCTAAATTAATTGCAATTTGTAGCAAATTTTAAAATTGATTACTATTAGCAACAGATTTTAGCAATCGACTCTTTGATCGGCTGCTAATTATATATTTAAGATTTTTCTAATACCAATTAGCAATCAATTTTAGTAACTAATAATAAATTGATTGCTAACAGTAACTGATAATTATTTTTTATAGTGAAAGCAGAAAAATATTCTCATGGTGTTACTATGTGACACTTTTCTAAAAAATTTGTATGTGACCTTTTATAAATGAGTGCATAATTTTAATCTAATTATTTAATTTTTACCTTTGTGATTAAATATATTATTAAAATATTTTTTACATTGCTTTTTTTATAAATCTTTTCTTTTTATAAAAAATAAATTATTGTAATTTATTTCATATTGATTAAATTATAAATATGAACTTTATATCATTGTTACTATTTCAAACCTACCGTTACTTTCAGAGAGAATTTTACATCATTATTATAATATTATCCCTTTAAATATCTCCTATATTAAACTTATTTACATATAATTAATGTATAATTTGTATAATATTATTTAAATAATATCATATTATTACACTCCAAAAATATTATTTAATTACATATTCAACTCTCAAAATTATTATAATTAATTTTAAATATTATAAATCAAAAAATAATAAAATATATTAGTTGATAATATTATGTTTAAAATGCATTTTTTTGTACTTTTTAAATGAAAGTATATTTTTATGTTTTATTTTTCTTTTTATTTATAATTTTTTAATTATTTGCGATATTAATAAAAGTTTATACTAATAATTTTTTTTAATATTTTATATATTAATAAGTTTTCTGTTTAAAAAAATTGAAAAAATATAATTAAAAAAAATATTAATTTCAAATATTTGATGTGAAAGCACTCGAAGATTACGTAGGTGTTTCTTCTTTTCGGTGGAAGATTACGTAGGTGTTTTTGATTGTGAGACAAGATGGAGCACGAAGGAGCACTATAAGCTTAGGTGGGACAGATTTCCATGAGAGGCTGATGGGGATATTGCAGTTCAACCTGGGGAAGGTGGAAACTCGACTGAATCATATATTTATTTTACCTAATAAAATAATTTTTATATATTTAATTGAATATCAATGAGATGCTTGGTAATCAGGTTTGTTTTGAAAATATTTTCATCTGAAACTTTGAAATACTCCGTATATGGTGTTCAACTTTTAGGAGAGAAAATAACAGGATTTATCATATTTTTATGGGCACTTGTGTCCAGAAATCTAATAATATTAATGGTGTTTGGGCTTTGAGTGGGATAGTTGGACTTATGATGGTACTATAACATATAAGAATATTATGGGACTACTTAGACGACAACTGGCCTGTTACCTCTGTGAAATTAATAATTATCAGTCTCCTGTGCTACTACAAATGACTTGTACTCCTTTCGGACCTATTTATCTTGTGAACAATGAGCCCATTAACTGGACTCATCTTCTCTGGCAAGATTTTCAAGACCTCATGGATGTTGAAGCTCAAAATTTGACCTCAAAGTAGGTTTCTGGTAGTTAGGCATCCAGCCCATAGACAGACCTAAAACTGCATTCTGCATACCCACGGCCCAGTATCAGTGGACTGTTCTCCCTTTTGATCTTAAGACAGTCCCATCCATTTCTCAAAAAGCTATGATTAGGATATTTTTGAAGGCAAACTTGGAAAAAACTTGGATTCCATCAAACTGAGGCTCTCTTTATATAGAGGGTTTATATAGAGGGAAGAGCTATAACTTTTACAAGCTACCGGTTAGTAACCGGGTTCACGAGCACACAGAACATAAAGTAAAAGCAAAAGTACATTATTATTTTATTGGTGTTGACACTCTGCTAATTATGGAGAAGTGATATAATTGACAATTCTCAAAAACTGTTGTAGTTGTTTTGTCATTAAGTCTTTGTCAGGGAATTTCAGTAATTCTCCGCTATATGTAGACTTAGTTGATACTTTAGTCTTTAAGCCTTAACAGCTGTGGTTCAGGAAGGGTTTTGTTCTTAAAGTCCAGAATCCTTGGAAACGATGAATTGTCTATGAGAACAATATTCTTGATTTTTCTTATTAAAATGTGTCAAAAGTAAAATAAAATAAAATAACTTAGCGTGTTTTTAACATAAATTTATCAAGAACATAATTTAAAAAATATTATTTTAATATTTTTATCATTAAAAATTCTAAATTTAATATTTGAATTATTATTCTTTTTGCCATATTTTATAAAAATTATGAGAAATTTTTGTCTATTAGCACGTGTGTAAAATATGTGAGATTTATATATTTGTGTTTTAGATTCAAACTTTTATATATATATATATATATATATATATATATATATATATATTTCATTGTAGACCTTATGCTCGTAAAAATTTAAAATATATTGTTAATAAAAAATTATCAGTAAATATTTAATAATGTGTGTAAATTTTATAATTTAAAGGTTTTAATAATACTTTCACATTAATTTATAATGATATTATATATGATATTGTGTATATATTTATTAATTTACATGTTACCTTAATGTTTAAATATATTAGTTCAATGTTATTTATATTTTAATATCATGAATAAAATGATACTAAAAAAATATTGTTGAAACATACCAAATGTTATTAAAGCCTAGATTTATCATACAACTGTTAACATCCACTATTTAAAAAAGATTAAAAAGCAAACATAACCAAACTTGACAAGAAACCAAATCCCACTACCCTAAGAAGAAAACAATCATCCCTAAGAAACAGAGGTATCCTTGCAGAAATGGAGATCATCATGCTAAAACAACTTAATATTTCAAATCACAGAAAAAAGGCCTAGCAGTTTTCAAAATTATTTATCAAAACAAAATGATAATACTTGCGCAAAGAGAAACAAAGAGTTGATCTAATTAATTAGTCCCTTCCATTTCTGTATCAAACTCTTCCCAGCACATCATGATCTTCTTGATTCTCCATTTCAGTTTCCTTCTCAGCTCCTTGGAGGTTGATGGGCGTGTACCAATTTGCACAGAACAAGTAGAAGACAAAATCAATAGCTGTAAGAGCTGCAATCAGGAAGTAGAATCTGTCCATATGGCCCATGTTCAAGTCATTTGGGATCCACCCAGGATTCTGACCTCTAGCTGTAATACTCATTACCATATTAACCAGCAAGCTACTCACATAGTTTCCAAGAGAGATTGAAGCCATGCAAAGTGAGCTTCCAAAGCTTTTTATACCATCTGGTGCTTGCCCATTAAAGAATTCTAGCTGACCTACATACATGAAAACCTCTGAAGCACCCACAAATACATATTGTGGGATTTGCCAAAATATGCTTAAAGAGCTTGTCTTTTGCCCTGGAGTGACATGTTTGAGCCTCTGAATTTCAGTGATACCAGCTGCAACCATTGCAAAAATTCCAATAATGAGTCCAATTCCCATTCTTTGAAGCTCTGTTAAGCCCTTAGGATTGCCACTTAACTTTCCTGCTAAGGGCACCAAGATGTGACGATAAATTCCAGTGCAAACAAGGACACTGCAGATATCAAAGGCAGACATGCTAGCAGCTGGGAGGTGAAACTTTCCAATATTAGAGCTCATGACATCTCCTTGCTCAACAAAGAGGGAAGCCATCTGTGTGAAGACAACTGAGTAAATTATAGTGCATAGCCAAATAGGTAACATCTTTAGGACACATTTGGCCTCCTCAACTTGAGTTACGGTGCAGAGCCTCCATGGATCACTTTGGCGTGTCATATCATCCTCAGTTATAGTTGCTGCCTTGTCCAAGAACCTGATTAACAAACACACACACACACACACACACACACACACACACAAAGGACAATTTAGTGCCTATTTCGCATTTCGTTTCATAGCAGTCTTTTCTTTGAAATTAAAACTCCAAAACTTACTCGAACTCGTCGCTATGAAGAATCTTTCTGCTCCCTTTGATTGCAGATTCTGGTCCTTCTACTTCATACAATTCATCAGCATTAGCAGGAGCAACATCCCATTTCTTAGCTGCAGCAACAAATACCTGAGCAACTCGCGGCAAAGGGTTGCCACAAGGTTTTATGTACCTGTACCCAGGAGTCCCCAGTAAAAATGATACTAAGGCTATGACTGCAGAGCCTAATGATACCAGGAACCCAAGTGTCCATTTACCAGAATCTTCATAGTAGACCAAAATGGTGTTTGAGAATAAAGATCCAGTGTTGAGTGCAAAATAGAAGTAACAGAAGAAAGCTGCTTTCGAAATCTTTTCTTTAGGTTTTTTCTCATCAAATTGGTCTGCTCCGAATGTAGCTATAGTGGGTTGGTGTCCACCATATCCAAATGCTACTAAATATATTGATAAGTAGAATATGGCTATACCAACAGGCGATGCTGGCCTGCAAGCTATTACCGCGTCACCACAGTCACTCGGTTTGATCAAGAAAATCCAAGACGAGAGACATAAGAGAAGCAACCCCTAATTCATGCAAATAATTGTTAATTAGCAAGTTAATTAATTACAGGTGATCATAACAGTGATAAATGGTTTATTACCAAGACAAAGATAAGCTGAAAGAGTGCACAGGTCAAGTAACGGCCCCAATAGGAATCACTGAGAAAAGCTCCAATGAGAGAGCACATATAGACTGTGCCAGTCCACTTGCTTACATTATTGGCAGCAGTGGCATTGTCTTGACCAAGAACTCTCGTTAAGAACAAAACCAAATTCACGCCAGCTCCAAAGAAAGCCAGTGTGGCCAGGCCTTGATTCGCTGCTCGCCAAATCGAAGTAGAAAACAACGGAAAAAAGGAATAAGTTTGCAGTTTGTACAGAAACTTATATTTTGGTGCATCAGTTATTTTTCTATGAATGCAACATTATAGTATTAAGGTTCGTCAAATACGATTATTTATCACCAATTTTATATATGATATTATACGTCATATAACACATTTTTACGATAATTTTGATATAAAATTAATAATAAATAAACGTATTTAATAAAAAAAATCTTTAAAAAAATAAATAAATATTAATTGGGGATATTACCTAGCAGGATGTTTGCAGCTTTCCACCCTCCTGAGCTCTTCCAAGTGAGGGAATTCTTAATTTTAAGAAAAGATTTTCTCTGTCTACTCTCATTGTGCACAGTTACAGCATCTGCAGGAGTAATATTTTCTTCTCTCTCCTTCATGTAATAATATAATAAATTAATAATAATCACAGAGCTGATGGTGATAACTTGATGGCAATATCAGAAAAAGAAAACTCACCTTTTCTATTGATAAGATCACAATATAATAGCCATAAATAGTATATATTATTTGACTAAACATGTTAAGACAAGTAGTAAACTGTTCACCTCTAACAAATAAAGCAAGTTTTGCGGTGAAGAAAATTGAAATTCTTAATAATTATGTTGTTCAAGGGTTCCAATCACAAACACAAAAGGAAAAAATCAACTTCTTGTTGTCTTTTAATTTATCAATACATATGTTGTGTACATGTTAATTATTCTGGAATTATAAAACATGGGAAAATTTATCTAAATCTAATTTATTATGAATATCACTATATTGAATTTATAATAAATTAAATTTAAATAATAATTTTTTATAAAACATAAATATGCTAAGCCTGCATGAGTATTGCGCAATCACTATGACGCCTTTGTAATAATATAGAAGTCCAAGTTTTAAACTCTTAGAATTTTTTTTTTTACGTAAATTCAGTCTACTATGAATTCAACACACGTGATATTTAGTGTTATCCATATATTCAACAGGTAAATCTCATATATTTGTATTTTAGATTATAATAAATCAGATTTAAATTAAAATTTCTCCATATATATATATATATTAATTTTATTTGTAATTAAGACTCAAATTCTTAATTTTTTTTAAAATAATTTAGACAATCAACTATGAAAATAGTGAACGTTAATTATAAAAGAACCGATCTATTGCTGCTGGTTATCTTTTTTATTATTATTTCTTTTATATATATAATTATTTCTGACTAAGGCTCATATTTAATATTTTACAGAACTAAAATATCACTGAATTTTAGTGAACATGTCAAGCAAAATTCAAATAGTTATTATATATGTATGGATGTTATATCTACTATAACTTGACATATATACATGTGGTCTTACTAATAAACAGGAGAAAGTTAACTAACCACTAATATATATATATATATATATATATATATATATATATAAAACTAACCAATGAAAGACTTTGCATAACTTATATGGAAATTTGCTTACCTTTAGCGCAACCTCGTTGGCGGAGTTGAGCATATCCATAGCAGCCATTGAAGGTTTCTTTTACAAAGTAACATAGACAAGGTTATAGATTGATAAATATAATAAACAATTTAGAACTCAAAAGATAACTAATGAAATCAAGATAATGATTTAATTCACAAGAAATTTTTTGCCTAAACTTGATTTATTATAGATTTAATACACAAGATATATGGTGCCGTGATGTTCTTAGTCATTAGGAACATAATGCCATGCCATTTTATGATGATATATGGAGAACAATCATGGTGTGAGAGAAATTTTCAAAGAGAAAAATGAGACAATATGAAATATTATAATTACTTTACCTGTTCACAATAATTAGGAAGAGAATGATACCCAAGTGGAGAAAACTCACAAAGGGAAGAAATAAACCAAAAGAGAAGTGGAATAAGTTGTTTGCAAAGAAGAAAGGGTTGAGAGAAGTGGCACAAAAGAGCCCAATATATAGAAAAGAACGCATAAACAGAGAGTGAGAGGGCGTCATTTTCAGTTATGCTTTGTGATGGATAATGAAGAAGAAATTTTTGGTGGAATAGGAAGGAGAGGTCTGCACATAGAAGAGCTTTGTGCCGTGAATGGGTCATTTCATCTATATGAAATCATGGTCAGTGGGAAATTATTTTCAAGCTCTTCCTCTACTTTTTTTTTCTTTCTCCAAATATATGATAATCTCTCCTCAATTTCACTCCATGGTTGATAACTTTTCTTTATAATAATATTATCCAAAAAAAATTCCATATAATTTCATCAGCATGCACAAGCAGCAGTTGTACTACAGTTCTGCAACAATTCTAACCACATTCCTTGTTATTTCTGTAGGTAAATATGAAGTCAGAAACCAATTAATAAGAAAAATTTCTCTTCTTTCTTCATTATTCAAAAAGGAAAGTTTACTTCCAAGAAAATTCCATTCTTTAATAAGAGTTACTTTTATATATTCATAACTCACTTTTACCAACAAGAATTGGGATTTAACATACATTTCTAATTTGTATTGAGCATGGGAAAAAATGCATGTATTAATTTATTTTTGCAGTGATTGAAGGTTTTCTAGTGGAGGTACAACTATGAAGTGAAGATCATTTTCAATCAATTTGGATCCACACTAATCCACCACCATGAAATGCAATGATATTGACAAAACCTTAGACACATTAACACGTTAGATCAATTAACCATTTATATAAACTTCTAATGTCTAAACAATGGGTGCAACAATAGCCAAGTGTAATAAACAGGACCTTTAATTAATTCCACGGTCACATAAAGAATCACAAATTCTATATGTGGATTCATAGATAAATGTTTCAATCCAAAATCCCATTATGTGAGTTAGCTCCTAGGACCAGATCATAATAACTTATACGTACCATGAAAGGAACTCTGAAACCAATAAGGTTACCAACCTTTTAGGGAAGAAAAAGCTCCGGTGATGGTGAAGAACGAGTATCAATGACTCCTCCGACCAATTCCGGGGACGGAGAAGAACTTGTATTGATGATACCGACGAGCAAAATGGGCAGGGAAATCGCTAGACTTGCCAGTGAACCAGAAAAACCGTTGAACCCTTTTGTCATTTATGTTAGAAAAGCGATGATACCCAAAATTCCAATATCAAATGTCAATGAATGTACAGAATTAAGATGATGATCAGCTCCCAAAGCTAGAAAATAACTTGCTGTGCTAGAGTGCACATAAGAGAGTATGAGAGAGAAAGAGTGTGAGAGCTTATATAATGTAGGTGATAATAGAAAGCATAACAAAGAGAATGAAAACAGGTATATAATATTCGAAGAATCAGGCTTAGTTTGCTAACTAACTTCCTATAAAATTCCGACTCGTATCAAATCTTATGCTTTTTTTAATACTGGTTTAACGGATCTTTTGTTCAACAAATTAGAAAAACTAGGCTCTAGCTACTTGTTTTCCAATCAAGCGAGAGGACCATGGATTCTTTGCTTTGTTAATCTACACCCTTCAAATTAAGGGTTATTTTATTTAATGTTAAATACTGGATCTTGCACTAATCCTTTAGATATACAAGTTGCTTAGTGTAAGTTAAGACTAAGTATTATAGACGTAATTAATAATATTTTTTATTATAATGAGTATTGGCCCATATTTTCCAGTTCAATATGTCTGAACTAACACACCTACAAATATTGGGCCAATTTAAATATTCTAATTAAATGTTAGGACTAAACTTTTATAATTTGTTACGCCTTTATATATTCTAGTACTAATGTTACGTTTGGTAGAGTTTAATGTGATAAAATGTAATTAATTATGTAATATAATTGTTATTATATTTCTTTATTTGGTTGTAAAATAAAAATATAAGTAGTCTAATGTAATGTTAATTTTATTTTAATAGTTAATTTATTTATAGTGTTAATAATAAGTACAATAGTTGTTGATGGTCAATTGGCAGTAGTAGCTAAGTGGTGGTGGCAGTGGCAACATCAATAATTAGATGGTGATAGTAGTGATAATGTGAAGTAGTAGTAAAATGAGGTAATGGTGGTGATAGTAGCCAAGTGGTGATAGAGGTGACAATAATTAAGTGGTGATAATAATAGTCAAGTGATGATGATAAGGGTAGTTTTAACAGAATGGTGGTAATAGTGGTAGTTGTGGTGCTGACAGAGTAGGAATAGTGGTGGTATTAGTAATGGTGGCCTAATGTTGATAATAATATTGATAATAAATAAAAAAATAAAATAAATAATTATGATTATATTATTTTTATATGTAATAACTATTACGTTACTTTAAGTATAATTAATTACATTACATAATTATCATTCCATTACATTAAATTTTTTGATATTATCAAATGATTTAATTAAATATGCAATGTATTACATTACAATTTTAATTATGCCATACTAAACATAGCTTAAATATTAAACGTGAGGTCAATATTTTAGTAATTTAAGATTTAGAATTTAGTGAAAATTAGCTTAATAAGCCACATATTCTAAGTAATATTATTAAAATATATCTAATTCTAATAATACTCAATATGACTTACCAAAACTAAAACATATAGCCCTCAAAAATTTTAGTTTTTAATTAGAATAATTTAAATTGTGAGTAAATACATAAAACAACTAGATCTAATTATTATATCCGTCATTACTTTCATATATCTAAATATTATAATCGTCATAACCAAATAAAAAAAAATTAATGGACTAATACTATAGTAAGAGAAAAAATTAAATCATTCTTAAAAAAAATGACTTTTTTTAAAGAATAAATCATTTTATAGATTTTGATAATTTTATTAAAATATAAAAACACTTAGGGATGGCAACAATGCCTACAAGAATCATATTATCTAAACCAAAACTTGATTAATATTTTCAAAATCCGAATCTACCAAACCTGATTAAAATTTATTCTTAACCACCCAAATTCATTCCAAACCCGATTATTACTACGAAAAATACTTGAACCCAATTAATTTTATATATTTTAATTAATAATCTACGTAAAAATTATTTTATTAATAATTTATATTTTAAAATTTTTATAATTTCATAAAATATTTAAACTTTATTTTATTTAAAATAAAAAATATATAAATTTTATAAATAATATTATAAAAATATATATTTTATATTTAATTAAATATTTATGTAAATGAGTTGGGTTAACAAATACATAACATAAAAAATTCAAACCCATCATAAGTATTATTTTTGAAACTCGAACCCATCCCATACTCGATTACATCCTACTCAAGTCCGTCTTATTAGAGTTCCATCAGATTGGACACCCATAAAAATCTGACTTATTATCATATCTAAAAATACTTATACATATATTTTATAAACACATATTAATTAATATACTATTTATTGAAATCAAATAATAAAAAATAATTTAAAAAAAAATAATTTTCATAAAACATATCTTTTTTTTATAAAATTAGCAGAGTCTAAATCCAACGGAAGAGTGATTATTTTAGTAAATGCTTCATATGTATATATTTACACACAAATAAGATAATTGACAGAGTGTCCATACCAACAAAACCTAACTAATGGTGCTAATTTGAGTTATCCTTTTTGGAAGTTAGTGAAATAGAGAGCTTTTGGGCTAACAATTAATTATTAACTAATTAAACACTAAAACTTGTGCCTTTTTAAAATACTTTTAATTTCAATAATTAAGTGGGATTATTTTCCATGGCAAATTTACATTTCACATTTTTAATAAGTATTTGAATACTAAAGTCATACTATCTAATAGATATTTTTTTTTTATAAATTTTAAATATGATTAAATTGAAGATACATGTTTACTATACTGAAAAATTTTTATTTAAACTCGGTCTTACATAAATTCAAGATACGAATATAAGAAATTTATGTATTTAATAGGTGAATTTTATCTATATTTTATATTTTCATTTATAATATACTAGTTTTACCTAAGAAAATCTATAATGAAAATATGTAAAAATTAGTTAACTATTTGCAAATTTTATCCGTAACAACACCTTATCATAAATATTAAAGAAAACTGTAGATTTTGTTAGTTGCAAAATGCTGATAGAAAGCTAAGTTCTTAATTCATAATAAAATCATATGAAAAATTGAAAATTATTTGATACACTTAAAATAATATTCATTCATTCACATAAATAAAACTATATGCAAAACATAAAACTAAATAGACAAAAACCACATTTTTATTAGTTTCAGAATCGTGATATACCATCTTACTATCATATTAAAAGGGGGAAAAAATGGTTTTTATTAGTTCCAAAATCCTGTTAGGAAGCCAATTAGTTGTTACCAAATCAAATCATATTGTACACTCTCCTCATGTTCAGACATAAACATTTTTAGCATTTGTTAATGGTTCAATATTAAAGCAGAATAAGCTCTGATATCATGTAGAGAAAATAGATCAGACCTAATTTTACCCCAAAAGCCAGCTTAAAAAAAATAGATTTGCTAAGTTTTATATTTAGTTCAAAGACCTCATACCAAACTAGGGAACAACACATGTGCAAAATATAAATAAAATTAAACAAACAAAAACTATTGGGGTTTTAATATCAAGTGTTGTAATAGCAGATTACAGGCTAAATTAAGAAATGGCCTTTTCAAATTTGTTTTAATTTACTAACTATATATCTTAGCAGAAATCATATTAGCATTTTGTTTTCTAAATTTTTTTTTCATTTATTTTTCGCTGTAATACAATTTGTTTTCATGAGAACAAAATGGCTGTCAATACTACCTAACTCAGTTTCATAGTTTGAGCTCTGTCTCTAACTCCACCTCCCAAAAAGAACCCTGCCATTTTCATGCAACAGAATATGTCTCTCAGATACATATATATATATTGATAATCAACATTTTATATTTCATATCCTGATCATTTCTCATCTTCTTCATTCATTTCCTTAATCATCTCCTATTTATCTATCTAATAATGGATCAAGACGATGCATCATCAAGCATGCTTTCTAATGCCAAGATCAATCCTACAACTGCAGAAACTTCAGATTCATCCGACAGCCATTATCCTCAGTTTCGTGCAGCCAAACGTCCGAGACTAGAGATTAACAACACCATTACTGCGGCCAAATTCAAAGGAGTGGTGCCCCAGCAAAATGGACATTGGGGTGCACAGATATATGCAAACCATCAGAGAATCTGGCTAGGAACCTTTAGGTCTGAGAAAGAAGCAGCTATGGCGTATGATAGCGCAGCAATCAAGATTCGAAGTGGAGATTCGCATAGAAATTTTCCATGGACTGAAAGGAACATTCAAGAGCCTAATTTCCAATCCCAATACAGCACAGAAGCTATATTGAACATGATCAAAGATGGATCTTACCAACCAAAATTTGCTGATTTTCTTAGGACACAATCCAGAAGACAAGAAGCTGCTGCTGGCAAAAGTCTTAATAATAATAGTAATCAAACCAGGGCTTATGGTGGTGATGGGCAATTTTCTTGCATACAGCTTTTTCAGAAGGAACTTACACCTAGCGATGTAGGTAAGCTTAACAGGCTTGTTATCCCCAAGAAATTTGCCACTAAGTACTTCCCTTATATCAGTGGAAAAATGGAAGATGATCATGATGATGATCATGGATTAGGGGATGGGATAGATGATATAGAACTTGTATTTTATGACAGGCTAATGAAGTGCTGGAAGTTTAGGTATTGCTATTGGAGAAGCAGCCAAAGTTTTGTGTTCACAAGGGGTTGGAATAGGTTTGTGAAGGAGAAAAATTTGAAGGAAAAAGACATTGTCACTTTCTATGCATGTGTTTGCCCTGAAAGGGTTCAAGAAGGGCAGCACTTTTCCTTAATTGACATTAGTTACAGCAATGGCCAAAGCTGTAGCGTGGTTGATGGGCCTTACCAGATTGAGGACATGCAAGAAGAATTGGAGCTCAATTTGGGACAAACTATTAGAAATAAATTGCAGAAAGATCATCATCAAGGGAAAGAGAATAGATTCAGAGGATCGGAATTCAATAACGCCAAGGAAAAAGGGTTGAGGCTTTTTGGAGTGCAGATCAACTGACGAGTAAATCTTTTTTTGAAACGTTTCGAATTTAAATCTTAGAAAAGAATTTCAGTATTATAGGAATTTATTAAGAGGGTGATTTTGGTGTATCTGTAAAGTTATTCAGGTACTCCGTTTATAATTTAGAGGTCATAAAAACAGTTTCTCTATAAAATAGAGGTAAAATTACATATATTAACTCTCTCAAAATCCATAAATATAAATCTTCTTTAAATTTTTTTTTTATTTTCCAATAAGTTTTTAATTATGAATGCAAGTCATGAAATTAGGATAACACTGCATACATCAATTTTCCCATAATCCAAAAATGTGAGTAAGAAATCATATATATATATTACAAATTCATTAAGTGAATTAGAAAATTATAGAAAAATGAAAAGATTCAAAGAAGAAAATAAGTAGGAAGGAATATCAACAAAAAATGGTTACCACCTTTTTGGATGAAAATTAACCAACAAGCAAGTCTATGGGAAAAGAAAAGACTCAGCCTTTTTTTTGAAAGGTAAAAAATTTTACTAATAATAATAAAAAAAAGAAAAGAGAAAGAGCTGCATCGTATATATCAGAAGGCAAAATCAAAAAATTTTACAATTTACTTTGTTACTTGGTTTAAAATAGTGTAAATATTACTTTGTTGTGAAAAATAAAGTGATTTAATGAATTTTACAATTTATCCCATTAAATTTTTATAAATTGATACTTTTTTATAAAATAATTAATTGTGAAAAATTTATTAACTTAATATAAAGAATAAAATTTCTTTCGTATAATAGAATATATATAATATTTTTTTTAATAATGTTAAAAATATTATTAATAAAATTAAATAAAATATATTTATTTAATATTTCATATTTAATATCTATTATTTTAATTAAAATATAAAATATTACAAAAAATATAATAATCTAAGATATTGAAAAAATTTTATTTTTTTATAAATTAATAAATTTTTCATAATTGACTACTTTTCGAATCATCTTAAAAAAAATTAAATGAAATAATTATAAAATTTCATTAAATCATTTTATTTTTCAAAATAATATAATTTTATTTTATTTTAAATTTAATAATTATAAAATACATCCAGTCGAAAGATCAATATGCAACTCATCAAATGAGAAAAAACAAACTCATTAAATAAGAAAAAACAAAGCAAAGTAAAATACAAGATTTTCCAAATAAAGTCTACATAGAAATCAGTATCATGTCATTAATTTAATCACTTATTAATTATTTAAGTTTTCTTATTTATACTAAAAAATTATTTAATTCATTCTTTTATTATTAAGAAAAGAAAAATTCATTGTTCTGATCTGTAAATTTAATACATATTAATTACCAAGTGTCGCAAGGTATTTTGCGATCGCCCAGATGAAGATCTTCACCGAAGTGAGAAGAGTGAGGAGTCACTACTCTAATTTTGAGGAAAATTAAAAAAAATCATTTTGTGAAAATAAATTAAAAGGAAGCCACTTCAAAAGAGAAAAAGAGATTCTAGGTTTGGGATCTGTATACGGGAGGGGAAGGTGTTAGGCACCCCGTCTCGTCCCTCAGTGAGGGTGAACAGATTTAATGTTATACTCCTTATAAATTAAAAAGATAATTAGAGAGTTGGGATAGGGGTGGTGTTAGTCCTTTATGCATAATAAAAAAGTGTTCGATATTTCACTTATTTTGGGTTGCTCAAGAACACGAATTCGTGAGACGGCCCTTTAGTGAATAGGTGTCAAATAAAGTTATCTTATATATTGAACTTCTATTATTTTAATTTTGATTTCGTTAAGAGAGATCGAATAAGAAGTTTCTACCGATCTCTAGGTATGTTTTATTAAGAGTTTTAGGCGGGAGATTTCGGATAAGAACTCTCCTCCGATCTTCACATATTTTATTGAGGTTTTGGTTGAGAAACGGGTAAGAATTCTCCCCCGATCTCTTAGAGTAATCGGTTCAAAATTTTAATGAAGGATCTCGGATAAGAACTCTCCTCCGGTCTCCGTATTTAGTTAAATGAGAAACGGGTAAGAAATCTCCCCCGATCTCTTAAAGTGTTCGGTTCAAAATTTAAATGAAGGATCTCGGATAAGAACTCTCATCCGATCTCCGTATTTTATTTAAATGAGAATTGGGTAAGAACTCTCCCCCGATCTCTGTATTTTATTTAAATGAGAATTGGGTAAGAACTCTCCCCCGATCTATTAAAGTGTTCACGATATAAGATCGAACTTTTCACCGACATCCTAGGTGATTACCTTGTCAGGATTCTTTGGCCTGCTATATCCAATCTCTTTCGGATACTTGTCTGGAATCCGATCTTATCTCGATTCCTGCTCTATTATGCTATCTCCTAGACTCATTTAGTAGCCCGACCTCATAACTTTTTCCTCTGAACTTATTATTCAACCTTTGGTTATTTTTTATTTGTTCAAAAAAAGTTTCACGTTAAGATACTTCTACTAATATTTTATTAAGCTACCTATAAGTTGCCCATAACTAGAACACCTATTTTTGAAGGAAATGAAAACTGAGGAGGAATAAATAAAGTTTACGGACGAATAGAAGAAGTAAACATCAGAAAATAACTATTGACCTGAATAATCTACATTGGGACTTTAATGTTACTAAACTTGATGGAAAAATAAAAAAATAAACTAAAACACGAGCATTCAGTAAAATAATAGTCTAGACACTTACCTGTGGGAGGTTGAGGATCTTGAGCGAACTCTAGTGTCCACAAATCTTGTAGAGGTGGAAGTTGATGGTCCAGAGACTAATGCTTACTTTGAAATAACAAGAACCAGGTCAGAATGCAGTTGAGCATGAAGCGACGGTAACCGGGTCAGAATGAGATCAAGCTTGGGGATTAATATGCTAGTATTAGGGTGATGAAGACGAAACTAAAAAATGGTAGAGCAGAGTAATGAACAGATTGAAAATAAAGAATTCCAGGGTCTAAAGCTCCTTCAATGGAGATACTTAAGAAAAATTGTTTCTGAAGTTTCTCGAAAGCTCAGAAAGGCAAAGTAGCAAGACTGAATTAGATTTCAGAGCCTTTCCACTATAATCACCACCCTTTTTTTTGTCCGTCCCTTCTACAGTATTGTATGTAGGTATTTATAGGGAACGGGTGCTTCTAATGAAGGGTCAGGATCTCTCCTGGGGAGAGGAAGGTCTGGATTTCAAAGGACATGATCCGATATCTAAGAATTAGAGAGAATCAAAATGGACGGCTGGGATCCTATTCAGAATATCTGTCCTTTCCCTTTTTAATCCAACGGCTCAGGATCTTTCCTGTCAAGATGGATCCGAAGGCTGGGAATAAAAGGCACTGGTCCTGTCGTCTATTTTTTGATCCAAGGGCTCTGGGTTTGTCCTTACAAGTAAGATCAACAGTGGAGATTGAGATGTACAGGACTGCCATAACTGTCTTGGCGTCTGTCAGCAATGTGGGCGATTTTACAAATGAGGCATGCAGTGAAGATTTGATCACACCTGCAACGGTTTAACTACCTCGGCCCTGATTATGAAGAAAGTTATTGGAAGTCTTTTTGTCCTCTTATTGCTTCCCGATCTCTATTCCTTCCGATCTCTCTGTTATAACTCTTTTTCGATCTCTCTCACATCGGGTCCCTCATCATTTCCCGATTTGAGATTGCCCAAACGATGAAATTTGATCTTTAAAGGTTCTCTCAGTGATGTAATCTGATCTCTTGGGATCGCCCAAATGATGTAATCTGACCTTTTGGAAATGAAATGAAATTTTATTTGAAGATCATTATTTAATGATTGCATTGGTTATTTTTCCGATCTCTGATGTGCATATCCGATCTGGTCTCTAACTAAATCGTCAGAAAAGTGGGCTGATTCTGCTAACCAATGCGTTGCTTGGGACTCTGTGAGCATTAAATGCTCAAACAGGTATAAATTGGGGAAAGGTCCATCAGTTGCTCTCCTATGTCACTTTCAGTACTCTACTAGCAACTTCAACATTCTCTCATTTCTTCAAGTTTTTTTTTCGGCACCAATCACATTTCGGTAAGGGTTTTGATCCTTTTCTTAATTAAACCTCTTTTGTTTTTTTGTGAAAATGAGCGGCGCCGAGGGTCAGAGAGCGGCGTCCGTATCTCATGGACGTCGGACGAAGTTGAGGTGGTCAGGCTAAGTGGGCGACCTGAGCCTCCTACGACCTCTGCTTCAGCCCACGGTCTAGCGGCCCAATCAAGACAGACATCTTCCTCTGGGAGAGAAAATCTTCCCATGGATGAGTTGCCGTCAATCCTCCAAGAAACCGATCTGCAATCCATTAGTCAAGAGTACAACCTTCGGACCGACTCTTACGATTTTATTAGATGCCATGGTGATCTCTAAGCCAACCACTTCTTTGAAGAAAATGATGTGATCATGGTGTATGAAGAATAATTAAAAGCCGAGCTTTGGTTCCCCCTTGATGACTTCTTTAAGGACATTCTGAAGTTCCACCACGTATGTGTAGCCCAAGTGCATCCGAACTCATGGCGAATTCTGGTGGCTTTTAGAGGCTTATGCCGGGCTAAGAAGCCCGAGCCTATAGCGAAGGTTTTTGTCGAGTTTCATAGGCTTACTCATTGAAAGGACGATGAATACTGATTCTTCTAAGTCAAACTGTACTGCGGGCTTTTTACCGACCTCCCCTCTTCACTGAAGAATTAAAAGAATCACTTTTTTATGTTGAGGAGCAAGATTCTGAACGGTTTCGAGGGTTTCTCCCGTAGTTGGCAATATCTGGTCTCATCAATTCCAAAAAAGATCACCCTGAGTAGGGATGAGGGTGCCATGGTAATGGAATTAAAGAATCAGGCAGCCACTCACAAATATTCATGCTTATACGTCATTTTGGCCGAACAGAAATGTTGGTTGATGCAGATAATAGCCAATAAAGATTATGAACTGCAACTCTCTGACCTCGGACCTAGGATCGGTATAACTTAAATCTTTAGTCTCTCGACTTAGGTAATCTCACTAACTATTTTTCTGTGCAGAAATGGCTAGAGGCGAAGGTGTGAAGGAGAGCCGCAAGCGAAAAAGAGAAGTCTCCCGAAAGGTACGAGAAATGAAGATCGCCGCGACATCACAGACGCCAAGGCGAGATTCGGGAGAAGTGCCAGGAGACTCATCCCGACCTTCGGGACAACTGATTCCAGAAGTAGAGCTAGCTCCTTCCCCTCCTCGACAAGAAGAACCACCACCTCCACCTATTTCTTCAAGTGCAGAAGGGGGGTCTTCCCAACCTACTGTGAGGACCCTTTCTCGTGGTGCCCAGGTCCTCATTCACTCTCTAGAGAAGAACAGATCAGTTCGGGAGAATCCGGGCTTGGCCAAAGTTTTGGGTGCTACCATATGCCTCCAGGAGGACCGGAACAGGCTGACCCTAGATAGCATTGACAATCTCCTGGCTCAGACGATGAGTTTGAGCGTAGAGAGCCTGGTGAATCAGCATATAATCAGGGAAAAAGCTCATCTTCTGAGGCAAGAAATTCTGAAGGCGGTCCAGGATGCAGCTTCTGCCCGAGCCCAACTTTCGTCCGCCTAGGACTATATTGCTGAAATCGAAGGTCAGATGAAATACTACGAGGCTAAGTTGACTGAACAGGCTCATGAACTTAGAGAAGCTCGGGCGCTCTAAACTACCGATGTCGCTCGCCTTACCGAAGAACTCAAAGCGAAAGAAGAAGAGGCTATGACGAGGGAAGCTGGTGCTTACGTAAATGTACACAGCGATCTTTTGGCCGAGCTCGAGAGGCGTTATCCCGGGGAAGACTTCTCCTGGATGGTGGATCTTGCTCCTAGAAACGAAGAGGGGAGCGAGGAGGAAACCGAAAGAGAGAGAGAGAGAGGATGAGCGAAATGACAATATACCTGGAGAACAGGATGGGGGTGACTCTCCAGCCGAATGACTTGTAACTTTTATTTTAAGATGAAATGAAATCCCTTTTATTCAATTTCTTGATGAGATAGGAAAGTGTCCAAATTGTATGAGTGCTTGATTATTTGAACACATTAGAACGTCAAACTTAAAAGCGACAATTAATCTAAGTATAAGAGGTTGGAAAAACATTGTAAGCATGAGATCGGCCTAAGCCGAGACCAAACACCGGGTAGAACTTTAGAACCTTAAAATTGGAAAGGCTTAATTTAAATTCTTAAGATCGGAACCACCATTAAGTCGGACTGAAACCTTAACTTTGTTTTAAGGAATGTCTAAGACATATAAGTGAGGAACCCGATCTTAGTGTTAGCTAAACGACTATCAACTATATTTGTAAAGAAGAGATCGGAAATAAGACTGGATGGCATGGAGACCTGATATTGGTTCAATCTCCTTTGACGAGAGATCGAAAAATAATCGACTAAATGTGGGATCGGTTTATTTCATGACCAAGTCACTTGCAACCGAAGAATGTTGGCTGAGGGTCGATTTTCAAAGTCCATTGAATTCGGTGATCGGCCGAAATATGGTGTCAACAGCTGCCCCTCTTTGCATAATTTCTATTGAAGGGAATAAAATTTTCCGTATAGGAATTATGTAAAGATTCAGACCCATATTTTGGGCGATTGGGGGATCAAAAATCAAAATGTTGAGAATCAAAAATTGGCTTGGAAGTTGAAGTTGGAAACTAAAATCAATTTAGATCGAGGAACTAGAGGTTGATGCAAGAAATTAAAATCAACTTGGGATTTTAAATGCACGAAATTAAAATCAACTTGGATCAAGGAACCAGAGGTTGATGGCGAGAAATTTAAATGCTGAAAATTAAAATCAACTTGGATCAAGAAACCAGAGGTTGATAGCAAGAAATTTAAATGCTAAAAATTAAAATCAACTTGGATCAAGGAACCAGAGGTTGATGACTGGAAATTAAATGCAAGAAATTAAAATCAACTTAGGAATTTAAATGCACGAAATTAAAATCAACTTGGATCAAAGAACCATAGGTTGATGACAAAAAATTTAAATGCTGGAAAATTAAAATCAACTTGGGAATTTAAATGCACGAAATTAAAATCAACTTGGATCAAGAAACCAGAGGTTGATGGCGAGAAATTAAAATGCTGGAAATTTAAAATCAACTTGGATCAAGGAACCAGAGATTGATAGCGAGAAATTAAAATCAACTTGGATCAAGGAACCAGAGATTGATGATAAGAAATTTAAATGCTGGAAATTTGATGACAAGAAATTTAAATGCTGGAAATTTAAAATCAACTTGGATCAAGGAACCAGAGGTTGATGATGAGAAATTTAAATGCTAAAAATTAAAATCAACTTGGATCAAGGAACCAGAGGTTGATAGCGAGAAGTTTAAATGCTAAAAATTAAAATCAACTTGGATCAAAGAACTAGAAGTTGATGACAGAAAATTAAATGCGAGAAATTAAAATCAACTTGGGAATTTAAATGCACGAAATTAAAATCAACTTGGATCAAGGAACTAGAGGCTGATGACAAGAAATTAAAATGCTGGAAATTTAAAATCAACTTGGATCAAGGAACCAGAGGTTGATGACAGGAAATTAAATGCAACAAATTAAAATCAACTTGGGAATTTAAATGCACGAAATTAAAATCAACTTAGATCAAGGAACTAGAGTTTGATGGCGAGAAATTAAAATGCTGGAAATTTAAAATCAACTTGGATCAAGGAACCAGAAGTTGATGACAGGAAATTAAATGCAAGAAATTAAAATCAACTTGGATCAAGAAACCAGAGGTTGATGACAAGAAATTTAAATGCTAAAAATTTAAAATCAACTTGGACCAAGGAACCAGAGGTTGATAGTGAGAAATTAAAATCAACTTGAATCAAGGAACCAGAGGTTGATGGCGAGAAATTTAAATGCTGGAAATTAAAATCAACTTGGATCAAGGAACTAGAGGTTAATAGCGAGAAATTTAATTGCTAAAAATTAAAATCAACTTGGATCAAGGAACTAGAGTTTGATAGCGAGAAGTTTAAATGCTAAAAATTAAAATCAACTTGGATCAAGGAACCAGAGGTTGATGACAGTAAATTAAATGCAAGAAATTAAAATCAACTTAGGAATTTAAATGTACGAAATTAAAATCAACTTGGATTAAGGAACCAGAGGTTGATGACAAGGAATTTAAATACTGAAAATTTAAAATCAACTTGGGAATTTAAATGCACGAAATTAAAATCAACCTGGATCAAGGAACCAGAGGTTGATGGCGAGAATTTAAAATCAACTTGGATCAAGGAACTAGAGGTTGATGACAAGAAATTAAATGCAAGAAATTAAAATGAACTTGGGAATTTAAATGCACGAAATTAAAATTAACTTGGATCAAGGAACCAGAGGTTAATGGTGAGAAATTTAAATGCTAAAAATTAAAATCAACTTGGATCAAGGAACCAGAGGTTGATGACAATAAATTTAAATGCTGGAGATTTAAAATCAACTTGTATTAAGGAACCAAAGGTTGAAAATTAAAATCAACTTGGATCAAGGAACTAGAGGTTGATAGCTAGAATTTAAAATTGTTAGTAGTATGCCCTAGAGCATATCATTTAGTATGTATCTTGTACATATTTTTATTAATAAAAGGCATTTCCACTTTTCCGTTTACATAATATATTTATGTGTAATAGAAAAGGTCCATTGATATTTTGTTAGAAATATTATTCTTAAGTTGTTAAGAATATGAGTGACAATATTTCTAGCACGAAGTATCATAAATAGGTTCATAATCGAAGAAACTTCATAATAAGGACATGACTTATCCAGAAAGATTGTATTCATGTTTGTTCCCAAGTTGTTTATATGAGATATAAATAAGATGAAATGGTGAGTCTCATGCCATATAACAAACATGATAGGCACTTATAAATGATAAGTAGCCGAACCAGTGACACTTATGACAAGCACATGGAGTTTACTCTTGTCAATGTTTTGTCATAAATCATATCAGTGCATATAATCTTTAGACCTGAGATAGCACAATTATCTTGTATATAGGTAGTTTGAGTTTGATACTGCTTTCATACTTGTACTGTGTATGGGTATATGGGCATGTGTTGGCTCCTACTAGTTATATATGGAGGTAGGTGTTGATCAAGATGGAATCTGTTCCTCTAAGTAAATAGAGATAAAATCCTATGTTCATTTAATTATTCTTGATGTTTCAAGTTCCTGGCCAGGACAGATAGATTTATTCAGAAAAGAGTTTCTGATGAGAAAATCTTTTTAATCAAGAACTGGAATTAAAAGAGAACATAATATTCATAGCAAATGGAGTTTGACATAAACCATGATTCCAGCTTGAGTTGGGATTTTGTAACAGAGAGATTCTAGTGCATGGTAACATATGATTATAGGTTCATTTAAGGTAAACCTTATTACTAATTGGGTGGCCATGGCATGCTATGCTAGGCGTTAACCATGGTCTATGAGGTTCATAAAATGATTTAGAGAAATCATTTATGGTAAGAAAGAGTTCTGATGATATTAAGAGTTGATATCATGTCTCATTGCCAATTAGTGATGAGCCTAGTAAGTCACACACATACACAAGTTATCACCTAATTAAATATGATTTAATTAATTAATTAAAGAGTTTAATTGATTAATTAAAGAGTTTAATTGATTAATTAAATAGGTTTGGTTTGCAATTAGTTTGCAAAGTCCCTAGCATGACTTGAAATCAAATCTAGATTATTGGATGTATAATATAAGTTAAATTTATATTTAAAGTGTTTAAATATGAATTTAATTAATGAGAAATTAATTAATAGAGATTAATTAATTAATTTATATTTGATATAAATTAATTAGAAGAAGAAAAATAATTATTTTGGGTTGAGAACTCAAAATTAAGACACAGGGGCATTTTGGTCATTTTGCAGTGTGACACGTGGCACCATGAGATGGTGACACATGGAATAACACATAAGCTTGCCAAATGTTTTTTTAATCATGTAAGATGATTAAAATCAAGATTAAATATAGGTTTGACACTTGGCGCAATGTGATTGGGTCACTTAAACCTAGAGCTAATCAAAGGGTGACATGTGCAAGGGTTTAATGTGTTAACCTAGCTATTTAAGTGTTGTTATGAGAAAATAAAAGACAACCAGCAGCCACACTCCTTGGTCACGCCATTTTGCAGCCCTCCCTCTATTCTTCTTCATCTCTCATCAATTCAAAGAGATTAGTCATCAATCTCTTGAATTAAGAACACTAGAAATTGTTTTTAGTGTCCTGTTTACATCTCTAATCTCTTAAAAGGCAGAACTTGAATTTCTAATTAATAGAAAAGGCTTTAGAAACTGTTCAAGGGTTGCCATAGGTGTTCTTGGTGTGGACAAGCTAGAGGGACAACATCTGGTGTCCTGAAGACGAATCTCAAAAGCGCATACGCCGCAGGCATCAAGAGGTTAGTGTAATCGTTCTTGATTTAATCTAGGGTTCTAAAATTAATCTGATTAATTTTAAAATCTTAAATGGCAAATACAGATCCAAAAACATATTAAAAGAGTTTTAATATGTTGTTTATCATTGAAATCAAATAGATAAAATTAAATCTTGCATGATGCATGTGACCCTAGGTGAAAATTTTTGAATTCAATGGTATAAACTTGTGTTTTTCACGCTTCCGTTCCTTCAATTGGTATCAGAGCCACTATATTTGCCATTTAGATTGTTTATTATATGATTTAATTGTGTGATTTGATCATGAGATGATTGATCCATTGCTGGTTGGATCAAGAGGTATGGCGGCATGCTTGATGAACTCCAACATGGTGCACATGGCTTGGGAAGATCATGGTGCGCATGGTTGTTATTAAATTCTACAATTGTTGCATGATGAAAGGTTCATCACATGACTAATTAACATGTTTAATTAGGATTTTTAATCACACAATTAAATTATGATTCAAATCAGAATTTTAAAAATTGTTTGAATGTGATTCAAATCTGAATTTTAAAAGTTGTTTGAATGTGATTCAAATCTGAATTTTTAAAGTTGTTTGAATCATATTTAAATCTGATTTTTTAAAATTGATTGAATAAAATTCAGATCTGATTTTTTAAAAAATGTTTGAATGTGATTCAAATCTGATTTTTTAAAAAATGTTTGAATGTGATTCAAATCTGAATTTTTAAAGTTGTTTGAATGTGATTCAAATCTGAATTTTTAAATTTGTTTGAATGAGATTCAAATCTGGATTTTTAAATTTATTTGAATCATATTCAAATCTGGATTTTTAAGTTGAATATGAGATATTCAATTTAATTTAAGTATGTATGTTTTATTTAATCGTTAAATAGTGATATGCATGATGGATGATCATGGACTATAAAAGACCAATGTGATTGGATTTATTTCTTTTATGTTTCTTTGGAATTGTAAATTAATTAATTTATTTTAATTTATTTTGGGCATGTATTATTAAGTTTGTAATAATTTTTGGGTTGTAATTTCATTTATTTAAGTTCTTGTAAATTCGCCTTGGTATGCCAAGGATTACTATGTAATATTGGATTGCAAGAAGTTCAAGGAGGTCAAGAGCATTGGTGGGACCAGTGGGAGGAATTCAAGATCAAGTGTTGATTATGTACTCCTTCAGCAACTCTTGTAAAATGAATGAATGAAATGCACCTAGGAATGCCCTGATTCAATTCTTGGTGGCTCAGAATTGAATCCCTTAGAAAGTCCATGATCATACCATATTTATTGCTTATCCATGAATGCATGAGATGTATGGGAATATATGCTATTATATGATATATGCATGCTAATTGGATAATGTGCAAAGTGAGACCTTAATAGTAATTAGAATGACCATAAAATCTTCCAAACAAATGATTAAGTTGGAAATGCTATAATTAAAGTAATTATAACATAGGCCCTCCATTGGGGCAATTATTTTAAGAAATTTTAAATAGTTGCATAAGATGCAATTAATTTAAGAGATTTTCTTAAGAATAATTGTTAAGCATGAGATATTGTAAATATGTAAATGGTTTAGTGGCCAATATTGGACGTACCTGAGGGCATTAAAATTATTTGCATAATTACTGGCTCAATGGGATCAACTTAACTAATGCAAGATAAGTCAATAATGGATGTACTTGAGATTTTGAGCATTAGGGGCTAGGTAAAGGATTGAACCTCACATGAGATGTGATGGGCAAGGAGTTGCTCACTTATAGTTTATTGTAATTCCAATAATGGATGTACCTGAGGATGATCAATAGAATTATAAGAATTCAATCACCCACTAGAAATCCATCCAACTAGGATTTCAGTTTTCTACTTTGGAAGTGTAGGATTCGCTAAGTTAGTGGGAGGACCAATTTGATTAAAAGACCATAATCATTTTGGTTAATTACATGATACATTTACTAATTAATCTGGTTATTTTCTACAGTTAATTTTCTGATAAAAATGAGCACAAAACAACCACCACCATCCAATATCCTTGCAAGCATACTTGATCACAATAGGTTGACAGGACCTAATCATTCGATTGGCTAAGAAATTTGAAACTTTTCCTGAACCTTGAACATATAGGATATGTTCTAGATTCAAATGTTCCTGGTCCCTTACCTCCAGAGGCCACACAAGAGGAACATGAAACTTTGGTCAAGTGGAAGGAGCATGATATGAGAGCTAAGTATTACATGCTTGCTTCCATGAGTAATGAATTACAGAAGCAACATGAGAACATGCAAAGTGCGAGTGAGATCCTCCTTCACCTACAAGAGTTGTATGGTGAGCACAGCAGGAATGTTAGGTATGAGATATCTAGACAGCTATTCCGTATGAGGATGTCTGAGGGACAGAATGTTGGGGATCATGTCCACAAGATGATTCGGCTGATTGAGCAGTTGGAACATCTTGACTTCAACATGGATTTCCAACTACAAACAGATTTGATCCTTCAGTCCCTTCCTGAGTCTTTGGGGAAATTTATGACAAATTTCCATATGACTAAACAGGAATGCACCTTAGCTGGTTTACTCAACATGCTGGTTATTGCCCAAAAAGAATATGCCAGGCAATAAAGGAAAAGAGGTAGCTTTGATTGCATCTTCTTCTACTGAAAAGTCCAATAAGAAGAAGGGCAATAAGAAAAAGAAACCTCAGATTCCTAGTCCTTCCAAGAAAATAGCTAAACAGAAAAGGAAAACCAAAGCTGATGGAGGCAAAGGAAAGTGTTTCCACTGCCAAAAAGGATGGGCACTGGAAAAGGAACTGCCCAGAGTATCTTGCTTCTCTGAAGGATAAGAAGGATACACCTTCGAAAGGTATGTCCATATCTTGTTATTTAGATTCTGATGATACTCATAGTTCATCTACAGCTTGGGTTTTAGATATCAAGTGCCGCTTCACATTTCTAATGATATGCGGAACTAGCAAACAAGATGGCGACTTGCGTTCTTAAGATATTAGAGTCCGGATTGGCAATGGCTCAACTGTTGAAGCTTTAGCCATAGGATCTAAATCTTTTTACATGTTTGGATATGTTTTGTGTTTGGATAATATTTTATATGTACCTGATGCTTTTAAGAACATCATTTCTATATCTAGTTTGACTAGAAATGGCTATGAATTTCAGTTCACTGATGATGTTTGCAATATTTATTTAGGAAATAAATATGTTGGTTCGGGTTATATGAATGATGGTCTTTATTATTTAGATAATAATGATAAACACAAATTGAATGCAAGTGATCTAAAAGAATGCAATGCCATGGTGAAAACCAACTCAAGTTCAAAATATATTTGGCACTTAAGGTTATGTCATGTTGCAGAAGATAGGATTGCAAAACTGGAGAAAATGGGGATTCTATCCTCATTGGGCTCTGAGCCTACTCCAACTTGTGAATCTTGCCTTCAGGGTAAAATGACTAGATCACCCTTTGTTGGACAAGGGCTAAGAGCTGAAAATATTTTGGAGCTAATACATAGTGATGTATGTGGTCCATTTAAAGAAATGGCTAGAAGGGGGTTTTCATTATTTTATTACCTTTACTGATGATAAATCAAGGTTTGGGTATTTGTATTTGATGAAATACAAACATGAATCTTTTGAAAAGTTCAAAGAATTTAAATCTGAAGTAGAAAATCAAACAGGAAAGAATATTAAAGCTCTTCGATCAGATCGTGGAGGTGAATATTTGAGTACTGAATTTGATGAATACTTGAGAGAGCATGGCATTGTTTCTCAGCTAACTCCTCCAGGAACGCCACAGCTGAATGGTGTATCTGAAAGGAGAAATCATACCCTATTGGATATGGTACGTAGTATGATGAGCTATACTGATATGCTAATCTTCTTTTGGGGATTTGCATTAGAATCAGCTTTGTATATTCTGAATAGGATTCCATCAAAATCAGTTTCTTCCACACCTTATGAGATATGGCATGGAAGAAAACCAAGTCTTAAGCATGTTAAGATTTGGGGTTATCCAGCTTATATCAAAAAGCTGAACACTGATAAATTAGAGACAAGATCAGAAAAAGGTCGATTTGTTGGATATCCAAAAGATAGTTTTGGATATTATTTTTATTTGCCTACTTCACAAAAGGTTGTGATAAGTAGAGATGCCACATTTCTTGAACAACAGTTTGTTCAAGAAGGAGGCAAAGGAAGGCAAATAGAGTTAGAATTGGAGAATTCTGACCAACAAACAGATCAGATGGATATAGATCCTCTAGTCAACCAATACCCGTTGATGAAACATCTACAGCTGTTCCTCGTAGAACAACCAGGGTATCTCACCCACCAGTGAGATATGGTTTTCTTTATGAAGAAGAACAAGAGTTGTCTACTCATGAAGAAGTAGATCATGGAGATGATCCACTTACCTATGAAGAAGCTATATCAGATATAGACTCTTTAAAATGGATTGAAGCTATGAAATCCGAGATTGATTCCATGTATAAGAATCAAGTTTGGGATCTTGTTGACCCACCTGAAGGTATTATACCTATAGGAAACAAATGGGTTTTCAAGAAGAAAATTGGTTCTGATGGAAAGGTAGAGACCTATAAGGCAAGGCTAGTAGCGAAAGGGTTTCGCCAAAGGCAAGGAATCGACTATGAGGAGACTTTCTCACCTGTTGCCATGCTTAAATCAATTAGGATTTTATTAGCAATAGCTGCATACTATGATTATGAAATTTGGCAGATGGATGTCAAAACAGCTTTTCTCAATGGATACATTGAAGAAAACATTTTCATGGAACAACCTAAGGGATTTGAATCCCAAGATGGTTCCAAGGTATGCAAGCTAAAGCGATCCATTTATGGATTGAAACAAGCTTCGAGGAGTTGGAACATCCGTTTTGATGAAGCCATTAAATCCTTTGGTTTTATCAAAAATGAGGATGAGCCATGTGTATATAAGAAGGTTAGTGACAAGTTATCACTTTCCTTGTCTTATATGTGGATGACATACTGTTGATGAGTAATGACACAGGTATGTTGACGACTATAAAGGTATGGTTGTCAAATACATTCTCCATGAAAGACTTAGGGGAGGCAACCTATATTCTTGGGATTCGCATCTATAGAGATAGAGCGAAAAGAATAATTGTTTTATCCCAAAGTCTATACTTGGAAAAGGTGTTAAAGAGGTTTAACATGCTTGATTCCAAGAGAGGATTGTTACTAGTGAGACATGGTATCCATCTTTCTAAAGAGATGTCTCCAAAGACACCTGAAGAAAGAGATCAGATGGCCAGGATTCCATATGCTTCGCTAGTGGAAGTTTAATGTATGCAATGTTGTGTACTAGGCCTGATATCGCATATGTCGTTAGTTTGACTAGCAGTATCAATCCAATCCGTGTTTGGAACATCGATAGTCACAAGAATATTCTTAAGTACTTGAGAAGAACTAAGGATTTATTCTTGATTTATGGAGGTGGAGACTTGTAATTGGATGGTTATACTGATTCTGATTTCCAATCAGATATCGATGATAGAAAGTCTACCTCTGGATATGTGTTCATTTGTAATGGAGGTGCAGTCAGTTGGAAGAGTTCCAAACAGAGCACGACTACAGATTCCACTACGTAGGTCGAGTATATATTGTCGCATCGGATGTCGCAAAGGAAGTCGTTTGGATAAAGAAGTTCGTGATGTAACTTACAGAGTTCCTTCCATTGAGTCAGCTCCACTACATCGTGACAATAATGGAGCATCATACTGTGCTAAGGAACCAAGGTCTCACCGTAAATCCAAACACATAGAAAGGCGCTACCACATTATCAGAGAAATAGTTGGGCGAGGCGATGTAGCCATGCAGAAAATAGCATCAGCTGAAAATCCAGCTGATCCATTCACTAAGCCTATGTCATAGACTCAGTTAGACTGACATCTTGAGAAGATAGGTCTAAGATATTGTAATGAATGGCTCTAGTGCTAGTGGGAGATTGTTAGTAGTATGCCCTAGAGCATATCATTTAGAATTTATCTTGTACATATTTTTATTAATAAAAGGCATTTCCACTTTTCCGTTTACATAATATATTTATGTGTAATAGAAAAGATCCATTGATATTTTGTTAGAAATATTATTCTTAAGTTGTTAAGAATATGAGTGATAATATTTCTAGCACGAAGTATCATAAATAGGTTCACAATCGAGGATACTTCATAATAAGGACATAACTTATCCAGAAAGATTGTATTCATGTTTGTTCCCAATTTGTTTATATGAGATATAAATAAGATGGAATGGTGAGTCTCATGCCATATAACAAACATAATAGGCACTTATAAATGATAAGTAGGCCAAACCAGTGACACTTATGACAAGCACGTGGAGTTTACTCTTGTCAATGTTTTTTCATAAATCATATCAGTGCATATAATCTTTAGACCTGAGATAGCACAGTTATCTTGTATATAGGTAGTTTGAGTTTGATACTGCTTTCATACTTGTACTGTGTATGGGTATATGGGCATGTGTTGGCTCCTACTAGTTATATATGGAGGTAGGTGTTGATCAAGATGGAATCTGTTCCTCTAAGTAAATAGAGATAAAATCCTATGTTCATTTAATTGTTCTTGATGTTTCAAGTTCCCAAGGTGATAGATAGATTTATTCGTAAAAGAGTTTCGATGAGAAAATCTTTTAATCAAGAACTGGAATTAAAAGAGAACATAAGATTCATATCAAAAGGAGATTGACATAAAACATGACTACAGAATGAGTTGGGATTTTGTAACAGAGAGATTCTAGTGCATGGTAACATATGATTATAGGTTCATTTAAGGTAAACCTTATTACTAATTGGGTGGCTATGGCATGCTATGCTAGGCGTTAACCATGGTCTATGAGGTTCATAAAATGATTTAGAGAAATCATTTATGGTAAGAAAGAGTTCTGATGATATTAAGAGTTGATATCATATCTCATTGCCAATTAGTGATGAGCCTAGTAAGTCACACACAACACAAGTTATCACCTAATTAAATATGATTTAATTAATTAATTAAAGAGTTTAATTGTTTAATTAAATAGGTTTGGTTTGCAATTAGTTTGCAAAGTCCCTAACATGACTTGAAACCAAATCTAGATTATTGGATGTACAATATAAGTTAAATTTATATTTAAAGTGTTTAAATATGAATTTAATTAATGAGAAATTAATTAATAGAGATTAATTAATTAATTTATATTTGATATAAATTAATTAGAAGAAGAAAAATAATTATTTTGGGTTGAGAACTCAAAATTAAGACACAAGGGCATTTTGGTCATTTTGCAGTGTGACACGTGGCACCATGAGATGGTAACACATGGCATAACACATAAGCTTGCCAAATATTTTTTTAATGATGTAAGATGATTAAAATCAAGATTAAATATAGGTTTGACACTTGGCGCAATGTGATTGGGTCACTTAAACCTAGAGCTAATCAAAGGGTGACATGTGGCAAGGGTTTAATGTGTTAACCTAGCTATTTAAGTGTTGTTATGAGAAAATAAAAGACAACCAGCAGCCACACTCCTTGGTCACGCCATTTTGTAGCCCTCCCTCTATTCTTCTTCATCTCTCATCAATTCAAAGAGATTAGCCATCAATCTCTTGAATTAAGAACACTAGAAATTGTTTCTAGTGTCCTGTTTACATCTCTAATCTCTTAAAAGGCAGAACTTGAATTTCTAATTAATAGAAAAGGCTTTAGAAGCTGTTCAAGGGCTGCTATAGGTGTTCTTGGTGTGGACAAGCTAGAGGGACAACATCTGGTGTCCTGAAGACGAATCTCAAAGGCGCAGACACGCTGCAGTGCATCAAGAGGTTAGTGTAATCGTTCTTGATTTAATCTAGGGTTCTAAAATTAATCTGATTAATTTTAAAATCTTAAATGGCAAATACAGATCCAAAAACATATTAAAAGAGTTTTAATATGTTGTTTATCATTGAAATCAAATAGATAAAAATAAATCTTGCATGATGCATGTGACCCTAGGTGAAAATTTTTGAATTCAATGGTATAAACTTGTGTTTTTCACGCTTTCGTTCCTTCAAAAATCAACTTGGATCAAGGAACCAGAGGTTGATGACAAGAAATTTAAATGCTGGAAATTAAAATGCTGACAAAGCAAGCCTAACCTGACACGAGAAGTTCTTCCGCGATGAAGTGTACTTAACAGGATTCTGAAGATAAACGATTAATGGAGGAAGAATCTCAAGACTTATCCCATTGCCTTCTCCTTCTTACTCACTTCCCAGGATGCCCTTTCTGTTCTCGACTTTCTTCTTATTTTGCAAAAAGCGCCCTTGTGGGTTTTCATTTTCCCCTCTGCATAATTGACTAGAAGCGCCCTTCCGAGTTTTCACCTTTAGTTTTTTTTTTTTTTTTGGTCATTTCCTGCAAATCTCATAGCAAAGTACATGAGGTTGTCAATATCCAAATCCTAATCTTATGATAAAATTTTAACAGATTAATAGCGCATAAAATAAAGATGTAGAAGAAAGATAACATTAAAGTGTGGATATACAAGAAAGGTAAATATGAGCGTAAGTATAAATTAGGGTGTAAAAAGATAAATTAAAGTGAAAGAATGATTTTATTATGGCTTGAGAGAAAAAGGTACAGTCTCAAAGAAGAAGGGTACAAGAATGGATCTCACAGATTCCTTGTAGTTAACTTTGAAGTGCCTTAACTGCCATTATTTCAAGTATTCTGTTGACGAACATTCGTGCCGTAGTGGCTTATTTCCTTTCTTGGTCATGTATTCTCTTCCTTATTTCTCCATTTTCTGATTCTAAGGGCGCCCTCTCAGGTTTCCACCCCTAGATTTTTTTTTTTAGCTCACTTTTTCAGGGTGTCTTTTCGGGTTTTCACCCTTTACTCATTTTACATAAAGCGCCCTTGCGGATTTTTGCCCTCTTTCGCATATTTTACTAGGAGTGCCCTTTCGGGTTTTCACCTTTACCTTTTTTTTTTTAGGCGTAATACCTTTTTACAGCATCTGCATTCATGGGTTTCAGGAATTCTTCGCCGTCCATGTCGGACAAGATCAGAGCCCCACCAGAAAATGCCTTTTTAACCACATAGGTTCCCTCATAAGTTGGTGACCATTTGCCCTGGGCATTGTTTTGATTTGGAAGCACATTTTTCAGGACCAGATCTCCTGGTTGGAATTCGCGCGGGCGAACGCCTTTGTTAAGTGCCCTAGCCATTCTTCTCTGGTATAATTGCCCATGACATGCCGCTGCTAGCCTTTTCTCGTCCAACAAATTCAATTGGTCTAACCTTGACTGGATCCATTCTGACTCATTGATTCCTGATTCTTTCAAAATCCTTAAGGAAGGAATTTCTACTTCAATAGGCAAAACAGCTTCCATTCCATAAACCAGCGAGTATGGAGTTACCCTAGTTGATGTCCTTACGGAGATCCGGTATGTAACACCCTCATTTGTATAGCTTGGTATATTTCACTATTCCGATGACCGGGGTCGGTTCGGACAATTAAGGAGATTAGAACCACACTTAAGACAACTAGAGAAGCCATAAACACAAATAATTAGTAATTGCCAATTAGTTAAGTATAAACAAGAAAAACAGAACATAAGAAGTTAAACGAGCCGAGAGTCACAGCGATGGGTGACCTTCTCAAGAACGACTGCGAAGTCGATTTAAACTCAAATTTCAAATCATAAAATGTGACGCCGCAGTCCTTAGGACCCTTATAAACACAGTGGAAAAGAGAAAATCACGAAAAAGAACTGTTAAGCCAGTCAAATAATTAGATCAGGGAGCCGGAAGAAATATTGGATTATTTGCAAACCGGGAAGAACTGGCGAGGGGCAATTTGGTCAATTAACCCCGAGAGCTGACTCCTGACCTAACTGTCAAATAAAATCGGAGAAAAAAAATTTCAGAATCGAGAATTAAATTAAAGAAATAATAGAAAAAAATAAATAAATAAAAAGAAAATGGAAAAGTTAAAAGGTGATGACATCATGCATGATGCCATAAAAATAATAATTAATATATTTAATTAATTGGAATTTATGGTCTTCCATAAGATAAAACGAAAAGAAAAGAAAAGAAAAGAAAAAAAAGATAAAAAGTCTTCTTCCTTATCAAGTTGCCGCCCCACTCTCCTTCCCATCCCCATGAAAAGTCCTCCATTGAAGCTTGCTCTCAAGCTTACAATCCTTCATTAAACCTTAATCACTTCCATAAAAACCTCATTAGAGCTTGTTTAGTCACTTGAGAAGAAGCTTGGTCATCAAAGAAAGAAGAAAAGAAGAGGGAAATTAGAGAATTCAAATTCAAGTGAGGTAAGCACATCAATTTGAAATTTTGAGATTTATTTGTTATATTTTTAGCTTGAATTACTTGTAAATAAACTTAAAATGAAATGAAACAAATTGTTGAGGGACTAAGTTGAAATTCGGCCATCATGAAGGGGAGGGTGATTTGCATGATTTGAATGGTTTGAATGGGTATAGGAACTTTAATTAGTTGAATGGTTAGGATTAAAGACTTTGAAAGTAGCTAAATGCATGAGTTTGTGAATTAGGGTTTTGAACATTAGGGTTTAGAGATAAAAAATATGAGGAAGTGGTAAATGATATCTTTGACCTAATGTGAAGTGAAAAATAGTCATTTGTAACCTAATTAAGTGTGTTAGAAGTGTTTGAATCAAAGCCAAATTCGGATTGGGTATGCACCATGACCAAAAGTCAACTTTAAGGGACCAAAAATGGAATTTTACAAGTCCAATTGATATGGGACCAATTGGGAATGAAAATAGGCACTAAATGACACAATTTTCATTTAGGAAGCATGCCCAAAAAGTGACCAAAACCTAGTGAACAAATTGATCAAAGTTGAAAAATCACAGTCTGCCTCTGTACAAACTGACCAAATGAATTTTTTGTTCATTTGGCCATAACTTGAGCTAGGCAGGTCAAAATGACCTGAAATTTTACCAGTGGTTAGATGAGATATAGACCTAAAACTTTTATGAAGAACACCACCCCAAATTATGCTATTAACCAAGTCATTTGGCCACCCCAAGTTGGTGACCTAAAACTGCCAAAGACAAAAAATTGCCCGAGTGCAGGTTGTGTCCAATCCGGCAGTCATGGTTCAAATGGCTATAACTTGAGCTACAAAACTCCAATTGGAGTGATTCAAAAAGGAGAATAAACTTAAGACAATAGGGAACATTTTCTGTGAAGGAATTTTGCTAAATTCCAACAGTACGATGACCAATGGAACAGTACAACCTTAGACACCAAAACTGAAAATTTATCAAATTTTGCCTAAAGGACTTAAGTTTTGAGAAAATGACCAAAACCAACAAGTTTGGTGACCAAAATGTGGTATGTGGGTGAAGTTGGAATTCCCATACCTATTAAGCCTTTGAAAGTCAACAATTTGACTTGAAGTGTAGTGAATAGTAACCCCGAAGCACAAAATTTTAAGAACGTCGAGTTTAGCAGATATACACTAGGTAAAAGTGAAATTAAATTTATTTTTGGATTTATGCTAAGTTATGGTATTGAAATATTGTAAAATTGTGTGTTTCAGTTGAAAAGAATACTGGGAAAGAACCCGAGGAACTAAGTCAAGGCCAAGAGGCGACTCGCTTGAGGTTTGTGCACAACATCACTATGCTTTAAAATTCATTGATTAAGTGAATGAAATATGCATTTTACTTTTGCTTTGAATTGTTGAAAGTATTGTGACCTTATTTATGATGTTTTAATTTAAATTGTGAAAGTTACTGTGTATATTTGAAATGACAATGTTTAGCAAATTATTAAGATAACTTTTAAAACCACAGTGTCATGACCATATATTTGAACACCTCACTAGCACGACTAGTGGGGGTAATTAGTTTCGAATTTTGATTCCTTCTCTGGAGAAGTGTTGAGGTGTGCCAGTAGAAGAGGATGTGAATGGATATCCATATATTTGAGCTAGCTAGCCTTGTGATGTGATTTCTCTTTAGCCTCTGGCTATTGAGATTCTATTTGTTTTGAATGGCATTAACTAACTGTGGGTTTTATGAAATGTGATTTGATACTTCAAAATGAAATTGTTTGGGATTAAAATCTCATAATGCATGATTTGTATTTAATTTTCATGTTCAGTCAAATTTTCGAATAAATGTGATTTAAGTTCTGCATAAAGATTATTTTAGTATGTTGTGCACCACTGAGTCCTAGTACTCAGCGATAGCTTTTATTGCTGTCGCAGATATAGAGACTAGAGGAGCAGTAGACTGAGCTGCTGAGGATTGAGGATTTATCAGCTTGAAATTATCGAGTATAATTTATACCCTGCCTGTAAATATTTATTTTGATGTATGTATTGCACATAAATGTATGGACATGTAAAATGGGTCTTAAGCAGCTTGTACAAAGTTTGTATGAAGTTTGTAATAAAAATTTAGTTTGAATTTCCTTTGACGTAAATTTTGTAATGATGTATATATATAAATTGTTTTGTCTCTAATGAAATATGAGTAGAACTATTTTATTTAATTTGAATGAGATGAATTGCTAGTATTTTTGAGGATTATTGAATTTTGGAAATTGAGAAATGTTGATTGTGGAATCTTGAGATTTGAGATTGATTGAGAATTTGAAGTAGTGGTTGAGAAAAATTTTTAGAAGTACTTTTTACAGGTATTTGAAAAACTGTTTTCTCAAAATACAGACAGAACTCTGCCAAAATTTCTATAAAATTTGCGAAAAAATAAAATGGACTAAAAATATTAACTAGTTTTAATTTTAACTAAATGTTTTAAATACTTATTAGAAAATGCTCACCACTTATCAAAAATAAGAAAATTGTTTTAAAATCCCTTGTAGGGTACTTAATGAATTATCGGTAGGTGAAGTTCGGTAGTTCATTAGGTATTCTACGGGAACATGATATGCTTTACAGAGGGGTAAGGTGTGACACGGTATGCATGAAGGACGTAGGGAAGCATATCATGCCAATCTCTATAGGTGATGGTCATTTTCTGGATGATTCTCTTGAGATTTTTGTTAGCGGCTTCCATCGCTCCATTCATCTGGGGATGGTATGGTGAAGAATTGAGATGTCGGATCTTATATTGGTCGCATAAACTTTGGACCTTTGGACCATTCAAATTTTTAACGTTGTCAGTGACGATCTTGCTGGGGAGGCCATGTCGACAGATGACATTATTTCAGAGAAATTTGAGGAATGTGTTCTGCGTGATATGGGCATATGACGTCGCTTCGACCCATTTAGAAAAATAGTCAATAGCTACCAAGATGAATCGATGCCCATTGGATGCCTTGGGATTAATGGGACCAATTAAATCGATGCCCAACATTGCAAAAGGCCAAGGTGAGACGAGATTGAACAATTAATGAGGCGGAATGTTTATCGGATCCGCATAGATTTGACATTTATGACACTTCCGAAAGTACTCGATGCAATCTTTCTCCATAGTAGTCCAGAAGTATCCCCCATCTCATGATTTGCTTGGCCATCATATGTCCATTAGCATGGGTTGCACAATTCCCCTCATGAGTCTTAAAAAGGATCTTCCTTACTTCTTTTGCATCTACGCATCTCAATAATTCGCCATTGGAGCTCCTTTTGTACATAATTTCACCACTGGGGAAGTATCCCAAAGCTAATTTCCTGATCATTCTCCTTTCGTTTCTGCTTGCCCCTGGAGGGTATTCCCTGGTTTTGACGTAGACCTGGATATCATGGTACCAGGGTTTGCCATCAATTTCTTCCTCAGTCATGTAATAATAAGCTGGCTCACCCCTTGCCTTGATATGCAATACCTGAGTCATCTGCCCCTCTTCCATTTGAGCCATGACAGCCAGAGTGGCTAAGGCATTCACGAATTGATTCTTGTCCGGACTGAGGTGAGTGAAAGAAATTTCTTCAAATCTCTTGATCAATTCCAGTAGGTACTTTTGATATGGGATCAGCTTCGGGTCCTTGGTTTGCCATTCTCCCTTAACCTGATAAATGATCAAGGCTGAATCTCCATACACCTCTAACTTCCTAACTTTCATTTCGATGGTAGCCTGTAAACCCATCACACAGGCTTCGTATTCCGTGACCTTGTTGGTGCAGTCGAATCTTAACTTGATAGCTATCGGGAAGTATTTTTCGTCAGGGGATACCAACATAGCTCCGATCCCATTACTAGATAAGTTGACTGCTCCGTCAAAATACATTTCCCACACGTCAGCTAGTTCCTTTTCCTCGCCGTTGACCTCATTAACATGCTCATCAGGGAATTCAAAATCCAAGGCTTCATAATCTTAGATAGGGTTTTCTGCTAGGAGATCAATGATCACGCTCCTTTTTACCGCCTTTTTGGTCATATAAACAATATCATATTGAGAGAGTATGACCTGCCATTTTGCTATCCTCCCTGGCACGTACGAGCTTTCAAATACATACTTGATGGGATCCATCCGGGAGATGAGCCATGTCTTATGATTCAACATGTAGTGTTTGAGCCGATTAGCCGTCCAGGCCAACGCGCACAAGTTTTCTCTAGGAACGAGAACCTTGACTAGCAATCATTGAATTTCTTGTTCAGGTAATAAATGGCCCTCTCCTTTTGACCTGCGTCATCATGCTGCCCCAAAACACACCCCATTGAACTCTGTTGGACTGCTATATACAGAATCAATGGCCTTCCTGCCACTGGAGGAACCAATATCGGTGGGTTTGATAGGTACTGTTTAATTTTCTCGAAAGCCTCTTAACAAACTTGGTCCCATCGAGTAGTATTATTCTTTCTAAGTAACTTAAAGATGGGCTCAGCTTTAGCAATGAGGTTGGAAATAAATATCGATTGTAGTTCAGCTTTCCTAGGAAGCTGCGCACCTCCCTCTCTGTTTTTGGGGATGGCATTTCCCGAATGGCTCGAACTTTGTCGGGATCCACTTCTATTCCCTTCTCACTCACTATGAATCCCAACAACTTTCCAGATCTAGCTTCGAACACACATTTGGCTGGGTTCAACTTCAGCTGATACTTCCTGAGTCTTTCGAATACTTTCCTCAGCACTTGTACATGACTTTCTCCCTCTCTGGATTTGATGATCATATCATCCACATACACCTCTACTTCTTCGTGCATCATATCGTGGAATAATGTGACCATAGCACGTTGGTAGGTAGCTCCAGCATTCTTTAACCCGAATGGCATGACCCGATAACAGAACACCCCCCACTGAGTGATAAAAGCAGTCTTAACCTTGTCTTCTTCATCCATGGGGATCTGGTTGAACCCGGATGCCCCGTCAATACACAAACATCTACCCAATCCTGCAGTGTTATCAACTAGCACGTCTATGTGTAGGAGAGGGAAATCATCCTTTAAGCTTGCTTTATTGAGATCCCTGTAATCAACACACACCCTGACTCTCCCGTTTTTCTTCATTACCGGGACAACATTAGTGTTATGGAAAGTCAATCACTATATTATTTCTCTGTATATTCTGTATTCTGTATTCCTATTTAAGATTTCTTATTTAGGATTTCTTCCTAATTAGTAGAACACAATTATAGGAATCAATTGTATATATATACCCATGTACAGATTAATTGAAATTAACGAGAATCATCTCTTTCTACATGGTATCAGAGCAGTTCATCAATCTAGGGTGACTATTTGTTCTCACTACCCAGCTCAGGAGAGACCTTGGCCGCCGATCGGTCGTTTCAACCCCGATCAACATCTCCGGCGTCGTCTCAACCCCCCCATTCCACCACTGTGTGCTGTTGCCTGATCCAGTACACCATTAAAGGACTTCTGAGGTTTGGCTCTCAGATCCTATTTCGGTATTTGCTTGATTTGTGATTTTGGATTATTTTGCTGCTATAAGCACTTTGGATTAGCGTTTCGGTTAGTTTTCTTTGTCTCAACAAATGGCAGACAATAAGAATGTTATTTCTGATGTGATTCCGGTGATGACTAAGATCACGGAACACAAACTTAATGGTTCGAATTACCTGGAGTGGAGTAAGACTGTTAGGGTCTATTTGCGTAGCATTGATAAGGATGATCACCTTACTAAAGATCCACCCACTGATGATACACGACAAACTTGGCTAAGGGAGGATGCTCGGTTGTTTTTGCAGCTTCGGAACTCGATTCATAGTGAGGTAATTAGTTTAATTAATCACTGTGAATTTGTTAAGGAATTGATGGATTACTTAGATTTTCTGTATTCTGGTAAAGGGAATATCTCCCGTATTTATGATGTTTGTAAGGCATTCTACCGTGCTGAGAAAAAGGATAAGTCTCTCACGGCTTATTTTATGGATTTTAAACGGGTATATGAGGAACTTAATGTATTGTTGCCTTTTAGTCCTGATGTGAAAGTTCAGCAGGCCCAACGGGAGCAACTGGCTGTTATGAGTTTTCTTGCAGGCCTTCCTTCAGAGTATGAGACTGCTAAATCTCAGATTCTCTCCAGTTCTGAGATTTCCTCTTTGCATGAAACGTTCACACGGGTCCTTCGTACAGAGAGTACTCAATCTTCACAGCCTGCCAGTAGTGCTCTTATTAGCCGTAATCCAAATGGACAACAGGGTAATAGAAGAGGAAGTAGAGGAGGAATTACAGGCAACAGAAGTAATCAGCGTAATGGAGAGGCTAGTTCTAATCAGGACTCAAGAGGAGTCATTTGTTATTATTGCCACGAGCCTGGCCATACAAAATATAATTGTCCGCAACTTCAGAAGAAAAATCAGCGATCACAGATGGCAAATATGGCAGCAAAAAATTCTACAGTATCTTCCTCTGAGAAAACTATTTTGGTATCTGCAGATGATTTTGCACAATTTTCCCGATGATCGTGCATCTCTAAAGCCTACCGTTCCTCACATCGCGATCACGAGTCGTAAATCCACTACATGCCTTGTGTCTTCCTCATCCAAATGGGTTATTGATTAAGTGCATGCATCACATGACGTAATTCTAGTCTTCTATCCGCTTTTCACCTAATCTCACTTCCAACATCACTTTAGTGATGGTTCTACTTCTTGTGTCATGGGTTCGAATCACGAACCCGACTTCGTCAATTTCTTTGTCTTCTGTTTTGTGTCTACCAAAATTCTCTTTTAATCTACTTTCTGTTAGTAAACTTACTCGTACCTTAAATTGTTCTGTTTCCTTTTTTCCTGACCAGTGTTTGTTTCAGGATCTTACGACGAAGCAGATTATTGGTAGAGGACGCGAGTCAGGTGGTCTCTACATTCTGGAAAATCATGTACCGCGGTCGCTTGTTTGCTCCATTACCTTAACACCTCTTGAAGCTCATTGTAGATTGGGTCATCCCTCTTTGTCTACCATGAAGAAGCTGGGTCCTCAATTTCACTTTATCGATTACTAGAATGTGAGTCGTGTCGCTTGCAAAACATCATCGTTTGCCTTCTATGTCTAGAGTCAATAAATGGGCTTCATCCCTTTTGAGTTAGTTCATTCGATGTTTGGGGTCCTTGTTCTCATTACTTCTAAACTGAATTTCGTTATTTTGTTACTTTTGTTGATGATTACTCGTGTTACCCGTTATATTTAATGAAGAATCGTTCTGAGTTGTTTTCTATCTTTTGTGCCTTTTGTAATGAAATCAAAACTCAATTTAATATTTCTGTGCGCATATTAAGAAGTGACAATGCCAAAGAATACTTTTCAGCATAATTTCAGTCTTATATGACACAAAATGGCATTCTTCATCAGTCTTCCTGTGTGGATACCCCATCCCAACATTGTGTGGCCGAAAGAAAAAATCGGCATCTTCTTGAGGTAACTCGTGCTCTTCTTTTTCAGACGAAAGTACCTAAACACTTTTGGGCGGATGCAGTTTCTACGGCATGTTTTTTGATCAATCGTATGCCGTCTTCTGTCCTTAATGGGGATATTCCTTATACTACTTTGTTTCCTATAAAATCTTTGTTCCCTATTGAACCCCGTATTTTTGGTTGTACATGTTTTATGCGTGATGTTCGTCCACAAGTTACTAAATTGGATCCAAAATCTCTCAAATGTGTCTTCCTTGGGTACTCCCGGCTCCAAAAAGGGTACCGTTGTTTCTTTCCTACTCTTAATCGTTATCTTGTTTCTACAGATGTCACATTTTTTGAGTCCACTCCATTTTTTCCTCCATCATCTGTGTATGAGAGTCAGGGGGAGGAGGATGATCTCTTAATATATATTGTCCAACCAATGTCTAGTCCTCTCCGACAGCCTGTTCATTTTGTCTCTAGACCTACTCGACCTCCCGTTGTTCATGTTTATTCCAGGAGATTGGAGATTCCCGACTCAGATCCTCCACAAGCTACTTCGTTGAGAGATCCTGTACCTCATACTGATAATGATTCTGATCTAGACTTATCCATTGCTCTTCGTAAAGGTAAACGTTCATGTACTTACCCTATCTCTTCTTTTGTTTCTTATAATCAATTGTCTTCTTGTTCTCGGTGTTTTGTTACTTCTTTAGACTCTGTTCCTATCCCTAATACTATTGGTGAGGCCTTTGTCTCATCTGGTGGTGTGATGCTATGAAAGAGGAAATGGAGGCTTTAGATGCTAATGGTACATGGGAACTATTGCCTTTGCCCACTGGTAAGAAAGCTATTGGTTGCAAATGGGTATTTACAGTAAAGGTAAATCCTGATGGGTCTGTGGCTAGGTTAAAAGCACGCCTTGTAGCAAAAGGATATGCTCAGACATATGGGGTTGATTACTCTGATACTTTTTCTCCTGTAGCTAAACTTACTTCTATTCGCTTATTTATCTCTTTAGCAGCTATATATGATTGGCCCCTGCATCAATTGGATATCAAGAATGCTTTCCTTCATGGTGATCTTCAGGAGGAGGTGTATATGGAGCAACCACCTGGGTTTGTTGCTCATGGGGAGTTGGGTAAAGTTTGTAGGTTTCGGAAGTCTCTTTATAGCTTGAAACAAAGTCCTAAGGCATGGTTTGGGAGATTCAGTGAAGCAGTACAGGAATTTGGTATGCAAAAGAGTAAGTGTGATCACTCAAGATTTTATAGGCAACTGAGGTCGGTCTAATTCTCTTGGTAGTCTATATGGATGACATTGTCATCACCGGGAGTGACTCTGCAGTATTTCATCTCTTAAAACCTTCCTCCAAACTCGGTTTGGACCAAAGACTTGGGATTGTTAAAGTATTTCTTGGGTATCGGGTTATGAGAAGTAAGAAGGGTATTTTCTTGTCTCAAAGAAAATATGTCCTCGATCTATTGACAGAGACAGAAAATTAGGTGCTAAGCCTTGTAGCGCACCAATGACTCCAACTTTACAAATCATAGCGGGGATAGTGAGTTGTTTGAAGATCCAGAGAGATACAGGAGATTGGTAGGAAAATTAAACTACCTTACAGTCACTCGTCCTGACATTGCTTATGCCGTTAGTGTGGTAAGTCAGTTTATGTCTTCCCCAACTGTTGCTCATTGGGAAGCCTTGGAACAAATCTTATGTTATCCAAGGGCGCCCAGAAGAGGTTTGCTATATGGTAATCATGGGCATTTGAATATTGAATGTTTTTCGATGCCGACTGGCTGGATCTAAGGTTGAGAAGGTCAACTCTTTGGATATTGCGTTTTTATTAGAGGAAATTTAGTGTCTTAGAGAAGCAAGAAGCAGAGTGTAGTTTCTCAATCTAGTGCTGAATCCGAATACAGAGCCATGGCACAATCAGTATGTGAGGTAATGTGGATACTTCAATTACTAGATGAGACAGGTTTTAAGACCTCCCTGCCTGCGAAATTGTGGTGTGATAATCAAGCTGCTCTTCATATTGCTTCTAATCCGGTGTTTCATGAGCGGACCAAACATATTGAGATTGATTGTCATTTTATTCATGAAAAGATTCAACAACAGATCATCTCAACAGGACACATCAAAACTGGAGAGCAGTTAGGAGATATTTTCACAAAAGCTCTAAATGGAGCTAGGATTGACTACATTTGTAACAAGTTGGGCATGATTAACATCTATGCTCCAACTTGAGGGGGAGTGTTATGGAAAGTCAATCACTATATTATTTCTCTGTATATTATGTATTCTGTATTCCTATTTAGGATTTCTTATTTAGGATTTCTTCCTAATTAGTAGAACACAATTATAGGAATCAATTGTATATATATACCCATGTACAGATTAATTGAAATTAACAAGAATCATCTCTTTCTACAATTAGCTATCCACTGAGGGTAATTGACCACTTCCAAAAATCTAGCATCATACTACTTTTTGACTTTATCCCTAACCTTGAGCAGGGTGTCGGGACTCATTCTTCTAAACTTCTGCTTTACTGGAATTGTCCTGGGAATTAGGAGAATCTTATGCGTCACTATCTGAAGGTCTAATCCGGTCATATCGTCGTAACTCCATGAAAATACATACAAGAATTCTTTGAGCAATCTGACCATATCTTCTAATTCTCCACTCCCCACAATCTTAAGTTCCTTCTTTATTTCTTCAGTCCCTAGGTTTATGGTGTGAGTTTCATCCCCGCAAGGAAGGTTTGTCTATTTCACCTCGTTCTTCTATAGGTTCTTCTTCAGAATCACTTGAAGCAATGGTAGTTATGAGAGTTTCAAAATTAACATGAGGAATTTATGAGTCTATTGAATTATTAGGCATTAATTGATGAGTGGTCCTGAAGAAACGAAAGTAGAGTATATTATAAGAATGGATTTTAAGAAAAAGAGAATTGGATGCAAAATGCGCTATTAATTCATTAACACTTAAATCATAAGAAGAGGGTCCATTTACAGCATTACACTTGTCACCATGGACGAAATGATCAAGTGTAGATAACAAAATATACTTTACTCGAGATTGAGCACAGGAAGGTCTTCTGCTTCCCAATTATCCAGCTCTTGCCCCTCAGCCATTGGGGAGATCAGGGCTTCATATAGGGAGTCCAGTTGTAACATCAACAGATGATTCTTCGGGTGATTCTTCGCCCTTCTTGGGATTCTCAATGATTGGTTTGGCAAAGACATCTGTGATTTTCGGGACAACCTTCATTTTCCCGACTTTCTGTTCAAATCTCTGATCTTGAAGTATGTTCCTCCTCCAGAATTGCCCATCCATGATAGCATCCTCATCATATCCCAGGTCGAAACGGCCGATCTTCTGAATAGCCAGTATGGGTTCAACAATTCCCTGCAACGCGGCACCCAATCCCTTGCCTACCTGGTATCCGTTCTTAAGCATCACTTTTGTAACCATGGTTGTAGCCCCTTCATCCCTTAGGATAGTTTCTTGCAACTCTAGAGCCTGGAAAGAACTTTCCAAGGACTTTTCAGTTGTTTCCACATAAGGAAGTGATTGCGGCTTGGTGACCAACATGGCTTCTTCCCCCCTTACAGTGATGATCCTGCCGTCAATGATGTATTTAATTCTTTGGTGCAGGGTCGAAGGTACGGCGTTTGCTGAATGGATCCAAGGTCTCCCTAGCAGCATGGTGTATGTAGGTTCAATGTCCATCACTTGGAACGTGACATTGAAAGTGCATGCGCCGATTTGGAGCGGCAAGTCGATGTCTCCCAGTTCCTCCCTCCTTGTGCCGTTAAAGGCTCTTACCACCATGGCACTTTGGCGTATGTTTGATCAGTCGACAAGTAGCCTGACCAAGGTGGCATTAGGCAAGATGTTAAGGCCATATCCATTGTCAAACTGAACTTTGGCAACCATGCAACCTTTACACTTAGCTGTCACGTGTAAAGCCTTGGTGTGCTTCAAGCCAACCGAGTCTATCTCCTCTTCATAGAAAGTGATTAAACTGGATGCCTTTATTTGCCTAACTATTTTCTCGAATTGCCCCGGCGTGATATCGGGGTTTACAAAGGCTTGATCCAGAATCTTTTGTAAGGCTTGGCGATGCACTTCCGAGCTCAAAATTAGTGACAGCAATGAAATCCGGGTAGGTGTCTTCCTCAGTTGCTCGACAACATCGTATTCACTTTGCTTCATTATTTGAAGCAACAGTTCCTCTTCTCCACTTGGTCAAGTAGGTTTTCCTTTCTCAACTTTCTCGCCCCCCTCTTCCGTGCTCTCTTGCGGCTCTCCCATTTTTAATTTCCCTTTTTTCTTTTCCCTCTCACCGTTCCCATAACATCTCCCACTTCGGGTTATAAATTCTACCTCTTGCTCTGGTGGGGAGGAGTTGCTGGTTGTGACAGGTTTTGGGTTTGATTGGGGAGTAGCATTGCCGGAGGGTCCAGTGTAAGTCATTTGAAGTGCTCGTGCGAAGCGGAGCACGGTTTAGGAGGGGTCATGGGTGGAGTATAGGTAAGGTTAGGAGCTGATGTACTACTGGATGCTTCTTGAGTGAAGACTTGGAGATTATAGTTCCAAGGCACTGCATGAGTGTTTGTGACTGGGAGCTGAGGTGGGGTTCGGATGACTGTTATTGGTGGTGATTGTGTTAGTGCATTGGGGGCAGAAAAGGTCAATCTGGGATTGGGGGTGGAGGCATTCTGGCCAAATCTGGCTGTGTTCACTTCGCCCTCTACCTTTGACCTTTTTTGGCATCTCAAAATTTTGAGGGACAGCAAGTTCTGAACCTCTTGCCGGAATCTCTCACAGTCGCGCAGCTCATGATCAGCTGCTCCTCCATGGTAGGGGCATCCCGTATCACTTTCTGATCCTGATACCTGAGGGAAAAAGTAGCCTTCCCTTACTGCCATTACAAAAATTTTCTCCAAGTGAGGAATCAGTCGATCTACTTCCGCAGTTGACTTTTCGTCCTCAGGCTCTATCATGTTCACACCACTGGCCGTACCATGATTAGGCAGGGGGTTCGAAGTGACATTGGGGAGAGAACTGTTTCCTTCAATCTTCAGCCACCCATTTCTGATTAGGGCCTGTACTCTTCCCCTAAGAGTGCTCGAGTGTCCCTCCATGATACTCACATCGGGCACTGGCATCATACCACCTCAGGTATGGTGGCTGAATTGGATCAAAGGGGATTGCCAATATCTGATTTATACCGAGGAGGTATTGGTGTATTTCACTGAGTGGGAGGGGAAGGGATGGATCAGGATTTCTCTGTGGCCTAGGATTATTTTGGGGTGGTCTTGATTGAATAGGTTGAGGAGGCGGTCGGGGTTGGTAAGCTGTTTTTAGTGGATACTGTGGGCATGGATGAGGATAATTTGGAAAAGGGGGTGGAACGTTTACAATTATCGAGCCATGAGCAGGATGATATGGCCGAAAATTATTTTAAGGGAAGGAAGATTGGGTTTGTCGGGTGATGGAGTGCACATCACCTTCTTTCTTTTTACTAAAACTGGCAGTCTTCTTTGCAGGATTCTCAGTCAACTCCTGCAATCGTCCTAACCTGAGGTTAGCTTCAATTCTCTCGCCAGCTTGAATGATGTCTGAGAAACTGTTGGAGGTGTTTTCAATCATCAAATTGAAATACGGAGCCTTTAATGTCTCAATGAACAAGGAGCAGAGTTCATTATCAGTAACCGGAGGATACACCTCCGCAGCTTTCTCTCTCTACCTCTGGGCATACTCTTTAAAGCTTTCCCTCTCTCTCTGTACTAGATTTTGGAGGTCTCTCCTTGTGGAGGCGACGTCACAGTTTAATTTGTACTGTTTCAGAAAGGCGTCGGCCAAATCTTTCCAGGAGCGCAGCTTGCTCCTATCTAACTGAATGCACCATCTCAGGGCTGCCCCGGAGAGACTCTCATGGAAGAAGTGGACCAGGAGTCTATCATGTTTTGTTAGGGTGGACATCTTAGCGATGTAAGTTGCCAGGTGGATGCGAGGATCTGAATTCCCAGTGTATTTATCGAAGTCTGGGACTTTGAATTTAGGTGGCACCACCACATCTGGCACCAATCTTAGTGACGACACATTAACTGAACTATACATGTTCAGGCCCTCTATTGCCCTTAATCTTTCTTCAAGGGCAGAAAGCTTCTCATTCTCTCTTGCTTTGCTCTCTCCTCCTACTGCATGAGCTATTCCCCCAATTGGGAAATAAGGGGCAGGGTGAGCTGGAGGGATCAGGATTGAAGGGTGTGGCTCGGCATTTGAGACAGTCGGGTAGTAGGGGAAAGGCAGGTCATTATTTAGGGGGGTCGGATTGACAGTGATTGTCAGATCCAGAATATGTGGCTAAAAAGTAAAAGAGGTTGAAGCTTGGTGAGAATCAACCATTATAAGAGGTGGGGGAGGTAGTGGCAAGTTCGATTCTAATGCAGGCTTATTTTGGGACATCTCCCTCATCAGTTTTATGAGCTCTAAGACTTGGTCTTTTAACTCGGAAACTTGTCCTTGTAGATTCTGGACTTGCTCCTGATCTTCCATTAGTTTTTTTGCTAGTGATCTTGTTAACTACACTCATCTCGGTCGAATTGCTTGCTCGGTCAGGCTTGCTTTGCTTAAAGCAATGTTGATTTCCTGTGGGAAAAGAGTCATTAAATGAATTTCAAGTTTCATTAAAATTTAAAGGTCTTAATTTGGACAAAGAATATGATGGCATCTGAAAGCCAGGAAGGGGATCTGTAGAAGGATAATTGCATCAATTTTATCATGGCATCGCTCGATAGTCTGACGGTGAATGACTAGATCGAATGCGTGTCAATGATACTTGTCCATATGGTGCATTCGTCTTTTCGTATAACCCTAGCGAGGATAGTTCCTACGGGAGTCATACTATTCATTCATAATTTTGCTAAACAATGGCCCAAAGTAATTTTATTAATCGAATAGTTCATACATAGCAGTCTTTACATTGGCCTAGGCTCAGGGAGACTTTTTATAATGCAATGACATCTTTTGAGATATTCATAGAGTCTTTCTTCTTGTCTAGCGAGGTTGAATGTTTTTAAGGCATATTCAAATTTCGGCAAGAGCTCTTGTTTCCTTGAGCTATCATTCTCTTCAGCTGGTCAACATTTTCTCTCAGCTCCTGATGGAGAGTAGCTTGTTTTTCTTTTTCCTTTCTTTCCCTAGCACACTCCTTCAAAATATCATTGATGAATTGTGCTTGCTCTTTTAATTCGAGCTTCTTCTTTTTGCCTTTTTGTTTATACTTCTCCATGAGTATCTCTTGGTATTTCATTTTCTCCTGCAATTCGTCAGTCCAAACTCCTGCCTCCCTTACTGTGCCTTGGAAGGAGATCTTTTCCCTTTCCCATCGCATTTCTTGTTTCTCAAATTTTGCCTTTTCTGTCATTACTTCTTCCCTGAGCCTTTTTACCTCCATTTTGAGGATTTGTTGTCGGTCCTCCGACTGCCTTATCTGTTCTAGCAATTGCTGGTTCTCGGCATCCGATTTTTGCAGAGAGCTGACCAACTGAGCATTAGCTTCTTTTGAAAGAACATTCTGACAGGGGATGCTACTTTCAGGTTCTGTTGGCTCCGCAGTTGGGTATCCTTGCTCCCTGTTAGCCCTCCATCTAAGGTAGTCTTCTGTGGCACCCGGCCCTTTAGGCGATCTTTCCATCATAGTGGCATCCAGGATTTGCGGAATACTTTCAATTCTTCCTCGCTATCGAGTTCATGATAAAAATGACCTTGATGGTATTCTTCACTACTGAGTGCAGACTGGGTTGAACCGAACTACCTCATTACCAATGCCGGGACGTAACTCGTGTATCCGGTCACTCCGATCAAAGATACTGAATAATTACTCCCTGTGCTGAACAAAATAGGTTGACCCAACATCCACAATTTCCTCCAGCAGTAGTTGTGACTGTTGAAGCTTAGAATCAGCTCTTGCCACTGAAGCTCGTTCTTTGGGCTGATTACTAATCTGGCCATTTTCTTGATAAAAAGCTGGTCGGGGTACCAAGTTAACCCCTTTGTCTCCAGAGGACACCTATGACTGAGGATCCAGAGGTGTAACAATTGAGAGCAACACTTAATATATCCCCTGCCCTGTTGTCGATAATAAGTAAGAGTCAATAGAGTCTTTGCAAGGATCGCCGGTATTGGGTTGACCTTCTGCTTTTCTACTGCCCAGCACATCTCCGTGACACTGTAGGTTATAATTCCCGAAGGCTCAGGGAATAAGATCAGGCCATAGATCCCCAAAGCTAGTGCTAATGAAGCTCGTTCCCATTGTTCATCCTGGATGTACAGGTCCAACCGTTTCTTGAGGTAGGTCCAATACCATCCGTGTGTGTTCCCTTTGATAGTTTCCCTTGCCTTTGCTTCCTCTGGGGGAATCCCTAACATATGCGCAAACCGTTTCCAAGTCTGCCTATGTTCGAGGTGTATGTATATTCGATTCTGTGCCACATAAGGAATCTCTAGCAGTGCCTGATATTCTTCCATAGTAGGGGTTGTATCGATGTCATTGAAGGAGAACACCCCATACTTGGGATTCCAAACTGACAGCATGGCCTTTAGCACCGGAACTTGGACTTTGATCCGTTTCAAGGTCGCAATCTTCCCATATTTTTCCTCGAACTTTACCTTGACGTAATCGGGAAGTGATTTCCAACTACTGGATAGACCTTCGAAACCGATCATTCTGATTTCAACCTTGCTTGGGTCTAATGGAGGTAGTAGGCCCGTATCTGTCCCGGTGACATCACTTTGCGGGGACACTAAACTATGAGGTATTCTGGACCATGGTCTAGCATTCTGTCCTTGTCTAAGAACTTCTTCCATCGACTGACTCGAGGATGCTATGTTAAAATTGATGATTATTCTTTTATAGACCCTAATTCTATGATGCCTGTGGGAGAAAACTCACTAACAGGACAAATTCAGATAATTTTGAATTATACCGCTGGTGGAGCGATGCCTACACATCTATCAAAGTAGGAAGATGAGTAGATCGTTCTAACAGTATAATTCAAAATTACCCTCAAAATTAATAAACACAAGAAAACACAAACAGAGTACAGTGAGAGCAAGTACGTCCCTTTTATCCTAAAATAGGGAGAATCCTAGTACCGAGTAGGTTCTATCTAATTGAATAGTTATATCTTATAAGGTAGTTTGCTACGGCTCCCCTCTACTGTGATAGTTTAGCTCAAGGTCTAATTTTCTAAAAGCCACAGGTTCCCAAATTGCCCCTATTGTAAATAGTAGAGCCCCATTCCTTCACCATGATACTAACGGGAGAATTCCACGAGTATCACAGTAGATGGAACGAGTTTCAATCTGAGCAGAAGCCTTCATGGATACTAACAGGGTAAAACTCACAGGTACTGCTACATGACTCCCTCCTACGTCCCTAAAGGGTCAGAAAGCTTAGGTATAGGGCTGAAGTGTGTGAGGGTATTGTGTAAGTACTCAGTGTGTGAAGGGACATATTTACCTCTTCCCTTCATGGGGGATTTTTACTTTTTTTTTTTGACAAAAGTTGCTGTGGGAAATAAGACAAGCAAAAATGGTTAGAACAATAACAAATCAACATATCGAGATTTTCGAATTTTGCAAATTAAACGCCCCCTCTAATTACGAATTCAATTCATATGAGCATATAACTAAATCTATTCTTGGACCTCTAAACCAGGATAAAAAAAAAAAAAAAAAAAACTAAGCCGTCCCCAGTGGAGTCGCCAAGCTGTCGCAAGGTATTTTGCGGTTGCCCAGACGAAGCTCTTCACCGAAGTGGAAAGAGTGAGGAGTCGCCACTCTAATTTTGAGGAAAATTAAAGAAAACCATTTTGTGAAAATAAATTAAAAGGAAGCCACTTCAAAAGAGAAAAAGAGATTCTAGGTTTGGGATCCGTATACGGGTGGGGAAGGTGTTAGGCACCCCGTCTCGTCCCTCAGTGAGGGTGAATAGATTTAATGTTATACTCCTCATAAATTAAAAAGATAATTAGAGGGTTGGGATAGGGGTGGTGTTAATCCTTTATGCATAATAAAAAAGTGTTCGATATTTCACTTATTTTGGGTTGCTCAAGAACACGAATTCGTGAGACGGCCTTTTAGTGAATAGGTGTCAAATAAAGTTATCTTGTATATTGGAGTTGTATTATTTTAATTTTGATTTTGTTAAGAGAGCTCGGATAAGAAGTTTCTACCGATCTCTAGGTATGTTTTGTTAAGAGTTTTAGGCGGAAGGTTTCGGATAAGAACACTCCTCCGATCTCCACATATTTTATTGAGGTTTTGGTTGAGAAACAGGTAAAAACTCTCCCCCGATCTCTTAGAGTGTTCGGTTTAAAATTTTAATGAAGGATCTCGAATAAGAACTCTCATCCGGTCTCCGTATTTTAGTTAAATGAGAAACAGGTAAGAACTCTCCCCCGATCTCTTAAAGTGTTCAGTTCAAAATTTAAATGAAGGATCTCGGATAAGAACTCTCCTCCGATCTCTGTATTTTATATAAATGAGAAACGGGTAAGAACTCTCCCTCGATCTCTTAAAGTGTTCGGTTCAAAATTTAAATGAAGGATCTCGGATAAGAACTCTCCTCCGATCTCCGTATTTTATTTAAATGAGAATCAGGTAAGAACTCTCCCCCGATCTCTTAAAGTGTTCGCGATATAAGATCAAACTTTTCACCGATATCCTAGGTGATTACCTTGTCAGGATTCTTTGGCCAGCTATATCCGATCTCTTTTGAATACTAGTCTGGAATCCGATCTTATCTCGATTCCCGCTCTATTATGCTATCTCCTAGACTCGTTTAGTAGCTCGACCTCAGAACTTTTTCCTCTGATCTTATTATTCAACCTTTGGTTATTTTTTATTTGTTCAAAAAAACTTTCACGTTAAGATACTTCTACCAATATTTTATTAAGCTACTTTAGAACTTTAGTAGAACTTTAGAACTTTAGAACTTTAAAACTTTAGAACCTTAAAATTGGAAAGGCTTAATTTGAATTCTTAAGATCAGAATCACCATTAAGTCGGACTGAAACCTTAACTTTGTTTTAAGGAATGTCTAAGACATACAAGTGAGGAACTCGATCTTAGTGTTAGCTAAACGACTTTCAACTATATTTGTAAAGAAGATTTCATAAATAAGACTGGATGGCATAAAGACCTGATATTGGTTCGATCTCCTTTGATAAGAGATCGGAAAATAATCGACTAAATGTGGGATCGATTTATTTCATGACCGAGTCACTTGCAACCGAAGAATGTCGGCTGAGGGTCGATTTTCAAAGTCCATTGACTTCGGTGATCGGCCGAAATATGGTGTCAACATCAAGTTCAATAAAATATCATTTGAAAATTTTCTAGTCGCAGAAGCAAAAATTATACATTTTTTTTTTCTAGCACGGTCAAGTTAAATATCAAGCCCTAAACTTTTAGAAGCCTCGTTTTAAATAGTTGTGAAACTTAATTTAGATCTTAAAAGAAATTTAAGATTTATTTGACTTTTAATCATTAATTTAAGAGCTAAAATAAGTTTTTTTAACTTTAATTAATTTTATATAAAATTTTAAATAAATATTTATTTAATAATTATTAAATTTATTTTTATATAAAATTAAATTTTTATTGTACTTCCCGACAGATAAGTATTATTGTATAGAGTTTTGACTTGTAGATTTTCAAATCGAAAAACTTTAAGTCATCCTATCGATTGAGATAAGCTGTCTTCCACTTTCTACCTCTTTCTTTCTTTACCTTGTTGGCATTTCAGATGTCCCATCACTTGCCATCTTCAAACCGTAAAGTTTTAGTTTAAATTTAATCAAAATTAAATATTAAAAAAAAATTAGTCTAAGTAAAATATTTTTGGAAACCAAAAGTATTATAAAAATATTTTTCATAATTTATCTCTAAATTAAAATATTAAATTCAATTATATACAAGAATCATGTTCACATTTGGGGTTGATGAATATGAATTTCATCATTCGATCTTAATTTTTGCATGCGATCTAACTCAAAATATCTTATTGATTATCTTATAAATAAATAAAAAATAAAGATTGCATAAAATTTTTTCAAGATAATTTATTCAATAATAATAATAATAATAATAGTCTATAGTATAAAACAGATAAAATGTTTTTTTCAGAAATGGCCAATTGGTATTTTTTAATAAGGGTTTGGCTTGTTAATGAATATTATTATATTAATATTTTAAATATTTTTTCTTTAATAAATTATATCAAATTTATAATTTTAAAAAATAAAATAATAAATTATATTAAATGACCATTGATTTGTAATTTATGATTATTATTTTATAAAAGTATTAAAAAAATTAAAAAGACAAAATATTAAAATTGAGATAATATTATTATATTAACGTTTTAATTTTTTTTCCTTTAATCAATTATATTAAATTTATAATTTTAAAAATAAAATAATAAATTACATGACCTTTAATTTATATTTTATAGCTATTATTTTATAAAAGTGATAAAGTACAATTTTATTAAAATAATTAAATTAAATATGTAAATATTAAAAATAAAATATTAGATGAGAGTATCATAATTATACGTTATAAATTTTAATAATTTAATTTTTCTTTTGACTAAAAAATATATTTTTTATTGACTTATTTTTTTAATATTTCAAATATTAAAAAAATTAAAATTATTATTTGAAAATTTTTCTAAAAAAAAAAAAAAACAGGATTTCATATTCGCATATGTCAAAAAAGTTCTGTTATGAACTTGTCCTCGATTGATAAACATAAATAAAATCTAAACAAACTTATAAAAAACATATTAACTATTTATTAAACAAATTTTATTCATAACTATAAAAGGGTTTCTCCACCATCTAGAAGATAATGCATATGCATAAAAAAAAAAAAATTAAAAAAAATCATGAGAAGATTATGACTACATCAATGATCACACAAGACATGGGCATGTGGCCCGCAAAATCTCAAAGGTAGACTACCAAATAGTACCTTATGGGACACTTAATAGAGAATAGAAAAAGTTCAAATTTAGTGCATGTTGAGGCTACCAAGGTGTCAATATTAGGCAAATGCCTCCCACCATCCTTTGTTTCCTCCAACAATGGCTTTTAAGGCCTTGGGACACCCACCTATCCATATATGATTCGTTTGCCACCTTGCCAACATTTCTCTATTCACAAAATACAACAGTCTACAAAATAAAATAAAATTATATTATATTATGAGGGGACACTTCACTTTCCTCAAAATCTTATTCTACCACTTATAAAAAAATAATAATTCCATATAAAATATCATATATGAAATGATAATTTGTATATTTATAAGTTCAATAAGTGAACATTCATGTAAATATTAGTGTGTCTCAAAAATCTGTAATTATCTTATAATTTTTTTTATAATCATATATCTGCATATGCTTTTAACTACTATTTGTTTAGTATTTCATATCAAATATTGACATAGAATTACAGTCTTATGATTAGGATGGCAATTTGATTTGATCCATTGGAGATTTGATGTTTATCTCACTCGTCTCAAATGGAATGGACAATACCTTTATATATAATTGAACGTGAAAATCAAATATGAACAATAATTTGTAATTACAGTCAAACCTTTTAATTTTAAATAAAATTAATATCGATATTTGAGATTTGGTGCAATTATAGTCAAAATTTAAAATTTATTTAAAGAAAATTTAAATTTTATTCACTAAATTTATGATTATGATAACTAAATGTCCTAAGCTTACAATAATAGTAATTAAGTTGATTGACTGATTTAAAAATTATGAGCACAACAACAAAAAATAAAAAATAAAATCAGCTCATTTAAAATATAAATACATGGATTTCTATAAATTTGTGCAATAAAAAATTAAAATTTATAGCGTTTGGTTATCATAGTAGTAACTTTAATTGATAAAATTTAAATTTCTCTGAATTAATTTTAGGATTTAGCTATAATTCTCAAAGGTTTAAATTTATCATCCAAAATTAAAATATTTGGATATAATTACAAATTATCGTAAACATTTGATAAATGTTCCCTTTTTTTTCCTATAGTTTTTCCTTCCTTTACAAAAATTGTAATTTAAGTAGTGTTCTTTGTTTTTTCCTACATTAAAAAAAAAAATTAATCTTGGACTTCAATTAATTTTTTAAAAATATTTTTTAAAAATATTTTTCACATTTTTAATATTTGAGATATTCAAAAAATAGATTAACAAAAAATATTTTTTAATAAAAAAATTAAATTATTTTTTTTAAATTAATAATTTTATTAAAATATAAAAAATATTTATATATACATGACATAAATAAATATCATTAATTTAATATTATAATAAAACAACATATATAAATTATATTTTATGAAATAAATATAATTTTTGTGTGTAATTGTATTTTATCTTTAATTAACAATTAAGTATAATTTTTAGATCAAATAAAATTTTATTTAAATATTAAAATTAATTTAGGAGAAGTGTGTTATTAACATAGCACTCATGTGAATAATTCTATTAATTAAGAGCAAAACTTATAAAATATATAATTAAAAAAAATAATTTTGAGTTAGAATACTTTTAACACTTTGTTCTGAGAAGCCCTACTTGATTCTCTAACCCATTTTCTTATCTGGCACGTAATAGACCCTCCCACTCATAAAGCCCAGCCAAAGTCTGGAAGTGATCATGCTTGCTTGCTGTAAATTGTTACAATATAGATTTACTTAAAAAAATGAAGGATTAAATTTATGATATTTTGAGAAAGATATATATATATATATATATATATGACCTTATACTGATGATAAAGGTTAAAAAAATTCATCGATAATAACATAAAATAATATAATACGATATAATATAACATAATTTAAATTTAAAATTTGAATAGTTATATTTTATTGTATTTTTTTTTAATTTTTTGGGATATAAAATATTAGGTGTAATGTTTAATATTATAATAAAAAATTTTAAACTTTTTAAAAAGAAAAAAAATTAAAATTATGTAATATCACTATTGATACGTCCAATCAAATTATTTAATATTAAATATATTAATATGTATGAAAATTTGAGTTAATACAAACACAATATATAAATGTTAAAAAATATGTAATTATCATATTAAAAAAAAAATCAAGCCAATTTTCTCCTCAACCTTTGTTCTTGTGATCCAACCATCATTTTTATTAATAATAATATGATGAAAATTTTATTTTTATTAATAAAATAATATGTTTTAATATAAATTTTGAATAATTTGATCAATTAAATAAAATTTCAATTAATTTCAAGACTTTAATTTAATTTTCCAAAATTAAAATATTTGAATTAAAAGATAAATTTTACAAAATGTTAAATTTTATATGCAATTATATTTTATTTTTTATTATAAATAAAAATAATTATGAATTATAATTAATTTGTTGCACGTGCTTACAAGGCGTATAAATAGCTTTATATCGAGTGAATTCCGATTATATTAGTGGATCAAATTAAAATTTGCCTCTTCTACCATTTTTTTTTTATGCTCAAGGTATTTTTTTTTTTTTTAATTTTTTCTTTCTTTCTTCTGGATATACATTTCATCATGTGGAAGAACGCATTGCAAAACAGCATCTACAGTGTTAACAATTACACACCATGAACCTCAGAATGCATGAGATATTGTGTTTGAAGCAATGCCTGCCGCTTATTGATGTTGAAGCCTGTTATGTTAATCCTTGTGCCAAAGCCCTTCATATTGAGCATTTTAGCAGGCCCTTCTTGTCATCATCAACAAACAGCAAATACAATAAGCCTCTGGATCTATAGTTGGACAAGTTAATGTGCTATAAAATCAAGAGATGGGCCTGGCCATTCCCAAGAAGAAAATAGGCCCAAATTTAATATTATGCTAATTTAATGTAGACATAAATATAATTAATATTAAAAACATAGTTTAAATAATAATAATAATAATAATAATAATATAAGCAATTATTTGTGTTCAATTATTTATGTGCCATTTAATTTATTAAAAATGAAAATTAAAAATCCAAATAACATGATGAAGATTAAACATTTGCATTAATTTTCACCAATCAATTTTGAATTTCTACAATATTCTTGACATTTTCCTCAAATTTAAAAATATTAAAAATTCATGTTTGAAAATTAAAATGTCAATTTATTATTAAATCAATTCACCAAATATGTATCAATTTGCATCTTAATTTCTTTTTTGAGGCTAGTCCTGCTCATGCTAGAGAGATCCGTTACAGGGTAAAGCGTTCTAAATAGAAAATTTTTTATTTACAAAATTCTTTACCATTCGTACCAATTTCCTTAGTTAAAAAAATTTTAATTTTGAGCTTAATAAAATATTATTTTTTTAATAATATTTTTTTATAACTTGTAAATATTAAAAATTTTATTATTTTTAATTAAAATAAATTTTAAAAATTAAAGAACATGACAAACAGATGAAAATTATTTTTAAAATTTAAAATATAAAATAAATATTTTATTATTAAAATAAAAAATAATATTTTATTTTTTTATAAAAATTAAAATTTAACCCAAACTTAATTTATTAGTTTATTTAGGCTTCAACTGAAAGTAGCACCGTAGGGAAGCTTTGAAATAAAGCAATTGGGAGGTTTTTGGACATGCTACAGAGGCAGACAAAGGACGCTAGAAGGAAGTTGGCTCATATGTTCTAATAAAAAAAAAAAATCATAACCAGAATAATATCAGAAACAGATCAATTCAATTTAGAATTGGACCGAAGCCGATTAAAATTAAATTAATTAAAATTATTTTTATAAAATTAAATTAAAAAAAAAATAAAAAATTCAATTGAATCAATTGTAGTATTAAAATTTAATTTTGATTTAATTTAATTAAAATTATAGTCTAAAAAAAATTAAAATTATATAAATACAGAATCCATCCTCAGACATCAATTAACGCTTAAGAATTTTTTTTTTTAAAGAATTAAGACTTAAGAGTATATAATAATAATAATAACATCCTATTTTAAAATATCTATAATTTTTATAGTTCTCTCTTAATTTTATATAATGTTTTACTTCTGTTTTTTAATTTTTATTTAATATTATAAAATTTATAAATTTTAATTTTATTTTAAAAAAATTCCTATAACTTATAATAATAATGAATTTTTAAATAAAAAAAAAATTTCTCTTAACTATAACGTAATTTTTATAAATATAAGCTCCTTTTAAATTCTCTTTATTTTTAGAATGTAAAGTGATACATGGTATTGATATTTTTATAATAAATTTAAATAATAATTAAAATAATTATTTATTAAAAGTATTTTTTTAAAAGAAAATTAAAATTTAAAATTTTTTTAATAACAAATTGGAATTTGAAATTAAGATATGTGAAATACTGGACAAAATGGAGAACGGCAAAAGCACATGTAACCGAAAGTGAGTCATGGGGTGTTTGGTTTACTAGTTGGGTGCGGTGATGGTGATAGGCAGCAATTAAGTGTGGTGTTTGGTAAGTTTAAAAAATAGAGTGATAGGTGATGGACAACCGATATGATACCCATCACCGGTTTGTATCACTCTATTTTCGAATTTGTTTCTCATCGGTGATAAATGATCTGGTTTTATTTTTTATTTTGACCATATTATCCTTTTTTATTTAACTTGAAAATTAATATTATTAATATTTTTATTTTTTTATTTATAATTTTAATATTTTAATTAATGTATTTCAACTTTGTTAAAATATTTTTTATTAATAACATAAAATATAAAATATTTATTTATATCCAAAAACTTAAAATTAATTATAAAATTTTCTATTAACAATAATAATTATTTTATTATTTTATCTATATTTTTAAAATTATTTAATTATCTTAAAAAATAATTATTTTCTTATTTTAATAATAAAATAAATAATATAATATAAAAGATTAATAATTATATATTTATTTAAATAATATAATATATTAATTTAATAATTATTTATTTAATTTAATAATAAAATAAATAATATAATGTAATAAATTTATAATTTTATATTTATTTAAATAATAAAATAAATTATATAATATATACCCTTATTAGTTATTTCACATATTAACAGCAACAGCTAAATATAATTTTATCAAACATTTAATATAAAACAGCTATCATCAGCTATAAGTTATCAGCTATCAGCCAACAGTAACAATTATCGGCTAACATCTATCATTGTATTCAACAGTTAATCCAAACAGTCCCTCTGTCCTCTAAAGTATTCCAGCTGCTGCGGCTTCTCGCAGAGAGCCTCCAAAACCGTTCAGCTAAGTCCAAAAAACCACTAAAACCCTTGTTAAATCTCTACCATTTCTATTTTCCAGCGTTGGCTTTCTTCGTATTTCCGCGGTAACAATTTCTCTTGCTTTGTGTTTTCCCAGATGCATTTCTGCATATGTTTTGTTTATTGTTCTGTGCTTTTGGCATTTTCGGAGCTTCATGTGGAATGTGGATTTGTACCCGAATGTCAGATTTTATCTAATTGGTCTCCACAGTTTACTTGATTTTAAATTCAGGTCTTTATAGTTCGTTCTTGGTTTCTATTCTGGATGATTAAGATATAAAGATGAGCATTTCTGAGACCTTCTTTTTGTTGGTTTTTAGCAAATTTGGTGGGTTTTTTTTTCTTTTTTATTTTTAGCTTGTAATCATAATGTTAACGTATTCTGGAGCTAAACTTGTTAATCATAGCGTTGAGGAAAACCACGGGGCGGTGGGGTGGGGTGGGATGCCGCGGGCGGTGGTGTATTTTTGGGCTCCTACAGTTATTTGGTGTTCATTATGTTTGTGGTGACAAGAAATCAAAGATTGGAGAGTACCAAGAATTCTTCTTTTTTTCCTGAAAAGAATTATAAAAAGAATCAGAAAGCATGTTTTAATTTACCTTATGACACACCATGTACTTTGCCTTTGCTAAATTTTGATATGGATGACAGAGCTCAATTTGACGAGTCTTTTCTCTTGACATAAACCAACATGGTATGACTTCAGGATCATAAATCTTTTGGATGCTTAGTTTAGTCATGGTTTTCTAAGTATACCATAGAGATGATTTTACACCAGATAGCGGAGACATTGATCTTGAGATATTATGCAGGTCACTATTTTCCTCTAAGAGATTTGATCTACTGAAAATGGCAGCAACTGCGGCCTCCGGCCTGCAATTGGCAACAACAAGGCCCTACTTTTCCTCTTGTCACAGAGTTGTCAAAGCAGGTGCGGCTATTATTGGTGCTAACTCTAGGGAAGCATCGTGGACTAAGCTTGCCAGTGCTTCTCATATATCCTCCATACAACCTTTCCGACGGCAGAATTTCATGTCATGTTCAGTTAAATTCAATAGGATTTCCACAAAAGCAATGTCTGAATCTATTGAAAGTGAGAGAGTGTCTGGACTGCCTATTGATTTGAGAGGTACTTTAGTCTTTTCTTCTTTTTGTTGTAGAATTTTTTTTGTTTGTTTCATTATTTTTAAGATGTTAAGAGGTCTTTGCTTAAATTTTTCATTTTCATTTTAACTTCAATCCTCACCTGCATCGTCTTATGTTAATAAAAAAAGATGAAGTTAGAAGAATTTACATTTTAGCAATGCATCATGCATATATTCTCTATTTAAAATTTTTTGTTAGTCTGCTTCCTGGCCCCCTTACCTTAATTCAATATTTGTTGGGTTTTCAATGGTTATAGCATAGTGATCTGTTGATGAAGATGGTCCTTGATTTATGAATCCATTTCAAGACACCATTTTACCAAAACTCTTTTCACATGGTAGAATGTATTAGAGTGATTCTCTGAGTAGTTAGTGTTAGGACTTTTTGTCTGAATTGTTACTATATAATGAGGGCCTTTGACTTCCCATCCTTTTAATGCATCCAGTGTAAATATATTATTAGGTAAAACTAAAAATTACTATGTAGGTAAACGGGCTTTTATTGCTGGCGTGGCTGATGATAATGGGTATGGTTGGGCAATAGCAAAATCTCTTGCTGCTGCAGGTGCTGAAATTCTGGTTGGAACATGGGTGCCTGTAAGTAAATCATGGTTCTTTCTTTTTTCACAATAATTCTGTCCCTGGTCTCTGAGATTTCTTGGGCTATGTAAAACTATTCTGTTATTGACTAGGAAGCTGCTTTTGTAGGCCTTAAACATTTTTGAAACCAGCTTGCGACGAGGGAAGTTTGATGAATCACGAGTGTAAGATTCTACAACATATATAAGTTGCAATTTTAATGGGCAAATTTTCATAAATAGTATCAACTGATCAACAATGTGATATTTCAGGTTGCCAGATGGTTCTTTGATGGAGATCAACAAAATATATCCCCTTGATGCAGTGTTTGACAACCCTGAGGATGTGCCTGAAGATGTAATGGAGAAGAATAATTCAGTTTTTTGAATTATATGTAAAAATGTTCTAAATTGTTAGTAACTATCTTCATGTTTTAATGTTACTTTGTACAGGTGAAAATGAACAAGCGCTATGCAGGATCATCTAATTGGACTGTTCAGGTATAGCTCATAACCTTCCTTTTCTTCTGATTTATACTGACATGCTTCACATTGAAGACCTTTTCAATACCCCACCCCTCCTGCACTTATTCTCTCTTTCCATTTTGAATTTAAGAAAAATGTTTTTGAATTGTGCTTGATGTTATACTGACAATTAAAATTTTTTCTCTTTTTTTTCCTTCAGCCTTCATTTCAGTGGCTGCATCTTGATCTGCAGCTTTGGACATAATCAAACCTAAAATATTAAAAATTCCATTGGTCATCTTGGTTGATGTGTCAAAGTGTTTAGTGTCCTTGATTTGAACTTTTTGCTATTCACCTAGAGGCTTGCGATGTGTGATCTGTCAGCCTCTAGGAGTCAAGGACTGTATGATCTAAGCCACACTGCTTCCCTCACTTCTTGATAATGCATAACCAACTAGGGACGCTCACAATTATAATATCAATGTTTCCTGACTGAAATGATGGTTTTGGTTCACTATCTGAAGACATTGATTAAACAGAAGTTTGAAGAGGAGAGAGAGAAGGGGGAGATGTGAATGCAAATCTTAAGTTAGTATTTGTCATAGTTGTCAGAAGCATGCCTAGGGGCCTAATAAGGCCCTTGTAATGCAGCCTACGGGAGGCTGAGGTTAGATGCAGAGTCTTGCACCTTAAGGGCCTAATGGATTCTTGGATATATATGATACAATAAGATCATCACATATTTCTATCTGTTGCCTCTCTCCCTTAATATGTGTCGGTGTCGCTCTCCTTCTGGCTTCAGCAACTTGACATAGCAAATGTGTCTCAAACCTAGACCAATTCTCATTAATGTGCCACTTAAACTACTGCAAAACCTCTTTGCATTTGATATCTCATTGCATTTTTTTTTATATATTACCATCCGTTTGGCTTACTGGTGATATTTTGAACGTAAAACTAAACCAAACCCTAAAATAAAAAAATGTGAGCCGAAACTGTAATGATAAGTTCAGCTTCTTTTTTTTTTTTTTTTTTTTTTTTTTAAGTTTTTCTTTCACCACCTATTACCTCAATTTCTATCTTGTCACCCTGCCCGCATTTACTTTTGCCAGAATAGCAAATGTTGTTTCATTTTGTAGATAAGTGTAGCTCACTGACTATCTAGTCAGTCTGCCCACTTTATAGTAATGGTAACTCAATTGCAAATAGGTAAATAATTCAGTCAATCATCCTTATTTTATCCTGTTATCATTTGTTGAAAGAAAGGGTTTGCTTTGTAATCATTTGCTTTCTGGCTTGCCAAGCATCAAAATCTTCAAACCCTAATTCTGGATCCGTTTTCAGTTTCTGATTGATTGACCAATCTGATTTTTGTTTGTTTGATTATATGCCCTGAAAACATTTCATTATAGTTCAAGTGCTTTTTGTACTAAGCACCATGCCTCAAGATAACGATCAGGAATATTTCAGAAAAGCTTTTAATATTCGAATTTGGCAAGCTTGGAATTTTGTGGAACCAGCCTTAAAGTGTTTCAAGTGGTAAACTAGGTGAAAGATTTAGGGGTAGCTCTTGACATTTATGTGATCAATTGTCTTGCAGGAAGTTGCTGAGTCTGTCAAACAGGACTTTGGCAGTATTGACATCCTTGTGCATTCACTTGCTAATGGGCCAGAGGTATTTAGTTTCTGATAATGAATTTCTCTATCATTTCTAGATGACAATAAATCATCTCTCTAATAGGTCAGTAAACCTCTATTGGACACATCAAGGAAAGGATATCTTGCAGCTGTATCTGCATCAAGTTATTCGTATGTTTCTTTGCTCAAGCATTTCCTACCAATAATGAATCCAGGCATGCCCTATCTGCTTGTCAATCTCACAGCAGTTTGAATTTGTCCCCAATTTTTGTACAAGGCATGTCTATATCATCTAAAGAATGCTGCTGATACAGGTGGTTCTTCAATTTCTCTTACATACATTGCTTCTGAGAGGATCATTCCAGGGTATGTTTTTCATGCCTTTTTTACTCTGGCTTCTAATGTCACTGGAATCCTGGATTATCACTTCCCATAGGTTATGGTTCCTAAATTTTGTCATATGCAGATATGGAGGAGGTATGAGTTCTGCCAAAGCTGCACTTGAGAGTGACACAAGAGTGAGTATTTCCCTCTTTCCTGCCTGTGTCTCATGAAGTCATGATTGCACTTCTTTATATATGATTTTGGCATATTTCTGTTCAGGTACTTGCTTTTGAAGCAGGAAGGAAACACAAAATTAGAGTCAACACAATATCTGCTGGTATCTTGCTCTTCAATTTTCTATTATTATCTTTTCAATTGCATCCAATGGAATAATTTGATAGGCCTCTGCATTTGTTTTTCATCCTTGAACCATAGGAGGATATTGCACCAATGGTCTTGATGTGACAATGTACCAACCTCTTCGAATGTCAACCTGTTTTATTGTGTACATCTTTCTGAATGACTCCATTGGATTAGGGTATATAGTTCAAATGAGGATTTGTTTCTCTCCTGTGAAATCCCATAGGACTCTCTGCCTATCGCAACTTTAGATTGCTTTATATCAGTATCTATTTCTTTAGTTAAAATTGTTAATATTTTCATTCATCTACACACATAACCTTGTGGTTAATGCACCTCTCAATTTGTGCAAGATCTTAAGTTTTTGAGTCCTCTCTCCCTCTCCTTTGTCAATAATAATAAAAGGTAAAAAAAAAAAAAAAATGCTAATACATTTTTCAAGAGCTTCAGAGCCCTTCATATGGATACCACGTTGAACATCGCTAGGCTTATCAAATTCCAGCTTATTCTGCTGTAAATGGGTGCCCTACTGTGCTACTAATATATAGTTAAAGCAGAAAAAGTTTCTGTTAAATTTTGAACAGAGTGCTAGACAAATTACATTTTAATACTATGCTAATATAAATGATTGAGTTGCTTTACATATCAAGATGACTAGCCACTTCAGTATTGCAACCTAACCATTTATATTTTGCCCTTTTATTTCATAGATTTCCAATGTGGGATTCCCAACAGTTTCCACAGGATTATGGTTTCAAATTATGTGTAATTTTCATGCATTGGGCCCACATGTACAATAATCAGAATTGAAACCTACCTTCTCTCTCTCTTCCCCTTCCCCCGCACCCCAACAAACAAAAAAAAGTAAGATTGTCTTTTTTACCCATTTCTTGTTAAGCGCATTGTCTTTCAAGTTAATTCTACTTGAGATCTTGACTTTTTTTATGTCTATGGATTCATTACCATGTGCAATAGTTCAAAGTGTCTTCTTATTGACTTGCAGGTCCACTAAGAAGCCGAGCTGCAAAAGCAATTGGATTTATTGATACAATGATTGAGTACTCATTAGCCAATGCTCCCCTGCAAAAGGAACTATCTGCAGGTTATGCATACTTCTTCACTCATTGGTTTTATAATTTTTTTTTTTTATTCTATTGGTAACAGTTAGCTGAAATTTGTGGAACAGATGAGGTGGGGAACACTGCTGCCTTCTTAGCATCGCCTCTGGCTTCTGCCATCACTGGCGCTCTTATATATGTTGACAATGGCCTCAATGCAATGGGCATCGGCCTTGACAGTCCAATACTGAAAGACCTTGACATCCCCAAAGACAAGCACTAGAGGATACTGCAGGTGGGTTCTTAGCGAGTGAAACTTGAGCTTTAGTTAGTGCTGCGATTTTCCCTCCCTTGTTCCTTTATCCCTTCATTGGCATTGCCCTAAAAGAGCTTGGCCAGCGGCAATTCTTTTTGAGATCTTCTCTTAAAAGGAACCTGATTAATCTGAATCAGAATTTCTTGCAGGTGTTTCACATTCCTTTGTGGCAATGTTTATATTGCAACTTTTTTTTTTAGACTGTTGATGTTAACATTGAGATTATTTATACGAGTGAGTTTTACCTATACATGGGTGTATACACCCAACCAATCTATATATGCAATATTGTATTTGTATAAAATCATGGTAGGGCTTACTTAAAAATATAGTTTATTAACTTTCTATTAATTGAGTGTATATGCATCCGGGTGCGTACAAGAATTTTCCTTATGCAACAACGGGTAGAGAGATTGGGAGAGTGAGACTCCAACTTGAGTCTGCCAGGTAATTGATATTCCTTTAGCCACTGGACCAGGTTAGGTTAAATTACAATGGTACATGTTTCTCCAATGGTGATTGATATGTCTTTAACAACCGAACCAAGTTAGGTTAAGTTAAAATGATAATTGTTATTCCAATGATAATAGGTTTGATTATGGGATTGGGTTGGAATGTAATGCGTCTTTCTCTCCTCTTGGAAATTACAATTAGGACCTTTGCATTTGCTGATTTGTAAAATGGGCAACTTAAAAGTAGGAAAGGCAATGGGATGAAATTTTTGTAACTTGCATCCCCACCCCTATTATTTCCGTCATCGTCCCAGTTATTTTATTTGCAAATAAAAAAAAATCAATAAATTTATTTTAATAATATTAGATTCATATCTATACAATTTTGAATTTGACTTTTGCGTAAATTTTTTATTTTAATAATATAATTTAATATATATTTTTATATTTTATAATCATATTATAAAATTTAGTTGATGATAAAATTTTTAAGTAATTATAATTTTACTTCAAGTGTTAATAAATAAATGGGTTGATTAATAAATTATTTTTATTATTTTTTAAATAAATTGACATATAACAAGAAAATAATAAAGATAGTTTATATATGTGCGTCGGATTTTTGAAATAACACTATTAAAACTTTTAGACCTTAAATATTAGAAATTTTTTTAAAAATAAAATTGCTTTTATAAATAATTTTTAATAATATTATATATTAATATAATTTTTTTAAAAAATTATTAAACTATAAAAATTGAAGAAATTTTAATTTCATGAGATTTACTAATAATTATATATCAAAATATTATTTAATTGCCATTTCATACTATATGAAATTATGGTTCTATTATACAATTTCTACCACGACATTCAACCCCATGTTTCTCTCTCTGTAAGTTTCTCTCGTTCAAAGTCCTAGAATCCTTCCACTTCTTTCCTTCAGGGGCAGTTGAGGGCCTTTGGCTTGGAAAAACCACCTATCACTTCAATTTCTTTTTAGTTTTTTATTTTTTTTCTTTTTTTTTTTTACAAAAGGATAAGAATCCTGACATCGTAGTCACAGTCATAACATTCGTAGGACTTCCAAGCATACTCCAAGTTCCTATCAAATACAACTCTCCAATCCTAATATGAATCTATACTAAAACCTATATAAAAGCCATTAGTATGTACTTGAATATCTTAATTATTCTCACCCATTCAGAAAAAAAAAAAAATACTGCAGTAATTTATTTATTTTCATTAAAAACAATAATTATACATTCTAAAGAAAAATTAAATTATAAGCAAACATAATAATATTATATTTCTTAAATTGCTTTTTTAAGATATGAAATATTGAATTCCAACATCCAAATACCCCAACTTCATATGAGAGCTACAATTTTCTAAATATGGTGTAATGTAAAATGGTTTATAATCCTTCCTTTCTTCTTTTACCATGGCTGGCTTTAAATCCTACAACTTAATCTTCAGAATCCAAAGATGTTCGACTTGCCTTCCCTTTGGATTGAGTGGAAAATGGTCTAATAATATATGGTATTGTATGATACTGTATGGTATAATACAATAATTATTCTTAATATGTTTGAAAAGATGATGTAGTAAATTATGGGTTAATAACTTTTTCTTATTTGATTTTATAATATGGTAAAATAAAATAAAAATATTACTAAAATATTTTTTACCTGTTTTAAGTATATAAATAATTTAGAGTATATATTTTTAAATAAAATATTAATTTATAAATAATTACTCATAACAGTAATTAAAAGCATAATGTATTAAACTTGATAATTTGTATTTGTATGATTAAAACCATAATATGGGCAATTTTGAAAAAAAATGAGTGAAAAATTTGGTGATTTCAAAAACTTGACAAATCTCATGGTTTTTAAACCATGGAATACCATAGCCATGACTTGCCATTCTTCCCGAACACAACTGAGAATCATATCCTACATTAATAAACCATGGCTTACCATGATCCTAACAGGGGTTTAAGAGAGAAAATGTAATATAAAACTAGCAATAATTTGAGTGTGATTAACTTGTATGATATTTTCCTCTTCATTTCTGCCTCTATTATCAGTTAAACCACATTATACCAACCAAATTCAAATATACTAGCTAAACATTTACGGTATAAACTGATAAACAAGTCCTTCAGTGAGAGATACAAGCTCTTGACGATGATTTTGTAGCTCAACCTCTGCTTTCTGGCATTCAGAATCTACCTCTCGCAGTTGACATTCTAAAGAAGACTTCTGCTTCTCCAAAGAATTACACTGGTCCAGTGCCCTCAACGCTTCCTTTGCTTTGCATGCAATAGGTTGCAATTGCAGGCAATCCAACTTGAACCCAGCATTTGAAGCATCCACAATGTAAATCATTAGGTCCTCTAATTCTTTTATATTTAATGACTCCAAGTTTCTGTGCTTCATCAGGTACAATGCCTCTCCGAGTCCATTTAAAAGTGATGTTACCGTATCAGCATTCCGTATCTTGGAATCTCTCCAAAACTCACCCATTTTCAAATAAATGCATTCCAGGTAAGGGATAAGATGGTTTCGTACATAAAAACCATGAAAATCCACTTGCATTTTATAAGTTCCAATAATGTCTCCTGCAGATGTGCTTGCAACTTGAGGTGGCTGTGGAGAAATTTCAAATTCTGTTAGAGGAATTCCAATTTCAGTTGAAGGAAGAGTTGCACGCTCATCAGGCAAAACACCAGGAGAAGAAGTATGGGTAGGAGATGAATTTCTGAACTCCATTGAAGTACTTATACATGGAATAGGGGGCAAATTTCCAAACTCAGTTGAAGGAAAATTTGTGTCAAGAAGACTAGGTGAATTATCTTCCCCAAAAAAATTACTTATATCAAAATCAAATTCATCAATAGTGGGCCTCTCAATATTGCCAAATCCACTTCCTTCAGCCAGACCATAGCTTTCTTGCAAAATGCCAGCATTACCTTGACTCACTTTCCCCAAGTTAGCTCCACTGCTGTCAACGTCGTAATTTCCCTCAACTCCATAGCTTGACTCCACCATGTTAATACGAGAACAACTCTCATTAAACTGTCCTTCTGTCCTACGCCTCTGATAGGGAATATCATAAGTAAAGTCAACAGTATCATTTGGTTGCGCTAGCTCGCTCCTTTCACTTATTTGAGAGTTTGAAGCTAGTTCCAATTCCCATCTTGACACTCTTTCTGGAAGGAATGTTGAAGGTTCATCCCATTGAACCTAGCAGAGATAACCACAACAGAAAATATGAGAAAATTTTATCCTGAAATAAGTTGTAAGGATAATATTTTAATCAAACAAAAGATAAGTTGCAACAAACAAATAATAAAGTTGTTATATAACATAAAAAATTAAAGGTGTTGGACAATAGGCATGCATGTAGAAACCGTGATTAGTCCAAACCAACATAACTATTGAAGATAAACATGAACCTTTATGGATCTCCACTCAGAACCAGCCCATGACGATACATTATCTTGAGAACCAACAATATGGCCAGTGAATCTGCAATTGATAAACATAACTATTAACAAAAAGGTGTTTTCAGCTTCTAGAACAAAATATAGTTAAGGATAAGATGATACCTTTGTTCAAGAACTTCCTCACCCTCCAACCTCATTGAAAACCTAGTCCCAATGGGTAAGTTGAGATTTTGAGCTTCAAGGTACTTGTTGACATTTACCATGAACTCGGACTGGTTTTCTCTGAAAAAAAAGGAATTCTTTCTTAACAAAAGTACCAGTCTCTATTAAAAATGTAAGGAAAGCAAAAGACAAGTAGGCAAGTTGCGGTAATAAGGAAAAAGAATGAATTATAAATTTTTTGAATATGCTAAAGAACACCAAAAATCAATTAAAAGTATATTACAAACTGGAAAAGCTCTACTCAATAAGGAAGACCACTTGAACTTCACATGACAATTCATTGAAATACTATTGAAACAACAAACATACCACATTGGTAGTTGATGACACATTCACATAACAGTGACATCTCAAGTCAAGAGGGATTTCAAAAAATGATAAAAAAAGTCTCTAAGTTACATTAACAATCCCAAATGAGACCACCTTATATTTGGAAGATACCTTCATGACAAAGAAATCTTTGTATACAATTATTGGTTTTTTGTTATGTGCTTATTCTATCAAAAGCCACTAGACTCAAAATTTTGCTATTGTTTGAATGTTGCATGCAACTATAGATGAGAACACAAACTAAATTAACCAACCAAAGCGACAAAACCCAAACTTAGCTTGCTTTGCACAATTGAGTGAAGAACACAAAACCTAGGCTTGTAGATGAAATGAAAGGGAGTTCCAAACTTGATAGCCATAAAAGCACTAGACAAAGTTCCAACACACTTGTCTTTCAAAGATTTAACAGAAGGTGTGCCATTTGTGTCTTGCTTAATGAGCTTCTTTAATCCAACCAGAAGGGGTCCTGTTTCTCCCCTGGAAAGAGTACATCAACCAATAAATTTCACAATGGCATTTATTTAGAAAGAAACTACAAAGAAAGAAATAGAAAAGCAAAGTATAATAAACTTACCTTAAGAAGTTTAACACATCACCTTTGGCTAGCTTTTTTGAGCTAGCAAATGCCTTCCAGCCCTCTGTTAGCAAGTGTCGCTTAGGTGTGCCTGCAATTTATATTTCAAACCGCACTCTAACAATTATAATTATACAAAAAAGAACATTAGTACTAAAGAAAACAAAATCATATGGATCCTAAGCCATATGTATGCATAAAACACCAAATACTTGTATCACAAGTCTAAATTTAATCATATTGTATACATGTATTAAATCATAGATTCACAGTCTAGATGCAACTTGCAATAGCAGAAGACAAATGCTCCACAGAACTTGTTAGATTGAGAGTCTTTCCTTAGGAATTCTTCACAAGGAATCCCAATACTATGCTTCTTCCTTCGGGGTTTTTTTCTTCACTAATGAAGATAAGTTTTTTATTTCAATTTATATGTTTGTTAAAACATATAACTGCATGTGATTACATGCAACCGTTCGCCCTTTTTCAATTTTTTTTGTTCTTTATTATAATTATTTATCATACAAATAAATAATTATAATAGAAGATATGAATTTGGGTTGACCCATATGGGTGACCCGGACCCGAATTCCTTCAAGTACTATTATTTTGTATGCTTTGCAATCGGCCGAATGTTAATAAAAGCAACAAAATGACATCAAAACCCCTTAAGAACAAAGAGAAGAAAATTAATAATTAATTTCATAGCAAATGGATCACAACATATTGGTTAATTTCACCCAAAAACTTCTTCTCAACAAAAATGCATGCTGCAGTATAGAAAAAAATAGCAGAAGCCTTCCAAAAACACTTAAAAACATTTTTCTGAAGAACTTGAATATTGGATACCAAAATGTGAGTCATGTTTGGAAAACAACATAATGAAAGAACTTTTTTTTTTTTTTTTGGATAACATGAACAATATTAGAGAAAGAAGAGGTCTCCTATGATCCCTCAAACATATTACCTCTTTGATTGTGTTAGTTATGCATTACCTACCCAACCACCACAGTCTAAAGAAAGTAATGTGCACATATTCAAGTGGAAGTCAACAATGCTAAACAGAACAGTACAGCCAAGCACTAGAACAGAAAACCAACACAGATAGCAAAAGTCAGTATGTCACAAACCACCAAGTTCATTTGTATTTTGATTTGGTGTGAACATCCAATACTTCCCTCCTAAAAGTGCTAAGCGCATTAATAGAAGGTAAAAGAGATGACACAAAAGAAATTAATGGACAAGAAGATAAGTATCAATCCAATATCAATAGCTTAAATTAGCAGGTGTTACGGATTACAGAGCCAAGCAGCACAATTGCAAAATCATATGTAGTAGAATAAAAGCAAACAAAAATACACTTCCACTAGTGCAGTTAACTGATTGCCAGTTTGGATAAATATAATTAAGAATCATTTATAAAATATTTACCCCTAAAAACATGTTTGAAGCGCCAATTATTTCCTTGCAGATCAGTTGCATCCAAGTACTGATAAGGTACCTCCTCGGACAGTTCCTGAGTAGAAAGAAATCAAAAATACATTTAATATATAAATAGGTAAGCTAATTATTTCCTTGCAGGTCAGTTCCAAATAAGTCCTGACAATGTACCTCCTGGGGCATTTTGTGAGAAGAAAAGAAAGCAAAAATATGGTTAACACATAAATAGGTAATTGTGCTGTACACAACAGAAATGAGATCAATAATTAAAATATCGATGCTAACCAATGGAGGTAGACAGTTCTCCGCGTCATGCCTGTTAATATATAAACTACCATGGTTGCTTATGTCTGAAGCAGTAAGTGTTCTATGAAATGAATGAACCAAGAGTTGAGGATTTGGGCTAGTGAACTTTCTTTGCTGATTCATAGAGAGAAAAAAAATCAACAAGGCAAGTGAAGGGGTAAAGAAGAGAAAGGGGGAAAAATGAAAAATGAAAATGAAGTTGTAAATTTGTTTGCAAAAAGAGGATGGCTTACATTTTTCACATGAACCAATGTTATTTCTACAGAAATTTGGTCTGTTTCAGGTTCAGCCTACAGTTCATGGTGTATATGCTACATAAGCCAATATCATATAAATTGCAAAAACACAAATTATCTATTTCATGTGCAACAAGGGAACAATATCAATATGCATAAAAGACAAAAAAAAAAAGGAGTAATATAATCATGTCATAACCCACCATATGATAAACATTCATCACTTCACAAAGAATTTTGGACGGAAGTTCAAATGGAAGCTCTAGCTCCCGAACCATTGGACCTCCAAGCTATATAAACAATTAATATGATATATTGTAAGACAAAAGACAATACAAAATAACATAGATAGAAATTCCTAAAACCTTCAATTAAGATTAAAGAATGACATTTTACCAGAAGCTACATAAATGTTTTCATGTTGATTGATGTACTATCAAATTCAACATACCTTTTCTATGTGACCTTCTGGAAAATAATAAAATTGTTCCCCTCTACAAGGAAGGGTGCCACCAGCACAGATATCCAGTAGTTTCTTTTTTAGAGCATCACCATAGTTTGCTATGAACAGAAGCTAAATAATTAGACTTCATAAGATCAGAAGGAACTGGCAGATCCACATAACAAAAATAGGTTATTGAGGAGGAATATTAAAATACAAATAACAATGTGATTAAGAATGATATTTTTACACTCATTTAGCCTTCTATAACTCAATCATAACACATTTTTACTTAAATTCTCTTCATCGAAGTGCATTGACAACCAAAGGCAACAAAATTTGTAGTTATTTGAATACCAAACATCAAGTAAACATCACAAATTTAGAAGAAAAAAAAAAGAGCAATATTATAATTACAACTAAACAATGTGATGAAAGGAAGAAACTTTTGGACAAACTATTTAGCCTGCTATAACTCATTCATATTCTATCCTTCCAACCAAAACAAATTTGTACTTGAATTCACTTCATTGAAGTACAATGGTTACCAAAAGCAACAAAAGTGTTTTATTTGCATCAATGCATTAAGTAATCCTCACAAATTCAGAAAAATAAAAATATTCTCTTTAGGAATTAGAAATATATCCCTTAGTCTATAAATGATTACAAATGCCAATGTCACAACCAATTCAGTACCCATTTAGCATTCTAACCACATTTTAGACAAATCTGCCACAAACTTGTACTATTCACAGAAGTATAGGAGTTGCGTTAAAACAACCATGTGGGCATGCTACAGTGGAATAATCCATAGTCGAGATGGCCAAAATGTTATGGATATCCTCCTGTGTGGATTAAGCTCAAACCACCATGTGGGTGTCCTGCTAACAAAATCAGAAGTAAAGACACTTTCCAATTAATTATAGTCAAATAGTCAATCAATATCCTGCATTTGAGCATAGTATATTCATAGTAAAGACACTGTCCAATTAATTATATACTTACTTTCCAAACCCATTAATAATCATGCATTTACTACTAGTCTACTAATAATGGTTATGCAGACTGGCTCCATATTGGCTAATTTCTATTTCTGATTTTCTTTTCCTGATCGCAGAACAAGTGCTTTCTCTTTTCTTCCTTTAAAAAGTAAAAGAAAAATCCCAACTTTACAAACCTTCAGGGATCTAAATCCCCCCTACCCCTTCTGCAGCATAATTTAGCTCTTTTTTTTTTGTTTTTTTTCTCTCTCAAAGCCAGCAAATAAAAAGTAGCACTAATTGAAGCTTAAATGCCATAAAAAGGTTTCATTTTCTCTGTTATCAAAACATTTATAGAAACAGATAAATACCTTGTTGTTGAAACTTTGCATGGTAAGATCCAAGCGAACAACAGAAGTAGAACTGATAGATTATCGATTCAAATCAGGCCCAGATCACTTCAGGTGATAGTAATGAATTCTCTTTCCAAAAAAAACAGAAAAGAAGGTAGGGATTTTCTTGCTTTATTCACTTACCATTCTCATGCTGGAGTTGACACACGAAGACCAGCATGTCCCCCCTATCAGAAAATGGACCTGCCTTTTAAGAAAGTTTTCTTTTTTTTTGTTATTTTTTGCTACATTCTTTTTGGGAAAAGTTTCAACTAGTGTCTGGGGATTATACAATGAATTGAATTAATTTTCTTTTAATTGAATATATATATATATATATATATAATATTTTATGTTGATATATTATGACATTTAAATATAAATATAAAATTGTATGTATTTAAATTAACTTCATTTTTATCTGTATGCCACTCGCGCAAAAAATAAAAGGGAGGCTCCATGAGTGGGAAGATGGAGTGTGATTTGTTTAGGGGAAAAAATGAAAATTCTGTTGCCCAAAAAATGACAAGGCCACATCCCTTCAATTAATTACCTGATTCGGTAAATGCCCAAACAATTCTAACTTCACCCATCAAATTTTCCTCTAAAAAAGTTGGGGCCAAATATCAATTCACTTTGCTTCTGTTTCTATTAAAACAAAATCATCATAAAATCTCTCATTTTAGAGTGATTGTTTAATGCATTTATGCATATATTTAATATACTTTAAAAAATTATGTAATAATTTAAGTTTGACTCCATTTTTAAGGTAATTTTTTTTATATCATGCATTCCACATTTTTTGTATTTATGATTTAATATTTTTATATATAATTTTTTATTAATTTTTTTATTTAATATAATATTATTATAATATATTATTATCACTATGAAAATATAACAATGGCAAAATGCCTTTTTTTTTTCACAAGGTAACTGTAACACCCCTGATTTTTTATATATTATTATTGGGCTTCGTGTAGGTATCCTCAATTCGCGGGAATTCGACAGTTGTCCGGATCTGTGAATTTAACAGACTTTGGAAAAGTCTCCGAATTAGATTGAGATTTTGGCTACCCCACCATTGTTAGGCATCCGAGCACGTTCCCGAAGTCGGAATCGGCAAAGGTAAACCCGAACCTTGCTTTTTCATAATTTTCTAGTGCTTAAATAGGATTAAAAATCCATAAAATATTCGTGGTAGCTTAGAAAATTACGATTCTTTTTGCAATAGCTTAGTAATATTTCTAAGGACACAAGCGAGTTTTATAATTTTTAGAGCTTATTTGAGCAGTTTTTGCAAAAATGATCAATTATAAGGACTAAATTGAAATTTTACATATTGTGATGGATGATTGATTTGATGGGCCCAGGAGGGGCTGTGTGATGTGATTGAGTTGTGGATATATGGATTGTGGATATAGAAGTGTGTTTTGAGCCCTTTTACAGGTTGGGTAGGTCCTAGGTATAGGGGAGACTCTGCCGGATTTTCGGCATGACTTAGGACGTATTGGGTCTTTTCTTGATTTGTATTGAGTCATTTGTATTAAATGATTGTAATAAAATTGTCAGGTGAGATGACCTTCTTCCTCCGCCCGCCTCAGTGACCACCGTCAAGTCTGTGAGTAAAATATTAATTTTAATTGTAATTTCGATATTATTATATGTTCAACATGCCCATGCATCACTTATATGCATATATTTATGTAGTTAAACTCTAGGCACGATTTATGATGCATTGATAAATGTTAAAGTGCCATGATGTTGTTGTGGTAATTTGGAGCAGTGTGCGTGCGTTGGCGTGCGTGTGATGTGGTGTGGACTATGGATAGGACGGGTAGTCACGGCTTGAGTTCTTCGCTGGGACCCGATCCTTCGAAGGGTAGTCACGGCTTGAGTTCTTCGCTGGGACCCTCGATTTGGTTTATTAAGCGAAAGTCCGGCTTGAGTTCTTCGCTGGCACCAGGTTGGATTTAAGAGAGCTGTATAGGGGATCAGCTCCCATATGTTATGATTGATGCTACAGGGTGCGTGAGTGCTCCAAATTACCTTTTTGATGTTATGATGTGAAAATGATGTGGATGTTGCATTTCACTCTACATGGTGCATTAGTTTTAGATAGTTATAGAGATTATGGTTAAAATTGATATTTTACTCTCTGAGTCGAACGCTCACTCCTGTTCAATATTTTTTTCAGGCTACAGGAGGATTTTATTTTGGTTAACCTACTTTTCTCCTTCGCAGGTTGTTTATCAATATTTGTGTAATTTTATTTACTCCTAGAATTTCCGCATGTGTTAGAAGTATTTATTTGATTATGGTCTGTAATATTATTATCATGTTGGACCTGTAAACGTATAATGATATGCATGTTTGATGGATTGGATGAGGGAGCTGAGCTCCCATTTATTTTTATGAGGATATGAGTATGTGGAGGGTGAGCTGAGCTCCCCAATTGAGTATTTATCATGTTTACAGGTCGGGTGAGTCGAAAACTCCCCGTTGGAAAGTCCATTTTATGGCCGGACTCTGTCCGTTTGTTTTCTTGATATTGGGCCCAAATGGGCCTTAGAGTTGGGTTAATGAACAGTTAGGCTTACTACGGGCCTCGGGGCTTTAGGGTGGCCCGTGTCCTAGTCTTGGTCCGGCCCATAGGTTGGGTCGTGACAAATGTGGTATCGAGCTTAGGCTCAGATTCATAGGGAAAAATCATCTAAGTGTTGGGAAGAGTCTACTAGGAGTCACATGCGGAGTATAGGATTCTATTTCGTCTTTTCCTGTAATTCTTTGTTTCTAGATTCTACGTTATACCTCGGGAAATATAAGATTACCTCAGTTAGTGTCTTGATTTTCGTGGAGTACATAGAAATGTGAAATAGAGTTAGTAGATATGTGAGGTCTATCATGAGGATACGTACTCCAAGAAATATTATATTTTTGTCAGTATGGGTTTAAATGGTGTGCCCATTTCGTGTAAGGCACGAGTACATAAAAGTGAGTCTTAAAAGTACAGTTGCCCTAGATAAGGATGAGGATGCCACTCTTGGCGGTCATCGATAGATGACCCAATCGAGAATAAGTTTGTGATAATAGAAGATTCGGAGAGATAAGAAATTAGGAGACCTAGTGCATCGGGGCGTATCGTAGTAACTATACAATGTTCTCGATGTCCGCTCTGTAGTGCAGATTCTGATTACCAACATGAGATTATTGTGTAGAGTGCGTGCATCCCCATGGTGCTCCATAATGAGGGTGTTTGAGATGGCTTCTGTTTTGGTACGCTTATGCGAGCAGTTACTGTATTTGCAGAGGAGTTGGGAACTCTTGGTTAAGAGTCTAGAGTTAGAATATTGAAAGGTCACAGTTGGGTGATAACTAGAGTCAGTGACTCAGTTACCCCAGCATGAGCTAGAGTTACATCAAGAGTTGCCATCAGACCAGAGGTTTCGGACTAGTTGCAAAGTAAAGGTGACACTTATAGAGTGAGAATAGTATACCTTGTGTGTATCAGTATGGAATAAAGTACAACTCTACTACCTAGAGAAGGTCGAAACTATGAATTGATGATTTATAGAGCTATGATATGATAAAAGAGTCATTAACTTGACATGGTTCTGGCAAGGTGGTAGATGTAGTACCTTTGTTGCAGCAAGTTAGGATATAGTCCTATCTTTTCAGAATGGATCGAAGGTTATTACTGATAATGATGACTTATGGAATAGTGTCCCAGATGGGACTGTAGAGTGTGGTAGAGAGTAGTTGGCTCGAGTATCCTGGAGAGGATACAAGTTCCATTATAGGAATCATATATAATCAGATCATGATGGATGTAAATCCTTTGAATTGGATGACAGGTTTGGGTGCCCGGAATCTTAAGTTTTGGCTAGTTGAGTAAACATGAAAAATAATAATAATAATAATAATAATAATAATAATAATAATAATAATAATAATAATAATAATAATAATAAAATTACTGCAAAATTAGTTCTCGAGGTAGTAAGGGTATTATGTAAGCTAAAGGATAAGAATAGAGATCATACAATAAAAGTATGACTGTAATTTGCTGAGTTCCTTTTTAATTTCAAATTATTCAAAACAATAGTATAATCTAATTATAATAGTGTTAAGAGTAATAAATTAGCGAAGATAAATCACAGAAGGCCAATGGATAAAGAAAGTGCAGAATGAAAGTTTGGACAATTGATTGCAGATGCAATATAATCTAAATGCTAGTGGAAGTACTAGCTAGAGTGGTCAAAGGACCAAATCTGAGTAGCACAGACATATGATAACGCGATAGAGACTGAAAGATATAGTTATCAAGTACAGCTATTATGTTAGGAAAAAGAATGGAACCAGGGATAGAATAGTCAAGTTCTATTTTGGGTAAGACAAAGGAAATAAATGAAAGGACAACCTAAAGAGCGCATAATAAAAGGAACAAAGTTAAGATATAGGATAGGCTAAGTGTTATTCTTGGCAAGGAGAATGACAAGGATGGAAAACCCAAAATGGGACCACATTAGTGAGAAAAGTGATGGAGGTATGGAATACAATAATAATGAGTAAATGTTAGAAGGTGTGCGATGGTATTGCGGACTACCTAAATAGGTAGAGAAAGAGAAGTTAGTAAGCAGTAAGTTGAATAAAAGTCAGTCTAAGGGATCAAATAGGTATGATGAGAGGAAAAGAATGATAGATAATGACACATAGGTTTTAGGTTAGACTTTTGAGATAGTGAGAAGGTAGTTAGAGGTTCGTTATGAATGTCAGGCAAACATTTTTAGTGTGATCAATAGAATCACTTTGTAGTGAAGCAATAACGACAGGACAATAGTAGGGGTAGAACGAAAAGTGACAAGTCTGGATGGTTATAAATCACTAGAAAGTTCAAGGATCAAATTAATGACCCTAGATAAGGGTGGAATTAGTGTTGGAAGAATTTATTAGTGAGAGAAATCTTTCAGGAATCAACAAAAGTTAAGGGCACAATAAAAACGATGATAGATATGAATCATAGGTCGAGTATAAGTAAAGTTAATAAATTATAAAATATTATGTCAAGAAGGAAAATGGTACGGTAAAGGGTTCATGCAGATGATACCTTATAGGTAGAGTATAATTGTGCTAGGAGATGATGAAATTTGGAGAGAAAGACCAAGAAACTTAGGTGAAACGTTATAATATGACAATCGGGTGTAGTTGAATATAAGAGGATATTTTCTTTCTTTTCAAGTTTAGCTTGTGCTTTTGGTTCTAGAAGGTTATATAAGGAACAGAAACTGAGTCAAGAAGACCTAGTTATTGAGAGTTTGGTAGGCACAAATTCATACATAATTTCCTGATATGAGAATGACAGTAAATGCATACCTAGTATTAAGTATGAAAGGACAAACAGAGTAATGACAGGAGTTAAATTGAGTTAGCTACTAAGGCTTGCAACTGTTTTAAACTATGAGCTAGAGGAAATACTAATTGTGGATGAGTTTCAATAGATGAAATTATTGCTAATGGGTAATTTGAGGTTGAAGTTTGGAAAGTTGTGGGCAATATATGTGATTATATTAAAGAGAATAAACACGTGAAGTATCTTATTTAGAATTAAGGCATGACACACATTTCCCACAGCCGTGTTAGTTCAGATGGAACTTATAATTTCTGGAGCTCCTATCCATCCAGGATGAGCAATTTCCTACTAAGGCTGGTAGGGAATGATAATGTTCTGATAGTTAAGTTGGGAAAGGGGTTACAAAAACGAATTTTCTATGGTTAATTATAAGTGTTACAAAAGGTGAAGAATGTGCTGGCAGGAGTAAGCCGTAAGGTTAGAATTTTCGAAGTAATGAAACTAGTAATCAAGATAAGACTAAGAAATAAAAAGAAAGTTAAAGTTGATGATGGGATAGACGTCTTTGAAGGAAAAGGTGTAAGGATGAGATAGGACTAAAATTAAGGAATAAGTACAGCAGATTGAAAAGATACCAACAATACCAAAAATAGGAAAAGGGAAGTGGATAAGATGCAAAGGACAGGAAGAGAGCTCGATAGAGTCAGTTATAATGACGAGGATAAGGAGTGTCTAACCACTGCCCCTGTGTTAACACTACCTATGAGCGGTGAAGGATACACCGTGTACTGTGACGCCTCTAGAGTTGGCCTAGGGTGTGTTTTGATGCGGAATGGAAAAGTAGTGGCTTATGCTTCAAGGCAGCTGAAGAGGCATGAGCAGAACTATCCCACCCATGATTTGGAAATGGCGGTTGTAGTCTTTGCACTAAAAATCTGGAGACACTACCTGTATGGTGAAGTGTGCGAGATATATACCGACCATAAGAGTTTGAAGTACATCTTCCAACAGAGGGATTTAAACTTGAGACAGAGGAGATGGATGGAGCTTCTGGAAGACTATGATTGCATCATCCAGTACCACCCTGGGAATGCCAATGTAGTAGCAGATGCTTTAAGCAGAAAATCTTCTGGCAGTTTGGCGCACATTTCAGCAGAGAAGAGACCATTGATTCAGGAAGTACATGAGTTGATGGATCAAGGTTTAATCCTAGATCTTTCAGATGAGGAGGTATTGTTGGCTCATTTTTCAGTGAGGCCAGACTTGCGGGACAGAGTTAGAGTTTCCTAGCACAGAGACCAACAATTAATGAAGATCCTAGAAAGAGTACAGCAAGGTGAAGGTGGTGAGTTTGGATTTGCCAATGATGGTGCCCTAGTGCAAGGTTCTAGGATATGTGTGCTCGATGTGGACAATCTCAGAGATGAAATCATGCGAGAGGCACACTATACACTGTACAATGTCCACCCAGGTTCCACCAAGATGTACCATGATGTGAAAGATAGCTATTGGTGGAATGGCATGAAGAGAGACATAGCAGACTTTGTGTCCAAGTGCTTGACTTGTCAGAAGGTGAAGTTTGAACAAAGAGACCGTCAGGGAAGTTGCAAGAGCTCCCTATCCCAGAATGGAAGTGGGAAATGATTTCTATGGATTTTGTGACTGGGTTGCCTCGTACCACGCGAGGATATGATTCGATATGGGTAATTGTAGACCGCCTAACCAATCAGCTCATTTCTTGCCTGTGAAGACTACATATTACATTTGCACGACGCGACTCTATATTCGAGAAATCGTCAGATTGCATGGAGTTCCAGCTTCCATAATATCTGACAGAGGGCCCCAGTTCACTTCTCGATTTTGGAGAAAGTTGCAGGAGGCACTTGGCACACAGTTGAACTTCAGTACGGCTTTCCACCCTCAGACAGACGGACAGTCCGAAAGGACAATCCAAACACTGGAAGACATGCTTCGCATGAGTGTTTTGGATTTTGGAGGTCAATGGGATGATCAGCTAGCTTTGGTGGAGTTTGCCTACAACAACAGTTACCATTCCAGCATAGGGATGGTACCCTATGAGGCACTATATGGAAGAAAGTGTAGGTCTCCTCTGTGTTGGACAGAAATGGGAGAAGCGAAGGTGCATGATGTAGACCTAGTGCAGTACACTTCAGAGATAGTTCCTTTAATCAGGGAACGATTGAAAACAGCTTTCAGTAGGCAGAAGAGTTATGCAGACCCCAGACGGAGGGATATGGAGTTTGCAGTAGGCGACTATGTATTCCTGAAGGTTTCTCCTATGAAGGGAGTCATGAGATTTGGAAAGAAGGGCAAGTTGGCACCTCCGTATATTGGACCTTTTGAGGTTACTGATAGAGTTGGAGCAGTTGCCTACCGGTTGGAGCTACCACCCAACCTTTCTCACGTTCATCCCGTGTTTCACATCTCTATGCTCAGGAAATACATTCCAGATCCTTCTCATGTACTACAACCAGATGTAATAGAGCTAAAGGAGAACTTGACATTTGAGGAGCAACCTGTAGCCATAGTGGACTACCAAGTGAGACAGCTAAGATCAAAACAGATCCCTATGGTTAAGGTTTTGTGGAGGAGCCAGTCAGTGGAAGAGTGCACACAGGAGTCGAGCGGGACATGCGTACAAGTACCCTTATCTGCTCAATGTGTAATCATGTACTTTATTACGCCTTGTGTAAAATTCGAGGATGAATTTTTACGTAAGGGGAAGAATGTAACACCCGATTTTTATATATTATTATTGGGCTTCGTGTAGGTATCCTCAATTCGCGGGAATTCGGCGGTTGTCCGGATGCGTAATTTCCGGCGAACAGACCAGCTCTTTGGAAAAGTCTCGATTGGATCGAGATTTTGGCTACCCCCATTGTTAGGCATCGAGCACGTTCCCGAAGTCGGAATCGGCAAAGGTAAACCCGAACCTTGCTTTTTCGTAATTTTCTAGTGCTTAAATAGGATTAAAAATCCATAAAATATTCGTGGTAGCTTAGAAAATTACGATTCTTTTTGCAATAGCTTAGTAATATTTCTAAGGACCACGGGGCAGAGTTTTATAATTTTTAGAGCTTATTTGAGACGTTTTTGCAAAAAAGATCAATTATAATGACTAAATTGAAATTTTACATATTGTGATGGATGATTGATTTGATGGGCCTGGGAGGCTGTGATGTGATTGAGTTGTGGATATATGGATTGTGGATATAGAAGTGTGTTTTGAGCCCTTTTACAGGTTGGGTAGGTCCTAGGTATAAGGGAGACTCTGCCGGATTTTTGGCATGACTTAGGACGTATTGGGTCTTTTCTTGATTTGTATTGAGTCATTTGTATTAAATGATTGTAATAAAATTGTCAGGTGAGCCGGGACAGCCTTCTTCCTCCGCCCAGCCGCCTCAATGACCACCGTCAAGTCTATGAGTAAAATATTAATTTTAATTGTAATTTCGATATTATTATATGTTCAACATGCCCATGCATCACTTATATGCATATATTTATGTAGTTAAACTCTAGGCACGATTTATGATGCATTGATAAATGTTAAAGTGCCATGATGTTGTTGTGGTAATTTGGAGCAGTGTGCGTGCGTTGGCATGCGTGTGATGTGGTGTGGACTATGGATAGGACGGGTAGTCACGGCTTGAGTTCTTCGCTGGGACTCGATCCTTCGAGGGGTAGTCACGGCTTGAGTTCTTCGCTGGGACCCTCGATTTGGTTTATTAAGCGAAAGTCAGGCTTGAGTTCTTCACGGCACTGAGTTGGATTTAAGAGAGTCGATAGGGATCGGCTCCCATATGTTATGATTGATGCTACAGGGTGCGTGAGTGCTCCAAATTACCTTTTGATGTTATGATGTGAAAATGATGTGGATGTTGCATTTCACTCTACAGGTGCATTAGTTTTAGATAGTTATAGAGATTATGGTTAAAATTGATATTTTACTCTGAGTCGACGCTCACTCTGTTCAATATTTTTCAAAGCTACAGTAGGATTTTATTTTGGTTAACCTGCTTTTCTCCTTCGCAGGTTGTTTATCAATATTTGTGTAATTTTATTTACTCCTAGAATTTCCGCATGTGTTAGAAGTATTTATTTGATTATGGTCTGTAATATTATTATCATGTTGGACCTGTAAACGTATAATGATATGCATGTTTGATGGATTGGATGAGGGAGCTGAGCTCCCATTTATTTTTATGAGGATATGAGTATGTGGAGGGTGAGCTGAGCTCCCCAATTGAGTATTTATCATGTTTACAGGTCGGGTGAGTCGAAAACTCCCCGTTGGAAAGTCCATTTTATGGCCGGACTCTGTTCGTTTGTTTTCTTGATATTGGGCCCAAATGGGCCTTAGAGTTGGGTTAATGAACAGTTAGGCTTACTACGGGCCTCGGGGGCTTTAGGCTGGCCCAGGTCCTAGTGCCGGTCCGGCCCATAGGTTGGGTCGTGACAGTAACACGCCTATTTATATCTTTAAAATTATATTAAATAGTCGTATAAGTTCTTAAACTATTTTAAATTTTATTAAATCCTTTAATTTTTAAATAATATCAAATAGATCGTTTAAATTTTTAAAAATAAAAAAAAATTAAACTATAATTTATCACTAATACAAATCCAATCAAGACTATGTATGAAAATATTCTTTTACACAAAAAAAAAGACTAAATTATAATTTGTCTTTAATATTAATCCAGCTAAAATCATGTACAAAAATCTTTTAGTGCACAAGTTCCTCATTAGTAATTCCACATATCTTATTTTAACATAACTAAAATTTACATAAAATAAATTTATTTGGAATTATTCCTTTCATTTTCTAGATTTCATTTTAAGAAATAACAACATAAAATTATTTTAATATTTATTTAATATGATAAATAAATATAAAATTGATAAATATAACACAATAAGTTCTAATTAAAAATTTTTTTTCCAAATAATTAAAATAATCATTTTATGTTAATAATATAATAAAAATTATTATTGTCACTTATATTACTAATATTTTTATCAGTGGCAAGAGAGATTATTGCCTATATTAAGTTTATAAAAAAAAGAAATGGATTGCAGAGTAGATAAAATAGGCAAAGAAAAAATTCTTTGAACTTTACATATTTCTAAGATTCTAAGTAAATTTGGGTAAATGCTTCAATTGGTGTTTTCTCGAGCAATTTTTGAATTATCTAACGTAATGTGACATTGTTTTAGAAAATACCATTTCAAAAGATGTTTTCTAGAGTATTTTGACATAATGTAACATCACTAAAAAATACATTGCCTCTCTTGTCGCTTTTACTGCTCCTTTGCTAAGAAAAATGCATTTTCCTTTTTACTTCTCCAATGATTTGATAGATCTGAAAAACACTAGTTTGATTACTGGTATTTTTAAGGGCAATATTCTTCTTTTGTTTAGAGACTCTAAAATATGGATTAATCATTAAAAAAATAAAAAATTACAAATTTAATGTGAACCTAAAACTATTTACAAAAATTATGTTTATTTACAAAAAGGTTATTGGGAAAGAAGCTTTATGGAAAGGTTTATAATAAAGAAAACGCCCATCCAGTAGCATTTCAGAAGAATATTTATTTGCACTTAAAAACATCACTTGAAAAGAAATTTTCTTGATATGCCAAATCAACAACTTTTTGTCACTCATTTGCATTTGAAAATATCACTCAAAATAGCATTTTCAGAAGTACGTGAAATAAAAGATAGAATTGTTTAAAGGTATATAATTATTTTTATGTTTTTTTTTTAATTTTATTCAATCATTTTTATATTAGATCATTTTTGCTATAATTAACAGTAAATTAAACAAAAGTTTGAGCAAAAGAACTATTTTGTCAACAAAATAAAGAGTAATAAACTAACTTATTTAATTTTTAAAATATAGGGACTAAATTATTAATTTCATTAAACTTTGTAGATTATATTGAAATTTATTCTAAAAAAATATAAAACACACTAAAAATGAAATAAAATTTCTAATTTGTCCATTAGGTAGAGTCCTTGTGATATAATAATTGTTTTATTTTTATTTGATTTTAATTTTAAATAATTTTAAAATTTGTGAAAATTATTTTATTTAAATAATTTTAAAATTCATATTAATTGTACATTCATTAAAAGAAAAATGATTGAATAAAAATAAATGAAAAAACACAAATAAAAATAATAATTGTACACTTTTAAATAATTTCATCTTTTATTTCATATGCTTCTGAAAATGCCAATGGAAAAAGCATTTTCAAAAGCATATGGTTATACTTTCTGTCAAAAAGGATTTGATCAAGAAAACTCCTTTCCCAAAACTTATTGATAAAAAACTATTGATTTGACGTGTCAAAAAATCTCTTTTCTTAGTGGTTTTTTAAGAGTAAACATTATTTTTATAAATTGTTTACACTAAAAATAATTTAATTAGTTCATTAATTATTTTAAGCTCATAATTAATTAAATTAATTTTTTGTAAAATTAATTTAATTATGAGATCTGAATTAAATATTTAGGTATTATTTTTAGGTAGTTATCAGAAGGGAGTTATAAGGAGTTAATCAACTAAAGGGAGTTACCATATCATGGGCAAGTTATCGGTAGTTAAGAGAACATGTGCTGTGGAGTTACGGAAAGACGTGAGATTTGAGCAAATGCTAGTTTTGGAACTTTCACAGGAACAATTAGATGCTACTATAAATATGCTCTATTGTGCAATGTTAAAGCTCCAACCACTCAATCAATTAAACAATAACAGACTCCAATAGTCTATATATCTTTAATTTTATCTATCTTTTATTTTTTTAGCCTTGCATTTATTTTTCAAGCCTAGTACTTGAATTTCTAGTAATTAATATAATTTTCAGTTACTTTAATTGTTTATTTGAAGTGAGATTTTAATGAAATTGCGTTCAGTCTAGTCAGGTTCTCACAACCGTTTAAGAGAAGTCAGAAAAGCACAAAACTGATAGACTCAGTATCTGGCACTCCCACAATTCTTAAGCAGTTAGCCAGCCAAATTATTTTCTAAGGAAATAATTTTTGATACGCCCAATAGGACCAAGGTCTCATTTTACCATTCGATAACATCATTTTTGCAGGTGTCTATCCAGACAACTAAGATGTTTAGAACCATGATTAAGTCACCTAGAAAAGCCATGAACAAAATTTAATAAAGATTACATGAAGGTGAAATGAAAATAAGAAAAACAAAGCATGATCAGTTAAATGAGCTGAGGTTCCGACGATAAGTGATCAAACTAGGAAGTGACTACGAGCTCAGTTGCTACTCTAAATTCAGGTGGGACCCCATGACACTCTAGGCCAAGGGATAATTGCGAAACTAATGGGAACGTGAAAAGCACAGAAAAGAAAGGAAAATAAGTTCAAATAATTGAATCAACATTCAATGAGTTCTCTAGCACTGTTAGAAAATGAATTAGAACCAATGAAAGGCATTTTGGTCAATTCACTGTCAGAGGTGACTTTTGACCTAAATGTTCATTAAAATGTAGGAAATTAAAATAATGAAAAATAATAATTAAAAATAAAAAGATGTGTAGTAAAAAGAAAATGAAAGAAAAGAATTCAAAATTTAAATTGAATTATGAAATAATGATGACATTAGCATGACATCACAAAAGAATTATAAATTTAATTTATTAAATTTTAGGGATAAATATGGTTATAAAGGGACAAAATTAATTAAAATAAAAACAAATTCATTACTTCTTCTTCTCAAAGGTGCCGGCTCCATTCTCTCTCTCTCTCTTCTTTTTATTTCCTCCATGAATAAGCATTCCAAGCTCTTCAACCCATTGATCTTTCCATAAATTTCACCCAAAATTTTAGAAAACTTAGAAATTGATAGTGACTAGAAGATTTGAAGCAAAGAATTGAAGAAATTTGGAGAGGAATTATAGATAGAAAAGCCTCACAAGAGGTAAGCCTCTTCCAAACTTAAATTCTTTCTTTATTCATTGAATTGAGGTTAGTTAAGGTGAAATTGCATAAGAAATTAAAAAAAAAAAAATACATATATGGAGGGACAAGAATTCGGCCAGCCATGGGGGAAGTAAGACCTTGATGTAATTTGATCGAATTGAACACGTAATCTTGCTTAGATGATGGTGTGAACATGAATTAAGTGGTGATTTGCATGGGAGTTACATGTGTGTATGAAATTGGGAAGTTGGGAGATTAGGGTTTTAGTAAAAATTAGGGTTTTGAGAGTTATTGACCATTTGATGTTTATAATGCTTAAGTATGTTCATTTAGTGTGCCTTGAATTGAGAATTGATAAATGGAATTGAAAGAATTGATGATTGTTGAATTATTGAATTCTGGACCAATGAGTTCAGCAAGGTTAAATGGGCATAAGTAGAGTTGTATTACTCCAATTGGTATAAGGCTAATTGGAGATGAAATTAGGGTCATAATGACACATTTTTCATAAAGAAACCTTGCCTAAAAACTGACTATAAGTTAGTCAAAAATTGACTTGAATCCAGAATTGGTGTTCTAATTTTGGATAGAATTGACCAAATGAACAATAAATGTTCAAATGGGCATAACTCACTTTAGGAAGGTCAGAATGACCTAATTCTTGAACCATTGGAAATGTTAGACCTAGGAGCACATTTTTTATGGAGGACTCAAAGCTCAGTTTGGCCTCTAACCCAATCAAATTGCTAGAACAAATTAGGTCAACTAATCTGCCAGAACCAGACTTGACCCATAAATTCTGGACTTGGACCTAACCGACCAGTTTTGGCAAAAATGTCATAACTTGGTCCACAAGACTAAAAATGTAGTGAAACTAAAGCCAAAATTGTTATAAGACCTAGAACTACAATTTTGATGTTTTGACTAAAATCCAGAACCTAATGGAACTTAGACAATTTGCTAGGAAAATTTAGCCATCCAAATCCTGAAATTTAACTAAGTAGCCACTTGACCCCAGAATAATTTTTATACCACATATCCCACTAGGAAATTCCAATCAATATGAGCCAAACTGTTCTGAAAACTTAAGAAATAGGGCTCCAACTTTGATTTAGAAACTTTCGTCAAATTTTGAGTATAAGAATCCTAAAATGAGAATCAAAGACACTGACCTAAACCTGAAATCTTGAAGGCATAGGGTTCAAGAGTCCAGGTCAATTATTTGGCCATAACTCACTCCACATAACCTGAAAAACTATGATTTTGAACCTGTGTGACCAGGACACATAGAGAAATAACTCATATGAAGAACATTAGGCCAAAATATAATTGTAACTGGTCTAATTGGTTGGACAAAGTAAAGTTCCAGAATCTGCCAGATTCTGGAATAGTAAAGGGTTAGTGAACCAGTACTAAGTTGATTAAGCAAACCTAGAGCTACAAAACTCCAAATAGAGTTATTCAAATTGAAAAATAAAATTAAGACATAGAGGTATAATTTCCATAAAGAATGCCTCACCAAATTATGACTAAAACTAAGTTGAAATTGGGTTCAAAAGTTAAGAAGTGAAACTGTCCAGAGCCCAACTTTATGAGACTTCATAAGTAATTTAAGTATGCATAATTTAATTGTTGGATTAATTATTGGAAATGTTTTGAATGAATATTGAGACACTTTAATTATGTGTTTCAGATGGAAAGGAGCCATCCAAGGAAGGAGAAAAAATTAGATTAAATTAAGACTAGTTTAAGAGGTTTGTGCACAACAACCATTATCTTTTTATTTTTCAAATTGAATTTGTTTTGAATGAGTTGTGTGAATGGTTTATGACCTTTATTGCATTGAAAATCTTGATTGATAAATTATGTGTTGCTAGCCCATTTTTGGGTAATTGTTTTGAATGAAATATGAATGTGAGTCGATGAATACCTTTGATAATTGGAAAATTGTTGAAATGGTTTTGAAACCACAGTTGACATGATTATGTGTTTTATATTCCTCACTGCCTTGCCTAGTGAGATGAATTTGATTTGTTTTCCCTCTTTGGTTGAAGTTTTGAGGTGTGTGCCAATTGAGGATGAATTGAATGAGTACTCATATACATATGCTAACTAGCTTTTGTATTCCCCATTAGCCTTTAGTTGTTGGGACGAATTAGAAATTTATGTCATGTGCTAAACTGTGCAGTTTTCATCAAAATTTGTATTTTATGACTGTTTAGAATAAAAATGTGATTTATTAAATGTTTATCTCGCTTTAGAAGGATTGTAATATTTTATATGTGTTTGACATTGAAATTGATTAAGTTTTGATAAATTAGAATTTTTATATACGCTTTAAAATTTTAGTTGTGCACCACTGAGTGTAATACTCAGCGATAGCTTGTTTATGCTGTCACAGGTAGGGAGATAGATAAAGCAGTAGAATGAGCTGCTTGTGGCAGTAGTGGAAGCTTTATTTTGGATATATTACTGGGTGTACTGATTATACCCTTTGTAAACTTTCTTTTGATGTAAAGTGATATGTATGTATTAGTATGTGAACGTTGAGCAGTTGTATAAAAAGTTTGAAATTGTATTTTGGTTAATGTATAGTTGTGTAATATAAACTTGATTACCCTTATAAATGCAATATTTTAGTTCCTTTTGAATTCTACAAACAATGGATTACTTCCTCTTGATTGAGTTTGATGAGATTGGACTGTGTTGGTTTAAATGGAGGTGTGGATAATATATTTATAGGAAGTGTTTTTAACAGGTTTTGAAGAACTGTTTTCTCAATATTTAGTCAGAAATCTACCAAAATTTCTATAAAATTTTAGAAATTCTGAATTAATTAAAATTACAGTTATGATATAAACTTCATTTAAAAGCTCTTTAATAATTATTTATCATTACTTTACACTTTAAAATGAATTGAATTTGTTTAAAATCCCTTGTAATATATTTAATGGGTTATTGGTGGGTGAAGTTCGGTAATTCATTAGATATATTACGAGATCATGTCATGCCTTATGTAGGGATAAGGTGTGACAACAGCAAACCTAGGTGGAGAACTAGCCACTATCCAGGCTATTTCCTGAGGAAGGTTGAACTTGTTGCACCTGTGGAACTTGTAGTGAAGTTTCAACTGAGCCAACCCAAGTTATGGCACCACCCTTGGTCGAGTTAAATAAACAGTGGCAACTAGTGCACCATCGTAAATTTCCACAACCATTGACCTGAACATAAAAGAGAATGCTCCAGAGAGAAACGACTATGGGAAGAAGACAGAAAGAAGAACAAAAGGTTTAGCCCCTACAAAAAAGCAAGTTTAATAAGAAGGCGACCGAAGACTCAGAATTGATGGGGAGTTCAGAAGAAATACCTGCTAAAAAGAAATAAGGTAAAGCTATACTTGCTGATTGTGATGTTGCTTGCCTAATTCTACCTATTGCTTTTCAAAAGGTAGAGGCAGCAAAAATTGTCTTTGGAGGTAGAAAAGAAGAAGACTACTAAGCTGGAAGGGTGCTTGAAATCCTTTGAAGTCAAAGCAAATCAAAGGGTAACCACAGCTTATGTGGATGCCCATAATGATTTGCTAAAGGAGCTGACCAAGAGGTTTCCAAATGAGGATTTCTCATGAATGGACAAACTGGCACCATAAGAGAGCGAAGGAGAAGAGGAGCTACTGGATCCTAAAACCCATCTGTATCTAATCAAACTAGGACTGATCACCCTACTAGTTGAATTATAATCTTGTTTGAAATTAATGAAGTGTTTTTCTTTTGCTGATCTTTATTAGTTGCTAAACTCCATTTAATCTTTTTGTTTAATTTACTAAGTTAAAATAACCTTTATAAAAATCCAAAGTCTGATAAAAATAAATCTTCAAATGGCATGCCATTACTTTGAATGTTCACTGAAGTAAACTCACCATAAAAGCTTTAATAAAATAAGAATTTGTCTAAGTGCCCTGTTAAGACTGTAAGTGGGTGAAAGATCACTTTAGTACCTTTTTAAGGCTTTAAATGGATGAGAAGTCACCTTGTGGCCTCTTTAGGGCTTTTATGTGGGCAAGAGATTGCCTTAGTACCTCTTTAAGGTGTTTAGATGGGCAAGAGATCGCCTTAGCACCACTTTAGGGCATTAATGTGGGTGAGAAATCACCTTAGTGCCACTTTGGGGCATTGATGTGGGTAAGAGATTGCCTTAGTGCCACTTTAGGGAGTTAATATGGGTAAGAGATTGCCTTAGTGCCACTTTAAGGCATTGAAGTGGGCGAGAGATCACCTTAATGAATCATCACATATATGAGATAGCCAAAAGTCTTTATTGATAAAATTTGCATAGGTTACAAATATTCCATGTCCATGGAAGAACAACACCACTAGGATAAGCGATTTTGTAAGATCTAAGGCGAATGACTTTAGATACAATGTACGGACCTTCCCAATTACTGCCGAGCTTGTCGGCAGGGCTACGCCTCCTGAGACATCTACTATTTCATCACCAAATCTCTAACTATGAAAGATTTGTGCTTCACATTTTGAATGTACATCCAAGCCATCTTTTGTCTGTACTCAGCCATTTGGATATAGGCACTCTCCCACAGGACTTTGGCTTGGTCCAAGTTAAATCGAAGGTCTTCCTCATTTTTTGCAACCTCAAGATTCTTGGTTTGAACACTGAGCATAATAATTTTGTGCAGAAATAATAGCTTCTAAACCGTATGCTAAAGAAAAGGGCGTCTCTCCTATTATCGATCTGGGAGTAGTTTAGTATGCCTACAAAATGTGTGGAAACTCATTTGGCTACTTTCCCATGGCATTGTCTAATATTTTCTTTAAACCTTTCAAAATGTTATGATTAATGACCTCTGTCATCCCATTGGTTTGAGGATGATAAGTGGAGGCAAACTAAAGATCAGTTAAAAAAGAATGAAACTTGTAACTGCCGAACTAAGTGCCATTATCAGTAATAATTATTTTAGGATCGCCAAATCTGCAAACAATCCTCTACCTGACAAAGGTGATCACCTTATTAGCTGTGATAAGCTGTTTAGCTTCTGCCTCAGGCCATTTAGTGAAATGATTAATGGCTTTGAAACCTTAGGAAATGGACCAAGGGTGTCAATTCCCCACTAATAAAATGGCCATGGACTCCCAATGGCTGATATTCTCTCAGCTGGAATGTAGGGAATGAAATTGTGTTCCTGAAACTTTCGTCATCTTTGAACTAATTCCTTTGCATCATCCACAATAGGCCAAAAATATCATTGTCTAAGAGCTTTTTTGGCGATGGTCCGAGCGCCCTCATGACTACCACACAAACCTTCATGAATATTAATCAAGATCGCTATGTTTTCTTCAAGAGTTATACATTTCAACCAAGGTTGCAAAAAGAACCTTCTGTAAAGCCATCCATTTAAGATAACTTAACCAAAGGACTTCTAAACTATCTTTTTTACCTCAAGAGGGTCATCAAGCAATATGCCTTTGTCAAGATAATAAAAAATCAAGGTCATCCAAGTGGTTTCGATATCAATCGGCAATGCTTCCTCTTGATCAACATTTGGGATAGTGATTTCCTCTAGAGGTATTGGCTAGGATAAATATTGCTCAACTGAGGCTGCCATTTTGGCCAACGCATCTACTTCACCCTTTTTTGATCATGGTACTTATAGAATGATCACCTTGCCTAAATTAGATTGAATCTCTTGTATATATTTTTGAATTCTTGCCTCGTATTTGACCAAATTTAGATCATTGACTTAAAAATTACCCTGAGATTAATTAACAACCAACTGTGAGTCATAGAAAATGTTAATGTTCGAAATTCTTACCTCCCTCATGATTCAGAGTGCCATAAGAAATGCTTCATGTTCTATCACATCATTCGTAGTTTGGAAAATTAACCGAGCTATATAACGAAGCTTTGTAGGATCAAGCTGTTGATCCTCACTCTTACCGATCCCACAGCTCTATCTACCCAAACCTTCCATTTTTCTCACTTCTTGCTCTTCCTATACTGATGGTGTCATTTCTACAATGAAATCAGCTAATGCCTAAGTTTGAGTGCCAATCTAGGAACATATCTGATGTCATATGCACCTAATATCACTGACCACATAGCTAAATGACATGATGTCTGTGGGTGATGTCATATCTCTTGCAATGGATAATTAGTTCAAACTTCAATAGTGTGTAACTCAAAATATGGTTTCAACTTTGTTGCTACTGATAATACCATGAAAGCAAGTTTCTCCAAAGTTGAATAATTGAGTTTCGTTGCTTTCAACACTTGGTTGCTACAATAAATAGGCCTTTGCTCGCCATTTTCTTCTCGAACCAAAACTAAAATGACCGTTTCTTGAGTGATTACAAGATGCAAAAACAAAACTTTGCTTGACTTGGGTGAGTCAAGAAGAGGTGGGTTAGTGGGAAAATCTTTTAGTTCATTGAAAGCTACCTTGCAATCATCATCCCATTTGAAGTTCCTTCTTGCTTTTAAAGCTTGATAAAAAGGGAAAATTTTCTGAGCTGAGCAAGACATAAACTGAACCAGAGTTGTGACTCATTTGTTCAACTTCTGAACTTTCTTTAGCCTTAATCTTTTCTGGGTTCACCTTAATCCCTCTCTCTGATACCATATAACCAAGAAATTTGCCTACTTTGACCTCAAATGTACATTTATTTAGATTTAACTTCATACCTACTTTGTCCAAGATATTAAAAGGTTCTGTAATGTCCTTTGCATGGTCCTCCATTCTTCTGCTCTTAATAATCATGTCATCAATGTACACTTCTACTATCCTTTCAATTATTCCTTCAAACATATTGTTAACCAAATGCTGGTAAGTTGCTCATGCATTCTTTAACATGAATGGCATTGCCTTACAACAATATACCCTTGAATCAGTGATAAAAGTAGTTTTTTCCTTATCCTCTATGTCCATATTAATTTGGTGATACCCCAAAATAGCATCTACCAAGGAACAAACAGCATGCTCGACAATTGCATCCACTAATCTATCTATCATGGGCAAAGGACAATGATCCTTAGGACAAGCTCGATTAAGATCGATAAAATCAATGCACATTCTCCACTTGCCATTAGCCTTTTTTACCAATACCACATTAGCCACCTAAGTTGGATATTTGACCTCCCTAATTAACCCTGTTTTTAATAACTTGTTTACTTCATTCATGACCACCTACTACCTGTCAGGAGCAATCCGTTACTTCTTTCGTTAAACTAACTCACTTGAAGGTTAGATCTACATTCAAACTATGCATTATTACATAGGGATCCACTCCTTTCACTTGCTCTGGACTCCAAGCAAAAGTATCAACTCTCTTTCTCAAGACCTCAATGACTACCTCCCTATGCAATCCCTTAAAAGCGGTTTTGAGCTTGATCTTTTTTCTTGAGAACAATTGCACTTCCTCCACCTCATGGCCAGCTGTGGTGAAATATGGGACTCTGACTTTTCTAAGAGATCAATAGGAAAAGTAGTTCTAGCGGCTACTTTGGTAGACTATTTATAACACTTCTGGGCTAATTTTTGACTCCTCTGAACTACAACAATTCCTTCTGTTGCTGGTAACTTCATGCAAAGGCAATCCATGTTAATCAAAATTCCATTACTCTTTAAAATAGGTCTTCCTAATACTACATTATAAGACAATGGAATATCAACAACCACAAACTCAGCATAAATGTTCCTTTGAAAAGTACTGTCACCTAACCCATAGTGAGGTTGACTGTTCTTGCTACTGGGACTGTTTTATCTCCTAATCTGACCAATGGGTAGGCCACTTTGGTGAGATCCTTTTTTCTGCAAATCAAGCTTTTCATATACTTCAAGAGTGATCAGATTAACTAAACTGTCGGTATCTACTAGAGTTCTCCTCACCGTGTACCTATTCAACAAAATGTTCACCACTAAAGGGTCAGAATAGGGATGCTTTACCTGTTCAAAATCCTCTACCTGAAAGTGATCAGTTCAAACATAAAGCTTCTTTCTTAACTGAGAGAACTTTTAGCCAATCACTATTGTCCATCGATCTCTTTCCTCGAGTTTGTAATATTTAGGTCCTCCTGTAATGACATTAATGATGCCAATAGGTTCCTACTTATTGATTTTGTTTGATTCCTTATTTGTCGAACACTCTTCTCACCTACTTCATAGGCGATCATCTCTAGTAAACTTTTTCAAACTTCCTTTCTCTAATCAACCGCTCAATCTCATCCTTGAGTTGCCTACACTTATCAGTAGCATGACCATGATCATTATGAAAACGATAATATTTAGACTAATCTCTTCTTCCAGCACTATCAAGCTTGAGTTTCCTTGGCCACTTAATATCCTAACCCATTTTTTGGATCCACATGAGCACCCTTGCCTTAGACTCATTGAAAGGTGTATAAGTTCACTACCGCTCTTTCATTCGCTTAAAATCGCGATCTTGATTAAGGTCACCTATCACTACTGTAACTCCCCTTTTCATACTTCTTGTCATTATTCTGTGAAGTTGTCTTTCTTCTCACAAGGTTGCACATTCATCATCAAGCCTAATATATTCTAAGCTTGCTTTAGTAACTACTGATAATCCCATGCAGGATTTTTAATCAAAGAGTCAATGAACTTCACATTTCTGGATCCCTTTTTAATTGCCTCACATGTTGTTTTATGATTGAGATTCTTGATCTGGATGGCTTCAGCATTAAATCTGGAAATATAGTCTCGAAGGGATTCCCCTTCCATTTGCTAAACCTTCCTGAGATTGGAAGATATATTTCTTGGCGGGATACTACTAATAAACTTGTTTCAAAATGAACCTGCCAATTGATCATAGCTTTCTATCGATCCCACTGGAAGTTGCTGATACCACTTTTGGGTGAGCCCAGTCAATGTAGTTGGAAAAACTCTGCACAAAATATAGCTATTAACATTTTGCATTAACATTGTAATATGAAAATTAGCAAGTTAGCTTCTAGGGTCAATTGTGCCATCATATTTGTCAAGAATTGGTAACTTAAACTTAGGCGAAAAAATTTCAATTAGTATCACCTCACAAAGAGGAGAACCATCACTCTTGCCAAAATCATCATCATTGGGATCTCTTTGGTATTTCTTGAATGCTTTGGCAATCTTTTGACTCAGCACACTATCCTCACTACCAAACTCCTCCTCTTTTGAGTACTCCAATTGTGACTGCCCTTATTGCCTCTAGATTTGTCCTCTTGAGGATGAACTTTAGGAAGTATAGGAAGCACTATTGGTGGAGGAGGAGGAGAGGGAGGTAGTGTTGGCGTCTTTGGTGCACTTCCTCTATTAGATTACTCATTCTTTTCTTAGGAGTACCAACATTATCTCCATCTCCTTGATTTTCAAGAACATAGAATCTTGAGATGAATTTATGTTTCTCCCTGTCGGAGCTTCTTGATTATGGATCACCATGGGAGCCTCTCCACTTCGAGTCTAGGTTCCAACATTATCAACAATAGCCTCTGAACCTGTCTCCTAGAATGCATACCTATCTCAACCATTAAAAATTGAAAAATTGATCAGAGAGAAAGCAAATACTAATAAATGATAAGAGAAGAATAGAATAACGTACCTTGAATATTGATGTGGAACATATTTATGGAGTAGAGGACAGTACCTTTTCGGATTTAATCGGGTTTTTACCAGCTCATTTCCTTCCATTCCTTATGGAGGTGTCACCTAATATGTCATATATTTCTGGCAATAATATGGGACATGCTTTCCTTATATAACTAACTTGTACCCGATCACCCTTCTACATTGTTGGAATACATAACTATCCTTTGACCGAGCAATCATTTTATCCAAATTGTTCGAACACCTAATATCTTATCCGAATACTTTGTGAACTATCCGAATACCTTGTGATTTGTCCGAACCTTGCTCTATTTGAACACACTATCTCCAAGATGTTCTATTTTTTTTTTCGGACTTAGGGATTCGAATCATTTACCATTTGGTTAAGAAATTGAGTCGTACTATATCAATATATATAGTTTATAAAAAAGTAAAAATTAATCAGATCTAAAGAATTATGTACTTATTATAATCATATGTATGCACTTTTTGTTAGAAATCAATCAACTACCGAATTATTTCAAAAATTTTCATTTATTAGGTTCTGAAAAAGAATTTCATTAGTAATTCTGTTCTTTTTAAGAATATATATATATATATATATATATATATATATATATATATATTGGTTTTGTTATTTTGGATTAAAATAAATTATTACCAAAGAAAATGAAAGCTCACCCTTAATTGAATTACAATATTTCAAGATATTTTGTAATGTAGAATATCAAAGTTAATTGATATATTTGGAATTTTTTATTTAATTGTGTTTATAACTAATTTTTAATTTTAATAATTTTAGTTAATCCTATTCAATTTAATTTTGTTAATAAAATTAAACTAAAAATGAATGAATTATGTTTTTTTTTACATATATATGGATAGTTTTTATTAGAAATCAATCAATTGGATTACTTTAATTTTTCATTTAGTTCAATTATATTCTTTTCTTTTAAAAAGTGTAACTTATTTTATTTTGTCAATTTTAAATAGAATAAACTAACCTTATGTTTGGGTTGAAGAATTTAAAATTTGAGATTTGCATTTGATGAAATTTCATAAATGTGGAAAGTACTTATTCAAGTGCGGATTTGAAATACTTATAATGAGTTTTAATAAATAAAATGTTGCTATTTGAATTCACAATTCATCAATAATTTATATCAAAGAATCCTTTATTTCAAACTTTGGTATCTAAATATATCATAAATTAATTGAAAGCTCACTTCCAATTGGATTAGGATATTAAGAGAGTATTTGGTTTGGCTACTTACTTTTAACTTTTGATTTAAAATATATTTTTTAACTTATGAGTCAAATTAAAAATAAGTAATCAATTGTTTGATAAAATTACTTGAAAATAACTTTTAAATATTTGGTTAAAATATACTTAAAAGTACTTTAATTTATTAAAATTATAAAAAAAATATGTAATTAAGTATTGTAGTTATTAAAATAAGGATAACGTTGATATTTTTAAAAAACTATTAGAATAATATAGTCTTTTATTTGATAAAAAATAGTTTTAAAATAAGTTAATAAGTTATAAGTATAGTATCTTTACTTATAATTTCTGACTTATTTTACATAGATTTTTTTAACTTATAATCCAAATTAAACGTTGAGACTTTTTACTTATAAGTAAGTTTGATCAGTTTGTAAACTAAACCAAACATCCTCTAATTTTGTAATGAAGAAAATTTAAATCTTTTAAACTAATAATTTTACAGTTTTAAATATATGCTATAGTATTATTGTAACGCAATTTATTAATTATATATTTATAATTACACACAAGTTTTAGTGGAATTTTTTTTAATTTTTTTATTTTATTTCATTTCAGAAGAGACTTTTAAAAGGAAATATTAATGGAAAAGATTTTGCTCAATATTTATTTTTTAACATATTTGATTTTTTTTATTGTTTTTAATTTTGAAACATATTAGTAATAAGTAATCTTAAAATTAAACAATCAAAGAAGTATATATTAAAGAAAAATTATTATTTAGTCATTGTATCATAATAAAATTAATAATTTAATTCTCATATTTTGAAAAACACGTTAATCTTAAAGTTTCGATTCCCAAATATACTTTTTCCTTTTGTTTATTTTTCTTAATTTTTATTGTTAATGAAAAACACTTTTGTTCTTGAGTTTTTAATATTATAATTTTTATTACTATTAAGAGGATATTTAATTTGTGTCATAAGTCAATCAGATCTATTCATAAGTTAATACTAAGTTATTTTATTAAATAATTAATTACTTATTTTAAAGTTAATTTATAAATTAAAAAATATATTTTAAGTCAAAGTTAAATATAAGTAATTAAATTAAACACTCTCTAGCACTTTTATTGACCACCTTTTAATTCTTTAACTAAAGGTTAAATTGATAAAAATAGACAGATAGACTAATAGGTAATGAAATCAAATGGAAGAGACTAAATCATATATTTTTAAAAATAAAAGAATCAAATTATTAATTTTAATGTAATTAAAAGATTAAATAGTAATTTATCCATATATTAATTATTATATAAATTTATAGAGATTAGTAATTATTTATTCTTTTAAATATTTTTTTATATTGCACTATTTATTTCATAGGAAATAATTTATATATAAAAAATATTTTTTAATAAAATATTTTTTATTATTTAATTATAATATTAAATTAATAATATATATTTATTTCATATATATATATAAATATTTTTTATATTTTAATAAGATTATTAAATTTTATAAAATATAAAATAATTTTTCTTTTTTTAAGAAAAGTTATTTTTAAAAAAATATAAAAAAATATTTTTTAAGAAATAAAAAGAGCCTTATAATTAAAAATATTTTCGATTAATTTTTACATACTAAAATTAAATTACTCTTTTTCATTTTTTGAATAGAATAAACAACCAAATTTTGTTTTATATATTATTAAACAATCACTCAATGATTAACAAATCCAGAAAAGTCCACACGCATTCTTGGGGCAGAAATTCCAGGTGCAATAAATCTAGCTCATGTTTCATTATTTGCAGCAATTTCGTTTTCCATGTTCCAAGGACAAACGTTGGTGCCATGTCTGCCTTTTCTAACTCCGTATGTTTCTTGCTTCGACACAAACACACACGCAGACGAAAGACACGTTGACCATGTCACCGAATTCCTCATAGCTAAAAATAATTTATTTTTCAATTGATAATTATTTTTTTTATTTAGTTTAATTTAAATTCTTTTTATAATTTCAAAATTATCTTATCACCTTTTCTCATGATTAGTAAAATGAGGTGATTTATTGGCGTGTATGATATAATTATAAAATAATGGATTGCTTAAAAAATAAAGTTTTGAAATTTATCTCAAAATACACTTTAACCTCTATTATTTTAAAATTAAAACTTTGAGCTTCTAAGGTTTATTAATAAATGAATGCTTTAGTTTTTTTTTTATTATAAAATTATCTTTTCTTTACTATATTTTAGTTCTTAATATTTAAATTACATCATATTATAATTACTAAATTTTAAAATTTAATTGTATTTTAATTTTTAAATTATCATATTATAAAATATTTTAATCTGTAAAATTTCGTATTCCAAAAATTGAAGGATTATAATTATAAATGTGATACAATAAGGTGCTAGTCCAACCAATACAAGCTTCAGGGTCTGTTTGGCTATTTAATGGTTAGGATTAAAGTAATTAATTAAAAATAAAAAATTTTAATAAAAAAATTTTGCAACAATATAATAAATAATACTAAATAATAGTATCATAAAATATAATATGCAGCCGAGGGCGCCGGTAAAAGACACAATTATGGTATAATTGATTGGATTATTATGTCATTTTGGTCAACACTTAATAATATTCATTCCTTTAATTAATAATTTGTTTTATTAAAAACAAGTAATGCTTTCTTATTAATATATTAGATAAATTATATACTGTTGTTAGAAGAAATATATAATATTAATATATTGCTATTCATTTTTTTTTTTACAATAATATATTGATATTTATGTTATTAACAATAAAAAAAATTAATATATTAATGTTTCAAAGAATTCTAAATTTTTATGTATTATAACATGGAGAATTTTAATTTTTAATAATATTAGTTTATTTTTTCTTAATTTATAATTATATTAATTATTTTTTTACATTTATAAATTTTTGAATTAAGTATAATTGATTTATATTTAATTATATTTTGACTCTTTGTATTAAATTTATATATCAGTAACGTCCGTTGTTAATTTTTTTTTTTTGAAAATTTATTTACTTTTTTAATTGTAATTTATTATTTTGTATTTATATTATAAGTTTTCAATTATTCACAAATAAATTATTGATTAATTCAATTATTTTAAGCTAATAATGTCTCAAATATTAACATTGTATTACATCTTTTAAAAGAGGCTAAATCAAACCTAAATCGAGTCGAGTAATGTTGCATAGTCGAAAACCAAAAATAAAAGATTACAACTGTGTCTGTACAACAATGGAGTTTGAACCAGCACAAAATTTAATGATTAAAGATATAGAAGGTCCTTAACCATCATTAATCAAGGCTACGAAAAGTAACAAACGCATCCTTACATTGGCTATAAGTTAGGCTACTTAGAACATAGACCCAATGAAAGCAAAGCAAAATTTATCTACCGAGAAGCCACTGGGTTCACCTACAAATCACATCGTATAACACAAAGTTGTTGATACCTTATATACATGCCAGCCTCAAGTGAGCTTACGCTTACACCTAAAGGAGAGCCTATGGCTTTTGCATCTTCAATTTCGGGAGACTCTTCTACAACTGAATCTTCTTGTAGTACAAGACCGCGGTTCCTAGAGAATTTCCTCATTGGTGTCCGGTTAAGAGTTTCTTTGGCTAATGTTAGTTGCAGGCTCCAACTCAGAAGTAACAGAACTTTTCCCATCTGGCATTAGCTCATCACCATCTGACACCACATCCATCATTAGCTGAAAATTGAATATTGACAAAACAAAAGTTCGAATAGAAAGGCAATCAAATGTGAGAAAATCAAGAAAATCATCAAATCACGAATTGACGATTAGCAAATCCATACAGTATCGTGGATGCATAGTGTGCTTTCTTATGGGCCTTTAGGCAATATCACAAACCATGAGAGAGTTGGGAGAACCATGCACTAAAGTTTAAAACAAAATTAATAAAACTATCTGATAGACATGCAATAAAGTTTAAAACTAAATTAATAAAACTATCTGATAGAATGGCATTACACGTAAGAAATGATTTCCTATTTAATACCTCCCAATCCTTGAAATCAAATCTGAACACAAAATGCCTATATGTGACCTCCCCTGACATTACAGAATTGGCAGCAGGAGCATTCCTTGGCGCTGAAGATGAGACAAATGTCAGATCAGCAAAAGTATAGAATATGAGAAACGCAATAATTAAATTTTATATAGACTGATCATATCATACAAACAAGGTGAGAGCCGCTTTCATCCACAGATATCTGAACCCGCCCATCTTTAACTAAGAAGGACAGTGCAAATAAATTCTCCAGAGTCTGCAAAAAACCTATTCAAGATCAAATTTTCAAGTCGAACCGTTTGTTCCTCCTTAAGATGTCAAACATTATTGACATATTATTATCAGTATCTGTTTTCTCTTCAGCCCCAGTATCATCAAGCTAGAGAACATGAACCACAGATCATGTCAATGCTTATTGTTTAAGAACAATGAACAACACGTTCATGCTTTATAATTGGAATAGACAGTCATGGATAACTAACTTTGGAGTATCATATGAAACCCAACCTTCAAGCTAATTGAAAAACAACTATCAAAAGCAGGTGGCACCCTATTATGAACATTTTAGAGATTTAAGACAGAAGAAGGGACTGTGCAAACATGTCAGCCAACATCAATTCAATTATGAGGAATCTGGTTAAAGAAAAGTGACACTGCTAGTACTCAAACAGCAAAACAGGAATCTCCTTCTCTAGCTTATGTCCGCTTTAAAGATAACACCATCTTATATCCTTCACTGCTCCAAATTTGGAGCCGTAATAAATACAAAAGGAAGCCAAAAGGTAAAATCACCTCCTCCGGCTGAAATCTTTCAGTTGGCCTTGCACGTTTTCTATTACCTCTAAACATTGTCTTCCTTTGCTTCAACTCAGTATTCATTGGTCCGACCCTTAAGCAAACATAAAAAATTAATAAATAAATAAATAAAGCAAAAAACAACCCGATAGTACACCAAAAGATGAAGCAAAAGCACAATGTTGCAAGCACAAAAGAACTCACATTGTGCTGAACCCATTACATTTCCAGAAAATAGATGAAACAGCATGCCCAATATCTTTCCACTTGATCAAACTAGAGAAATTCCCTTCATCCAGTGTCCCATTGGATTGCCCAAACTCTGAGAGAACACAGGAAACAAAGTCTGCAGCAGTAGTGCCCTCATTTGACTGTGATTTAACTGGTGACACCAACGTGTTTGCCAGGCCTAGTAATGTTTCTGCATCAGCAACTTGCTCTCTTGGCTTTTGCACTGAAATCCCATGATGGGTTACAGAAATCCAAGAAATTCACATTTTATGTATAGAAGAACGTACATGACAATCTTTCAAAACAATACATAATTAGCATTCGTAAAAATAATAATCCAAGTGTATGAAACATCAATGAAATCAAATTGCTTAGATTTTCTCTTATCTTTTTGACTTTTACACAAATCAACATGCTGAAATTTCATTAATACTGAGATTCATCCATTTTCCCAGCAACCAAACGAAGGGCAGTGCAATTTTTTTTTTTAAATAATAATAATATTACCATGCTGGTGCAAATCTTCAACTTCCTTAATCATAGAATTAAACTTTTCAGAATCCACTCTCGTTAAATCATCTCTCTCATCTGCAAGAAAGAGTATTTAAAAAAAAAATTTAAAAAGCAACTAAATCGTGAAAAGAGAGAGGGGAAAAACAATAGAAGATACTTAACCGTTGATCTCATTATGTAATGCAAGATACTTAGGTCGGAGGGCTTGCCGTCGAATTCATCTTGCTGAGTGGAATCGTCCCTGCCTGAGCAAACTCGATTCTGAGTCATTTTTTCACGCTTGACAGCTCTGAGTTGTCGGTCGGCGGCATTACTAGTATTAGTGGGTTCTGGATTCAGAGCTCTACCCATGGTATCAGATTCTTCAAAAGGGAGAAAAGGAAAATAAAAATCCAAATTATCAAAGAATCTTGAAAGATATTGAATTTCTTACACAATGGATTTTCAGACTGGAGGGCCACTTCCCGCTCTCGTGAGAAGTGAAAACTGAAATCAATCAAATCCGAAGGACTGATTTTGTGGTGTTTTGGGCTTTGGGCTTAAGATTAGGTTGGGCTCAATTTTAATTGATTAATTACTGAAAGCTATTTAAAAATAAAATTACTAATTGCTCCCCCAATTTGTTTGGAGGAGGTTTTACAAATTAATGAGTGGTTTTAGAAGGTTTTGTAATTATGTAATTGTGTTATTTTTCAAGAGAGAAGTTGGGCTTCTTTTTGTTCTCCTCCCCAACCACACCCCCCCCCCCCCCCCCCCCTCCCCGGGGCTCTCTCTCTCTCTTGCAAAATTACAATTTATGCCATCCACTTTTGAAATGTCTACTCTTTTTTTTTTTTTTTTTTTTTTTAATTTTTGCAAAACTATAGTTCAATTCATCCACTAATTATCATCTCTATTTAAGTAAAGTTTTCTCTCTAACCTTAAATACTCTCTCTTCTTCCTAAAAAAATACTCAACTATTTTTCAGTTTCAGAGGAAGTCTTGCTGTCTAGCCATCAACCTTCGCCCTACCTTATTTTTAATTTTTTTTTCCCTAGCTATTTTCTTAGTTTCTCCTCAGTCACCAACAATGGACTTTTAGTTTCCCCTCTGTGGATGGGGCTTTTGGTTGTTCTTCAATGGGGTTGTTTGCATGTTGCAACTAAACTCCCTTGTAGTTTGACTGAAGCTTCTAGGAGCTATTCAACTAGCAATCTAAGAGGAGTGGTGTCGAGTTAGTCACCTTTTCCTTCAAGGTAAGCATGAAAAGGCCTATGTTTCATTCGGTACCAGTCCTTGTGCCTACTCTTCTGATATTTGTTGCATATCTTCCCTCTATCTTAGGCTTTGAAAGCATTGAGTAGGGAGACTTTGGTTTGAATGGGGTGTTTAAACACTCTTAGGTTGTTTATGTTTTAGTTTCCCTTGCTTAATTTATTGAGTTGATCGATAATCCACTCTTAGTAGCCAGTGGTGGGCTGTTGTCGAAGCAAAGGTGGTGGCAGCTGTTGATGAAGAAGAATCTCGAGTCATACCCGATTCATCCCTAGGGTTCCCATCTATTAGGGCTTGGGCTTGGGTTAGAGTGATTGTAGTAAAATTATCTTTTATGGTATTAGACCTTATAACTAGATTTCATCCAATGAATTATATTTTTGTTAAAAAAAATTGATCTTATTAGTTCCTTTTGTTTCAACCCTTATGGTAATGACTGCCAACTCCTCTAAGTATTGATTGTAACCGAGCATCATTATTGAATGGGTTATGGCCATTGCTCACTCAATTCTCAACTCTCTTATTTAGTCTCATCCATTTTTAAAATTGCCATTTTAAAGATGAACGTACTAAAAAATACACTACCTTCTGTGTGATTTGCTTCGTTCTCTCCATATGTTTATTTCATGGCGTTGATTGAGAAAATTTTAAATATATATATATATAATGAAAATTTGAAATTGTTGTTGATTGAGAAATTCATAAATCTATGTTTTAATTGTGATTTGTGGATGGCTTGACTAAAATTGAGTAAAAGTGAAGCAATATGCATTTCATAGGTAGTTGTTTGCTTAATCTAAGAGGATGTAATAATGGTAGACATAAATTCAATGGAGTGACCCAATGAGAAGAAAAAACAATATGAAGTCTGGTGAAGAGCAGGAGGAAATAGCAAAAGAGGATGACGATGATGATGGAGTCAAAGATTTGGGAGTTATGGTCTTGTGCACCTAAAAGGGAGTCTTTTACAACAAGTAGATGATTGTGATGGTGTGAAACTCAAGATGATTGAACTCATTTGACATATTATTGTGTATGCCACTAACACGCATTATTGCATCTAATACTTTGTTTGGGTGGAGGTAAAATGAAGTAAGGTTTTTTTTTTTTTAAAAATAAGATTTTCCATAATTTTGGGGAAAAAAAAATCTAAATGAGCCCCTAAACTTTTTATCAAAGGTCAAATTAGCCAAAATCGATTTTTTAACTCAAGTAATGTAACCCCAAAACTATCTCCTTAATGCCAAATTAGTCCACCATCTGTCAAATTTCAAGCATTTGTGAGTGATGCACATAAAAAATAATAAAAAAATAATAAAAAAAAGAGTCCTATCAAAGAATAATACCAATATGGTTTTGAGTTGAAAATTCTCCTTTGCATACTTCCTCCTTGTCACACCTTACCCCTCCGTAAGGCATAACATGATCCCGTAGAATACTTAATGAACTACCGAACTTCACCTACCGATAACTCATTAAGTAACCTACAAGGGATTTTAAAACAATTTTCTTACATTTTGGAAGTGGTGAGCATTTTGGTAGGAATTAAAAACCATTTATTCAAAGTTTAAATACTAGTAAAAATTTTGTCCATTTAAATTTTGCCGCAATTTTTATAGAAATTTTGACAGAGTTTCCTCTGTATTTTGAGAAACCAGTTCTTCAAATACCTGTAAAAAGCACTTCTAAAAACATTTCACAACTCCCAACCACCAATAATTCTCAAATCAACTCAATCAAGGCACTTCAAATAATTTCACAATACAAATCAAGATTTCTCATCTCAAAGTATTTAATATCTTCATTTACAAAACATAAAGTAGAAAATTCATATTTACAAATATTAAATTTACAGAAACAAACCCAAAATAATATTATTACAATTTATTTACAACTGCTCAATTTACATTGATACTTATGACCTTACAGTATTTACATCAAAATAACCATAAGGGTATAAAACAATACCCGTACAAAAGCTTGATGTGATCTTCAACTCAGTAGCAGCTCACTCTGCTGCTTTTTCCTTGCTCTTATCTGCGACAGTAAATTAAACTATCGCTGAGTATAAACATACTCAGTGGTGCACAATAAAACTTTAAAATGCGATACATAAATCATTTATTGATGAAACATAATTTGAATACTTCACAATCACATTTCACAAATATCAAAGCTCATAACAACTCATTTTGTCAAATAATATATTAAACAACAGTTTAGTCAAACAATTGCGTAAACACAGTGTTGCCAAAGTCGTACACAACTTAAGCCATGACACAAAATTTTCGATCAATGCCGTGTTGTACACCACGACAAAGCAATCTCAACCCCATTAATCGAAACCAATGAGGGAGGTGGCTAGCTAGCTAATGAGTACTCATTCGATCTACAACCTCAACTGGCAAGCCAGAGAGGGAGGAAAATAAACAATCTCAACCCCATAAATGGAGGAGGAAATGTGATACTGTCATGCTAAGTGTGAACATAAAATCCATTTCAAACATTTCATTCAAATATTGCATACAAAAATCAAATCAATTTCCAAAGTTACAATTTGATCACAAGGTGGCAACACAAAAGTTCATATGTTCATAATGCATGCTAAATCAATTTTTCCAAGGATAAAATGCTTAAATAGGGTTTATTGTGCACAAACCTCAAGCGAGTCGTCCCTTAGCCTCGACTCGTTTCCTCGGGTTCCTTCCCGATATTCTTTTCAACTGAAACACAAAATTTTACAATGTTTCAGTACTAGAACTTAACATAAATCCCAAAATAAATTTTAACTTCGCATTTACCTATTTCTAACGTGTTAAATTCAACGTTCTCGAAATTTTGTGTTTCGGGTTACTATTCACTGCACTATTTAAGTCAAATAATTGACTTTCTAAGGATTAATAGGTATGGGAACTCCAACTTCACCCACATACCACATTTTGTTCATTAAACTTGTTGGTTTTGGTCACTTTTTCAAAGCATAGGTCATTTTTGGCAAAAATGCCAATTTTCGGTTTTGTGATCCGAAGTTGCACTATTCCATTGGTCGATCTACTGTTGGAATTTGACAAAACTTCCTTCATAGAAAATGTTCCTTATTGTCTTAAGGGTATTCTCATTTTTGAATCACCCCAATCGGAGTTTTGTAGCTCAAGTTATGGCCAAAATAAGTTTACTGTTCACGTGCCTTTATTCATACCGCAATTTAGGTCTTTGTGATTTTTGGTCCAATTTTGGTCAGTAATTTGATCAAGTTAAGTTCATAATTTGGTCTAACTTTCTTCAGATGAAATGTTCTACTACGTCTTAGGTTTCCATCGGTTCAAGAATCGCCTAAATCCGAGTTTCCTAGAAAGAGTTATAGCCATCCAAATATTGCTGCTCAATGAAAATTCTGCAGAGTTGCAGTACATAAATTTTAACTTTGCTCAATGATTTGAATGAGTTAATGGCTTAATTTGGGTTGGTGTTCTTCATGAAAGTTTTAGGTCTATATCATTTCTAATTGCTGGTAAAATTTCAGGTCAATTTGACTTACCTAGCTCGAGTTATGACCAAATGAACAGTACTATTCATTTGGTCAGTTTGGTGCAGGGCAGCCTGCTATCAACTCACTTTGGTCAATTGTTTCACCAAGTTTTAGTCAGTTTTTGGTCATGGTTCCTTAATGAAAGTTGTGCTCTTTTATATCTATTTTCATCTCCAATTGGTGGGATATCCATTAGGCTTGTAAAATTTGAGTTTTGGTCCTTCAAAGTAGGTTTGGTCATGCTGCCAGCAGCATGACCATTGACCTACGAATTTAGCTAAATTTTCCACCATTCCCATACACTTTATTTGGTCCTAATTGATCATTATTTCATTTCACAATAGGTCAAATATGCCATTTATGCATTTCCCAATTTTTGGTTCATAAACCCTTGCATTGAAACCCTAAACTCACTAACTCTTGCATTTAACCATAACTAGAACACTTAACCTTAACCATTCAACTAGTCAAAGCTTTTAAACTCCTTCTAATGCATCAATTTCATGTAATTCATACTCCTATCAAGCTGCCCAAATTTCAGTTTGGTCCCTCTCCCATATTTGTTTCATTTAAATCAAGTTCTAAGCTCACTTAATTACCTAAACATGCATTTAAATGGAAAAATAAAGAGTTTGATATGCTAACCTCACTTAAAGCTTCAAAACCCTAACCTTTGCTCTTCTTTCTTCTTGAAATCTCCTTCTTAAGTAGTAATAACAAGCTTTAAAGAAGTCCTTATGAGAGTTATTATGGTTGGGTAAGGAAAATTTGAGCTTAATGTAAGCTTAAAGAGAAAGCTTCCATGGGGGATTTAAGGAAACAAGTGGGTGGCAAAGAGAGAGGGGAAGAAGAAGAAAATCCTAAATTTTTTTCTTTGTTTTTCCTTTACACGTTTTTGCTTTGGAAGACCATAAATATCAAATTTAATAAATATTTAACAAATTTGTTTATGACATCATTAGTGATGTCATCAACTTTGACTTTTCTAACCTCTTTCCTTTTCTTTTTTTTTTTTCTATTGATTTTTCTATTAGTTCTTTAATTCTATTGTCGATTCCGAAATTTTCTTTTCTCCGATTTTATTTGTGATTATGTCAGAGTCACTCTCGGGTCAATTGACCAAATTGCCTCGCGGTTGATCGGTTTGCAAATAATCCAATATTTCTTCGGCTCACGACCTAATTATTTGACCGACTTAACGATTCTTTTTCGTGATTTTCTCTTTTCCACTTTGTGTTCATAAGGGTCCTAAGGACCGCACGTCACTTTTACGGTTGAAATTTGAGTTTAAAAGCGACTTCACGATGCGTTCAGGAGGTCACTCATCGCTGTGACTCTCGGCTCGTTTAACCTCTTATGTTCTGTTTTTCTTATTTATAGTTAACTAATTAAACATTACTAATTATTTATGTTTATGGCTTCTCAAATTGTCTTAAGTGTGGCCCTAATCCCATTACTTGTCCGGACCGACACCGGTCACCAGAACAGTGAAATATACCAGGCTATGCAAACGGGGGTGTTACAATTCTCCCCCCCTTAAAATAAATTTCGTCTCGAAATTTTACCTGGTATCAATCTCTGAATAGCTGTGGGTGCTGTCTCCTCATGTCCTCCTCTCGTTCCCAAGTAGCCTCCTGGCCCGAATGATGGTTCCACAGTACTTTTACTAACGGTATCTGCTTGTTCCGTAGCTGTTTCACCTCATATGCCAGAATCTCTATGGGTTCTTCTTCATATGTGAGGTCTGGATTCACTTCAATTTCCTCTACTGGTAGTACATGAGATGGGTCTGATCGATACCTCCTCAACATAGACACATGGAAGACATTATGTATCTTCTCCAACTCTGGAGGTAGTGCCAAACGATAAGCCAAAGGACCCACTCTCTCGTAACCTCATATGGCCCAATGAAACGAGGGCTTAGTTTTCCCTTTCTGCCAAATCTCATAATTCTCTTCCAAGGAGAAACCTTGAGGAAAACTTTCTCACCCACTGCATACTCAATATCCCATCTTTTCAAATCAACATAGGACTTTTGATGATGCGTCACGACTTTAAGTCGATCTCGATCACCCGATTTTCTCTTCACTGTTGAACAATTTCGGTCCGATCATCTTTCTTTCACCCACGTCATCCCAACACAACGGGGTTCTACATTTTCTGCCATACAAAGCTTCATATGGAGACATCCCAATGCTTGATTGGTAGCTGTTGTTGTAAGCAAACTCAATCAAAGGCAAGTGTGTATCCCAACTGCCCTCAAACTCAATCACACAAGCCTGTAGCATATCCTCCAAGATCTGAATTACCCTCTCGGTGGCCATGCATGCGTGGATGGAATGCGATCTTGAAGTTCAATCTAGTTCCTAGGGCTCTCTGAAGACTACCCCAGAATTTAGAAGTGAACCTAGGATCTCTGTCTGATACGATAGATACTGGCACTCCATGCAATCTCACAATCTCATCGATGTACAACCTGGCCAATCTGTCCAAACTGTAGTCCATTCGGACTGGCAGAAAATGAGCAGACTTGGTTAGTCTGTCAACAATGACCCAAACTGCATCATGACTCTTCTGTGTCCTCGGAAGTCCCATCACAAAATCCATTGTTATTCTTTCCCATTTCCATTCCGGCACTGGTAGCGGATGTAACAATCCAGTGGGTACTTGATGCTCTGCCTTTACTTGCTGACAAGTTAGACATTTGGACACCAACTCTGCCACATCTCTCTTCATACCTATCCACCAGTAATGCTCCTTTAGCCCTCTATACATTTTTGTACCACCAGGGTGCATGGCAAAAGGAGACTCATGTGCTTCCTTCAAAATGATCTGCCTCAAATCAACATCATTAGGAACACACATTCTGCCTTGGTGTAGCAGTAAATCATCATCTCTAATTGAGAACTCTGGTTTCTTGCCCTGCCGGACTTCTTCCAACGACCACGATACCTTTCATCATTACGAGCGACCATTACGACCGATCAATCAACACTGGCTGTACATGCCATGCAACTGCTGCCTGCCCATCATCATTAATCTCTAAACTGGCATGTAATAACCTCAACTCATGTACCAAAGACAAAGGAGTAACCCGTAGACTTGCCATAGTCTTGCGACTTAGGGCGCCAGCCACAACATTAGCTTTCCCTGGCTAATAGTCTATCAGACAATCATAGTCTTTTATCAATTCTAACCATCTCCTCTGTCTCAAATTCAACTCTTTCTGGGTGCCCAAATACTTCAAACTCTTATGATCTGTGTAAATGTAACACTTCTCCCCATACAAATAATGTCTCCAGATCTTAAGAGCAAACACAATAGCTGCAAGCTCCAAGTCATGTGTTGGATAATTCCTCTCATGCGGTTTTAGCTGGCGTGATGCATAGGCAATAACATTTCTATCTTGCATCAACACACAACCTAACCCATTGTGAGAAGCATCGCTATAAACTGTGTACTCTTTACCCGGAGTAGGTAAAGTCAGGACTGGAGCCTCTGTCAAACATCTTTTCAATTCATCAAAACTTTGCTGGCATTTGTCCGTCCACTGAAATTTCACATCCTTTCTAAGCAGCTTGGTCAATGGAGATGCCAACATGGAAAATCCCTTCACAAATCGATGGTAGTATCCAGCTAACTTGAGCTGCGAATCTGTGACATTTCGGGTGGCTTCCAATTAAGGGGCGACTTCAATCTTGCTAGGATCTACCTTAATGCCCTCTTCTGACACTACATGCCCCAAAAAGGATATCTCCTTCAGCCAAAATTCACATTTCGACAATTTGGCATATAGTTGTTTCTCCCTCAAAGTCTGTAGTACAATCCGCAGATGTCTATCATGCTCTTCTGCATTCCTCGAATAGACCAATATATCATCGATAAATACCACAACAAACTGGTCGAGGTATGGTCTGAAGATAGTGTTCATCAGATCCATAAAGCGTAGGAGCATTGGTTAACCCGAATGGCATGACTAGGAATTCATAATGGCCATAGCGGGTTCTAAAGGCAGTTTTAGAAATACTCTGCTCTTGTACTTTCAGCTGATAATAACCTGATCTCAGGTCAATTTTGGAGAATACAGCTGCACCCCTCAACTGATCAAATAAATCATCAATACGGGGCAATGGATATCTGTTCTTTATTGTCACCTTATTCAACTGCCGATAGTCAATGCATAACCGGAGAGTGCCATCCTTCTTCTTTACAAATAATACTGGCGCTCCCCAAGGTGACACACTAGGGCGAATGAAGCCCTTATCAAGCAACTCTTGCAACTGCACTTTCAATTCTTTTAGTTCTGCTGGTGCCATTCTGTATGGCGTTATGGAGATTGGGTCCACACCAGGCATAACATCAATTTCAAATTGCACTTCTCTTTACGGAGGTAATCTGGCAATTCTTCAGAAATACATCAGGAAAGTCACATCTGATAGGAATGTCCTCCAATGCTGGACTCCCCACTTGGGTGTCTATCACATGTGCCAAGTACGCCTCACACCCTTTTTTAATCATTTTTCTGGCCAGTGCAGCTGAAATGATATTTGAAGGCAATAACTGTCTCTCCCCATGTATTACTACATCACCATACTGAGGGAGACCAAAAGTGGATCTTGATCTCTGATCAATCATGGTGTGATGCCATTCTAACCAATCCATTCCCAAGATAATTTAATAATCTCTGAAGGGCATTTCAATTAAATCAGACAAAAAAGTGTGTCCTTGGATCACCAAAGGACAGTCTCTATATAGCCTATTTACCCTGACCTCCTGGCCTAATGGACTAGTTACTAACACATCATAGTCCATTGGTACACACGGAATAGTAGTAGAACACATCACACTAGCACTAACATACGAATGTGTGGAGCCAGGATCAAATAACACATGCACATCTTTGTCAAGGATGGAGAAATTACCGGCTACAACATCGATGTTTGACCTCTTCCCTTTGACGCATGGTATATACTCTAATCAGTGCGCCATCGATCTTGGGCCGTTAACGGTGCTCGACTTCCGTGGGTGTTACGGGACCCTACCTCTGCCTCTGCCTCTAGCAGCTGACTGTGACCCTCTGGGTGCAGAGACTTGAGTTGATCCTTCAGATGTAGTGAAAGATCCAGACCGGCGCGGACTAGTGCAATCCTTAGCGAAATGTCCGCTTCCTCCACGGTTAAAACATGCACCAGTAGCCTTGAAACAAACCCCACCATGTGTTCTACCACACGTTTCACACTGCCGGACCGATAGAGATCCTCGGGGTGCTCTTTGGTCTGTGACGAGGCAGGGTGGTCTTTGGCTAGAAAATCTGCCTCTGCCTCTACAGGAGCTAGATCCCCCAAACTGTTTCCTCTTCCCAGAACCACTTCCAGATGTTTGTTCAGTAATCTTTTCAGTTTTCTCTTTCTCTTGTGAACCCTTTTTCACTGCCCCTTCAGATTCTATCTTTTCTAATTCCAAGGCTTGTGAGATCAATTCAGCAAAATTCTGATGTCTGAAACCCACAACTTGCATTCTCAGACTCTGCCTTAGCCCGGACTCAAACCTCTTGCATCTGTCTCTAGGGGTGGAGACTAAGCTTCCAGCATAGTGGCTTAGCCTTGAGAAGTCTCTCTCATACTCTGCTACAGTTCGGTTCCCTTGTTTCAAACTCAAAAATTCTTGCAACTTCATATCCACATATGCATCGGGAACCCATTTCTGCCTGAATTCCCTCAGGAAGTCTGTCCATGTCAGCACAGGTGGCTCAACCAGGCTGTGGGGGATGGTCTTCCACCATTCAAACGCATCCCCTTGCAACAAGGAAACAGAATACTCAAACTTCAGTTCTTCCGTACACTGCAGCTTCCTAAAAACTCGTTCCATTCTTTCCAACCACTGTTCTGCCTCCAGTGGATCCACAGTGCCTTTAAACTCAGTGGCCCCAAATTTCATCAATTTTTCATACTGCCGAGCTGAGGGCTGTGGTTGGGCTACAGGTATTGGCATCTGAGCTTGGGGCGGCACATTACCCGCCATTTGCTGAAAGAAGGCAGCCATCTGCTGCATAAATTGAGCAGGAAACTGCGGTCTTTGGGCAGAGCCGGAGTGGTGACCCACTCACATGCAGGTCTTTGGGGCTTCCCCTTGAACCTCGGCCTCAGCAGTTATTCTTGAATGATCTCCTCCTTCCATTCCGTTTTTCACAATTTTCTACTTCCTGAGATCAAACACAAGGAGGTTGACCTCCGTTAGTGCATATTTATGATGTAAATACGTCATATGTATCAATTAAAGACACTTGAGCAGTTGTACTTATCAAAGAAATATTCACATGCATAGTCAAAATTTATTGCAGAACCATGCTCTGATACCACTAAAACATGTCACACCTTATCCCTCCGTAAGGCATAACATGATCCCGTAGAATACTTAATGAACTACCGAACTTCACCTACCGATAACTCATTAAGTAACCTACAAGGGATTTTAAAACAATTTTCTTACATTTTGGAAGTGGTGAGCATTTTGGTAGGAATTAAAAACCATTTATTCAAAGTTTAAATACTAGTAAAAATTTTGTCCATTTAAATTTTGCCGTAATTTTTATAGAAATTTTGACAGAGTTTCCTCTGTATTTTGAGAAACTAGTTCTTCAAATACCTGTAAAAAGCACTTCTAAAAACATTTTACAACTCCCAACCACCAATAATTCTCAAATCAACTCAATCAAGGCACTTCAAATAATTTCACAATACAAATCAAGATTTCTCATCTCAAAGTATTTAATATCTTCATTTACAAAACATAAAGTAGAAAATTCATGTTTACAAATATTAAATTTACAGAAACAAACCCAAAATAATATTATTACAATTTATTTACAACTGCTCAATTTACATTGATACTTATGACCTTACAGTATTTACATCAAAATAACCATAAGGGTATAAAACAATACCCGTACAAAAGCTTGATGTGATCTTCAACTCCTCACTCTGCTGCTTTTTCCTTGCTCTTATCTGCGACAGTAAATTAAACTATCGCTGAGTATAAACATACTCAGTGGTGCACAATAAAACTTTAAAATGCGATACATAAATCATTTATTGATAAAACATAATTTGAATACTTCACAATCACATTTCACAAATATCAAAGCTCATAACAACTCATTTTGTCAAATAATATATTAAACAACAGTTTAGTCAAACAATTGCGTAAACACAGTGTTGCCAAAGTCGTACACAACTTAAGCCATGACATAAAATTTTCGATCAATGCCGTGTTGTACACCACGACAAAGCAATCTCAACCCCATTAATCGAAACCAATGAGGGAGGTGGCTAGCTAGCTAATGAGTACTCATCCGATCTACAACCTCAACTGGCAAGCCAGAGAGGGAGAAAAATAAACGATCTCAACCCCATAAATGGAGGAGGAAATGTGATACTGTCATGCTAAGTGTGAACATAAAATCCATTTCAAACATTTCATTCAAATATTGCATACAAAAATCAAATCAATTTCCAAAGTTACAATTTGATCACAAGGTGGCAACACAAAAGTTCATATGTTCATAATGCATGCTAAATCAATTTTTCCAAGGATAAAATGCTTAAATAGGGTTTATTGTGCACAAACCTCAAGCGAGTCGTCCCTTAGCCTCGACTCGTTTCCTCGGGTTCCTTCCCGATATTCTTTTCAACTGAAACACAAAATTTTACAATGTTTCAGTACTAGAACTTAACATAAATCCCAAAATAAATTTTAACTTCGCATTTACCTATTTCTAACGTGTTAAATTCAACGTTCTCGAAATTTTGTGTTTTGGGTTACTATTCACTTCACTATTTAAGTCAAATAATTGACTTTCTAAGGATTAATAGGTATGTGAACTCCAACTTCACCCACATACCACATTTTGTTCATTAAACTTGTTGGTTTTGGTCACTTTTTCAAAGCATAGGTCATTTTTGGCAAAAATGCCAATTTTCTGTTTTGTGATCCGAAGTTGCACTATTCCATTGGTCGATCTACTGTTGGAATTTGACAAAAATTCCTTCATAGAAAATGTTCCTTATTGTCTTAAGGGTATTCTCATTTTTGGATCACCCCAATCGGAGTTTTGTAGCTCAAGTTATGGCCAAAATAAGTTTCTTGCTCACGCGTGCTTATTCATCCGCAATTTAGGTGCTGGCAGATTTTTGGTCCAACTTTGGTCAGTAATTTGATCAAGTTAAGTTCATAATTTGGTCTAACTTTCTTCAGATGAAATGTTCTACTACGTCTTAGGTTTCCATCGGTTCAATAATCGCCTAAATCCAAGTTTCCTAGAAAGAGTTATAGCCATCCAAATATTGCTGCTCAATGAAAATTCTGCAGAGTTGCAGTACAGAAATTTTAACTTTGCTCAATGATTTGAATGAGTTAATGGCTTAATTTGGGTTGGTGTTCTTCATGAAAGTTTTAGGTCTATATCATATCTAATTTCTGGTAAAATTTCAAGTCAATTTGACTTACCTAGCTCGAGTTATGACCAAATGAACAGTTACTGTTCATTTGGTCGATTTAATCTTGACGACTGCTATCAACTCACTTTGGTCAATTGTTTCACCAAGTTTTAGTCAGTTTTTGGTCATGGTTCCTTAATGAAAGTTGTGCTCTTTTATGTCTATTTTCATCTCCAATTGGTGGGATATCCATTAGGCTTGTAAAATTTGAGTGTTGGTCCTTCAAAGTAGGTTTGGTCATCTTTGCCGTGACATGACCATTGACCTACGAATTTAGCTAAATTTTCCACCATTCCCATACACTTTATTTGGTCCTAATTGATCATTATTTCATTTCACAATAGGTCAAATATGCCATTTATGCATTTCCCAATTTTTGGTTCATAAACCCTTGCATTGAAACCCTAAACTCACTAACTCTTGCATTTAACCATAACTAGTACACTTAACCTTAACCATTCAACTAATCAAAGCTTTTAAACTCCTTCTAATGCATCAATTTCATGTAATTCATACTCCTATCAAGCTGCCCAAATTTCAGTTTGGTCCCTCTCCCATATTTGTTTCATTTAAATCAAGTTCTAAGCTCACTTAATTACCTAAACATGCATTTAAATGGAAAAATAAAGAGTTTGATATGCTAACCTCACTTAAAGCTTCAAAACCCTAACCTTTGCTCTTCTTTCTTCTTGAAATCTCCTTCTTAAGTAGTAATAACAAGCTTTAAAGAAGTCCTTATGAGAGTTATTATGGTTGGGTAAGGAAAATTTGAGCTTAATGTAAGCTTAAAGAAAGCTTCCATGGGGATTTAAGGAAACAAGTGGGTGGCAAGAGAGGGGAAGAAGAAGAAAATCCTAAATTTTTTTCTTTGTTTTTCCTTTACACGTTTTTGCTTTGGAAGACCATAAATATCAAATTTAATAAATATTTAACAAATTTGTTTATGACATCATTAATGATGTCATCAACTTTGACTTTTCCAACCTCCTTCCTTTTCTTTTTTTTTCTATTTATTTTTCTATTAGTTCTTTAATTCTATTGTCGATTCCGAAATTTTCTTTTCTCCGATTTTATTTGACAGTTATGTCAGGAGTCAGCTCTCGGGGTCAATTGACCAAATTGCCCCTCGCCGGTTGATCCCGGTTTGCAAATAATCCAATATTTCTTCTGGCTCCCTGACCTAATTATTTGACTGACTTAACAGTTCTTTTTCGTGATTTTCTCTTTTCCACTGTGTTCATAAGGGTCCTAAGGACCGCAGCGTCACTTTTTACGGTTCGAAATTTGAGTTTAAAACGACTTCGCAGTCGTTCCCGAGGAGGTCACTCATCGCTGTGACTCTCGGTTCGTTTAACCTCTTATGTTCTGTTTTTCTTATTTATAGTTAACTAATTAAACATTACTAATTATTTATGTTTATGGCTTCTCAAATTGTCTTAAGTGTGGCCCTAATCCCATTACTTATCCGGACCGACACCGGTCACCGGAACAGTGAAATATACCAGGCTATGCAAACGAGGGTGTTACACTCCTCCTTCTCTGTCACAACTCAATCCCACGAGCCGGACTGGCACTAGGACTTGGGTCGGTATAAATCCCCAAAGGCCCATAAGTCCTATTGTTCTCAAATCCATTAAAGGTCAACATGCAAATAAAATAAAATAAAATAAAATAAAATAAAATAAAATATTATATTTTTATTCAGGCCAATCTAACTCGATAACCATTAGAAACCAAAGCTAGAAGAGTCCAGCTTAACCCTGATACTATCATTTATAAACTATTTAAATATCATAAAAAATTTTCATTAATTAATATCATATGTACAAAACCCAATGTCACAGTGGAGTGCTAGTTATTAAATAGATAATTAAATAAATAAATAAGTAGACACAAGAAATTATTAAACTAAGAAGTACAACCTGCAGAGGAAAAATGCAAGTTAGACTTGAAGAAATAAACACACTCCTCTAACAACCTGGGAAAAATATTTAAACAAGAGTGAGCGTTCGACTCAAAGAGTTTAGATATTGATTATAGATGCAATTTTTATAACTATCTAAGACTAATGTAATCCTACCATGAAATGCACATCCAACACGTAAAATAAGTAATTCACTCAATATTCACACGAGAAGTTAATTTGGAGCTACTCATACACCCAGTGTATCACATCAATATATATATATATATATATATATATATATATATATATATTGGAGCTGATCCCTTATATAACTCTCTTAATCCAATACCTGCCAGTGAGGTCAACTCAAATCGAACTTTCGCTTAATAATCCAAGTGCGAGAGTCAGTGAGATTAACTCAAAGCCGTACTCACCTAGACTTATCCACAAAAAGGACCGGGTCCTAGCAAGTCAAGCTCCAGCCTCTCTACTCGTCCTATCCATGTAATGGCCCGGCCCACTAGTGATATTGTCCGCTCTGGGCTGAAGCCCTCATGGTTTTAAAATGTGTCACTAGGAGTTACGAACGTTCAACTTATAAACCCAGCATCTCTCCCGTGTTTTGCCAATGTGAGATTTGCCTAGGGTGTTACAATCCACCCCCCTTATGAGACTCAGCGTCCTCGCTGAGGTTTGCCCACCATCGCTCAAGGTTGTACGCGGAGCGGCTCTGATACCATAAATGTAATGGCCCGACCCACTAGTGATATTGTCCGCTTTGGGCTGAAGCCCTCACGGTTTTAAAACGCATTACTAGGAGTTACGAACCGCCAACTTATAAACCCAGCATCTCTCCCGTGTTTTGCCGATGTGGGATTTGCCTAGGGTGTTATAATCCATAACCAGTATCACACCACACACATGTCGATACACACATATGGCTCCAAATTATCCTCAGGGCAGTAATCACAAATAAATAGCAATAATTAAATATGTAGCAACCAAAATGCCCCTAATATATTAACAATACATGTGCATAATTAAATATTTATAAAATACAGTAGCATGCTAGATATATAATTAATATTCAAATTGCAAAAATAACCAATGTTCAACTCATAGACTGGTCGACTAGACTGCAGCTGGTCCGGTTGGAAGGAGAAAATGGCCGACATTGATCACCTAAATATACACACTGACCTCTATCAAAAGAATGACAAAATTAAATAATTAATTTAAACCATAGAATCAAAATAAATTCTACGATCTTGCTAAAATTTGGGCAGAGTTTTGCCTATAACAAGACCTAATCCCCTATAAGAAAATTCAACCAACAACAATAACATAAGGCCTCAGACCCACAAAAATAATTACAATGCTCATTCGGGGCCTACAAGAATCCTAATCTAGGTCTAATTCTCCAAACTCTAGCTTAGATTCCTAACTCCTTTATAGTCCAAATAATTATTTTCAACACTTTAAAAATTATAAAAATATTTTTGGAGGTCCTCTATATCATCCTTGTATTAATTAAAATTATTTTACTTAATTTTACTAAGTCAAGAATATTTTACAAATTTATCAACTGGCTTAACTAAGGTAAAAATTACACAACTTAAGTTTAGGACAACCTTTTCAAATTTTGAAACCTAGAATGCATTCAGAGCTTCTGAAAATGCTGAGATCGGTTGTAATATTAATTATGTTTCAGGACGGGCCGCTGGACAGCCGAATCTGATAAAAAACTCGGTCCTAGGCGCCGGTGAGCTATCATTGATCTGATCACACCTAAATGAAGCCTAAAATTTATTAATAATTATCATATAATTATATTTAATTTTTGGGTGTTAAAAAGTCAAAAATCTCACCAAGTAATCTAGACCGTCTGATGATTGCCTTTTTCAAATAATGTCTAACTAGAGCGAGGTCGGTCTTTGTTAGTAGTATGCCCTAGAGCATATCATTTAGTATGTATCTTGTACATATTTTATTAATAAAAGGCAATTTCACTTTTCCATTTACATAATGTATTTATGTGTAATAGAAAATGTCCATTGATATTTTGTTAAAAATTCTATTCTTAAGTTGTTAAGAATATGAGTGACAGTATTTCTAGCACAAAGTATCATAAATTGGTTCACAATCAAGGATACTTCACACAGGACATGACTTATCCAGAAAGATTGTATTCATGTTTATTCCCAAGGTATTTATATGAGATATAAATAAGATGGAATGGTGAGTCTCATGCCATATAACAAACATAATAGGCACTTATGCATGATAAGTAGGCTGAACCAGTGACACTTATAACAATCACGTGGAGTTTACTTTTGTCAATGCATTATCATAAATCATATAAGTGTATATAATCTTTAGACCTGAGATAGCATAGTTATCTTGTATATAGGTGGTTTGAGTTTGATATTGCTTTCATACTTGTACTGTGTATGGGTATATGGGCATGTGTTAGCTCCTACCAGTTATATATAGAGATAGGTGTTGATCAAGATGGAATCTATTACCTTAAGTAAATAGGAATAAAATCCTATGTTCATTTAATTGTTCTTGATGTTTCAAGTTCCTGGCCAGGACAGACAGATTTAATCAGAAAAGAGTTTTTGATGAGAAAATCTTTTTAATCAAGAATTGGAATTAAAGAGAACATAATATTCATAGCAAATGGAGTTTGACATAAACCATGACTCCAGCTCGAATTGGGATTTTGTAACAGAGAGATTCTAGTACATGGTAACATATGATTATAGGTTCATTTAAGATATTCCTTATTACTGATTGGATGGCCATGGCTTGCTATGCTAGGTGTTAACCTTGGTCTATGAGATACCTAAAATGATTTAGAGAAATCATTTATGGTAAGAAAAAGTTTTGATGATATTAAGAGTTGATATCATATCTCATTGCCAATTAGTGATGAGCCTAGTGAGTCACACACATACATAAGTAATCACCAAGTTAAATATGATTTAATTAATTAATTAAAGAGTTCAATTGATTAATTAAATAGGTTTGGTTTGCAATAAGATTACAAAGTTCCTAGCATGACTTGAAATAAAATCTAGGTTATTGGATGTATAGTATAAATTAAATTTATATTTAAAGTGTTTAAATATGAATTTAATTATGAGAAATTAATTAATAAAGATTAATTAATTAATTTATATTTGATATAAATTGATTAGAAGAGGAGAAATAATTATTTTGAGTTGAGAACTCAAAATTACAACACAAAGGTAATTTGGTCATTTCACAAGGTGACATGTGGCACCATGAGATGGTGACACATGGCAACATATAAGATTGCCATTTGTATTCCCATCATGTAAGATGATCAAAGTCAAGATTAAATCTAGATTTGACACTTGGCATAATGTGATTGTGTCAATTAAACTAAGATGCAATCAGAAGATGACATGTGGCAAGGGTTTTGAGCGATGACCTAATTATAAAAGGGAAAGAATGAAAGAACAAAAGAACAATATGATTTTTCTCTCAAAGGTGCCGCCACCCAAGAGGCTCTCTTCCTCTCTTCTTCTTCATCTCTCATCAATTCAAAGAGAATTGCCCATATTCTCTTGAATTAAAATTGCTAGAAATTGTTTCTAGTGTCCTATATACATTTACAACCTCTCTAAAGGCAAATCCCTAATTTCTAATTGGTTGGCAAGGCTTTAGAAGCTGTTCAAGAGGCTGCCATTGGTGATCTTAGTGTAGACAAACTATAGGGACAACATTTGGGGTCCTAGGTGCTTCACAAAGGTACCAAACACATCTACAGTGCATCAAAAGGTTAGTGTACATGTTCTTGAATTAATCTAGGGTTCTAATGAATTAATTTGTTAATTCAAAAATCTTAAATGGCAAATGTAGATCCAAATACATATTAAAAGTGTTTTAATATGCAATTGAACATTGAAATCAATTAGGCACATAATGAATCTTGCATGATGCGTGAGATCCTAGAAGAAAATTTTTGAATTCAATGTTCTAATCTAATAATTTTCATGCTTCCGCTCCTTCAATTGGTATCAGAGCTATTATATTTGCCATTTAGATTGTTTAATATATGATTTAATTGTGTGATTTGATCATAAGATGATTGATTCATTGCTGGCTGCAAAGACAAAGGTGGCGGCTTGGTTATCACCATGATGGTGCGCATGGTTTGGCCATGTTTGATGGGTCTAAGCATGCGCATGGTGTTTGGGCTTGATTGTGGGCTTGGTTTCAAGGCTCATAATTAGGCCCATGACTAATTAAAATGTTTAATTAGGAGTTTTAATCACACAATTAAATTTTGATTCAAATCTGAATTTTTAAATTTGTCTGAATGTGATTCAAATCTGAATTTTTAAATTTGTTTGAATCATATTTAAATCTGGATTTTTTTAGTTGAATATGAGATATTCAATTTAATTTTAGTATGTATGTTTTATTTAATTGTTAAATGGTGATATGCATGATTGATGATTATCGACAATAAAAGACCAATGTGATTGAATTTATTTCTTTTATATTTCTTTGGATTGTAAATTAATTAATTTATTTTAGTGGCATGTATTATAAAGGTTGTAATATTTTTGGGTTGTAATTTTATTTATTTGGTTCTTGTAAATTTGCCTTGGTATGCCGAGGATTACTATGTGATTGGATTGCAAGAAGATCAAGGAGGTTAAGAGCATTAGTGGGACCAGTGAGAGGAATTCAAGATCAAGTATTGATTATGTACTCCTTCAGCAACTCTTGTAATATGAATGAATGAAATGCACCTAGGAATGCTCTGATTTAATTCTTGGTGGCTCAGAATTGAATCCCTTAGAAAGTCCATGATCATACCATATTTATATTATTTATCCATGTATGCATAAGATGTATGGGAATGTATGCAAGTATATGATAATGTGCAAAGTGAGACCATAATAGTAATTACGCCGACTACAAAATCTTCCAAACAAATGATTAAGTTGGAAATGGTATAATTAAAATTAATTATATCATGGGCCCTCTATTGAGGCAATTATTTTAAGAAATTTTAAATACTTGCATCTGATGTAATTAATTTAAGAGATTTTCTTAAGAATAATTGTTAAGCATGAGATGTTGTAGATATGTCAATGGTTTGGTGGCCAATAATGGATGTGCCTGAGGACATTAAAATTATTTGCATGTTTACTGGCTCAATGGGATCAACTTAACTAATGTAAGATAAATCAATAATGGATGTGTCTGAGAATATGAGCATTAGGGGCTAGGCAAAAGATTGAACCTCACATGAGATGTGATGGGCAAGGAGTTGCTCACTTATAGTTTATTGTAATTCCAATAATGGATGTGCCTGAGGATGATCAATAAGACTATAAGAATTCAATTACCCACTAGAAATCCATCCAACTAAGATTTTTGTTTTCTACTTTGGAAGTATAGGATTCGCTAAGTTAGTGGGAGGACCAATTTGATTAAAAGACTATAATCATTTTGGTTAAATACATGATACATTTACTAATTAATCTGGTTATTTTTTGCAGTTAATTTTCTGATAATAATGAGCACACCACAACCACCACTATCCAATATCCTTGCGAGTATACTTGATCACAATAAGTTGACAGGACCTAATCTTTCTGATTGGCTAAGAAATTTGAAACTTGTCCTGAACCTTGAACATATAGGATATGTTCTAGACTCACAGGTTCCTGGTCCCTTACCTCCAGAGGCCACTCAAGAGGAACATGAAACTTTGGATAAGTGGAAGGAGCATGATATGAGAGCCAAGTGTTACATGCTTGCTTTTATGAGTAATGAGTTACAGAAGTAACATGAAAATATGCAATATGCAAGTGAGATGCTCCTTCACCTGCAAGAGTTGTATGGTAAGCATAGCAGGAATGCTAGGTATGAGATATCTAGACAGCTATTCCGCATGAGGATGTCTGAGGGACAGAATATTGGAGATCATGTCCACAAGATGATTCGACTAATTGAGCAGCTGGAACATCTTGACTTTCATATGGATTTCCAACTACAGACGGATTTGATCCTTCAGTCCCTACCTGAGTCATTTGAGAATTTTGTGACAAATTTCTATATGAATAAGCAGGAATACACCTTGGCTAGTTCACTTAACATGCTAGTTATTGCCCAAAAGAATATGCCGGGCAATAAAGAAAAAGAGGTAGCTTTGATTGCATCTTCTTCTGCTGGAAAGTCCAACAAGAAGAAGGGCAATAAGAAAAAGAAATCTCAAATTCTTAGTCCTTTCAAGAAGATAGCTAAACAGAATGGGAAGACTAAAGATGATGGAGGCAAAGGAAAGTGTTTCCACTGCCAGCAAGATGGGCACTGGAAAAAGAACTGCCCAGGATATCTTGCTTCTCTGAAGGACAAAAAGGATACACCTTCGGAAGGTATGTCCATATCTTGTTATTTAGATTCTGACGATACTCATAGTTCATCTACAGCTTGGGTTTTAGATATTGGTACTAATTCTCATATTTCTTATGATATGCAGGAACTAGTAAATAGTAGCAGCTTGCGTTCTCGAGATGTTAGACTCCGAATTGGTGATGGCTCAACTTTTGAAGCTTTAGCCATAGGATCTAAATCTTTTTACATGTCTGGACATGTTTTGTGTTTGAATAATATCTTATATGTACCTGATACTTTTAAGAACATTATTTTTATATCTAGTTTAACTAGAAATGGCTATGAATTTCAGTTCATAGATGATGTTTGCAATATTTATTTTGGAAATAAATATGTTGGCTCCGGTTATATGTATGATGGTCTTTATTATTTGGATAATAATAACAAACACAAAATGAATGCAAGAAATCTAAAAGAATGCAATGCTATGGTGAAAATCAACTCAAGTTTAAAATATATTTGGCACTTAAGATTAGGTCATGTTGCAGAAGATAAGATTGCAAAGCTGGAGAAAATGAGGATTTTATCCTCATTGGGTTCTGGACCTACTCCAACTTGTGAATCCTGCCTTTAAGGCAAAATGACTAGATCACCCTTTGTTGGACAAGGACTAAGAGCTAAAAATATTTTAGATTTAATACATAATAATGTATGTGGTCCATTTAAAGAAATGGCTAGAGGTGGTTTTTATTACTTTATTATCTTTACTGATGATAAATCAAGGTTTGGGTATTTGTATTTGATGAAATACAAATATGAATCCTTTAAAAAGTTCAAAGAATTTATTTTTGAAGTAGAAAATCAAACAGGAAAAAGTATTAAAGCTCTTCGATCAGATCGTAGAGGTGAATACTTGAGTACTAAATTTGATGAATACTTGAAAGAGCATGGCATTATTTCCCAGCTGACTCCTCTAGGAACGCCACAACTAAATTGTGTATCTAAAAGGAGAAATCGTACCTTATTAGATATGGTACGTAGTATGATGAGCTATACTGATATGCCAATCTCCTTTTGGGGATTTGCATTAGAATCAGCTTTGCATATTCTGAATAGAATTCCATCAAAATCAGTATCTTCCACACCTTATGAGATATGGCATGGAAGAAAACCAAGTCTTAAGCATGTTAAGATTTGAGGTTGTCCAGCTTATATCAAAAAGATAAACACTGATAAATTGGAAATCAGATCAGAAAAAGATCGATTTGTTGGATATCCAAAAGAGAGCTTTGGATATTATTTTTATTTGCCTACATCACAAAAGGTTGTGGTATGTAGAGATGCCACATTTCTTGAACAACAGTTTGTTCAAGAAGGAGGCAAAGGAAGGCAAATAGAGTTAGAATTGGAGAATTTTGACCAACCAACAGATCAGATGGATATAGATCTATCTAGTCAACCTACACCTATTGATGAAGCATCTACAGCTATTCCTCACAGATTAACCAGGATATCTCACCCACCAGTGAGATATAGTTTTCTTTATGAAGATGAACAAGAGTTGTTTACTCATGAAGAAGTAGATCATGGAGATAATCCACTTACATATGAAGAAGCTATATCAGATATAGACTCTTCAAAATGGATTAATGCTATGAAATCCGAAATTGATTCCATGTATAAGAATCAAGTTTGGGATCTTGTTGACCCACCTAAAGGTGTTGTACCTATAGGGAATAAATGGGCTTTCAAGAAGAAAATTGATTCTGATGGAAAGGTAGAGACCTATAAAGTAAGGCTAGTAGTGAAAGGGTTTCACTAAAGGCAAGGAATCGACTATGAGGAGACTTTCTCGCCTATTCCCATGCTTCAAATCAATTAGGATTCTATTAGCAATAGCTGCATACTATGATTATGAGATTTGACAGATGGATGTCGAAACAACTTTTCTCAATGGATGCATTGAAGAAAATATTTTCATGGAACAACTTAGGGATCTTGAATCCCAAAATGGTTCTAAATTATGCAAGCTAAAGCGATCTATTTATAGGTTGAAACAAGCTTCGAGGAGTTGGAACATCCATTTTGATGAAGCCATTAAGTCATTTGATTTTATCAAAAATGAGGATGAGCCATGTGTATATAAGAAGGTTAGTGATAGTGCTGTACTTTCCTTGTCTTATATGTGGATGACATTTTGTTGATGGGTAATGACACAGGTATGTTGACAACTATAAAGGTATGGTTGTTAAATACATTCTCCATGAAAGACTTAGGGAACGCAACCTATATTCTCAAGATTTGCATCTATAGAGATAGAGCGAAAAGAATAATTGATTTATCTCAAAGTCTATATTTGGAAAAGGTGTTAAAGAGGTTTAACATGCTTGATTCCAAGAGAGGATTGTTACCAGTGAGGCATGATATCCACCTTTCTAAAAGGATGTCTCCAAAGACACCTGAAGAAAGAGATAAAATAGCTAGAATTCTATATGCTTCGGCTATTGGAAGTTTGATGTATGCAATGTTGTGTACTAGGCCGGATATCGCATATGCTGTTAGTTTGACTAGCAGGTTTCAATCCAATCCAGGCTTGGAACACTGGATAACTGTCAAGAATATCCTTAAGTACTTGAGAAGAACTAAGGATTTATTCTTGATTTATGGAGGTGGTGACTTGCAATTGGATGGTTATACTGATTCTGATTTCCAATTAGATATCGATGATAGAAAGTCTACCTCTGGGTATGTGTTCATTTGTAATGGAGTTGCAGTTAGTTGGAAGAGTTTCAAATAGAGTACATTCTTGATTCCACTACAGAGTAGAGTATATTCTTTGCATCGAATCTTTGCAAAAGAGGCTGTTTGGATATAAGGAGCCTCGGTCTCACCAGAAATCCAAACACATAGAAAGGCGCTACCACATTATCAGAGAGATAGTTGGGCGAGACGATTAGCCATGCAGAAAATAACATTAGCTGAAAATCCAGCTGATCCATTCACTAAGCCTATGTTATAAGCTCAGTTAGACCGACATCTTGAGAAGATAGGTCTGAGATAATGTAACGAATGGCTCTAGTGCTTGTGGGAGATTGTTAATAGTATGCCCTAGAGCATATCATTTAGTATGTATCTTGTATATATTTTATTAATAAAAGGCAATTTCACTTTTCTATTTGCATAATGTATTTATGTGTAATAGAAAAGGTCCATTGATATTTTGTTAGAAATTCTATTCTTAAGTTGTTAAGAATATGAGTGATAGTATTTCTAGCACAAAGTATCATAAATTGGTTCACAATCGAGGATACTTCACACAGGACATGACTTATCCAGAAAGATTGTATTCATGTTTGTTCCCAAGGTATTTATATGAGATATAAATAAGATGAAATGGTGAGTCTCATGCCATATAATAAACATGATAGGCACTTATGCATAATAAGTAGGCCGAACCAGTGACACTTATGATAATCACGTAGAGTTTACTCTTGTCAATGCATTGTCATAAATCATATAAGTGCATATAATCTTTAGACCTATGATAGCACAGTTATCTTGTATATAGGTAGTTTGAGTTTGATACTGCTTTCATACTTGTACTGTGTATGGGTATATGGGTATGTGTTAGCTCCTACCACTTATATATGGAGATAGATGTTGATCAAGATGGAATCTGTTACCCTAAGTAAATAGGGATAAAATCCTATATTCATTTAATTGTTCTTGATGTTTCAAGTTTCTGGCCAGGACAGACAGATTTAATCAGAAAAGAATTTCTGATGAGAAAATCTTTTTAATCAAGAATTGGAATTAAAAGAGAACATAATATTCATAGCAAATGGAGTTTGACATAAACCATGACTCCAGCTCGAATTGGGATTTTGTAACAGAGAGATTCTAGTGCATGGTAACATATGATTATAGGTTCATTTAAGGTATTCCTTATTACTGATTGGATGGCTATGGCATGCTATGCTAGGTGTTAACCTTGGTCTATGAGATGCCTAAAATGATTTAGAGAAATCATTTATAGTAGAAAAAAGTTCTGATGATATTAAGAGTTGATATCATATTTCATTGCCAATTAGTGATGAGCCTAGTGAGTCACACACATACACAAGTAATCACCAAGTTAAATATGATTTAATTAATTAGTTAAAGATTTTAATTGATTCATTAAATAGGTTTGGTTTGCAATAAGATTGCAAAGTCCCTAGCATGAATTGAAACCAAATCTAGGTTATTGGATGTATAGTATAAATTAAATTTATATTTAAAGTGTTTAAATATGAATTTAATTATGAGAAATTAATTAATAGAGATTAATTAATTAATTTATATTTGATATAAATTGATTAGAAGATGAGAAATAATTATTTTGGGTTGAGAACTCAAAATTACAACAAAAGGGTAATTTAGTCATTTCACAGGGTGACATGTGGCACCATGAGATGGTGACACATGGCACCATATAAGCTTGTCATTTGTATTCTAATCATGTAAGATGATCAAAGTCAAGATTAAATTTAGCTTTGACACTTGGCATAATGTGATTGGGTCAATTAAACTAAGATGCAATCAGAAGATGACATGTGGCAAGGGTTTTGAGTGATGACCTAATTATAAAAGGGAAAGAATGAAAGAACAAAAGAACAATATGATTTTTCTCTCAAAGGTGCCACCACCCAAGAGGCTCTCTTCCTCTCTTCTTCTTCATCTCTCATCAATTCAAAGAGAATTGCCCATATTCTCTTGAATTAAAATTGATAGAAATTGTTTTTAGTGTCCTATATACATCTACAACCTCTCTAAAGGCAAATCCCTAATTTCTAATTGGTTTGCAAGGCTTTAAAAGCTGTTTAAGAGGCTGCCATTGGTGATCTTGGTGTGGACAAACTAGAGGGACAACATTGGGGGCCCTAGGTGCTTCACAAAGGTACCAAACACATCTACAGTGCATCAAAAGGTTAGTGCACATATTCTTGAATTAAGCTAGGGTTCTAATAAATTAATCTGTTAATTCAAAAATCTTAAATGACAAATATAGATCCAAATACATATTAAAAGTGTTTTAATATGCAATTGAATATTGAAATCAATTAGGTACATGATGAATCTTGCATGATGCATGAGATCTTAGAAGAAAATTTTTGAATTCAATGTTCTAATCTTATAATTTTCATGCTTCCGTTCCTTCAATCTCAAAGGTCTCGATGTGTTGAGTCCATCGATGGCCTCGGATCATCCTAGATTTGATCAGAAATCTTAAAAAATGTGAAAATTCTCTCCTTCATATCTCACTTATCCAATCATCAAATGCTGCAAAATTGATATCAAAAGAAAGCTCTCGCAATAAGCTTTCTAACCCCACTTGAATCGCCTTGATTGGACGTCAAATGAAGCCAGAATTGGGCTGAAAAGGTTCTGCCTGCGTGCACGTGACTTTCTTTCTCATCCCTCTTTGCCGTCGCTTCTGGTGTTGTTGCCAACTGGCTGGCGGGTTGTTGGTGTCGCCTGAGGCCAGAAGAGGTGCTAGCCAGTGCTCCTTGTCACCGAAGAAGGTGGGAAGGTGAGGGGAGGGCGGAAGTGAGGGAGAGACAGACCCAAAAAGGGAGGGGGGGGGGGGGAGGGCGGGGTATGTTTACTTTTTTTTTTTATAATAATTTTGGGAATGAATCTGGACTTGCAATTTGTCTAGATTCATTCCTAAAAAAAAAAAATAATAATAATAATAATAATAATAATAATAATAATAATAATAATAATCAAATTAATAACAATAATCAAATATTAGAACCAAGGTTAAAAATAATGAAATAATATATATTATTAATTGATTCAATATTAATATTTAAAAATAATCATTTAAATAAAAAATTTGATTATTAAATAATTTTACAAAATATGTTTAGAAATAACATTAAAAATATATATAAATGAAAATATTACTAAAAATTATAATTTAGTTAGATAATATTAAAATAATATTTGAATACTGCATAAAGTATAAAATTTATATTTTAAAATTTCAGGTCATTATATTCTCTTCCTCTCCTTCTCATTTAGTTATAAATATATATAGGTCACTTAGAGGTTCTCTTGGAGAGAAACTAGTTGGCTCTTTTAAGTATAATTAATCACGGAATGATTCACTCTACACCAATGCACATATATGAATGGATAATGATGGTTTGTGTCAAACCAGAAAGAAAATGGTTTGTGTCAAACCTAAAAATATCTGAAAAAGAAAATAGATAAGCTTTGGAGAAATGGAAATGTAAAAAATCTTGGTTTTGTTGTGGTGGGAGTTTGGAAATCCATGAAACCAGGATTACGCTTTAAAAGGGTTGCTTGTCCTAAGCTATAGTGACTACACTGCTTAATGAACAAAACCATACATTCCCTCCTGGGCTCCATTCCTTCTTCATTGTGTTTCCTTTTTTTCTTTCCTACTAATGAATGTCAAATCAAGAGTTATTAGATTTTTTGAAAAAAAAAAGTGTCCAATGTCATTTACCACTTAAAAGACTTGAAGAATGTCCATTTAACAAAGCAATAGAAAACCATTAGTAGTATCTTTTGCGCTTAATGAAAACTGCACTCATGCTCTCCATATCAAAAGCTTTATTGACATTAGTAAAAGTTACTTAATTTTTAATTTACAATGGCCAGGGTAAGAAAATATTGAAAAAGGAAGAACAAAAAAAATATTCTAGTAGAAATAATAACAATGGAAAATTTCTTTTACTATTACTTAATGGTAACTTTAACAAGATTAGAAGTTTTCTCTATTGCAAAAAAGTTTCAATTCATTTTTCAAAGAGCTTCACTCCATAGTATCTAATAGTCATCAAACTTTTTCCTTGTACGCAAATTATAATAACGGGAAATAACAGTAGGGAATCATCAAATACACATAAAAGTGAATGACACCATTAAAATATGCAAAGGTTGAAACATAAGCGCATACACGCAAATACTTCACATCTTCTAATGTTAGAAAATAAGAAATGAATTTAACTAGATACACAAAGTTTTTGAGAGCTTGAGTATCCTGAACTAAGACCTATCAAATTCCATTTTCACATGTCAGACATGGAGAATAATAAAGTTTCTAATTCTTGCTCTAGATCAGGAAGGATGATTGAAAACGAAAGCTACAATTAAAATAAAAAAAAAGTAGCTCCCTTAAACCACAAATGAAGATGAATTGATGCAGGAACCACAAATGCATCTAGAATGATTGTTATTGTCATTAACTAATCCGTTTGTGGATTAGCTTATTATGATAGGAGAAAATAAAATAAAATAGAGAATGATTAACATATTGTCCAATAGATTTTTTTTCCTTCTTTCATAAAACATTAAAAAATTAATATAATACTATAGTAACTCTTTTAGAAAAGTTGTGTTATAAAAACGCCTGATTTTTGACAAATAAGGAATTAATTTAGCCTTAAATGAATAGTTTTGGGGTTATTTAAAATCATGAATTTGGGTTTATTTAGCATTGGTGAAATGTTTAGGGGTTTATTTAGACTTTTTATTTTCTTTTTTTTCTATTTCTACATCTTCATAATTTTTTTAGCAACATTTTTATTTTTCCTTTAAAGTATGTGCCAATAGTTATATAAGTACTTAAATTTTTTAAGGTTTTGAAGAAATCATTCAAAAATTTTAAAAAATCAAAGAAGTCCTTTAAAATTTTAAAAAGTATCAAGTAAGCCCTTAATGAACAAATAAGACCTTTAAATTTTAAAAGTATATCAAATAAGCTTTTTAACTTTAAAAAATGGATTAAAAGATAATGGAGTATAACTTGCCATTAGTATAAATCCAATCAAAGCTATGTACAAAAATCTTATAGTATACAAGGTCCTCATTAATAATCCAACGTATTTAATTTATAACATTTCGGTGATATTTGTTGATCTTAGAGCATATCGATAAATTATTATTTGTCAAATAGTGTAAGAAGTTTTTCCATGAATTAATTATATTAGTCATAGTTATGATTGGATTTTGATTATTCTATTGAAAATTTTTTTTTCTTCATTATTGTCACCATTGTCCTATTCGAATATGAACATGAACAGTATTTTTAATACTTGAACTCTTTTTAAAATTAATTAAAATTTATTTTTAATTATCTAAAACTATTTTAAACTCGATTATTATTATTTGAATAATACCCGAACCCATTTAACTTTTTAATTTTAATTAATAATATATTTGAAATATACCTTTTATTAATAATTTATATTTTAAAATTGAATATTTCTATAAAAATATTTAAAATTTATTTATTTAAAATATAATGTATCAACATTTATAAATAATATTATAAAATTATATATTTTATATTTAATTAATTATTTATATAAGCAAGTTTAATAAAGCAACAAGTTGGTATTCTTGCAAATAAATTTAAAATTTATTTATTTAAAATATAATGTATCAACATTTATAAATAATATTATAAAATTATATATTTTATATTTAATTAATTATTTATATAAGCAAGTTTAATAAAGCAACAAGTTGGTATTCTTGCAAATAAAATTGTGTTTAAGCATTATAACTTTGAAAATTTAAGGGTATAGAAAGTTTTAGCATATAATATGTCAAGTTAAAAAAAAAGGGATTAATTATTTAAATAATGTGCTTTCAAAAAACAATTTATCATTATAATGTGAATCCAATCTATTTACAATTCTAGTGTTTGCTCGAAAAAAATACCAATTGAAAATGTGCTTTCAAAGTGTAGAAAGTTAATAAGAAACCACCAATTAAAATGGTGGTTCAGAAGCAAAATACCACTCTTATGTCATAACATGTCATTGAAAAGTGTACAGCCTTGTGACATAAAGACTGCTACTTGAATTGGTGATTTCAGAAGCAAAACGTTACGTCTAATTATGGCAGCCTTGGAACATAGAAACCACTACTTAAATTGATAGTTTCAGTAGCAAAAAATCACTAAAAAGCTCTAAAATGGGACAAATATAGAAACCACTAGTTGAATTGGCGGTTTCAAAAACAGTACCAAAGCTGCCCAATTGTTAGAATGAAAAATTGGTAGGGAATTTATTCCTTCATTCCAATACCATGACCATAATAATTTGAAGAGTCTCAGTTAGTTTTAAAAAGAGTAACTCTCTCTATCAAACTTAGATTTTTGCTTCTCTTGAATATAGGTTTTCTCTTTTCTTCTGCTTATTCATCATTTTTTTATATTATATATAAGATTATGGAGTTTCACTGCAGTTAATTTTTCACACTAAAAAATTTTATTACAACTAAGGTAAAATTTTAAACTTTAATGGAAATTATTATTATGATTATTGTTCTGTTTTATACTCTAATAGGGAATGTTTTGAGTAAAACCAATAGTATTATTTAGTTGTGCTCGCTTGCTACTTTAAGACTTTGACGTCTTGGTGACACAACCTAGCATAGATATAACCACAATAGAAGAAATGGAAAATTTTAACCTCTAATAAGTTGTAAGTATAATATTTTTACGAAAACAAAAGATGGAAGTTGCAATTATAAATAATGAAGTCGTTATAAAACACATAAAATTAAAAGTGTTGGATAATAGAAATGAAAATTAACCTAAAACAACATCTATAAAAAAATGGGGCCAAATCATACAAAAAAGTCAAACCTTTGCAAATTTTTGCATTCTCTCTCTCTCTCTCTCTCTCTCTCTCAAACTGAGAAACCATGCCTTGACTCTTTGCTATATGGAATTGGTGCAATTCTCTTCAAAGCGTTTCCCATAAACACTGCTTCTGACTTCAACGATGTTGTCTTGGTGTTCGAATTTGAGAAGTTGCCTTACGTCAGTGGGGCTACCCCTTGGGTTAGATAGGTTTTCACAGCCAAAAAGTCCCCACTCGACTAGAAGATCCCTTCCACCATGAGATGATGCAAGTGTGGTTTCATTTATTGATCAACGCTTTTGGGTAATAAGTAGTTGGTTGATTATGAGTTTATTTTATAATTAATAATATAAAATTTTTTTCTTTTTCTATTATTACTTTTCAAGTTCCAAAGCTCCTATCGAAATTATTCTTCTTTTGTGAAATAGAAACAGAGAATTGGGGAGAAACTCCTGTAGTTCTTAACCATATCATTTGTGAGAGAATGAAAGAGAAGTACTTAGATTTCCTTGAATGATTGGAGGTGCATGGTGTTATTTATATTTGAGTATTGGGTAAAGATGATGATGATTCTTCATCCCCAATTGGCCACAGATGGAAGCAAATGTTTTTAATACCAAAGTCAAGAAGGTGGCCGAAGAAAAGGTTTGTTCTTAGTTGTTTCTACTCATATTTTAACACGGCAGACATACAAATTATGTCCTGAGACCAATTATCTTATGTTTTGTTTTAACAGGGCAGTTAAGCTAAGGATGAAATAGGAATGGTTGGAAGATAGAGTGAAAGTGATAGCGAGTCCAATCCTGGCTATCAAATATGACAAGTTAAGAAATTACAAGATTTTTTTCAATAGCAAGGGGCCTGCATCCACAAGTTGGGAAGATGTGAGAAATGATCCTAAGAAGTTAGTTACATTTGGGGATGGTAGACCATTACTAGGTGATATAATCTATTGACTGTTTGAAGATTCTTGAAAATGAAAGTGTTGCCATTCCTTTCACCATAAGAGAGAGAGGATTAGTTTTTTTGCCAAAATTGAAATGAAATGATTAAAACGCCAAGCACGCAAAGTTTTTTTTTTTTTTGTATGATTTGTCAAAATGATGTGTCAACTAGACTCACGATTTTAAAATAAAAAATGCTACATTGAATGCTACATCATTAGAGCCACACTTCCCCAAATTAGATTTCATTTTTTTTTTTTGTTATAAGCAGAGCTAATTTTATTAAAATGAAAGAAAAATGATAAAGGAAAGTTCGAGAGTTAAACACCCCTTGCACCCAAACCTAGATAGCTAGAATACGTCCAACCATAGATACAACCAAGCAAATGAAGAAAACCATATCAAAATTAGCTACATAGCAAAACAGGTCATAAATACAGAATAAAATTGAATTTCAAACTTGGATAAAATTTGTGCAAACCTTTTAATTTTAGCTTTTTTACCAAAATTGAAACATAGAATTAAAATACAATAATATGCAAAGATTTGGCTTTTTTGTATGATTTGGCCTAAAAATAAAGATGAAACTTATGGATCTCCATTTAGAACCGATCCATCTTGATGATTCATCATCTTGAATTTGTAATTTGATAAACATAACTTAAAAAAAAAAAAGGTGTTTGCAGCTTCTAGATCAAAACACAAGTATAAGATGATAACTTTGTTCACTCTTCAATCTCAAATCTTTTTTTAAGAGAATGAACTCAGCTATAATTCTATTAATCAAACTTCTAAAAACTGAAATTACATGGGATATTTGAGTATTTATAGAAATTTTGAATTCCTAAAACCAATAGAAATATAAATTACTATTTAGGAATTTTTCAAAAAAATAAAATTTAATAATAAATCTAAATAAAATAAGAAGAAATCTAAGTCCAAATTAGAATAAAAAAAATTAAATAAATCTTAGATAGATAGGAAACCAAAATAAAATTTTAACTGAAATAGAAAAATGAGTTAACTAAATGGAAGTCTAGACTGCCAAAAACACAGCCTCTCTCGCCTATACAGTCCCTTGCACTAAGTCACAAAAGTATCAGTCTCTATTAAATACCAATATAATTTGCTACAAGAAAATGAATTATAATTTTTCTGAATACGCTACCAGAAGAACTCCAAAAATCAATTCCCAGTGTGTTACAAACTGAAAAAAGCTCAACTCAATAAGTAAGGCCACTTGAACTTCACATGACATTGCCATCCCAAAAGACGAGCACTGGAGATAATTGTAGGTGGGTTCAGTGTGAGGGAAACTTGAACATGCTGATTAATCTGAATCAAAATTTCTTGGAACTTTGTATGCAACTTTATTTTAATCAGCTTGTAGATGTTAATATTGAGATTATTTATACAACGATACTTGTTGCTCCAATGATGATTGATAATAGGGTTAATTATTAAAAAAACCTTTTTGTGATTTTTCACAATATATATTTTGGTCTTAGAAGTTATAATAAGTACGTTTGCATAATGAAAAACAATAATTATACATTCTAACAAAAAATAAAATTACAATCAAACATAATAATATCATTTTTCTTAAATTACTTTTTTTTTTTTGTAAATATTGAATTCCAACATCCAAATACACTAACTTCATATCTTTATGGGAGCTGCAATTTTCTAAATAGGGTGCAATGTAAAATGCTGTATAATCCTTCCATCAGAAAATCCTCTGCATGATTCTTCTTGTAGCGCGGTTGACTCTGAATGCTACAATTTAATCTTCAGAATCCAAAGATGTTACAAATACTAAGAAAGAAAATGTCAAATGAAACTAGGGAAAATGTCAGATACTAGAGATCCAAGCTCTTGTTGACAATTTTTTAGCTCACCCTCTGCATTCTGATGTTCAGATTCTACCCCTCGCAGTTGAGATTCTAGACAAGACTTCTGCTCCTCCAAAGAATGACACTGGTCCTTTGCTCTCAATACTGCCTCTGCTTTCCTTACAATAGATTGCAGGCCATCCAACTTGAACCCAACCACTGTAGCATCCTTTATCTTAGATTTTATCGTCTTTAATTCTTCTGTATTCAATGACACCAAGTTTCCATCTTTCATCATTAGGTACAGTGCCTTTCCAAGTTCCTCCAAAGTAGCTTCCATTATAGATGCACTCTCTACCTCGGATTCCCTCCAAAAGTTACCTATTTTCGAATAGATACTTTCCAGGTAAGGGATAACATGGTTCGATATACGAAAACTGTGAAAATCCACTTTACAATCCATATTATAAGAAGTTCCAATCATGTGTCCTTGAGATGTCCTTGCAAGTTGAGGCTGCTGACATGAAATTTCAGTTGGAGGACGAGTTCTGTCAACAAGAGGAAGACTGGGTGAATTTTGTGCCCAACAGAAATTATCCATATCAAATTCATGAGGGCACTCAATATTCCCAAATCTATTTCTTTCAGCTGGACCACAACTTTCTTGAAAAGTTCTAATCAAGCTTCCTTGAGATGTGCTTGCAACTTGAGGTGGCTGCAGAGAAATCTCAAATTCTGTTAAAGGAAGAGTCGTACACTCATTAGACCGAAAAACAAGAGGGGGTGAATTTCTGAACTCCCTAAGATCAGGTGACAAATTTCCAAACTCTGTTGGAGAAAGGCCAGGTGAATTTTGTTCCCAACAAAAATTCGAATGAAGTTTATCAAGCTCACTGTCAGGGCACTCAATATTACCAGATTCATTTCTTTCAGTGCTCACCTCAATATCCCCCTCCTTGTTAGCTCCACTAGTATCATCATCATAGCTTGACTCCACCTTGTTAATACAAGAACAACTCTTATTAAGTTCTCCTTCTATCCTACGCCTCTGGCAGGAAATATGCTGAGCAAAGCCAACAGTATGTAGTGCTCGCTTGCTACTTAGAATAATTTGAGAGTTTGAAGTTGGTTCCAATTCCCATGGTGACACTCTTCTTGGAAGGAAAGGTGAAGCTTTATCCCAATTAACCTATCAACGATATAACCACAATAGAAGATATGAGAAATTTTAACCTCCAATAAGTAAGTATAATATGTTTAATCAAACAAAAGATAAAGTTGCAATTACAATGTGCTAGAATAACAAAGTCATTAAAGGAAAAAAAAAAAAAAGTTGGGCACTAGGCATGAATGTAGAAACCAAGATTAATCCAAAACAACGTAGCTATTAAAGATAAACATTAACCTTTATCGATCTCCACTGAGAACTAACCCATCTTGATGATTCATTATCATCAAAACCAGCAATAGTGCCAATGAAGCTGAAATTTGATAAATATAACTATCAAAAAAAGTTGTTTTCAGCTTCTAGAACAAAACAAACTGAATATAAGATGATACCTTTTATGAACTTTCCCAACCTCAAATCTCATTGAAAACCTAGTCCCAATAGATAAGTTGTGATTTTGAGCTTCGAGGTACTTGTTGACATTTACCATGAACTCACACCTATTTGCCCTGAAAAAGAGCAATTCTTTCTTAACAAAAGTACCAAACTCTATTAAAAATGTAAGCAAAGCAAAAAACAAGTAAACAAGTTGCAGTAATAAGGAAAACAAAATGAATTATAATTTTTCTGAATATGCTAAATAAGAACTCCAAAAATCAATTAAAAGTATGTTACAAACTCGAAAAGCTCAATAAGGAAGACCACTTGAACTTCACATGACAATTCATTGAAATATTATTAAAAAAAAAAAAAAACACATTGTTGAAGACACATTCACATTACAGTGACATCTCAAGTCAAGAGGGATTTTAGAAAATGTTAAATGAAGTCCCTAAGTTACATTATCATTCCCAAACGATGCCACCATATATTTGGAAGATTCCTTCAACACAAAGAAATCTCTGTGTATGATTAGTGGTTTTTTGTCATGTGCTTATTCTATCAAAAGCCACTAGACTCAAAATGTTGCCATTGTTGGAATGTTGCATGCAATTATAGATGAGTAGAACATGCAGTAAATTAACCAACCAATGCCACAAAATCCAAACTTAGCTTGCTTTGCACAATTGAATGAAAGCATAAAACCTAGGCTTGTAGTTGAAAGAAAAGGAAGTTCCCCTATCGATGGCCATATGAGCTCTAGTCAAAGCCCCAACACATTTGTTTTCCAAAGATATCACAGAAAATTTGTCATCTGTGTCTTTGAGCTTCTTTAAACCAATCAGAAGTTGTCCTGTTTCTCCCCTGAAAGAGTACACAAATTTCACAATGCCATCTATTTCGAAAAAAACTACAAAGAAAGGAGCAGGAAAGGAAGATAAATAAACTTACCTTAAGAAGATTAACTCATCACCTTTTTCTAGCTTTTTTGACTTAGCAAAGTCCTTCCACCCCTCCGTCAGCAAGTGTCGCTTATTAGGTTTGCCTGATATTTCAAGCAGCAGTCTAACAACTATTAGAGTTACATGGAAAAGAAAATTAATGCTATTATTTTACATGCTTTGCAGTCTGCCAAATGTTAATAGAAGCAACAAAATGACATCAAAATCCCATTAAGAACAAGTAGAAGAAAATTAATAATTAATTTCACGTCAAAAGGATCACACCATATTGGTTAATTTCACCCAAAACCTCTTCCTCAACAAAAATGCATGCTGCAGCAAAGAAAAAAATAGGAGGAAGCAGAAGCCTTCCAAAAACAGTTAAAAACATTTTTCTGAAGAACTTGAACATTAGATACCAAAATGCGAGTCATGTTTGGAAAACAACAGTATGAAAGAGATTTTTTTTTTTTTTTTTTTTTTTATAACATGAACAATAGTTGAGACAGGAGGTCTCCTATGATCCCTCAAACATAATACCTATTTGATTGTATTAGTTATACATTAAATACCCAACCACAAAAGTCTAAAGAAAGCATTGTGCGCTTATACAAGTGGAAGTCACCAATGCCAAACTCAACAGTAAATCCAAGCACTAGAACAGAAAACCAACATACATAGCAGAAGTCATTCATTTTTAATTTTGATTTAGTGTAAACATCCAATACTTTCCTGAAAGGGCGATGCACATTGACTAGAAGGTAAAAGAGAGACACAAAAGAAATTAATTGCCACGAAGATAACTATCAATTCAATATCAAGAACTTAAATTAGCTTGTGTCAGAGCCAAGATCACAATTACAGAATCATATGTGGCAAAATAAAGGCAACAAAAAATACACTTCCACTAGTGTAGTTAACTGATTGCCAGTTCAAACAAATATAATTAAGCATCATATCATAAAATATTTACCCCTAAAAACATGTTTGAATCGCCATTCCTTTCCTTGTAGATCAGTTGCAAACAAGTACTGATGTGCTTCCTCCTGTGACTGTTCCAAAGTAGACAAGAAACCAAAAATACAATGAACATGTAAATAGGTAAGCCACTTATTTCCATCAGATCAGCTCCAACCAAGTCTTCACAACGTACCTCAAGGATTTCCTGAGAAGAAAAGAACGCAAAAATACAGTTAACATGTAAATATGTAATTGTGCTGTACACAACAGGAACGAGGTCAATGATAAAAATTTAGATGCTAACCAATGGAGGTAGACATTTCTCCGCAAAATCCTTTTTAATAGATAAAGTACCATGTGGTTGTACGTTTGAACGAGTAAGTCTTATACTATATGAATGAACTGCAGGCCTTTCAGCAGCCAAGGGTTGAGGATTTGGGCTACTAGTGACCTCTCTACGCTGATTCATAGAGAGAAAAAAAAAATCAACAAGGCAAGTGAAGGGGGAAAAAAAAGGAAAAAAATAATAAAAAAAGCATGAAGAATTAAAATGAACTTGTAAAAAAAAGATGGCTTACATTTGTTAGAGGAGCCAATGTTATTTCTCCAACAATTTGGTCTGTTTTTTGTATAGCCTACATTTCATGATGGGTGGATACGGCACGCCAATATCATAAAACGTTGCAAAAACACAAATTAATTATGTCATGTGCAACAAGAGAACAATATCAATTACGCATGAAAGACAAAAGAGAAAAAAGTAAAATAATCATGTCATAACCCACCTTATAATAAGCATTCGACACTTCACAAAGGATTTTAGATGGAAGTTCAAATGGAAGCTCTATCTCCTTATTCATAAACTGTATAAACAATTAATATGATATATTGTAAGACAAAAGATAATACAAAATAACATAGATAGAAATTCATAAAACCTTAAATTTAGATCAAAGGATCACATACTATCAAATTTCAACATACCTGTTCTATGTATCCTTGTGGAAAATAATAAACTTGTTGCCCTCTACAAGGAAGGGTGATACCAGCACAGATATCAAATAGTTCCTTTTTTATAGTATCACCATTCTCTATGAACAAAAGAAAAATAATTATTCATAAGATCAAAATGACGTAGCAGATCCACAAAACAAAAAATAGATTATTGAGGAGGAATATTAAAATACAAATAATAACAATGTGATTATTGAGGAGTACTCAAATCACACTTCAACCTTCCAACCAACGTCAAAGTACATTGCTATCAAAAGAAAGTGTCAAAGGCACCAAATGAAGAGCAATATTATAATTACAACTTCACAATATAACGTCAGGCAGAAACTTTTGGACAAACTATTCCTTCTACCCAAAACAAATTTGCATTAAGAAGTCTGAGTGTTATTATTTGCATTCAAGTACACGGGTCACCAAAGAGATATTATTTCAACATCAATGCATTAAGAAATCCTTACAAATTCAGAAAACTAAAAATTGTCTATCTGCCACAAACAAGTACTATTCACAGAATTATAGGTGTTATGGCAAAACAGCCAAATAGGTGTGCTGCAGCGGAATTATTCACAGTCCAGATAGAGTTCTGAATGTCGCTCTCAGGTGGATGAGGCTCAGACCAGTGATTCACCATGTTGGTGTCCTGTCAACAAAACCGGAAGCCCTCAGAGAATAGCGTAGTCCATCAATATCCTGCATTTGAAGATATTATTTCTATAGTAAAGACAATTAATTATATATCTACTTTTCAAACCCATTAATAATCATGCATTTACTACTACAAATGGTTATGCAGATTGGATCCATGTTGGCTAATTTCTATTTCTGAGTTTTTTTTTCCCTGATTGAAGTGAAAATGCTCTCTTTCTTTCAAATCATTTCACTTTTTAACAATCTAATCCAGACTTTTAGAAATCTAGTCAATTGTGCCAATATCTACAACTTTTGGATTAGATCCCAAAATATGAAAAAGTTGATATTATTCTTATAATTAGGCCAAGATAAAAAATCTCAACCTTACAATCTTTGTCGGATTCTAAATCCCCTTACCCCTTCTGCAGCATAATTCAGCTCTTCTTTCCTCTTTTCTCAAAGCTTGCCAATAAGAAGTAGCACAAATTGAAGCTTAGATGACAAAAAGGGTTTCGTTTTCCCTCCAATCAAAGCATTTATAGAAACAGATAAATACCTTACTATTCAAACTTTGAGTGATCTGTAAGATTCAGGCAAGCAACAGAACTAGAACTGATAGAATATTCATTCAAATCAGACCCAGTTCACTTCAGTTCTGACAAAAAGACCAGCAAAATCTACTTCCATTAATAATGGAGCTGCTTTAAAGAAAGATTTGCATTTTTGGGTCAATGCTCCCTTAGATTAACCCCAATTTTTTTTTATCTTCTTTTCAAATATTTTTTTTTTCTTTTTTAAGCAATTTCGGGTCTTCCAAGTTCACAAACTCATATTTCATGCAAAAAAACAAAAAAAAAAGAAAAGAAAAAAAGGAAGATGATAAAGCGCGTATATGTTTCATGATTCGTCACATGTGACAATTGCTATAGCTAAAAAAGGTTAATTTCAGCCGGTGTGATTTTGATCACGTTCTCTCATTACTTGAAAATATTGTTCTTAAAAAAGGTGATTTTGGAATGCATAACCATTATTTTGCCACAGACTTTCAAATTATCAATTTTTAATAGGCTGAAATAATTTAAAATTTTATATTTTCATTTTATTTTTACATAACTTATATACATACATTCTTTATTATAAAATATTTTTTATTAATTAAAATAAAATATATTTATAAAACATATTAATGATTAATTAAAAAATAGAATGTTTTTAATTATTTTTATATTTTATAAATTAATATTTTATTTAAACAAATATCTTTTAATTATTTATATATTTAAAATAATAAAGAGTATTTTAATAACTTTTATATTTATCTTATTATATGATACCATTTTGCAACATACTATCTTTCTAAATGATTAACATAAATATTATATTATAAAATACAATACCTTATAATACAATACATAAATAAATCATATTGCACTCAATCTAAACATAGTGTAAAATGATTATAAAAGTAATGTCTCTCAATTTTAATTTGTATAATTTTAATTTAAGTATTATTAAAATTCACGTGACTTACTATGTTAATTTACAAATTAACTTATCGCTAAATTATATTCATCGTTCCTCAATATAGATAAGTGTACCATAAATATATTTCAATTTTAAATTTTATCACAAAATCCCTATACTTAATTTCATATAAAAATAATGTTAATACAAATAATAATAATAATAATAATAATAATAATAATAATAATAGTAGGTAAATCATTCTGCTAATATATGTAATAAAAAATATAATTAACGTTTTCTTTATAACATTAAAACAAAATTATTAAAATTAAGATAAATTAAATGTGCATTAACCTAAAATTAAATTAAAAGGTAATACAAGTAAAAATAATATTCTTTTTTTTCTTTAAGTAAATAATTATATAATATTTATTAAAATGAATATTATATATATATATATAGACTATTTCAAAAAATATAATTTTTATTTCAAAAAAAAAATTTAAATTTTAAACTAACTATAAAAATTTAGAAGAAAATTTACATAATCATAATTTATAATTTATTATAATTTTTAAAAAAAATTCAAGAAAAAATATATTAATATGAAATTTTAAAATTTTTATAATACAAAATAAAGTTAAAGGACAATTGTAATATATCCATTTAAGTTGAAGGACAATAAATAAAATATAGCCATAAATTATTCTATAAATTGGTGATAACGTGTTATAAAGATTTTAATAATATTTAAATTGAAATTTAAAAATTTTTATAATACAAGTTGCCATTATTATAATTACCTAAATTGGGACAGTGAATGAAAATAATGTAGCTAAAAATAACTTGTTTTTCAATTTATATATATATTTTTTTAATTTAATTTATTCAAGATTCTTTTTGTAATTTCAAAATCTTATTATCACTTTTTCTAGAGTATACAATTACAAAATAATTTATTAATTAAAAAAATTAAATTTATCTCAAAATATGCTTTAGTCTTTATTATTTTAAAAAATATACCAATCAAAATTACTGAACATTTTAAATAAAATTTAGTCGGTAATTGAAACAAAATATCGACTAAATTTAGGTTGTTTAAAAATTGATTTGTACGTACAAATTATCGACTAAATTTATATTGTCTAAAAATTGATATGTACATAAAAATTATTGACCATATTTTTAATGGTCACCAACACGAATCCGTAGATAATTTGGGATGGATATCTTAATTTAGGAAATCATTATCAATTAAAAACTTTGGTATGTATTTTTTTTATATATAATTTGAAAAAATATAAACGAACAGTGAAATAGTAGCTAAAATTTTTTGTAAAATTTTTTCTTTAAATAATTGTATAAAAATAATACTGACAAAAATTTTAGTCAGTATTTTTTATAATTTAAAAAAAATTACCGACCATTAAAATGATAGTTAAAATTTTTGTAGAAATATTATTTTAATAATTATATAACATAAAAATAATACCAACAAGAAAATTTATGTTGGTATTTTTTATAATTAAAAAAAATTATCAACCACTTAAGTGGTAACTAAAATTTTTATAAAATTATTCTTATAATAATCATATGGCATAAAAAAATACCAAACGAAATAATTTAGTCAATATTTTTTTTTATATAATTTAAAGAATTTACCGACCACTTAAATTTAGCTAAAATTTTTAAAGAATTATTTTTTATAATTATACAACGTGAAAATAATACTAATAAAAAAGTTTTGGTTGGCATTTTATTTATTTTTTTAAATTTTAAATAATTTTATATTTAATTTCAAAGTTAAAAATTAATTATCATTGCCAATAGTAATATAATAATAATAATAAAATTCAATAATATTAAAAATAATTACTTTGTATAATAAATTAAATATAAAATTCATATGTGTAAAATAAAACATTTGAAATACTCTAATAAGGTCTAATAATTTCTCATCTAATAAGTCAAAAATATAATACAAAATCATCAATACCATCACACAAGATTCATTAACTTGTTTCTAAAAGCAACAAAATAGAGCATGGGACCTAAGAGAGGGTGAAGAAAGTACAAAAGCAAGTCAAATGACTTCCACAGCCTCCAGAGAACAAAATTAATGGAATTGAAACAAATAATTAATGGAAGTTGATAGCACGGAAAGGAAGAAAACCATTTCAATTGACACAGAATCCATAATCTCTTTAATCAGCTGGTGCCTGATTGAAATGCATATTGCCCCTTGTAGCACGGATTAGCATCCTCTCAAATCTTAAAACTTTGGATCTAGTTAAAATACCACTGATAAATCTCAAACCAGACTGGTTTGATGGTACGGGCCACAGTTCCTGTATAATGCATAACCTATCAAGAATGTCAAAATAGAAATGGGTTTTGCTCAAAAAGTTCAAATGTGCAAGGGATAGTGACAAGAACCTGTTCAAGTAATGATGCTTCTTCGCCATAATTACCATTTGAGTACAAATTTTCATTTAATTCTCTTTCCTCTGCGACTGCATGACTATTACTTGATACAAGAAAGCCAAGTAATATATGACTATACTATTATTGGAAAAAAAATAATTATTATTGGAAAAAATTTATTAATTAAAATATATCTTTAAATACTCCATGATATCTTAGTGCATTGTACTACTCCATGGTTAAAATTAACTTTGATGGTAGTGTTGTGCATAGTTTTAGGTTTGCGGGCAGTCTAATAAGAGACTTGAATGGGAGATGGTTTTCGGGTTTGTAGTTGGGGTCACGTAGCGTGAGGCAAAAAATTATCTATTAGAATCATATTAAGTGTATTAATTAATACTTAAGAAAGATGATGGAGTTTCATTAGTCTTACTTAAATACTACCTTCTTAGACAACATTTCCTAAATATACAATTTATACAATCTTAATATAATCGAGTCCACTAGTAAGCACTGTCTTTCAATAACACTACATTGTTTCTTTTGAGTAACATCTGATTAAGGCATCAATTGCCGAAGGAACAACCAAAGGGATTTGATTGATGCACTCAATTTTTCGATAGAGTCGTGGATGGCAACCTACTCTTTATAGAGGTTCCACAACCATCATCACCATTGCCCAATGTCTAAATTCAGAATAATGGATATATAAGGAGAAGGTGTTAGGCATCTCTTACGCCTTGTCAACCTCATTAATTTGGGTGCCAATCCCCTTCTAATATTTCTAAAATTCTTATTTATTATTTTTTTATCAAACTTCTTACTTAAAAATGCAACTTCTAAACGTACACATGCAAGTAATTTAAGTAGGGGTTATTGTTTATAAATAATTTTTATGCACAAGTATTTTCTACCTATGGGGCTACCAAATTAAATTAAGTGAAATTTACCGAATAACTAAAATTAATTTATTATTGATAATTTAATTTACAAACAAAATCAATGTACAAACTTTAAACTTGATAATTGCTGATATTGGTATTTCATAATAGAGTTATCAAAACAACTGTATGTCCTCATGTATACAAAGATCCTATTTATATACAATGTTTTGAATAGCTAAAATAAGAAAATCCTATACAAAGGAACTAATCTAGGAAATTTACATAAATTAAGAATCATGTTTATGGGTAGAATATATGTTTTGACCTGCACCATAATTATAGGCTAAGATTGCACAATTATAGACTAAATCACTGATTTACATCCCCTCTCAAATTGATGCACATTGTCAACTAGCATCAATTTTCCAACTAAGTAATCATGGCGGGCATGTGTCATCAATTTTGTGAAGAGATCAGCAACTTGATCTTGAGAAGAAACATGAAGAAGTTGGAGAGTCTGATCTTGTACAAGTTTATGAATCTAAAGACAATCTATCTCAATATGCTTACTACGTTCATGATGCACAGGATTCATAGCTATTTTGATAACACTTATTGTCACACCTTACTCCTCTGTAAGGTATAACATGATTCCGTAGTATACCTAATGAATTATCAAATTTCACCTACCGATAACCCATTAAATATACTACAAGAAATTTTAAAATAATTTCATTTCATTTTTAAGTGTAAAATGATAATAAAAGAATTATTAGAGTGTCTTTGGGTTAGATATATGTCATAAAATTGATTTAGAAATAAATTAGTATTTTTAAAATTTTACAAAAATTTTACGTGGTATAAAACCAGTTCTTCAAACATGTTGAAAATCAATTTATAAAATTAGATCATACACAAATTGAACTCAATCATGCTCAAATAATTTCTTTTCATTCAACCAACATCAAGAAAATATACTCATCTCATATACAAATCAAAATAAATATTCTTATACAAATTTACAACCCAAAATATATCAAAATATTATTACAATTTTATTTATACAACTGCTCATTTGTCTTTTATATACATATAGGCTAATTTACATCAAAATGAATCTACAAAGGGTATACCTAATATGTATACCTAAAGGTGATCTTTAACAGCTTCAAGAAGCTCACTTTGCTGTTGTACCTTTCTCCTTACTTTTGACAGCATAAAGAAGCTATCGCTGAGTATTTCACCCAGTTATGCACAACTATAATTTTTAAACTCAATATAAAATGTGCTTATGTAAGGCATAGCCAAGAATTTGAAATACTTAAATTTCTATAATTCATAAAACTAATATCAATATTTTCCATTATATAAATCAATCGTTTCAATAACATTTTATTAAAGCAATTGCAAATGATGGTACTGCCAATAATTCACACAATTAAGGCTATGACATAAAATTTCACAATTAATGTCGTGTTGTACACCATGACAAAGCAATCTATAACCTCACTAACCACAATTAATAAGAGAGGTGGCTAGCTAGCAATATGAGTACTCATCTGAACTCAACCTCAACTGGCGAACCAGAGAGGGAGGAACACAATATCAATTTCATCTTATGTAATGAGAAACACAAATCAAATTGCCATGCCAACTGTGGTTTCAAAACAAATTCAAATATTTCCATACCAATAATCGCATTACAAATCAAATAAATCACATTTCATTCATCAAATTGCTATTATGGGGTTGGCAATACATAATTTCTCAAAACAATTCTAAAATCATTCAAAACCAGCCTACCCCCTACTACAATGATATTGAAGGGCCAACATCCACCTTTCCATAATAACAAATTCATTTCATAAAATTAAAGTTCTCAAATGCAAGAAAAATCATAACTCATTCATAATAAATTCATTCCAATCAATTACAAAGTTATGGCCAAATTACTCAACACTGTTCCAGATGCCATATCCTGAAATTCCAGGTTTTTCAGATTTGTAACTTAACTTTGCATTTTATATCTGGGCATCTTAAGCTCATAATTTGGCCCTAGTCTCTTAAACAATGTTCTAGGTCTTTGTCTTAGGTTGCCAAATCATTTTGAATCACTTCAATTAGAGGATTTTAGAGAAAGTTATGGCCTGATAACCATTTAGAGGTCACAAGGCTAAATAACTAAGGTGCAGGAATTCTAGATTTGGGATTCCTGACTTATCCCAATAATTCCCCTGCCTTGTCTTAGGAATTGGAATTTGGTCAAAACATAAAGTTTTTTGTTCTATGTCTTATGAGAATTTTGGATTTGGAATTACTATATTTGTAGTTTTGTAGCCTAAGTTATGACAATTTTACCAAAACTGGTCAGATAGCTCATTGTGCAGGATTTCTAAGTCAGTCCAAAATCAGGGCAGATTTGCTAGACCAACTTTGTCTAGCAATTTAATCAAGTTAGGGTCATAATTTGGCTTCATGATCTCCATAAGAATTGTTCTCCTATGTCTCAGGTCTCCATTGGTTCAAGAATTACCTAGATTAGAGTTTTTTAGAGTGAGTTATGCTTAATTTACTAAGTACTATTCATTTAATCATTTTCTCCAGGTCAAGAATTGGTAACCCAGATTTAAGCCTAAATTAAGGTTCCCTATGGTCATTTTCTGGGTAGACTCTCTTTATGAAAGTTTTAGCCCTATGTCTTATGTTTCATTTTCAATTAGTTTCACACCAATTGGAGTTGTGTAGCTCAATTTATAAGCATTTATGTACACTGGACACAAGCTGTCCATATTCAATACCAAAATTCAATTGTCACTTCCTTTGATTACTTCCACTAACCAACATCAATTCACAATCAATTCACCCCAAATAAGTATAATTTAATATCAACACATCCATAGCACTTCCTAGCACAAAAACCCTAATTCTCCAAACCCTAATTCCATATCATTACAAATTCATACAAACTCATGCAAATTTCAACTCACAAATCTTACATACAACATCATTTAAGCTAGAACTCATATTTTATTCAATCAAACACATAAAAACCCTAACCTATCCCAAGCTGGCCAAAAATCATCCTTAAGGTTCTTGCAAATTTTCTTCAATTTCTTGAGTTAATTTACCATAATTACACTTAAATTCAACTAATTATACAAGAAAGGAAGCTTGGAAGTCATCTTACCTCAATTGACCAATTTCAAATCTTCAAATTCTTCAAGATTTCTCCTTCCTCTTGGTTCCAATCTTCTAACCAAAGGCTAATTCAAAATTTTCTAAAAATTGGCTATAGGAAATGTGGAACAATTCAAGGTTTCCAGAGCTTGAGTCAAGCAAAAATGGAGGAAGAATGGAAGAGCTTGGTTCGGCCAAAGGAATGGGGAGAAGAAGATGATAAGGTTTCATTTAATTATCTTTGTCTTCTTTCTCAATTACCTAACATATTTATTAATTAAATTTTAATTATGTCATGATGATATCATTGTGATGTCATAATTGTAAAATTTTAATTTCCTAATCTCTTTGTTTTTCTTTTCTTCCTTTCCATGCTCTTCTTCATATTTTTAATTCCTTTTCAATATTTTAATCTCACTCAATTTAATGAATATTTAGGTTAAAAGTCAAATTTTGGAGTGAATTGACCAAAATGCCCTTCATCGGGTTATAGTGTATCTTTTTCCATAATACCCAAAATGCCCTTCATCGGGTTATAGTGTATCTTTTTCTGTAATACCTGATGAGTCCTTAGGTTTTGATTTCCTTATTTGAACTTATTCTCTTTGCATTTCTTAGGTTTTCCTATTCCCAATAATTTCTCCATTAATCCTCCATTAAGATACCTATAAGGCTCCTTATGAAATTAGGGTAGCAACTGACCTTACAGTTGCTTCCCGGGTCGGTCACCCATCATCAGAACTCTAGGCTCATTTAACCTATTTGTACTTCATTTCTCTTATTTTAATCTAATCTCATTTGATCTTTATCAATTTTATTTATGACTTTTCTATGTAATTTATGTATAGTTCTATACATTCTAGCTGTCTGAATAAGCATTAGCCATCAGAATAGTAGAATATATGAAACTACTTAGTCTGAGGGTGTGACACTTATATTATTAGCATAAAGAGAAGTTGGTTGATCAGATGAAACTCTAAAATCCAAGAGTAGTCCACGAAGCCAAAGTACTTCTGAACTAACAGATGACATGGCGCGATATTCAGCTTCAGAAAATGGCTTTGCAACTCTATCTTGTTTTTTGCATTTCCAAGAAATGGGGACTGAATCTAAGAAAACACACCAGCCGGTAGTTGATCATCGTGTGTCAAGACAACTGATGCGTACTCCACAAGTATACGGGTTGTTTAAGTAATAAAGAAAAGATATTGTCTCACAGAGATTTGTTGTTTAAGTACCAAACTATAAAAGTTACGATTATTTGGGCTATCAATAATTTGTGCCAAAAATAGAGTAAGAGATGCAGTAAATTAAATTAGGAAAATAAGGAAATTATAATGAATTAAGCAATTAAAATTCTAAGCACTATACTAATTTACTAAAATTTCAGCAAGTAATTAAATATTTAATTAATTAATGTTAAAAATCGATTCCAAAGTTGAGGTTCATGAAGTAAATTTCATTGGGATTTGGATAGGCAAAACCAATATTAAGGGATATACAAGTTTGAAGGAAGTTGATTCTGATTTCTTTTAATTTCTCTTTCAAGCAAGCTAAAGAGTGTTTTAAAGGAAACTAAACCCCATTCTCATGCGATGTTTAATTACCCAAAATCCTTTAACACTTTAATCAACTTGAAATTCCTCTTAACCCACTAGTTTATTTCTAACACTAGGTGATTAAGTTTATTATCTTGATTATCTATCATAGATTTTCACCTCTCGGTCCTTCAATATAAGATTGAGAATAAAATCCAGAGGATACCAACAATGGGTATGTAAATAAGCACGCAAGATAAGAATCAAAATTTATATATATTAAAATCTGGTTAAAACCAGCCCAAATCCACAAATAAAACTTAAATCATTACACCCAACTATGAAATTTTAAGTATCTACTCACTCATACTTGTATTTACAAGTAGTAAATATGAAATAGAGCAAGAAAACATGAAAATAAGACTAAAAATAAATGAACCCAGAAGAAGAGAATCTAAATCTCTAAAAATGGAAGCTGGAGACGTCACTCTACAAGTGTCCTTCCTCTAGAAAAATGGCATGATTCCTTCTTTCCTTCCTCTTTTGATTTTTCTCTCTTTCTCCTTATGGTAAAAATGAGAATATGATGCTTATATATAACCTCAAGGTTTGCCCTAAAAATGGTCTCTAAAGGGATAAAGACAAAAGGTGTAAAAAGCGTGAAAAGAGAAAATTTTTTCATGTCAGCAAATCTGCCAGCACCATCCCACATGCCTCATGTTGATTTAAGTTATTTTCCACATGCCTCATATTGATTCGGATGAGGAGCCTTTAGATTCTGCACGACCAGCTACACGGGGCATGTTGAAGTCCCTGAAACTTTTGGCGTGTTTTGTTCCAAAATCTCTATTTACACGACCCAGTGTTGAATTTACATTCCTCATGTGGATTCCTGCTGGCTAACTTTTTTCTTCACACGACCTTCAACACGGGTCATGTTAAAGCCTTTGAAAATCTCGGCTGGTCTTCTTCCTTAGACAAATTTTCTTCATTTTTCACACTACTTTAAGCTTCCAAATCACTTTGAATTTCTTCTATATGCACCTTTTTGCCTTTAAACCTTATTATAACCTATCAAAAACATCAAAATTCCAAAAATCAAATATAATGAAACTAAAATTAACAAATTAACTAAAATAAGCTCTAAAAGCATAAAATTACTAAACTAAAAAGGGTAAAATGGATGCAAAACTACCCTAAAATACCTATATAAAATGGGCTTATCAACAACCTGCATAATCTGCATCTGCAAAAGCCACAAGTTGTAATGAGGAATTCAAAGGAAAAAATAAGCCTTACCTCATGTTCCTTTTAGGTAGCAAATGATATGATGAATAGCGGTTAAATGTAATCTTCGAGGATTAGACATAAATTGGCTCACCACTTGGACGGCATATGAGATGTCAGGTCTAGTGGTAGTAAGATAAATAAGACTACCAACAAGCCTTCTATAGAGAGTAGGATCAGATATGGGTTCCCCATCATCTCTTATTAATTTGAGATTGAGTTCCATAGGTGTAGAACAAGTTTGATCATTAGTGACATTGGCTAATTTGATCAAATCTGCTGTATATTTATGTTGATTGAAAAAGAGACCAATAGGGGAGTGAGAAACTTCCAAACTTAAAAAATAACTCACTTGTCGAAGATCTTTCAGATGAAATGAGGAATAAAGAAATTGCTTAAATTTATGAATTCCCTTTTTGTCACTTCCTGTTATAAGCATATCGTCCACATAAACTAATAGAACAATAATTCCTTTGGAAGAATGGCAAGTGAATAATGAAGGATCATTAGAACTTTGCTGAAACTTGGCCATCTTAATGGCAGAACAAAATTTCTCAAACCACACACAAGGCACTTGTTTGAGATCATAAAGAGATTTTCGAAGTTTACATACCATATCTAGATTTGAAAGAGAGTACCTAGGTGGAGGCTTCATATAAACAGTTTCTTTCGAGTCCCCATAAAGAAATACGTTTTTAACATCCATTTGATGTAATGGCCATTATTTTCCAGAAGCAATAGCAAAAAGAGTACGGACCATAGTCATTTTGGCTATTGGAGAAAATGTCCCTTCATAATCAATTCCATACTCTTGTTTATACCCCTAAGCCACCAACCTTGCTTTATATCTATCAAAAGAACCATCACGCTTAAGTTTAACAATATATATCCATTTACTACCAATCAATGAAGCATTCGTTGGGACAAGAACTAAGTCCCAAGTATGACTTCTTCCATTACACGTCTCCAACAAGCATGCTCTACTGCTTGCTTATAGGTAGAAAGTATGGGACTAGATTCAAGGGTGCTAAAAAAAGAAGTGGAAGGACCAAACTGAAGGAGCGAAAGTATGAAAAACATAAGTTTAGATCATTGAATTCAAAAATTTTTCATCTAGGGTCACATGCATCATGCAAGATTCATTTTTATCTATTTGATTTCAATGATAAACAGCATATTAAAACTCGTTTAATATGTTTTTGGATCTACATTTGCCATTTAAGGTTTTAGAATTAACAGTTTAATTCATTAGAGCCCTAGATTAGATTAAAAACAAGTGCACTAAACTTTTGATGCACTGCAATGTGTTTGGCACATTTGGAATGCGCTTAGGACACCAGATGTTGTCCCTCTAACTTGTCCACACCAAGATCACCAATGGCAGCCCCTTGAACAGTTTCTCAAGCCTTTCCAATCAATTAGAAATTCAGATTTTGCCTTTAAAGAGATTACAGATGCAAAACAGGATACTAGAAACGATTTCTAGTATTTTTAATTCAAGAGATTATTGGCTAATCTCTTTGAATTGATGAGAGATTAAGAAGAAGAGAGAAGAGGTAACCAAGGGTGGCGGCACAAAATGATAAAGAGTATATTGTTATTTTTCTTTTTCATTCTTTCCCTTATATAGCTAGGTCACCACTTAAAACCCTTGCCACATGTCACCTTCTGATTGGCTCTAGGTTTAATTGACCCAATCACATTGTGCCAAGTGTCAAACCTATATTTAATCTTGACTTTGATCATCTTACATGATTAAAAGACAAATGGCAAGCTTATGTGTAGTGCCATATGTCACCATCTCATGGTGCTACATGTCACCCTGTGAAATGACCAAAATACCCTTGTATTTTAATTTTGAGTTCTCAACCCAAAATAATTATTTCTGTTCTTCTAATCAATTTATATCAAATATAAATTAATTAATTAATCTCTATTAATTAATTTCTCATAATTAAATTCATATTTAAACACTTTAAATATAAATTTAACTTATATTATACATCCAATAACCTAGATTTGGTTTCAAGCCATGTTAGGAGCTTTGCAATCTAATTACAAACCAAACATATTTAATTAATCAATTAAACTCTTTAATTAATTAATTAAATCATATTTAATTTGATAATTACTTGTGTATGTGTGTGACTCACTAGGCTCATTACTAATTGGCAATGAGATATGATATCAACTCTTAATATCATCAGAACTCTTTTTTACCATAAATGATTTCTCTAAATCATTTTAGGCAGCTCATAGGCTATGGTTAATACCTAGCATAGCATGTCATAGCCACCCAATTAGTAATAAGGTTTACCTTAAATGAACCTATAATCATATGTTACCATGCACTAGAATCTCTCTATTACAAAATCCCAATTTGAGCTAGAGTCATGGTTTATGTCAAACCCTATTTGCTATGAATATTATATTCTCTTTTAATTCCAGTTCTTGATTAAAAAGATTTTTTCATCAGAAACTCTTTTCTGATTAAATCTATCTATTCTGGCCAGGAACTTGAAACATCAAGAATAATTAATGAACATAGGATTTTATCCCTATTTACTTAGGGTATTAGATTCCATCTTGATCAACACCTACCTCCATATATAACTTGTAACACCCCTCACCCGTCTACAGTGTAGCCGAGCAAGGCGTGTTACACGGCGTGCCGGAGCACCTGATCTTATCTGATTTCATTACAGTTCTTGATTTATTTATTCAAAAACTTTATTTAAGGTTTAGTCTATTTTTACTTTTATCAAAATCTAATTAATTTGGAAATTTCAAAAATTTTAACGATAATCCGGCAGAGAGCCGATTGTAATTTGGACTAACAGTTCTTCTGAACCTGCCAAAAATAATTTCAATATATATACTCAAATTCATAACTCAGATTATCTCAAAGCATTCTCAACAGTTTCTCAAACTCATATTCAATCTTAAAATTTCTCAAACTTAATCTCATTCAGAATCATTATGGTTAGATAATCAACTCAAATATCAGAATTCTTATATTTCATTAACTTATATAATTTGCCAATTAAGTACATAAATTTATCAAGTACAGAATATACAAATAAAATTACAGTTACTAATTCACATTACAATAATAGCAGTAATTATAATATACAGATTATAAAACATGCTTAAAATGAGCCCTATCTACATGCATTGCTGAGGAGGTAACAACCTTCAATTCTTCAGACACTTCTGCAGATCTGGACTTCAAAAATCTCAGTCGACAGTCTACTGGTTTTACCTTCAGTACCTGCGTGAGGAAGCAATTCCATCGCGCTAAGCATTTCTGCTTAGTGGTGCAATAGTATAATAAGAAATAATATATACAATTAAAGAAAGAAATAAATCATAATTCGAATACTCGAGAATCAATTTAATTTGGTATAGTATTTCTAGTATCAACGATCTTATATACTAGTTTGTTCCTTTTTGGAAGTGCTTAGTTTATAACTTTTTAGTAATACTACCCAGTATTGTATTTCAAGTCTCTACGGTTCTGCAATTTATATTCTTGTTATGTTTCTTTAGCTAATCTCTTTTACTCATTCATTCAATACTTAATTTAATTGTACTGAAATTTCATTATACTTAACTTAACTTAGCTTCCTGAATTGAATAATATTTTAAATGACTGCCCATATAGCCTATACATCGACTGCATGGATAAATGGATATACTAGCACCGGGTACACAGTACCTTGGGCCACACCATCGGTCACAAAGTATCTCCGATGTGCAAACAAAGGTGGCTAAAAAGCCATATAATCAATCAGGCATTAAGCCGAGTATAATAACACAATCTGTATAGCCATAGGCTATTAAAATCATAGTATGGCATAATAAGCCATAAAATACAGTATGATGTAAAGTCATTTACAGAACAGCTGTCAGAATCCTATTGGCATGCCAACCTATCCAAACTAGTCAACTAGGCAAATTAGGGCATATTACAATGTTACATATTTAATTCTCTATTCATAGGGTTTATACATCTTTATGCCTTTCACTGGTCAATAAAATTATTGATCTTTTTATGCATCATGGATAGGTTGATTCTAGCATCAACATATCACAATTTACAATTCAATATGTTGTCAATATAATGCAATTTACCCTTTTCACAAGTTGGCATTCATTGCCAAATTACTTCAAACATCATTTTATGTAATTGCCAATTTTCAATTTTAGCGTGCTAGATTGGTCTAGCTTAAAGTCCTATTTTCCTTGGTTTTTAGCTTCTGGTCAAAGAAGCAAAATTGTAGCTCTATGTCTTATCGCACGCGGGGCAAAATTTCAGGTCATTACAAGTTGTATAGACCAAGATATGGTCAATTTACTAAAGCTGGACAGATTGCACCTTTAGTGCAAAATTTGGTCAATTTCTCAATTTTTGGGTGCTAGATTTGTCTAGCTTAAAGTCTTATTTCTCTTGGTTTTTAGCTTTTGGTCAAAGAAGCAAAATTGTAGCTCTATGTCTTATTGCACGCGGGGAAAAATTTCAGGTCATTTCGAGTTGTATAGACCAAGTTATGTCAATTTACTAAAGCTGGACAGATTGCACATTTGGTGCAAAATTTGGTCAATTTCTCAATTTTTGGGTGCTAGATTTATCTAGCTTAAAGTCCTATTTCTCTTGGTTTTTAGCGTCTGGTCAAAGAAGCTAAATTGTAGCTCTATGTCTTATTGCACGCGGGGCAAAATTTCAGGTCATTCCAAGTTGTATAGACCAAGTTATGGTCAATTTACTAAAGCTGGACAGATTGCACCTTTAGTGCAAAATTTGATCAATTTTAGTTCTGGCAGTTTTGGTACCTGAACTTGTGCAAGCTATTTGACTTGGTTCTGGCCATTTCTGGGTTTTGGTGTCTTCATAAGAATTGTAGCTCTATGTCTTATTGCACTCTGGGCAAAATTTTAGGTCATTCTAAGTTGTATAGACCAAGATATGGCCAATCTACTAAAGCTGGACAGATTGCACCTTTAATGCAAAATTTGGTCAATTTTAGTTCTGGCAGTTTTGGTACCTGAACTTGTGCAAGCTATTTGACTTGGTTCTGGCCATTTCTGGGTTTTGGTGTCTTCATAAGAATTGTAGCTCTATGTCTTATTACACTCGGGGCAAAATTTCAGATCATTCTAAGTTGTATAGACCAAGATATGGTCAATTTACTAAAGCTGGACAGATTGCACCTTTAGTGCAAAATTTGGTCAATTTTAGTTCTAGCAGTTTTGGTACCTGAACTTGTGCAAGCTATTTGACTTGGTTTTGGCCATTTCTGGGTTTTTGTGTCTTCATAAGAATTGTATCTCTATGTCTAAACTAACCATGGTAAAAATTTCAGGTCAATTGGACCTGTTTTGAGTGAGTTATGGTCATCCCAAGAACTACTGTTCATATGGTCAAAAATCTGGGTTGCAAGGTTGCTATTCCGGATTTGGTCATTTTTAAGGTTAGTTTCTAGGCAGAATTTTGGCAACATTTCTACATGAAAGTTGGCCTATTTGGTGTCTAGTCTCACCCCCTATTGGCCTCATACCAATTGGGTTCATGGTTTGGCACTTATGGCCTAATTTAGGTACTGCCTTCAATACACAACCTGCACAAAGCACATACACTTCCAATTTGATATTCCTTCTCCTCCTCATTACTTCAATATTCAATCAATAACACTTCCATATATATATATTGTACACAATTCCAGCAACACTTTTGGGCAGAATATTCAAGTGCTCAATGCACACAATTCACCATTAAGTTCAACATTCACTTTCATCAAAATTCAACATATCTCAATGTCAATATTACACATACACTTCAACATAATCATACTTCAATATCACTTACACTTGCTGCCCACAATTTAACATTAGCATATTTCATTAATAACTACATGTTCACACACAAATTCATGGTTTAATAGGCTGCCAAATATGGCAGTTTGCCCAAAGCATTAAGGTTCCATTACACACCCTTAATTCAAGCACTACATGCACATACTTAGATTTTAACTTACTACTTCCTCCATTTAAGTTATTCAACCTTAATTTTCATCCATTATAGGTAAGAAAAACTCAACTACAATACACTTTCATGGCTGTCCAAAATTGAATATATCAATAACTCATCGAATCCTTTAAATTTCTTCACCATCCAACTCATCTCAACCTTAATACAAACTTTAATGAAGCAAGGGATGAAAAACTAGCACTAACCTTTTTTGAGCTTGACCAAAACTTCATCAAATCCTCTTCTTTTTGCTTCCAATATACTGCCCATGATGTATAGACTAAGTTTAATGAAGGAACTTATGAAAATCAAGGCTTGAAGATGGGTAGATGAAGGCTTGTATATGGGGCGGCCATGGATGAAGCTTGGAGAAATTTCAATTCGGCAAAGAATAATGAAGAAGAAGATGAATAGTGGAAAAATCTGTCCTAGTGGTCCTTATATACTCCACTAATGCCCCACTAATCACAATTAAAAATTAGATTAATTCAAGATTTCCTTTAATTGCAATTATGCCCTCCAATTCCCTTAAATTACATGTTATCTTGAATTTCATTTTTCATTAAATTTTAAAAATATAATACCACTTATTTTTCATGGACATTTAAGTCAAAAGTTAACTCTAGGTGTCAATTGACCAAAATACCCCACTTCGGGTTATATTCCTGATTTTTCGGTAACATCGATTTTTGTCTGTTTCTCGATTTTTCATTTTTCTTTGTACTAATTTATTAATTTTTCTTTAATAATTCTAGTGTCAATTATATTTCAATAGACCTTTACTTACGTCCCGGAATTAAATTCTGAGGGTTCCCCGCGGTCCTGGGGTCGGCAACGGCCTTCCCAGTGCGGTCACCCATCGCTGCGGTGTCGGCTCATTTAACTTAGCTTCATTTTCTCTCTTTCATTTGTCTTTGATTTTTCTTGCATTTCTTCTTATTTATTTCATTATTCTATGTCTGTTCATTATCACCGAAGTGTAGTTCCAGGCATTCCGACTTTCCGGGGCAGACATTAGCCGTCGGAACAGTAGAATATACGGACTACGAAAATGAGGATGTTACATAACTAGTAGGAGCCAACACATGCCCATACATCGATACACAATATAAGTATGAAAGTAGTATCAAACTCAAACTACCTATATACAAGATAATTATGCTATCTCAGGTCTAAAAATTATATGCATTGATATGATTTATGACAATGCATTGACAAGAGTAAAATCAATGTGCTTGTCATAAATGTCACTGGTTTGGCCTACTTATCATGTGTAAGTGCCTATCATATTTGTTATATGGCATGAGACTCACCATTCCATCTTATTTACATCTCATATAAATAACTTGGGAACAAATATGATTACAATCTTTCTGGATAAGTCATGTCCTTATTGTAAAGTATTATAGATTATGAACCAATTTATGATACTTTGTGCTAGAAATACTGTTACTCATATTCTTAACAACTTAAGAATAGAATTTCTAACAAAATATCAATAGACCTTTTCTATTACACATAAATATATTATGTGAATAGAAAAGTGAAAATGCCTTTTATTAATAAAACATGTACAAGATACATGCTAAATGATATCCTCTAGGGCATACTACTAATAATCTCCCACTAGCACTACAGCCATTCATTACAATATCTTAGACCCATCTTCTCAAGATGTCAGTCTAGCTGAGTTTGTGACATAGGCTTAGTGAATGGATGAGATGGATTTTCAGCTGATGTTATTTTCTGCATGGCTACATTGCCTCGCCCAACTATTTCTCTGATAATTTGGTAGCGCCTTTCTATGTGTTTGGATTTCTAGCGAGACTGAGGTTCCTAATATCCAAACAGCCTCCTTTGCAGCATCTGATGCAGCAATATACTCAGCCTCTGTAGTGGAATCTGCAGTCGTACTCTGTTTAGAACTCTTCCAACTGACTGCACCTCCATTACAAATGAACACAAACCCAGAGGTAGACTTTCTATCATCGATATCTGATTGGAAATCAAAATCAATATAACCATCTAATTGCAAGTCTCCACCTCCATGAATCAAGAATAAATCTTTAGTTCTTCTCAAGTACTTAAGGATATTCTTGATAGCTATCCAGTGTTCCAAACCTGGATTGGATTGATACCTGTTAGTCAAACTAACAGCATATGCGATATCCGGCCTAGTACACAACATTGCATACATCAAACTTCCAATAGCCAAAGCATATGGAATCCTGGCCATTTTATCTCTTTCTTCAGGTGTCTTTGGAAACATCTCTTTAGAAAGGTGAATACCATGTCTCACTGGTAACAATCCTCTCTTAGAATCAAGCATGTTAAACCTCTTTAACACCTTTTCCAAGTATAGACTTTGGGATAAACCAATTATTCTTTTCGCTCTATCTCTATAGATGCGAATCCCAAGAATATAGGTTGCCTCCCCAAAGTCTTTCATGGAGAATGTATTTGACAACCATACCTTTACAGTTGTCAACATACCTGTGTCATTACCCATCAACAGAATATCATCCACATATAAGACAAGGAAGGTGATAGCACTATCACTTACCTTCTTATATACACATGGCTCATCCTCATTTTTGATAAAACCAAATGACTTAATGGCTTCATCAAAACGGATTTTCTAACTTCTCGAAGCTTGTTTCAACCCATAAATGGATCGCTTTAGCTTGCATACTTTGGAATCATCTTGGGATTCAAAACCCCTAGGTTGTTCCATGAAAATGTTTTCTTCAATGTATCCATTGAGAAAAGCTGTTTTAACATCCATCTGCCAAATCTCATAATCATAGTATGTAGCTATAGCTAATAGAATCCTAATTGATTTAAGCATGGCAACAGGCGAGAAAGTTTCCTCATAGTTGATTCCTTGCCTTTGGCGAAACCCTTTCGCTACTAACCTTGCTTTATAGGTCTCTACCTTTCCATCAGAACCAATTTTCTTCTTGAAAACCCATTTGTTCCCTATAAGTACAATACCTTCAAGTGGGTCAACAAGATCCCAAACTTGATTCTTATACATGGAATCAATCTTGGATTTCATAGCATCAATCCATTTTGAAGAGTCTATATCTAATATAGCTTCTTCATAGGTAAGTGGATCATCTTCATAATTTACTTCTTCATGAGTAGACAACTCTTGTTCTTCTTTATGAAGGAAACCATATCTCACTGGTGGGTGAGATACCCTGGTTGATCTACGAGGAACAGCTGTAGATGTTTCATCAATACGTATAGGTTGACTAGATGGATCTATATCCATCTGATCTGTTGGTTGGTCAGAATTCTCCAATTCTAACTCGACTTGCCTTTTTTTGCCTCCTTTTTGAATAAACTGTTGTTCAAGAAATGTGGCATCTCTACTTACCACAACCTTTTATGATGTAGGCAAATAAAAATAATATCCAAAACTATCTTTTGGATATCTAACAAATCGACCCTTTTCTGATCTGGTTTCCAATTTATCAGTGTTCAGCTTTTTGATATAAGCTGGACATTCCCAAATCTTAACATGCTTAAGACTTGATTTTCTTCCATGTCATATCTCATAAGGTGTGGAAGATACTGATTTTGATGGAATCCTATTCAGAATATACATAGCTGATTCTAATGCAAATCCCTAAAAAGAGATTGGCATATCAGTATAGCTCATCATACTACGTACCATATCTAATAAGGTACGATTTCTCCTTTCAGATACACCATTTAGCTATGGCGTTCCTAGAGGAGTCAACTGAAACAATGCTATACTCTTTCAAGTATTTATCAAATTCAGTACTTAAGTATTCACCTCCACGATCTGATCGAAGAGCTTTAATACTTTTTCCTGTTTGATTTTCTACTTCAGATTTAAATTCTTTAAACTTTTCAAAGGATTCATATTTGTATTTCACCAAATATAAATACCCAAACCTTGATTTGTCATCAGTAAAGGTAACAAAGTAATGAAAAAACATCTCTAGCCATTTCCTTAAATGGACCACATACATCACTATGTATTAGTTCTAAAATATTTTCAGCTCTTAGTCCTTGTCTAACAAAGGGTGATCTAGTCATTTTGCCTTGAAGGCAGGATTCACAATTTGGAGTAGGTCCAAAACCTAATAAGGATAAAACCCTCATTTTCTCTAGCTTTGCAATCCTATCTTTTACAACATGACCTAACCTTAAGTGCCAAATATATTTTGAATTTGAGTTGATTTTCATCATGGCATTGCATTCTTTAAGATTGCTTGCATTAGATTTGTATTTAACATTATTATCTAGATAATAAAGTCCATCATGCATATAACCCGAACCAACATATTTATTTCCAAAATAAATATTGCAAACATCATTTATGAACTGAAATTCATAACCATCTCTAGTCAAACTAGATATAGAAGTGATGTTCTTAATAGGCATCAGGTACATGCAAAACCTTATTTAAATACAAAACATGTCCATACATGTATAAAGATTTAGATCCTATGACTAAGGCTTCAACAGTTGAGCCATTGCCAACTCAGAGTCTAATATCTCGTTACTACAAGCTGGTATTACTTGCTATACTCTGGGCAGTTCCTATTACTGTGCCCATCCTTCTGGCAATGGAAACATTTTCCTTTGCCTCCATCAGCTTTGGTCTTCCCAATCTATTTAGCTATCTTCTTGGAAGGACCAGGAATCTGAGGATTCTTTTTCTTATTGCCCTTCTTCTTGTTGGACTTTCCAGCAGAAGAAGATGCAATCAAAGCTACCTCTTTTCCTTTATTGCCCGGCATATTCTATTGGGCAATAACCAGCATGTTGAGTAAAACAGCCAAGGTGAATTCCTGTTTAGTCATATGGAAATTTGTCACAAAATTTCCAAATGACTCAGGAAGGGACTGAAGGATCAAATTCATCTGTAGTTGGAAATCCATGTTAAAGTCAAGATTTTCCAACTGCTCAATCAGCCGAATCATCTTGTGGACATGATCCCCAACATTCTGTCCTTCAGACATCCTCATGCGAAATAGCTGCCTAGATATCTCATACTTGGCATTCCTACTATGTTCACCGTACAACTCTTGTAGGTAAAGGAGGATCTCACTCGCACTCTACATGTTCTCATGCTGCTTCTGTAACTCATTACTCATAGAAGCAAGCATGTAACACTTGGCTGTCATATCATGCTCCTTCCACTTATCCAAAGTTTTATGTTCCTCTTGTGTGGCCTCTGGAGGTAAGGGACTAGGAACCTGTGAGTCTAGAACATATTCGATATGTTCAAGGTTCAAGATAAATTTTAAATTTCTTAGCCAATCAGATAGATTAGGTCCTGTCAACCTATTGCGATCAAGTATGCTTGCAAGGATATTAGATGGTGGTGGTTGTTCTGTGCTCATTATTATCAGAAAATTAACTGCAGAAAATAATCAGATTGATTAGTAAATGTATCATGTATTTAACCAAAATGATTATGGTTTTTTAATCAAATTGGTCCTCTCACTAACTTAGCGAATCCTACACTTCCAAAGTAAAAAACGGAAATCCTAGTTGGATGGATTTCTAGTGGGTGATTGAATTCTTATAATTCTATTGATCATCCTCAGGCACATCCATTATTGGAATTACAATAAACTATAAGTGAGCAACTCCTTGCCCATCACATCTCATGTGAGGTTCAATCCTTTACTTAGCCCCTAATGCTCAAAATCTCAAACACATCCATTATTGACTTATCTTGCATTAGTTAAGTTGATCCCATTAAGCCAGTAAACATGCAAATAATTTTAATGTCCTCAGGCACATCCATTATTGGCCACCAAATCATTTACATATTTACAATATCTCATGCTTAACAATTATTCTTAATAAAATCTCTTAAATTAATTACATCATATGCAACTATTTAAAATTTCTTAAAATAAATACCCCAATGGAGGGCCCATATTATAATTACTTTAATTATACCATTTCCAACTTAATCATTTTTTTGAAAGATTTTGTGGTCTTCGTAATTACTATTATGGTCTCACTTTGCGCATTATCCAGTTAGCATGCATATATCATATACTTGCATACATTCCCATACATCTCATGCATTCATGGATAAACAATATATATGGTATGATCATGGACTTTCTAAGGGATTCAATTCTGAGCCACCAAGAATTGAATCAGGGCATTCCTAGGTGCATTTCATTCATTCATATTACAAGAGTTGCTGAATGAGTACATAATCAACACTTGATCTTGAATTCCTCCCACTGGTCCCACTAATGCTCTTGACCTCCTTGATCTTCTTGCAATCCAATTACATAGTAATCCTTGGCATACCAAGATGAATTTACAAGAAATAAATAAATAAAATTACAACCCAAAATTATTACAACCTTAATAATACATGCCCAAAATAAATTAAAATAAATTAATTAATTTACAACCCAAAGAAACATAAAAGAAATAAATCCAATCATATTGGTCTTTTATAGTCCATGATCATACATCATGCATATCACTATTTAACAATTAAATAAAACATACATACTTAAATTAAATTGAATATCTCATATTCAACTTAAAAATCCATATTTGAATATGATTCAAACAAATTTAAAAATACAGATTTGAATCACATTCAAACAAATTTAAAAATTTCAGATTTGAATCAAAATTTAATTATGCGATTAAAACTCTAATTAGACATAAAATGGACATAATTATGAGCATTAGATCATACAACAATTGCACAAACATTGCCCAAAACCATGAGCACCATAAGGAGTGCACAAACCATGCACACCAATGGTGCCTTCATGATGCCGCCACCTTTTTCATTGCAACTAGCAATGATTTAATCATCTCATGATCAAATCACACAATTAAATCATATAATTAACAATCTAAATGGCAAATATAGTGGCTCTGATACCAATTGAAGGAGCGGAAGCATGAAAAACATAAGTTTAGATAATTGAATTCAAAAATTTTTCATCTAGGGTCACATGCATCATGCAAGATTCATTTTTATCTATTTAATTTCAATGATAAACAACATATTAAAACTCTTTTAATATGTTTTTGGATCTACATTTTCCATTTAAGATTTTATAATTAACAGATTAATTTATTAAAGCCCTAGATTAGATCGAGAATAAATGCACTAACCTTTTGATGCACTGCAGTGTGTTTGGCACCTTTGGAATGCGCCTAGGATGCCAGATGTTGTCCCTCTAACTTGTCCATACCAAGATCACCAATGGCAACCCCTTGAATAGCTTCTCAAGCCTTTCCAATCAATTAAAAATTCAGGTTTTGCCTTTAAAGAGATTACAGATGCAAATAGGACACTAGAAACGATTTTTAGTATTTTTAATTCAAGAGATTATTGGCTAATCTCTTTGAATTGATGAGATATGAAGAAGAAGAGAGGAAGAGGTAACCAAGGGTGGCAGCACAAAATGATAAAGAGCAGATTGTTATTTTTCTTTTTCATTCTTTCCCTTATATAGCTAGGTCATCACTTAAAACCCTTGCCACATGTCACCTTCTGATTGGCTCTAGGTTTAATTGACCCAATCACATTGTGCTATGTGTCAAACCTATATTTAATCTTGACTTTGATCATCTTACATGATTAAAAGACAAATAGCAAGCTTATGTGTAGTGCCATGTGTCACCATCTCATGGTGCCACATGTCACCCTGTAAAATAACTAAAATATCCTTGTGTCTTAATTTTGAGTTCTCAACCCAAAATAATTATTTTTGTTCTTCTAATCAATTTATATCAAATATAAATTAATTAATTAATCTCTATTAATTAATTTCTCATAATTAAATTCATATTTAAATACTTTAAATATAAATTTAACTTATATTATACATCCAATAACCTAGATTTGGTTTCAAGCCATGCTAGGGACTTTGCAATCTAATTACAAACCAAACCTATTTAATTAATCAATTAAACTCTTTAATTAATTAATTAAATCATATTTAATTTGATAATTACTTGTGTATGTGTGTGACTCACTAGGCTCATCACTAATTGACAATGAGATATGATATCAACTCTTAATATCATCAGAACTCTTTCTTACCATAAATAATTTTTCTAAATCATTTTAGGCAACTCATAGGCTATGGTTAACACCTAGCATAGCATGCCATAGCTACCCAATTAGTATATGGGCATGTGTTGGCTCCTACTAGTTATATATGGAGATAGGTGTTGATCAAGATGGAATTTGTTACCCTAAGTAAATAGGGATAAAATCCTATGTTCGTTTAATTGTTCTTGATATTTCAAGTTCCTGGCGAGGACAGACAGATTTAGTTAGAAAAGATTTTCTAACAAGAAAATCTAATTAATCAAGAATTGGAATTAAAAGAGAACATAATGTTCATAGCAAATGAGGTTTGACATTAACCATGACTCCAGCTCGAATTGGGATTTTATAACAGAGAGATTCTAGTGCATGGTAACATATGATCATAGGTTCATTTGAGGTATTCTTTGTTACTGATTGGGTGGCCATAGCACGCTATACTAGGTGTCAACCATGGTCTATGAGATGCCTAAAATGATTTAGAGAAATCATTCATGATAAGAAAGAGTTCTGATGATATTAAGAGTTAATATCATATCTCATTGCCAATTAGTGATGAGCCTAGTGAGTTACATACATACACAAGTTAATCACCAAGTAAAATGTGATTTAATTGATTAATTGAAGAGTTTAATTGATTAATTAAATAGGTTTGGTTTGCAATGAGATTGCAAAGTCCCTAGCATGGCTTGAAATCAAATCTAGGTTATTGGATGTATAGTAAAAGTTAAATTTATATTTAAAGTGTTTAAATATGAATTTAATTGTGAGAAATTAATTAATGGAGATTAATTAATTAATTTATATTTGATAAAAATTGATTAGAAGAGGAGAAATAATGATTTTGGATAGAGAACTCAAAATTAAAATATAAGGGTAATTTGGTCATTCCACATGGTGACATGTGGCACCATGAGATGGTGACATATGACACTATATAAATTTGCCATTTGTCTTCCTATCATGCAAGATGATTAAAGTCAAGATTAAGTCTAGCTTTGACACTTGGCTTAATGTGATTAAGTCAATTAAAAATAAGATGCAATGTGGTGGTGACATGTGGTAAAGAGAAACACACAACTCTCTCTTGCCTCTCAAGTGTGGCGGCACATTGCTTTCTTCCTCTCCTCTCAATTTCTCAACAATTCAAAGAGAAATCATCCATTCCCTTTGAATTAAAATTGCTAGAAATTGTTTCTAGTGTCCTATACACACATATAACCTCTCTAAAAGCAAAACCCCAAATTATAATTGGTTAGCAAGGCTTGAGAAGCAAGATTGGGCGTTGCCCATTGGTGATCTTGGTGTGGACAAGCTAGAGGAACCACACTTGGGGTCCTAAGAGCTTCCTAAAGGTGTCAATTGCATCCATAGTGCATCAAAGAGGTTAGTGCTCAAATTCCTCTTTTAAACTAGGGTTTAATTGAATTAATTTATTAATTCATAATCTTGAATGGCAAATGAAGATCTTAATACATATTAAAAGTGTTTTAATATGCAATTGAGCATTTAAATTAATTAGGCACATAAAAAATATGGCATGATGCATGAAACCCTAGAAGAAAATTTTTGAAACTCAATGCTCCAATGCACCAATTATCATGCTTCCACTTCTTCAATTGGTATCAGAGCCACTATATTTGCCATTAGGATTGAATATGAGATTTAATTTTGTGACTTGATCAAATTTTGATTGATTCAAAGCTGTTTGGATTCACCATGGTGGCGGTATGAATTTGATACACACCCTAAGGGTGTGTTTCACCTATGCGCATAGTTTATGGGCTAATCATGCAATTGTTGTATATTTTAAGGCCCATAATTAGACCCATACCTAATTAAATTATTTAATTAGGAATTTTAATCACATAATTAATTTTTGAAAATTATTTTCAAGGTATTAAATTTGGAAAGGATTTCTAAATTTAAATTTGTTTGAATGAGATTCAAATCTAAATTTTTTGATTGAATATGTGATATTCAATTTAATTTTTTAGTATGCATATTTTATTTAATTGTTAAATTTTAATATGCATGATGGATAATCATGGACAATAAAAGACCAATGTGATTGGATTTATTTCTTTTTTTTTTCTTTGGGTTGTAAAATAATTAATTTTATTTTAGTGGCATGTATTATAAGTGTTGTAATAATTTGGATTGTAATTTCATTTATTTGAGGACTTTAAAGTCCATATTCTTGTAAATTCATCTTGGTATGCCAAGGATTACAATGTAATTGGATTGCAAGAGGATTAAAGAGGTCAGGAGCATTGGTGGGACCAATGGAAGGAAATCAAGATCAAGTGTTGATTATATACTCCTTCAACAACTCTTGTAAAATGAATGAATGAAATACGCCTAGGAATGCCCTAATTCAATTCTTGGTGGCTCAGAATTGAATCCCTTAGAAAATCCATAATCATACCATATTATTTGTTTATCTATGTATGCATGAGATGTATGAAAATGTATGCAAGTATATGATATATGCATGCTAAATGGATAATGTGCAAAGTGAGACCATAATAGTAATTAAGTCGACCACTAAATCTTCCAAACAAATGATTAAGTTGGAAATGATATAATTAAAGTAATTATATCATGGGCCCTTCATTAAGGCAATTATTTTAAGAAATTTTAAATACTTGCATGTGATGCATTTATTTAAGAGATTTTCTTAAGAATAATTGTTAAGCATGAAATATTGTAAATATGTAAATAGTTGGTGCCCAATAATGGATGTACTTGAGGATATTAAAATTATTTGCATGTTTACTGGCTCAATGGGATTAACTTAACTAATGCAAGATAAATCAATAATGGATGTGCCTGAAATTTTGAGCATTAGGGGCTAGATAAATGATTGAACCTCACATGAGATGTGATGGGCAAGGAGTTGCTCACTTATAGTTTATTGTAATTCCAATAATAGATGTGCCTGAAGATGATCAATAAGACTATAAGAATTCAATCACCCACTAGAAATCTATCAAACTAGGATTTTTGTTTCCTACTTTGAAAGTTTAGGATTCGCCAAGTTAGTGGGAGGACCAATTTGATTAAAAGACCATAATCATTTTGGTTAATTACTTAATACATTTACTAATTAATCTAGTTATTTTCTGTAGTTAATTTTCTAATAATAATGAGCACACAACAACCACTATCATCCAATATCCTTGTGAGCATACTTGATCACAATAGATTGACGGCACCTAATCTTTCTGATTGGCTAAGAAATTTAAAACTTGTCCTCAACCTAGAACATATTAGATATATTCTAGACTCAAAGGTTCCTGGTCCCTTACCTCCAGAGGCCACTCAAGAGGAACATGACACTTTGGACAAGTGGATGGAGCATGATATGAAAACCAAATGTTATATGCTTGCTTCTATGAGTAATGAGTTACAGAAGTAGCATGAAAATATGCAAAATGCAAGTGAGATCCTCCTTCATCTACAAGAGTTGTATGGTGAGCACAGCAGGAATGCTAGGTATGAGATATCTAGACAGCTATTCCGCATGAGGATGTCTGAGGGACATAATGTAGAAGATCATGTCCATAAGATGATTTGGCTTATTGAGCAGCTGGAACATCTTGACTTTCACATAGATTTCCAACTGTAGACGGATTTGATCCTTTAGTCCCTGCCTGAGTCATTTGAGAATTTTGTGACAAATTTTCATATGACAAAGTAAGAGTGCACTTTGGCTGGGTTGCTTAACATGCTAGTTATTGCCCAAAAAAATATGTCGAGCAATAAAGGAAAAGAGGTGGCTTTGAATGCATCTTCTTCTTATGTTGAAAAGTCCAAAAAGAATAAGGGCAATAGGAATAAGAGACCTCAAATTCCTGGACCTTCCAAGAAGATAGCTAAACAGAAGGGCAAGACCAAAGCTGACAAAGGCAAGGAAAAGTGTTTCCACTGCCAGAAGGATGGGCATTGGAAAAGAAACTGCCCAAAGTATCTTGCTTCTCTGAAAGACAAGAAGGATAGACCTTCAGAATATATGTTTATGTCTTATTATCTAGATTCTGATGATACTCATAGTTCATCTACAGCTTGGTTTTTAGATACTGGTGCTAATTCTCACATTACTTATGATATGTAGGAACTAGCAAGTAGTAGCAGCTTGCAGTCGTAAGATGTTAGACTCCGGATTAGCAATGGCTCAACTGTTGAAGCTTTAGCCATAGGATCTAAATCTTTATACATGTATGGACATGTTTTGTATTTAAATAATGTTTTGCATGTACTTGATGCTTTTAAGAACATCATTTCTATATCTAGTTTGACTAGAAATGGTTATGAATTTCAGTTCATAAATGATATTTGCAATATTTATTTTGGAAATAAATATATTGGCTCGGGTTATATGCGTGATGGACTTTATTATTTGGATAATAATGTTAAATACCAAACTAATGCAAGCAATCTAAATGAATGTAATGCCATGATGAAAATCAACTCAAGTTTAAAATAAATTTGACACTTAAGATTAGGTCATGTTGCAGAAGATAGGATTACAAAACTAGAGAAATGGGGATTTTATCCTCATTGGGTTCTGAAACTATTCCAACTTGTGAATCTTGCCTTCAAGGCAAAATGACTAGATCACATTTTATTGGACAAGAGCTAAGAGCTGAAAATATTTTGGAATTGATACATAGTGATGTATGTGGTCCATTTAAAGAAATGGCTAGAGGCATTTTTCATTACTTTATTACCTTTACTGATGATAAATCAAGGTTTGGGTATTTGTATTTGATGAAATACAAACATGAATCCTTTAAAAAGTTCAAAGAATTTAAATCTGAAGTAGAAAATCAAACAGAAAAAAGTATTAAAACTCTTCGATCAGATCATGGAGGTGAATACTTAAGTGCTGAATTTGATGAATACTTGAAAGAGCATGGCATTATCTCCCAACTGACTCCTCCAGAAACGCCACAACTGAATGGTGTATCTGAAAGGAGAAATCGTACTCTATTAGATATGGTACGCAGTATGATGAGCTATACTGATATGCCTATCTCTTTTTGGGGATTTGCATTAGAATCAGCTTTGTATATTCTAAATAGGATTTCATCAAAATCAGTTTCTTCCACACCTTATGAGACATGGCATGGAAGAAAACTGAGTCTTAAGCATTTTAAGATTTGGGGTTGTCCAACTTATATTAAAAAGCTGAACACTAATAAATTAAAAACCAGATCAAAAAAAGGTCGATTTGTTGGATATCCAAAAGAAATTTTTGGATACTATTTTTATTTGCCTACATCACAAAAGGCTATAGTAAGCAGAGATGCCATATTTCTTGAAATACAGTTTATTTAAGAAAGTGGCAAAGGAAGGCAAATAGAGTTAGAATTGGAGAATTCTGACCAACCAACAGATCAGATATAGATCCATCTAGTCAACCTACACCTATTAATGAAACATCTACAGTAATTTCTAGCAGATCGACCAGGATATCTCACCCACCAGAGAGATATGGTTTTCTTCATGAAGTTGAACAAGAGCTGTTTACTCATGAAGAAGTAGATCATGGAGATGATCCACTTACCTATGAAGAAGCTATATCAGATATAGACTCTTTAAAATGGATTGAAGCTATGAAATGCGAAATTGATTCCATGCATAAGAATCAAGTTTGGGACCTTGTTGATCCATCTGAAGGTATTGTACTTATAGGAAATAAATGGGTTTTTAAGAAGAAAATTGGTTCTGATGAAAAGGTAGAGACCTATAAAGCAAGACTAGTAGTGAAAGGGTTTCGCTAAAGGCAAGGAATTGACTATGAGGAGACTTTCTCGCCTGTTGCCTTGCTTAAATCAATTAGGATTCTATTAGCAATAGTTGCATACTATGATTATGAGATTTAGCAGATGGATGTCAAAACAGCTATTCTCAATGGATACATTGATGAAAACATTTTCATGAAACAATCTAGGGGTTTTGAATCCCAAGATGGTTCCAAAGTATGCAAGCTAAAGCTGTAACATCCCCACTGTAGCAATTCTGTACATTCTACTGTTCCAGTGACCGGTGTCGGTCCGGATAGCTAGAACGTCTGGAAAAATATTCAGACTAGAGTGAGGAGTCATAAATAGACCAAATAATAGTAAGAAAAATGTAGGAAAAATTTTTGAAATAAAATACAACCAAGTTAAATGAGCCGGTGCCCTAGCGATGGGTAACCCAGTGGGAAGTTGCGGTCTTCGCAACTAGAAGCCCTAAACCCGTGAGAAAATTCATGAAATAATTTTTGAGACTCCAGAGAAGAGTCATTGAGGTTTTTATGGCATTAAAATGCCAAGAAAAGGCTTAGAAAAATTTTTAGATCGGTACAGACGATTTTGGCTAAATAAGCCAAACAGAGGGCATTTTGGTCATTTCGTCTTTAGAGATGATTTTTGGCTGACTTGTCCAGTTAAGTAAATAATTATTATGATATAAAATGTGAATAAATATTACTAAAAATTAAATTAAAAATGAGTAGAGAAGAAAAGAAAAGAAAATGAAGGAAAATATTTAATTATGACATCACATGATGTCATTAAGAAGGCCTCCACCAATCACAACACAATAAGCATATTTAAAATTATTAAAAAGGAGATAAAAACAAAAACAAAACAGCCATCTTCCTCATTTGTCTCTCATTGCCAAAAATCTCTTATCTTTCTCTCTTCCATGAAAAAAATTTCTTCATCTCTGTTAATTTTCATTGATTTCCCTCCACAAAACCTTAGACCTCCTTCATTAAAACTTGTCTACACCACTTGGAAAGGTGTTTGGCTGCCAAGAAAGCTAAAGAAAGTGAAGGAAATTGAACGGAGAAAATCTCTCCATAAAGGTTAGTGCTATCTCTCTCTCTCTTTTCTTATTTTCATGTTAGGATACAAAATAAATCAACTAGAAATTGTGGAAAAAGAAGAAAAATATGCATGATAGGACCACTTCAAATTTTGGCAGCCAAGAGAGTGTGAGGGTTTTGATGATTTACTTACAATTAAATTTGTGTATTGATGTCAATTGATGTGTATATAAGGATTAGAGTTGGGGATTTTAGGAGTTGCATGAGATTGAGACTTTGATTAATTAGGGTTTATGATGAATTGAGGGTTATTGTATTTTAACGTTATGTGGAGTTTTAATGGTCAATTAGTGACCATTTGGCTGAGTATAATGAGGAATTAAAGTGAATTGTAGCTTTGAATGTGAGGTTTGGTGTGCTGCCTTGAGTGCCCTGCAGGTCTGGATGTGAGTCTAGTATGTTTGGGCAACTATAACTTGAGTTTTGTAGGTTCAATTGGTACAAGGCCAATTGGACATGAAACTAGAAACATAATGACACAACTTTGGTGAAGAAACCTGCCCAGTAAACCAAACCAAGTTGACCTAAAAATTATCCTAATTCGGGTGACCAACATGCTGTCCCTGGAAAATGACTAAATGAACAGTATTTGTTCAAATAGTCATAACTTAGTGTAGAAAAGTTTAATTGATTTGAAATTTTACCAGTAGAAAGCTGAGACATAGACCTACAACTTTCATGCAGAACACAAACTCAAATTCTAGACCTAACCAATTCAAATTGCTAGTCCAAGTTAGGACACCAAATCTGGCAGAACCAAATTGTCCAGAAATTCTGGGTACAGGTCACTTCGGCCAGTTATGGTAAAATGACCATAACTTGAGCTACAAAACTCCAAATGGAGTGATTCAAAAAGGGAATTAAAGAAGACACAATAAGGAACAACTTTGATGAAGAAACGTTAGCCCAGTTTCCACTGTAAAATTATCCAATGGAACAGTAAACTTAGGTAATGAAAACTGAAAATTTAGAAATGCATCTAGGGGACTTTAAATTGCAATTGGCAATTAATACTAGCAAATGTAAAACTCAAAATGTGGGATCTTGGTGTAATTAGAATTAACATATCCATTAAGTATGAAAAAGTCAACATTTTGGTTGACTAGTAAGGTGAATAGTAATCAAAATGATTAGCAAACTAAGATGAAGACCAAGAACCAATTCTAAGCTTAAATGCTTAGAATTGTATGAAAAATGTGGACTATGCATCCTAGTCAAAATTGTTAAAGGGAAATTAAGGCCATAAATTTGAAATCCATGAAATGTTAATGGATTGCTTGAAACATGAAAAGCAAGTCACCTAATTGATGTGAATAGATAGTTAGGGCTTATATGCCCATCACAAATAGAATTCATAAAATGTTAGTAATTCAACTTGAAATATAAAATTTGTAATTACATAAGTAGATTTTTGAATGTATAAATGAGAAAGGAAAAATGTTTTGAATACAATGGTACATGTGAACCATTTTTTTGAATTGTGATTAATATGAATAACATAATGAATAAATAAATGAATCATATTAATGTATGAATGAGACATTAGTTCTCATTATTGTAGAAAGGAAAAGTACTTTGAGTACAATGGTACAAAAGGATAATTGATGTGAATTGTGATCATATAATTGATTAAATGAATGTATAAATTATAATTGAAATTTATTATGAAAAAATGAAGTCATAAAACACAATATATTAATATTTAATGATATTATGTGCCCTTGTGTTGCCTAGACATGTGTGTCAGATTGGATAGATTAGCATGCCAATAGGGTATTGTTTTAGCAGTACTGCGAAAGGCTTTATGCCTGTATTCAAGGCTTTATGCCTGTATTCATGGCTTTATGCCCGTATTCATGGCTTTTATGCTCGTATTCATAGCTTTTATGCCCGATTATGTGTTATCATGGCTTTTTAGCCATACTGACTACATACGTGATTGACATTCTGCGTCCCATGGTATGACGGCCCGAGGCACCGCGATGTCCAGTGCTAACGACCTGTTATCCAGTTTAGTCAGCCTGTCATAGGTTACTTGGGCAGTCTAATTTATTAAAATAAGTTACGAATATTAGCAATTAAAAATGCTAGAAAGCAAATAAAAGAGTAAGAAGTTCTGAAATAAATTAGATTAACTCCAAAAATTTATTTCTTAGAATGGTCTGAAGTAAATTAAATTAGTTCCAAAAAAATTTTAAATATTACGAAATGATTGTAAATAACTTAGAAAGTATCAAGGAAGTGATAAAAAGACTAGTAGAAGAATTATAACTTAAATAATATTACAAATGTGACTTACATAAGAATGTAAGTATAAGTTTAAATTTTAGATTATTAGTATCTAGTACATTATTAATGCAAATTTCTGAACTGAGCACCTCCAAAGAAGAAGATGGCAGGATAGAGGACAGTTAATATTAGAAACTAAATTAATTATAAATCTAAATTATTCGAACTATAGTTTATTTCTACCTTTATTTGTATATTATTATTTTCTTGCTATATTATTGTACCACTAAGCAGCAATGCTTAGCGCGATGGATTCGTTTCCTCACGCAGGTACTGAAGTTAAAGCCCAGCGAATACTAAACAGAGATTTTGGAGTTATGATCTGCAGAGTGTTCCAGGTTGTCACCTCCTCAGCAATGCATGTAGATAGGGCCCATATAGATCATATTATGTATTTTGTACATTATAATTAGTTATTATTTATAATGTAAATTATGAATTGTATTTTGAAATACCGATTATGAAACTGTAATTAATTTATAGATCATGTAAATTATGAATTTATGTAATCAATTTGTAAATCATGTAAATTAATGAAACTTGAGAATTTATATATATAAATTATGCATGAATGGAAATGCATGAAAATTAATATGAAATTGAGATATATGATTGAGATTTGAAATATGAGATGGTTATGAGAATAATTGATGAGATAATTATGATTAGCATGAATCAGATTTTTATTGTAAAATATTATTGAAAATTTCAAACAGGTGAATGATGAAATGCGCCAAATAGAAATAAAATAGGGGAAACTCCGCTAGTTTCTCCGTAAAAAAAAAAATTGATATTAAAAGATAATAACTTGAAAATGATTAAAATAATAAAGTAAGATAAGATAGGGTGCTCCGACACCGAATGTAGCACGCTTCGCTCGGTTACACTATAGTCAAGTTAGGGGTGTTACAAAAGCGATCCATTTATGGGTTAAAACAAGCTTCAAGGATTTGGAACATCCATTTTGATGAAGCCATTAAGTCATTTAGTTTTATCAAAAATGTGGATGAGCCGTGTGTATATAAGAAGGTTAGTGATAGTGCTATCACTTTCCTTGTTTTATATGTAGATGATATTCTGTTGATAGGTAATGATATAGGTATGTTGATAACTGTAAAAGTATGGTTGTCAAATACATTCTCCATGAAAGACTTAGGAGAGGCAACCTATATTCTTGAAATTCGCATCTATAGAGATAGAACGAAAAGAATAATTGGTTTATTCCAAAGTCTATACTTGGAAAAGGTGTTAAAGAGGTTTAACATGCTTGATTCCAAGAGAGAATTGTTACCAGTAAGACACGGTATCCAACTTTATAAAGAGATGTCTCCAAAGACACCTGAAGAAATAGATAAAATGGCCAAGATTCCATATGCTTCGGCTATTGGAAGTTTGATGTATGCAATGAAGTGTACTAGGCTGGATATCGCATATGCTGTTAGTTTGACTAGCAGGTTTCAATCCAATCCAGGTTTGGAACACTGGATAGCTATCAAGAATATCCTTAAGTACTTGAGAAGAACTAAGGATTTATACTTGATTTATGGAGGTGGTGACTTGCAATTGGATGGTTATACTGATTCTGATTTCCAATCAGATATCGATGATAGAAAGTCTATCTCTGGGTTTGTGTTCATTTGTAATGGAGGTGCAGTCAGTTAGAAGAGTTCCAAACAGAGTACGACTATTGATTCCACTGTAGAGACTGAGTATATTGCTGCATCAGATGCTGCAAAAGAGGCTATTGGATAAAGAAGTTTGTGTCAGAACTTGCAGTAGTTCCTTCCATTGAGTCAGCAGTTTCTCTCTACTGTGACAACAACAGAGCGATCATATAGGCTAAGGAACCCCAGTCTCACCAGAAATCCAAATACATAGAAAGGCGCTACCACATTATCAGAGAGATAGTTGGGCGAGGCGATGTAGCCATGCAGAAAATAGCATCAGCTAAAAATCCAATTGATCCATTCACAAAGCCTATGTCACAAACTCAGTTAGACCGACATCTTGAGAAGATGGGTCTAAGATATTGTAATGAATGGCTCTAGTGCTAGTGAGAGATTATTAGTAGTATGCCCTAAAGCATATCATTTAATATGTATCTTGTACATATTTTATTAATAAAAAGCAATTTCATTTTTTCGTTTACATAATATATTTATGTGTAATAGAAAAGGTCCATTGATATTTTGTTAGAAATTCTATTCTTAAGTTGTTAAAAGTATGAGTGACAGTATTTCTAGCACAAAGTATCATAAATTGGTTCACAATCGAGGATACTTCACACAGGACATGACTTATCTAGAAAGATTGTAATCATGTTTGTTCCCAAGGTATTTATATGAGATATAAATAAGATGGAGTGGTGAGTCTCATGCCACATAACAAACATGATAGGCACTTATACATGATAAGTAGGCCGAACCACTGACGCATATGATAAGCACATGGAGTTTACTCTTGTAAATGTAATGTCATATATCATATCAGTGCATATAATTTTTAGACCTGAGATAACACAGTTATCTTGTATATAGGTGGTTTGAATTTGATACTGCTTTCATACTTGTACTGTGTATGGGTATATGGGCATGTGTTGGCTCTTACTAGTTATATATGGAGATAAGTGTTGATCAAGATGAAATCTGTTACCCTAAGTAAATAGGGATAAAATCCTATGCTCATTTAATTATTCTTGATGTTTCAAGTTCCTGACCAGGATAGACAAATTTAGTTAGAAAAGAGTTTCTGATAAGAAAATCTAATTAATCAAGAACTGGAATTAAAAGAGAACATAATGTTCATAGCAAATGGGGTGTGACATTAACCATGACTCCAGCTCAAATTGGGATTTTATAATAGAGAGATTCTAGTGCATGGTAACATATGACTATAGGTTCATTTAAGGTATTCCTTGTTACTGATTGTGTGGCCATGGCACGCTATGCTAGGTGTCAACCATGGTCTATGAGATGCCTAAAATGATTTAGAGAAATCATTCATGGTAAGAAAGAGTTCTAATGATATTAAGAGTTGATATCATATCTCACATACATACACAAGTTAATCACCAAGTAAAATATGATTTAATTAATTAATTAAAGAGTTTAATTGATTAATTAAATAGGTTTGGTTTGCAATGAGATTGCAAAGTCTCTAGCATGGCTTAAAACCAAATCTAGGTTATTGGATGTATAGTAAAAGTTAAATTTATATTTAAAGTGTTTAAATATGAATTTAATTGTGAGAAATTAATTAATGGAGATTAATTAATTGATTTATATTTGATATAAATTGATTAGAAGAGGAGAAATAATGATTTTTGGTTGAGAACTCAAAATTAAAACATAAGGGTAATTTGGTCATTTCACATGGTAACATGTGGCACCATGAGATGGTGACACATGGCACCATATAAGTTTGCCATTTGTCTTCCTATCATGCAAGGTGATCAAAGTCAAGATTAAGTCTAGCTTTGATACTTGGCTTAATGTGATTAAGTCAATTAAAAATAAGATGCAATATGGTGGTAATATGTGGCAAAGGGTTTAAGTGATTATTTGACCTAATTATAAAAGGGAAAAGAAAAAAAGAAACACACAACTCTCTCTTGCCTCTCAAGTGTGGCAGCACATTGCTCTTTTCCTCTCCTCTCAATTTCTCAATAATTCAAAAAGAAATCATCCATTCCTTTTGAATTTAATTGCTAGAAATTATTTCTAGTATCCTATACACACATATAACCTCTCTAAAAGCAAAAACCCAAATTATAATTGGTTGGCAAGGCTTGAGAAGCAAGATTAGGGGCTGCCCATTGATGATCTTGGTGTGGACAAGCTAGAGGGACAACATTTGGGGTCCTAAGATCTTCCTAAAGGTGTCAATTGCATCCATAGTGCATCAAAGAGGTTAGTGCTCAAATTCCTCTTTTAAACTAGGGTTTAATTGAATTAATTTGTTAATTCAAAATCTTGAATGGCAAATAAAGATCCTAATACATATTAAAAGTGTTTTAATATGCAATTGAGCATTGAAATTAATTAGGCACATAAGAGATGTGGCATGATACATGAAACCCTAGAAAAAAAATTTTGAAACTCAATGCACCAATTATCATGCTTCCGCTCCTTCACTTATAATATGGGCTTTAAATAGGCTGAAACTGTATAATGGTCTTGAGTCCATCTAACTTAATTCTAACATTTCATAAAACCTATCGTAAGGACTTTGCGGTCGCCGGATGATTCTCATCGAAGTAGAAAAAGTGAGGAGTCGACACTTTAATTTTAAGAGAAATTAAAGAAAACCGTATGTAAAAATAAATCAAGAACCACTTCAAAAACAGTGATTCTAGGTTCGGAGTCCATATACGGGTAGGGAAGGTATTAGGCACCCCACCTCATCCCTCAACGAGGGTAAGCAAATTTAATGATGTGCTCTTTATAAATTGAAATTGATAATTTTGGGGAGGGGGGGGGGGGAGGTGGGGGTAGAATGATGATGTTAATCCTTTGTAATGGATAAAAGGAATGTTTAATATTTCACTATTTTGGATTGCCCAAGAACACGAGTACATGAGATGACCCTTCAATGAATAGGTGTTGTATAATAGGTATTTTGAGGATTAATATGAATACTGAAGTTATGACATTTTTAGGGAAATTTTGCCTCATAAATATGAATGCCTTGAGGAGGACTCTCCATCGGGCCTCAACATAATATTCGTGATACTTTGGAAGAACTCTCCCGCAGACCAGTTGTTTAGAACATATAAAGGGTTTTGTAATAAAAGTATGAGGATTAGAAGGGGAAAGGGTTCTCTCCTCATCTGAGATATTTTATTAGAATTTTAGTTACAGAATTCAGGAAAGGACTCTCTTCTGATCTCTTAATATATTTTGTTAAAAATTTAAGCTGAGAAGTAAGGTAAGAACTCTCCCCTGATCTCTTAGTGTATTTCATTAAAATTTAAGTTGAGAACTCGGGTAAGAACTCTCTCCCAATCTCTTAATATATTTTATTAAAAGGTTAAGCTAAGGACTCGGGTAAGAACTCTCTCCTAATCTCTCAATGTATTTTGTTAGAAGTTTAGGCTGAGAACTTGAGTAAGAACTCTCCCCCGATCTCTTAATATATTTTGTTAAAAATTTAAGTTAAAAACTCAGGTAAGAAGTCTTTTGTGATCTCTTAATATATTTTATTAAAAAGTTGAGCTGAGGACTCAGGTAAGAACTCTCTCCTGATCTCCCGTATTTATAAGAATGGTGTTTTATTAGAATTTTTAACTAGGGATTTGGGTATGGGTTCTATCCCGATCCCTTTCATTTTGGAAAGAATTACCGAAGGCCCGGAAACCTCTATGAAAGGCTTTTCCTAGACTATGGAATTTTGTAACTGGATGGCGAACGTTGAGCCGAACTCCTTGCCGATCCTCCATGTAATTGCTTTATCCAAACTTTTTAGACTCCGTCCCTTTTGGGTCGCCTGCCTGAGGTTTGAACTTTGTCTCGATTCCTGATCCACTGTCTTATCGTCTAAGCTCACTCTAGGATCTTATCTTATAACTTATTTTCTTATTTTCAACCCCTTCAGCCTATTCTGACCCTTTCTATGATTACTTGAGTTATGCTCCCTTTCCTATTATTTTCATTTATTTGGACTAAAAACTACCATGTCAGTACTTCTATATGTACTCTTCAGAGTATTTACGAGTCACTGATGACTCGAACATTCATTTTCAAGGGAAATAAAAAATGAGGTGACGATTAAAATGAAATTTACGAATGATAAAAAAAAGATAAAGATAATGATTACGAGCTAAAGCAACCTACTCTAAGACTCAGTGTGACTAGTCACTTAAAAAACTTAAGAAAATGAATCCAGGGTATTCAACAAATGACAGGTTAGACGCTTACCTGTAGAAAGTTAGGATGACGGGTGGGCCAACACTGGTATCAGCAAACCTTAAGGAGTTGAAGACTGAGATGGCCGAAAAACTTGAGTTGACCCAAAGTGATGGGGGCGAAGTGGAGTGAAATTGACCCCATCGTGTAATGCACAGATACTAAAAATGAGACTCACAGGATTTAAAGCTCTTTTAAATGAGATACTTCAGAAAACTGGTTTCTAAAGTTTCTCAAAGTTTTAAGAGCTTCGAATGACAGATAATAAGACTATATCAAAGTTCAGAGTCTTTCCACGATAATCACCACCCTCTCTTTTTCAGTATTGCATGCAGGTATTTATAGGGAATGAGTGCTCAAAATGGAGGGTCGGGATCTTATTAGGAGGAGACAGAAGGCCTAGATTCCAAAGGACATAATCTGATGTTTGGGAATTAAAGAGAATCAAAATTGAGGTTGGGATTCCATTCAGAATTTCTGCCCTTTCATCCCTTAATCCAACTATCAAGGGTCTTGCCTCACAAAATGGATCCAAAAGCTGGGAACAAAAAGTGTTGAATCTATTTTCTGCCTTCGATCCTAAGGCTCCAAATCCATCCTTGCAATTATGATCAACGGTGTAGATTGAGATGTACTGGGCTGCTTTAACAGTTTGGAATCTGGCGGCTATGAGTGCGTCCTTACAAATGAGATGTGCGGTGAAGATTAGATCATGCCTACAATGCTTTAACTAATTCAGATCTGACGGTAAAGGGAGCTAATTAAAGGTTATGATCAGAATTTATTCAACTCCCTGAGTTCTCTAATCTCTATAGGTCATCCCTTGCTTTTTCGATCTTCCCATTGTGACTGACCAATTTTAGGGTTATTATTTCGATCTCAATCTCTTGCATCTGGTCCCTTCTTACTTCCCGATCCCTTTTACTTTCTCCTTTCAATCTGACCTGTATTAGTCAAAGCAATAAATTCTTCAGTTATTGATGCGTCTGCTTTGAGTTCTATATGCAATAAATGCCAGGGCCCTATATATATATGCTGACGAATTTTCCTTTCCATTCTCACAACTTTCTCCGGTGAATCTTCAATGTTTTATTTCTCAATTCTTGGCCTTTCCGTCAAGGATTCTTCTCATGACAACCACTTTAATATTTTTCCGAATGCTTTCTTTGTTCATCTCCTGAAAATGAGCAATTCCAGTGATCAGAGGTTCATGAGGGTGTCATCTGATGACGGTGAGGGAATTCAACTAATTGATCGATCAAGGTCGAAACTAACGACCACACCGATCTCGGGTCAGTCCATCGGTATGGCTTATAGACTGATCTCTGACAAAAGGATCGCTAATTTCGATCTTAATATCGATGAACGCCTCTCAAAGTTCATTTGACTCTTCACCATCTCGAGAGTCCCGATCACAGCTCGGTTCTGGTCGATGACATCGACAACAACACCACTCAATATCATGAGAGTTATAGTCACCCCATCTGAGTTGTACATCTGCTCAGCATTTATTGTTGGCTTTCTGATTAAACACATCTTTTGATTCAGCCATAAGACTAGGCTTTGACATAGGCCAACATTCTAGGCTCAGGAGTGGTCTAAGTTAGAATGTAGTGCTGATTTTGAGAGATCACCCAAATGATGTAATCTGATCTTTTAAGAGATTGCCCAAATGATGTAATATGATCTTTTGAGAGATCGCCCAAATAATGTAATCTGATATTTAGAGATCACCCAAATGATGTAATCTGGTCTTTTAGAAATGAAATGAAATTTTACTTGAATGTTTTTGTTTTACTATTGCATTGGTTATTATTCCGATCTCTGATAAATGTGCCCGATCTAATCCCTAGACGAATTGCCATTTTTCGATTTGTTTGTTTGGAACCCTGTTCGATCTGATGACCTTCATTAACTGATCTCATTTGTCCAACCTTTTACTATGTTTCTAGAACCTTCTTTCGAAGTGTCATTGAAACGGCCCAATTTCGCTAACCGATGCGTCGCTTGGGGTTTTATGAGCATTTAATGCTTGGGAGGGTATAAATAGGGAGGTGGTTAGCCATTTGTTCCCTTATTTCATTTTCAGACCTTCCTCTAGTGACTTTGACACTCTCCCTTATTTTCTAGAGTTTTCTAATGCCGATTTATACTCCGGTAAGAGTTTTGATCTTTTCCTTATTGGTTTCACTTTTGTTCTCTGAAAATGAGAGGTACTGACAATCAGAGAGCTGCTAGTCCTCATTCCGTTCATATCTCATGGACATCGGACGAAAGTGAGGTCACCAGACCAAGTGAGCAACCCGAACCTTTTACAACCTTTATCCCAGCCCATGGTCAGGCAACTAAATCAAAACAAGCGCCTTCTTCAGGGAAAGAGAACTTACCCGTAGATGAGTTGCCATCAGTTCTCATGGAGATTGATCTCCAGTCCATTAGCCAAGAGTACAACCTTCGAACTGACTCCGTCGAGCTTATCAGATGTCATGGTGATCTCCGAGCCGATCATTTCTTTAAAGAAACTGACTTGATCATAGTTTATGAGGAACAATTGAAAGCTGGGCTTCGGTTTCCCCTGAACGGATCCTACCAAGCCGTCCTGAAATTCCATCAGATTTGCATAGCCCAAGTGCATCCAAACTCTTGGCGGACTCTGGTGGCTTTCAGAGGTTTATGCCGGGCCAAAAAGCTCGATCCCACAGCAAAGGTTTTGCATAGGCTCGCTAGGTAGAAGGACGATAAATATTGGTTTTTCCAAGCCAAGTCGAACTGCGAGCTTTTTACCGATCTCCACTCTTCGTTGAAGAATTGGAAAAATCGATTCTGCATATTGAGGAGTAAGGACTTGAACGGCTTTTAGGGTATCTTGCGTAATTGGCAGTACCTGGTTCCTCCAGTTCCAAAGAAGGTCGTCCAAAATAAGGACGAGGATGCCATGGTAAAGGAATTGAAGGGTCAGGCGGCCACTTACAAGTATTCGTGTTTAGATGTGGTTATGGCCGAACTGAAGTGGTGGCTAATGCAAATGATCGCCCATGACATTTATGAGTTGCAGCTCTCTGACCTCAGACCCAGGATCGATACAACCTAAATCTTCAGTCTCCTAACTTTGGTGATCTTACTAACTTATTCTTTGTGCAGAAATGGCGGGAGGCAAGAATGTGAAGGAGAGCCACAAGCAAAAAGGGAGGTAGCCCAGAAAGTGCGAGAAATGAAAATTGCTATGGCCTCCCAGACGCCGAGGTAGGACTCGGTAGAAATGCCAGGCTCTTCATTCTGACCTCCAGAACAGCCAACCCCAGAGGTAGAGATCGCTCCTTCCCCTCTTCGACATGCTAAACCATTGCCTTCGCCGGTTTCTTCAAGTGCAGAAGAAGGGTCTTCCTGACCAACCATAAAGACCCTCTCTCGTGGTGCTCAGGTCCTCATCCACTCGCTAGAAAAGAATCGCTCAATTCGGGGGAATCCTGACTTGTCCAATGTCCTGGGTGCCATCATCTGCTTTCAGGAAGATCGAAATAGACTGGTTCCGGATAGTATTGACGATCTCCTAGCTCAGACGATGAGCTTAAGTGTAGAGAGCATTGTGAACCAACATATAATTAGAGAAAAAGCCCATCTCTTGAGACAGAAAATTCTAAAAGTGGTCCAAGACGCAGCTTCAGCCAGAGCCCAACTTTCGTCTGCTCAGGACCACATCACCCAAATTGAAGATTGGATGAAGTCTTACGAGGATAAGATAGCTGAACTGGAGCGAGAACTTGAAGATGCTCGGGCCTGCAGATCTGCCAATGTCACTCGCCTTACCGAAGAGATCAAAGTGAAAGAAGAAGAGGCTGTGGTGAAAGAAGCTTGTACTTATGTGAATGCTCATAGCGATCTTTTGGCCGAGCTTGTGAGGCGCTATCCTGAGGAAGACTTCTCCTGGATAGTGGATCTCATCCCCGGAGGTGAAGAGGAGAGCGAGGAAGAGCCTGAGAGAGAGAGAGAGAATGATAGAACTGACAATGTACCTGGAGAGTAGGTTAGGGGAGACCCTCCTGCTGAATGACTTGTATATTTTTATTTTGAAATGAATCTAAGTCTTTTCATGTTCAATTTCTTGATGAGATCGGAAAACATCCAAACCAAATTGCCTGAGTACTTAATCAATTGAATGCAGTTGAACATTAAGCCCGAGATCAGTTATTAATTATAAAACATCAAGCCACTCCAAGAGATCAGAAAAACATTACATGTGAATATGAGATCGGACGGAGCCATGACCAAATATTGAATGAAACTTTAAAACATTTGAAGAGTAATTTGATAGAATTGTAAAGAATTTAAAATGACTTGAGCTTATTAAGGTTGAAATCATTATTTAAGGATCGGATAAAACCTTAGCTCTGCTTTAGGAATGTTCGGATAATTCGAGCGAGATACCTGATCACAATATCATGTGTGGATTTGGAATTTTGAGGTGTTTGAACATAGAGGGATCAGAAAACAATAGCATGCAAGATTGAATGGTCTGGAGGTCCAATATCGATTCAGACAAAGGCCAAGAGATTGGAAAGCAATCTAACTTGAACGTGAGATCGATTTATTCCAAAGTCAAACCATTGAGTTCGGAAAAGCTTCCTATGATTGGGTCATCAGTCGAGAACGGATAACATAATGAAGTTTCAATTTTAAAAGAACCTTGTATTTGAGGGTCGACCAAAATATGGTGTCTAAAGCTGCCCCTCTTTACATAATTTCTATTGAAGAGAATAAAATTCTCTTGTATAGGAATCATGTAAAGATTTAGAACCATATTTTGGGCAAATGAAATTTTGGAATAAAATACTGAAAATTATAGCCTTGGGAATTCAAATCAATTTGATTCTTGGATTCAGAGATTTATAACAGAGAAATTAATGCTAAAAATTAAAATCAACTTTGATCTAGAATCCAGAAGTCGATAACAGGGAATTAAAATCAACTTGGATCTTAAACTCAGAGGTTGATAACAGGAAATTAAAATCAACTTGAATCTTGAACCCAGAGGTTAATAACTAGAAATTAAAGTGCTGAAAATTAAAATCAACTTGGATCTTGAACCCAGAGGTTGATAACAAGAAATTAAAATCAACTTGGATCTTGAACCCAAAGGTTGACAACAAGAAATTAAAATCAACTTGGATCTTGAACCCAGAGGTTGATAATAAGAAATTAAAGTGCTGAAAATTAAAATAACTTGGATCTTGAACCCAGAGGTTGATAACAAGAAATTAAAAATCAACTTGGATCATGAACCCAGAGGTTGATAACAAAAAATTAAAGTGCTAAAAATTAAAATCAACTTGGATCTTGAACCCAGAAGTTGATAACAAGAAATTAAAATCAACTTGAATCTTGAACTCAAAGGTTGATAACAGAAAATTAAAATCAACTTGGATCTTGAACCCGGAGGTTGATAACAGAAAATTTAAAATCAACTTGGATCTTGAACCCAGAGGTTGATAACAAGAAATTAAAGTGCTGAAAATTAAAATCAACTTGGATCTTGAACCCAGAAGTTGATAACAAGAAATTAAAAATCAACTTGGATCTTGAACTCAGAGGTTGATAACAAGAAATTAAAGTGCTAAAAATTAAAATCAACTTGAATCTTGAACCCAGAGGTTGATAACAAGAAATTAAAATCAACTTGAATCTTGAACCCAGAGGTTGACAACGAGAAATTAAAATCAACTTGGATCTTGAACCCAAAGGTTGATAACAAGAAATAAATGCTGAAAATTAAAGATAACTTGGATCTTGAATCCAGAGATTGATAACAAGAATTTAAAGGGCTGAAAATTAAAGTCAACTTAGATCTTGAACCCAAAGGTTGATAGCAAGAAATTACAATCAACTTGGATCTTGAACCCAGAGGTTGATAACAAGAAATTAAAGTATTAAAAATTAAAATCAACTTGGATCTTAAACCTAGAGGTTGATAGCAGAAAATTAAAATCAACTTGGAGCTAACTTAGCTAACTATCATAGATAAGTTTTGTGTGTATATCTCAAATGCTCACAAAGCAAATCTAGTGCAGGGTGTTATTCCAAATAAAGTTTACTTAACAAGATCTCGAAGATAAATGATTGATGGAAAAGGTCAGAACGAGTTACAAGGCTTGGCCCATGATTTTCTCCATCACCTTTTGGCTCTTACTTATAACCATTTTTTACTAAAAGTGCCATTTTGGGTTTTCACTTCTAGTTTTTTTTTTTTTTTTATCTCTCTTTTCCAGGGCGTTCTTTCGGATTTTCACCCTTCGCTCGTTTTACAGAAAGCACCCTTTCAGGTTTTCACCTTCTTTCCCTCATTTTGCTAGGAGCTCCCTTTCGGGTTTTCACTCCTACATTTTTTTTTTTAAGGATGCATCTTTGTAAGTTTTTGCTTTCTAGATGCACCAGTTGTTTGATGATTATTTGCCCTCCTGTAAATCTCAAAGTAAAGTATATAAAGTTACCTGTGTTTTGATTCTCCTTTAAAAAAAAAGCTTTCAACAAATTAATAGCGTATAAACCAAAGTAGATAAAATATGCATAAATTTATTCATGGTGTAAGAAGATAATTATACTTGTGGTTTTGTGATTAAAAGTATGAAGGTACAACTTTATGGAAAAGGGTACAAGGATAAATCTCACAAATGCCCTTAGTTAACTTTGAAGCCTCGCAATTGCCATCGTTTCAAGTGACCTTCTGCAAAGCGTGCTGTGCATTTTAATGTCCTCAGATCTTGGAATCCTCTTTGTTTCTTTATCGTCTTTGGCTAGAAGAGCCCTTTCGGATTTTCACTCATACATTTTTTTTTTACTCTCTTTTCCAGGGAGTCCTTTCGGATTTTTACCCTTCGCTCATTTTGCAGAAAGCGCCCTTTCAGGTTTTTGCCTTCTTTCCCTCATTTTGCTAGGAGCGCCCTTTTGGGTTTTCACACCATTTTTTTTTATGCATAATATCTTTTCATAACATCCGAATTCACCGGCCTTGGCAATTCCTCCCCATCCATGTGAGTTAAGATGAGTGCACCACCAGAAAATGCTTTTTTAACCACGTAAGGCCCTTCATAAGTTGATGACCATTTACCCCGGGGATCACTTTGATTTGGGAGGATCTTCTTTAGAACTAGATCTCCTAATTGGAAATTGCGGGAGCATACGTTCTTATCGAATGTTCTGGCCATCCTTCTTTGGTACAGCTGACCACGGCATACTGCCGTTAGTCTTTTCTCATCTATCAAATTCAGCTGGTCTAACCTTGATTGAACCCATTCTATCTCATCTAGTTCTACCTCTTTCAGAATCCTTAAAGAAGGAATTTCTACCTCAATTGGCAGAACAGCTTCCATCCCGTAGACCAGCAAATATAGAGTTGCCCTGGTTGATGTTCGTACTGTAGTTCGGTAGGCATGAAGTGCAAAGGGAAGCATGTCATGCCAATATTTATAAGTGACAATCATCTTTCCGATTATCCGCTTGAGATTTTTATTGGTAGCTTCTACAGCTCCATTCAACTGGGGTTGATATAGCGATGAATTGAGATGCCGTATCTTGTATTGATCGCACAACTTATGAATCTTTGGACCGTTCAGATTTTTGGCATTATCAGTGACAAACTCCCCCAGAAGACCATACCGGCAGATAATATTATTCTTGAAGAATTTCAGAAAGGTATTCTGAGTGATGTGAGCATGTGAAGTCACTTCCACCCATTTAGTGAAGTAGTTGATGGCTACTAAAATGAATCTATGCCCATTGGATTCTTTCGGATTAATCGAACAGATCACATCGATACCCCACATTGCAAATGGCCACGGTGAGGTGAGATTGTAGAGCTGACGAGGTGGGACATTTACCTGATTAGCATAAACTTGGCATTTATGACACCTTCGAAAGTACTCAATGCAATCTTTTTCCAAGGTGGTCTAAAAGTAACCCTACCTTAAGATCTGCTTTGCCATCATATACCCATTGCTATGAGTAGCGCAGTTCTCCTCATGGGTTTCAAATAGGATTCTTCTTGCTTCTTTGGCATTTACACACCTTAGCAATTCACCATTGGAGCTTCTCTTGTACAAGATTTCTCCACTGGGGAAGTATCCCATTGCTAACCTTCTGATCATTCTCCTTTTGTTTCTGCTTGCCCCAGGAGGATATTCCCTACTTTTGATGTAAACCTAGTGTAACACCCTAGGTAAATCCCACATCGACAAAACACGGGAGAGATGCTGGGTTTATAAGTTGGTGGTTCGTAACCCCTATTGACGCGTTTTAAAACCGTGAGGGCTTCAGCCCAGAGCGGATAATATCACTAGTGGGCTGGGCCATTACATTTGTGGTATCAGAGCCGCTCTGCGTGCAACCTTGAACAATGGTGGGGCAAACCTCAGCGAGGACGCTGAGTCCCATAAGGGGGGTGGATTGTAACACCCTAGGCAAATCCCACATCGGCAAAACACGGGAGAGATGCTGGGTTTATAAGTTGGTGGTTCATAACCCCTATTGACGCGTTTTAAAATCGTGAGGGCTTCAGCCAAAGCGGACAATATCACTAGTGGGCCGGGCCATTACATTTATGGTATCAGAGCCGCTCCGCGTGCAACCTTAAACGATGGTGGGGCAAACCTCAGCGAGGACGCTGAGTCCCATAAGGGGGGTGGATTGTAACACCCTAGGCAAATCCCACATCGACAAAACACGAGAGAGATGCTGGGTTTATAAGTAGGTGGTTCGTAACCCCTATTGACGCATTTTAAAACCGTGAGGGCTTCAGCCCAGAGCGGACAATATCACTAGTGAGCCGGGCCATTACACCTGGACATCATGATACCAGGGTTTGCCATCTGTTTCTTCTTCGATCATAAAGCAGTATGCTGGCTCACTTCTTGCCTTGATTTGCAATAACTGCGTTATTTGCCCTTCCTCCATCTGAGTCATCACTGCTAGAGTAGCTAAGGCATCAGCAAATTGATTCTTATCCCAACTCAGGTGAGTGAAAAACATATCCTCAAATTCCTTGATTAGTTCGAGGAGATATTTTTGATACTGGATCAGTTTCGGGTCTTTACTTTGCCATTTCCCTTTGACTTGGTAAATGATCAAAGCTGAATCCCCATACACCTCTAATTTCTTTATCTTCATTTCAATGGCCTCCTTCAAACCACACACGTAGGCTTCATACTCCGCTACGTTGTTCTTGCAGTCGAACCTCAGCTTAACAGCTATTGAGAAATGTCTCCCATCTGGGGCAACCAGCACTGCTCCGATCCCATTACCAGCTAAATTGACCGCTCCATCAAAATACATTTCCCATACATCATTTGGACCCTCTGCATCATCGCTCACTGCATTAATATATTCATCTGGGAATTCAAAATCCAGGGCTTTATAATCATTGATTTGGTTTTCAGCCAGGAGGTCAGCTATTACACCCCCTTTTACTGCTTTTCTTGTCATATAGACTATGTCGTACTGAGAAAGTATGACTTGTCATTTTGCTAATCTCCCAAGTATGAAAGGGCTTTCAAATACATACTTGATCGGATCCATCCTGGATATGAGCCATGTTTTATGATTCAACATGTAATGTTTGAGCCGATTCGCTGTCCAAGCCAACGCACAACAGGTTTTTTCCAGGGATGAGTATCTTGACTCACAGTCATTAAATTTCTTGCTCAAATAGTAAATGGCTTGTCCTAAGGTATTTTGCGATTGCCTGGACGAACACTCACCGAAGTGGGAAGGAGTGAGGAGTCGACACTTTAATTTTGAGGGAAATTAAAGGAAACCATTTATGAAAAACAAATTTAAATAAAACCACTTCGAAAACAGAGATTCTAGGTTCGGGGTCCGTATACGGGCGGGGAAGGTGTTAGGCACCCCACCTCGTCCCTCAATGAGGGTGAGCAGATTTAATCTTACGTTCTTTATAAACTAAAATCGATAGTTAATGGGACTCGAATGGAGATGTTAATCCTTTTGATAAAAGGGAATATTCGATTTTTCACTAATTCGGATTACCCAGATACATAAGTAAATGAGACAACCTTAGTGAATTGATGTCGTGTAGTGGTTTTCATTTAGGGGATTACTTTGTATGTTTATTAAAAGTTGTTTTTGAGGATCGGATAAGAACTCTCCTCCGATCTCTATATATTTATTAAAACTTGATTAGAGATTCGGATAAGGACTCTCCTCCGATCTCTTTTAGATATTTATTAAAATTTTAGATTGAGAACCGGAAAAGAACTCTCCTCTGATCTCTTTTAGATATTTATTAAAATTTTAGATTGAGAATTGGATAAGAACTCTCCTCCGATCTCTTTTGAATATTTATTAGAATTTTAGATTGAGAACCGGATAAGAACTCTCCTCCGATCTCTTTTGAATATTTATTAGAATCTTAGATCGAGAATCGGATAAGAACTCTCCTCCGATCTCTTTTCGATATGTATTAAAATTTTGGATTGAGAATCGGATAAGAACTCTCCTCCGATCTCCTTTAAATATTTATTAAAATTTTAGATTGAGAATCGGATAAGAACTCTCCTCCAATCTCTTTTAGATATGTATTGAAATTTTGGGTTGAGAATCGGATAAGAACTCTCCTCCGATCTCTTTTAATTACGATCGTATCGCGCAAGGACCCTAACTTAGGCTAAGGGTTTTGGCATCCGAAGACATTGGGAAACCGAATTAGGCTTTTTAAACTCATTGGTACCTTGTGACTAGATAGGGAATACCGGATTGAATTTTTGCCGATCTCTTACGTGATCGGCTTACCAGTACTTTTAGACAAGCAACATCCGCTCTATTTTATTTGCTAGTCTGAGATTCAATTTTACTCCGACCCTATACCTCACCCAGTCATCCTCTAGACCTAGTCTAGCGGTTCAACTTCATAATTCTCTGATTTATTATTCGGACGTTTATTAAAAACTCTTATGCTAAGATACTGCTACCAACATTTTATATAATTTCCTACATGTTACCCGTAACCAGAACACCCGTGTTGAGAGGTAAATATAGACCAAGAATAAACAAATAACATGAACTGTTGTATTAGAAGATAAACTCATGAGAATAACCACCTACGTGGGACCTTCGGGCATAAGACAAACTTTAACGAAAATTACGATCATAAATAAAAAGGAAATATAAAACAAACACTGGATAAGACAACGGTTAAGACACTCACCTGTAGGAAGTCGAACCTATTAAACTAACTATGGAGCCACGAATGTTGCAGAGTTGTGTGCTAATAATCCGAGAATTAATGCTTTCCTTGAAATGATGAATGCCTAGTTAGAACGTAACTGGGGCGGAATGACAGTGAATGAGATTGAACTCAGAAAATAAAAGTGGATATATAAAGGTGATGAAAACAGAACTGAAACTAGGAAAGAGTGTCGCAGAGCAATGAACAAGCTGAAAATCAAGAGTTCCAGTGTCCAATACTTCTTTAGAGAAAATACTCAGGAAAACTGGTTTCCAAAGTGTTTCTATCTTAGGAATAGTAGAGTAGCGAAACTGAATCAATTTTCAGAGCCTTTCCACTATAGTCGCCACCCTTTTTTTTCGTCCTCTCTTCAACAGTTTTCATGCAGGTATTTATAGGGAACGCGTGCTCCCAATGAAGGGTCAGGATTCTCCTTGGGGAAGATGGAAGGTTTAGATTTCAAAAGACATGATCTGATGCTTGGGAATTAAAGAGAATCAGAATGAACAGCTGAGATCCTTTTCAGGACATTTGTCATTTTTCTCTTCTAATCTGACGGTCCCTAATTTTCCTGTCCAGGGCGATCCGAGGGCTGGGAATAAAGAGCGCCGGTCTTGTCGTCTTGTTCTTTGATCCAAGGGCTCTGGACTTTTCCTTACAAGTAAGATCAACGGTGGAGATTGGGATGTACAGCACTATCATGACATACTCTGGCGCCTGTCAGTAATGTGGGCGATTCTGAGGCGTGCGGTGGGGATCTCGTCTGTAACGTTTTAACTACCTCGGCTCTGATTATGACGACAGTTAGCGGAAGTTGTCTTATTCTCTTTGCCATCCTACCTCCCCTCCTTTTCGGTCTTCCTAACAAGCTCTTTTTCTAATCTTTCATGCCGGCCTCCCCTCTTCCGATCTCTGTCACTCCGGTCTTCCCCTTCATCTGGTTCGGTCTAGTCAAAGCATTTATTCCTTCGATTTTCGAGGCTTCCTCTTCGTTTTCTGCCAGCAATAAATGCTCAGACTTCCCCTATATATATACCTTCAACAGGAAACCCCTCTGCATTTGGTTTTCTCCTCTTCCTTCTCACATTTCCTGTTCTAACCGCTCCGGCAATAATCTCGGCCATGATAATTACTTTTGATCTTTTCCCGATTGTCCTTTTTATTCCTCGACTGAAAATTTATGATCCCGGTGACCGGAGAATTATGATAACCTCATTTGATGATAGTGAGAGAATCGGACTAATTCGCCAACCTGGATTGAGGACCTCGATCGTGTCAATCTCGAATCGTTCGACCGATATAATCGGCGAACTGATTTTGGGCGAGAAGACTACTAACATTCCTCCGATCTTTGGTGACTGCCCTTCAAAGTTCATTTGGCTTCTCACCATATTGGGTGCCTCGACAGCGGCTCGGTTCCGAGCGATAACATTGATGACGACCTCTCTCATTCTCATGAGAGTCATAGTCCCCCCATCTAAGCTGTACATCTATCCGATGTCAATAGCCAGTCTCCTGGTCAAACACATCTTTTGACTCAGCCACGAGACTAGGCTTTGACATAGGCCTTTTTAGATAGAATGTTCCACCGATCTCTAAAGATCGCCCCCTATGATGTAATCAGACCTTTAATGTAATCCGATCTCTAGAGATCGTCCGAATGATGTAGTCTTTCCTTTAATGTAATCTGATCTCTAGAGATTGCCCAAATGATGTAATTCGACCTTTTGGAAATAAAATTCTATTTTGACGACTATCATTTTATTATTATTGCATTGGTTATTTTTCTGATCTCTGGAGTATTTACCCGATCCAGCTCTTAATTTGAATGACCCTTAGCCGATCCGTAATTCAAAATATCGGTCGCTATCTACCGATCTCCTTAGGGAATCTCCGGAATATTCGTGAGACGTGTCAGAAAAGGCTGGCGAATCCCGCTAACCGATGCGCTGCTTGGGACACCGTGAGCATTAAATGCTCGGACAGGTATAAATAGGGGATGGGTTAGCCATTTGCTTCCTTATGTCATTTTCAGCCTCTCGCGAGTGATTCCGAAATTCTCTCGTTTTCTTTAAGTTTTTCCGACACCGATCACACTCCGGTAAGGGTTTTAATCTTTCTTTCAGTTTAAATTTTCTCTTTTCTTTGAAAATGAGCGGCGCCGAGGGTCAGAGAGTGGCAAGCCCCCCTTCCGTTCAGATCTCGTGGTCGTCTGATGAAGTTGAGGTGGTCGGACCAAGCGAGCGACCTGAGCCCCCTAGGACCTCTGTTCCAGCTCGTGGTCGAGCAGCACCCTCAAGGCATGCGCATTCTTCAGGGAGAGAAAATCTTCCCATGGACGAGCTGCCATCGATCCTTTAAGAAACCGACCTGCAGTCGTTCAGCGAGGAGTATAACATTCAGGGCGATTCATACGAACTCATCCGGTGTCACGGAGATCACCGAGCCGATCATTTCTTCGAAGAGAATGATATGATCATCGTATACGAAGAACAATTAAAAGCCGGGCTGTGGTTTTCTCTAGACAACTTCTTCAAGGAAGTTTTAAAATTTCACCAAGTGTGCATAGCCCAAGTCCACCCGAACTCGTAGCGAATCCTAGTAGCCTTCAGAGGCCTCTGCAGGGCTAAGGGACTCAGTCCAACGGCGAAGGTATTCGCCAAACTACATAGGCTGACTCATCGAAAGGACGACGAGTACTGGTTCTTTCAGGCGAAGCCACATTGCGGGCTCTTTACCGATCTGCCCTCCTCCCTGAAGAATTGGAAGAATCGCTTTTTTATCCTGAGGAGCAAAATTCCAAACGGCTTTGAGGGTTTCCCACGCAGCTGGCTGCATCAGGGTCCCTTGCTTTCGAAGCGAATCACCCTGAATAGGGAAGAGGGCCTAATGGTGATGGAACTGAAAGATCAGGCGGCCCGACAGAAGTTCTCTTGTTTAGATGCAGTGATGGCTGAGCTGCATCATTGGACTATGCAGCTGGTCACCGGCCAAGAACGCGGGCTTCAGCTCTCTGACCTCGGCTTCGGTACTTTCTATATCTCTGATCTCTGAACCCTTAGCGAACTCACTGACTTTTCCTTTGTGCAGGTATGACAAGCGGTGAGGGTTCCGAGGGGAGCCAGAAGTGGAAGAGAGAGATCTCCCGAAAGGTGCGGGAGATGAAGCGCTCCGAGCTGCTTCAGACGCCCAGTCATGATCCCGGGGAGATGCAAGGAGGTTCGTCTCAACCCTCGGGACCGCCGATCATAGAAGTGGTCCGGTCTCCTGCTCGTCAAGAAGAGCCGTCACCACCCCCTCCAGTTGCTTCGAGTGCGGAAGGGGGTCCTTCCCAACCTGCTGTGAGGACCCTTTCCCGAGGCGCTCAAGTCCTAATCCACTCGCTGGAGAAGAACCGCACAGTTCGAGAGAATCCGGGCTTTGCTAAGGTCTTGGGGTCATCCATCTGCCTTCGAGAGGATCGGGATAGGCTAACCCAGAACAGTCTTGATGACATCCTGACCCAAACCATGAGCCTGAGTGTGGAGGGCCTAGTGAACCAACATATTGTCCGGGAGAAGGCTCATCGCATGAGGCAGGAGCTCGAGAAGGTGGGTCATGAAGCAGCTTCCCTCCGATCCCAACTTTCCTCCGCCCAAAACTACATATCTGAAATTGAAGGGTGGATGAAATTCTATGAAGACAAGCTTGCCGAGCAAGCTCATGTTCTTGAAGAGGCTCGAGCACTCCGAGCCGATGTTGCTCGCCTCACTGACGAGCATAAAACAAAAGAAGAAGAGGCGATGACAAGGGAGGCCGGCGTTTATGTGAACGCCCATAGGGACCTTTTGGCTGAGCTCAGGAAGCGGTATCCCGAGGAGGACTTCTCTTGGATGGTGGATCTAGCTCCCAAGGAAGAAGAGGATAGCGAGGAGGAGGCCGAGGGTGAGAGAGGGGATGAGCAAAATGTAGAACAGGCTGGAGGTGATCCTCCGGCTGAATGACTTGTATATATTTCCATTTGAAATGAAATGAAATTTCTTTTTGTTCAATGATTGGATGGGATCGGAAAGTATCTTGGTTGCATAAGCACTTGATTGTATGAACATATTACGACAACTAAAAGTGATTATCAATCTAAGTGTAAGAGGTCGGAAAACATTGTAAGCATGAGATCGACTGAGAACACACGCTAAACGGGACTTGATTAAAATTGGAAATTTGATTCAAAAAATTTAAGATTGGACTCATCATTAAACCGGATTGGAACCTTAACTTTATCAAACAATTATTTCCAAACTTTTAAAAGGGAGATCGGCAATAAGACTGGTAGCATGAAGGCCTAATGTTGGTTCAATCTCGTTTGACAAGAGAGATCGGAAATGTAATTGACTGGTCAGGGGGTTTGACAATTGGTTAGAGAGATTGGTGAGACTTTAAATGATATGGGGACTTAGTATTGATTCGATTCCTTTTGAGGAGAGATCGGAAATGTGGTTGGCTAACAAAGGGAGATCGGGAATGTGATTGAACGACATGTAGACTTGGCGTTGGAGATCGATTTCTAAGTCTTTTGATTTCAGGGATCGACCAAAATATGGTGTCGACATGGCTCTTTCTTTTCTCCCGGTGTTATCATGTTGTCCTAGAATGCAACCCATCAAGCTCTGCTGAACTGCCATATACAGAATTAATGGCCTACCCGTCACTAGAGGAACCAGTACCAACAGATTCGACAAGTATTGCTTAATCCTTTCGAAAGCCTCTTGACAAGCTTGATCCCACTTGGTGGTATTATTCTTTCTAAGTAACTTGAAAATGGGTTCAGCCTTGGCGGTGAGGTTAGAGATGAATCTTGAGATGTAGTTCAACTTCCTCAGGAAACTATGCACATCTCTTTTCATTTTTGGGGAAGGCATCTCTTGGATGGCTCGAATTTTGTCCGGAACCACCTCTATTCCCTTCTCACTTACTATAAATCCCAATAGCTTTCCTGATTTTGGCCCAAACACACATTTAGCTGGGTTCAACTTCAACTGATATTTTCTGAGCCTTTCGAACACTTTTCTTAATACCTGTACATGGCTTTCAGTCTCCCTGGATTTAATGGTCATGTCATCCATACAAACTTCTACTTCTTTATGTATCATGTCATGAAACAATGTGATCATGGCACGTTGGTAAGTAGCCGCTGCATTCTTTAGCCCAAAAGGCATCACCCGGTAGCAAAAGACTCCCCACTGGGTGATGAAGGTGGTCTTTTCTTTATCGTCATTGTCCATTAAAATCTGGTTATACCCTGAGGCTCCGTCAATACATAAGCATCTCCCCAATCCTGCAGCATTGTCTACTAGTACATCTATATGTGGAAGAGGGAAATCATCTTCCAGGCTCGCCTTATTGAGATCCCTGTAGTCAATGCATACCCTCACTCTGCCATCTTTCTTTATTACAGGGATGACGTTAGCTACCCATTTCGGGTATTTTACTACTTTTAGGAATCCAGCATCATATTGCTTCTTAACCTCATCCTTAACTTTGAGCAGTGTGTCGGGTTTCATTCTTCTCAATTTTTGTTTAACTGAGACTATTCCAAGGATTAAAGAAATCTTATGCATGACTATCTGAGCATCTAGTCCTGGCATGTCATCATAGCCCCAAGCGAATACGTTGATGAACTCCTTTAGCAGTTGGATCATGTCTTCTAGTTCTTCATTATTCACGATTCTAAGTTCCCTTTTATTTTCCTCTGTCCCCAAATTCAAAGTATTCATTTCACCTCCACAAGGTATTATGGTGGGTTCATCTGCTTCCTCCGATTCTTTTACGGGCTCTTCTTTAGGGTCACTTGAATCAATGGCAATTATGGGACTCTCAAAGTTAACATAAGGGATTTCAGAGTTGATTGGATTATTATGGAGGGGTTGGTCAATGGTCCTGGAGAAGTGAAAATTGATTATATTAAAGATTAAACTTTTTAAAAGAAAATATTGACACAGAGTTCGAGAAAACGCGCTATTAATTTATTAATTGCTTAATCATAAAAAGAGATCCATTTACAGAATTACACTTGATACCATGGACAAAGTAATAAAGTGATGGTAACAAAATATACTTTACTCGAAATAAAGCATAGGGATATCTTAAGCTTCCCAATTATCAACCTCTTGTTCCTCAGTGGTTGGTGAGATCAGTATTTCGGATATAGAATCCAGGTATAGGACATTGATAGACGATTCTGAGAGAGATTCTCTATCCTCTTCTTTTAAGTTCTCAATGATCAGCCTGGTGAAAATGTCTGAGATTTTTGGGATGTCTTTCTTCATTTCGAGAGGTTTGTCGAATCTCTAATCCCTGAGTAGGTTTCTCATCCGGAACCTTCTATCATCAAAGTATCCTCATCATATCCCAATCCTGAGCGGCCATTCCTCTGAGCGACTGACACGGGTTTGATAATTCCTTACAGGGTGACACCTAATCCCTTACCCTTTTCACAACCATTTTTTAGCATTACTTTTGTAACCATAGCTGCAGCTTCCCCGTCTCTTAGAACAGTTCCTTATAACTCTAAAGCTTGAAATGAGCTTTCTAGAGATCGTTCAGTCATTTCCACATAAGGGACTGATTATGGCTTGGTGACTAGCATAGCTTCTTCTCCTCTCACCATAATGATTTAACCGTTCATGACATATTTGATCCTCTGGTGCAGAGTTGAAGGTACTGCATTTGCTAAATGGATCCAGGGCCTTCCCAACAGCATAGTGTATGCTGGTTCAATATCCATTACCTGGAACGTTACATTGAAAGTACATGCCCCTATTTGAAGCGGCAAATCAGTGTCTCCTAACACATCTCTTTTTATGCCATCAAACGCCCTCACAATCATGGAGCTTTGGCATATTCCAGAAGGGTCTATTGGGAGCTTTGCCAGGGTTACATTAGGCAAGACATTAAGTGCTGAGCCATTGTCAATTAAAACTTTAGCAACCAAACAACTTTTACACTTAACTGTCACGTCTAGAGCCTTGGTGTGCTTCAAGCTAGCTTGGTCTATCTCGTCTTCTAAAAAAGTGACGAAAATAGATGCCTTAATTTGTTCGACTATCTTTTCAAATTGCCCCGGTGTGATGTTCGGGGTTACAAAGGCCTGGTCCAAAACCTTCTGTAAGGCGTGATGATGCACTTTCGAGCTCAGTATTAATGACAGCAAGGAGATTTGAGCAAGTGTCTTCTTTAATTGTTCAATTACATCGTACTCACTCTGCTTCATGATTTGCAATAGTAGTTCATCTTCTTCCTTCCTCCCACTGGATTCCCCCTTCTCTATTACTTTTCCCACCTTCTCTATTACTTTTCCCACCTTCTCCTCAGTCTCAGGTGACTCTCCTACTTCTGCTTTCCCTTTACTTTTCTCTTTCTCGGTGCCATAACACCTCCCACTTCTAGTAATAAATTCTACTTCTGGATTTTGAGAGTCATTTGTTAGGGCAGGTTTTGATATGGAATGGGGAGCAGAGTCATTGGAGGGACATGTATAAGTCATTTTGAAGTGAGCATGAGGAGTGAAACATGGTTTAGGGGTGGTGATGGGTTGAGTGTAGGTATGATTAAGGGTAGGGATAGAAGTACTGCTAGATGCACTCTGTGTATAAACTTGGAAATTATAATTCTATGGCACAGCATGTGTATTGGTAACAGGCAGCTGTGGTGGGGTACGTATGATGGTCTGAGGTGGTGCTGGTAATGTTAATGTGGCGAGAATAGAAAAAACAATTTTTAGAGCAAATCTTGAGGTGTCTTTGCCATAAATGGCAGTGTTCACTTCCTTTTCTTCTTTTGATTTTAATTGGCACCTCAAGATTTTAAGCAATATCATCCTCTGGATTCTTCTTTAAATTCATCACAACTCTGCAATTTATGATTGACTGCTCCATGATAAGGGCATCTCGAGCCCGACAGATCATTTCTAGAGTTATGCCCATAAGGATGTATGTACCCTTCCAATACTGCCATTGTGAGAATCTCGTCAAAGTATGGGACTAAAAGATCCACCTCGGTAATCAAGCTTTCATCCTGGGATTCTATCACATTCACACCATTCCCTTTTCCGCTATCATGATGGGGCAATGGGTTTGAGGTGACATCAGGAGTGGAGCCATTCCCTTCAATCTTTAACCACCCATTCCTAATCAGGGATTGAACTCTCCCTCGAAGGGCTTCACAGTTATCCGTTGAATGCCCTATAGCCCCGCCATGATATTCACATCTGGCACTGGGATCATACTACCTGGGATATGGTGGATGGATAGGGTCTAGTGGGATGGGTACTAGCTGATTGATACCCAACAGATAACGGTAAATTTCATTGAGTGAGAGTGGTAATAGCGAATCAAAATTCCTTGATGGTCTTGGGCCAGATTGGGGAGCAGGTGGTCTGAAAGGAGTATTTTGGTTAGATGGTTTGGGATTGTAGGCAGCTTAGGGAGGATACTGTGGATGAGGGTAGTTCGGAAATGAAGGAGGAACATTTACTACCATTGGGTTTTGGGCTGGAGGGTATGGACTTTGGGCTGAGGTGTATGGGCGAAAATTATTTTATGGTGATGGGTGAGTTTGTTTTGAAAGGGAGTGTACATCTCCTTCTTTCCTTTTTCAAAAATTAGTAGGCTTTTTCATAGAGCTCTTCCCTACTACTTCTTGTAGGCTCCCTAATCGGAGATCCTCTTCAATCCTTTCTCCTATTTGGATGCTATCAGAAAAACTGTTAGAAGTATTCCTAATCATTAGATTAAAGTATGGGGCCTTCAAAGTCTCAATGAATAGAGGGCAGAGTTCATTGTCTGTCACTGGAGGATAAACTTCAGCTGCCTTTTCTCTCCACCTCTGGGCATACTCCTTAAAACTTTCCCTTTCCCTCTGTACTAGGTTTTGGAGGTCTCTCCTTGTGGGGGCAATATCACAATTGAACTTGTATTGCTTAAGGAAAGCATTAGCCAAATCTTTTCAGGATCGTAATCTACTCCTATCCAATTGTATGCACCAACGTAAGACTGCTTCTGTAAGACTTTCATGGAAGAAGTGTACCAAAAGTCTATCATCTTCCGTGAGAGCAGACATCTTAACTATGTAAGTGGCTAAGTGGATGTGTGGGTCAGAGCTTCCGCTGTATTTATTGAATTCTGGGACTTTAAATTTCGGTGGCACAACCACGTCTAGAACTAATCTCAGCGATGACACATTGACTAAGCCATACATATTTAACCCTTCGAAAGCTCTTAGTCTTTCTTCTAGAGCAGATAACTTCTCATTTTCTTTTTCTCTACTTTCCCCTCCCACTGCATGAGCTATTCCCCCAGTTGGAAAATTGGTTACAAGGTAAACTGAAGGGATTGGTGTTGAATGATGAAATTCCGTATTCAGGACAGCCTGGTGATAAGAGACAGGAAACTCGCTGCTAGGGAAAGTTGGATTGAAGGTAATTGTTGGATCAGGGATGGGAGTTTGGAACGTGAAAGAAGTTGAGGCTTGATCATGAAGTTTTTGGGCATGAGTATCAACTGTTGTTGTAAGAGGGGGAATCACTGGTAAACTTGGTTCCGGTGCTGGCTGGGTGGTTTCTTTATTTTGGGACATTTCTCTCATCATCTTCATTAATTTTGAGATTTGTTCTCTTAATTCTGAAACTTGCTCCTGTAGGTTCTGCACTTGTTTTTGCTCTTCCATTATCTTCTTCGCTCGGGATCTTGTTAAGTAAACCTTTTTTGGTATGACTGGTTGCTGGATCGGATTTGCTTTGGAAGCAATATTGGTTTCCTATAGAAAGTTGCATTATTAGTTTTATTTCTAGAAAAAACTTACTTTGGCCAAAGTTTTTGCTGGTCAAATGATACTACGGCAAACAATTGTCGGAAACGATATCCGCCGAGGGTAGATTACATTATCCTTTACAATGGCATCCTTCGATAGTTCAACCGTGAATGATGGGGCATATGCGTGGTTATAATACATGTTCATATAGCGCATACGTCTTTTCGCATAGCTCTAACGAAGATAAATCTCACTGGAGTTACACTTCATTCATAAGTTTCGAGGTTCAAGAACATGGTTTTATTATTTGTGAAGTATACATAGTATCATGCTATTGCCTAGGCTCAGGCAAGCTCATTAAAATACAATGGCATCTTTTGAGATACTCGTACAAAATCATTTCTTGCCTCGCAGGGTTGAATGTTTTCAAAGCATATTCGGATTCAGGCAGCAGTTCTTGTTTCCCTTGTGCTATCATCTTTTCTAACTGGTCGATATTCCCTCGCAATTCTTGGTAAAGGGTGGCTTGTCTGTCCTTTTCCTTTCTTTCTTTGGCACACTCCTTCGAGATATTATTGATTAATTGTGCCTGATCTTTAAGTTCATGCTTCCTCCTCTTATTTTCTTGCTGGTATTCTTCCACTAATATCTCCTGATATTCCAGTTTTTCTCGTAATTTACAGTTTTGCATCTCCTTCTCCTTTACTGTGTTTTGGAGCGAAGCCTTCTCTTTTTCGCACTGGGTTTTCTGCCTTTCATATTCCATTTCTGCAGTAGTCATCTCCTCTTTAAGTCTCTTTGCTTCCCTTTTCAATGCTTGCTCTTGACTTTCTAATCTTTTTATGCACTCTTTCAATTGCTAGTTCTCAGGAGTCAAATTTCAAAGAGGGCTACTTGACCCGATATCACCTCTTTCCAAACAGACTTCTTGGCGAGATATACTTTCCTCGGACCTTGTTAATTTGGAGATTTGATATTCCTTATCTCTCCTGTTTCTCCATAAGGAATATTCCTCAATTACACTTAGCCCTTTAGGTGACCGTTCCATCAAGGTCACCTCTTCCCAAGATTTGCGCAAAGCCTTCAATTCATCTTCTCTGCATGGTTCATGATAGAAATGAGTTTGATAGAATCCTTTAGTATTAGGAACAAATTGAGTCGAGCTGAATTGCCTCATTATCATAGCTAGGATGTAGCTTGTGCATCCGGTCAGCCCTATCAACGGTACAAAATGATGACCTCCCATGCTGATCAAGATGGGTTGACCCGTAGTCCACAACTTCCTCCAATAGTAATTGTGACTACTAAAATTCAGAATCTGCTCTTGCCATTGTCGTTCATCCCTTCGAGTAATCACTAGCTTCACCATCTTTTCAATAATGGGTTGGTCAGAGTACCATGTCAGACCCTTAGTTTCTAGTGGACAGATATGACTGAGGATCCAAAGATACAGCAGCGGAATGCAGCACTTAATGATTCCCTTACCCTGATGACGGCAATACATCAAGGTCAAGAAAGTCTCGGTAAGAATAGCAGGTATTGGATTGACATTCTGTTTCTCCACCGCCCAAAATAATTTCGTGACATTATGGGTGACAATTCCCAGAGGTCCGGGGAATAAAACTAGTCCATAAATCCCCAGAGTTGAAACTGACAGAGCCTTATCCCATTTCTCACTCCGAATATGCTGGTCCAATTGCTTCTTAATGTAGACCCAAGGCCACCCATGCGAGTTTCCCTTAACAGTTTCTTTTACCCTAGCTTCCTCTACTGGGACTCCTATTATGTGCGTGAACCGTTTCCATGTTTTTCTGTGATCAAGGTAGAGATAAATACGATTCTGGGCTACATAAGGGATTTCCAACAGTGTCTGATATTCTTTTACCATAGGTGTCGTGTCGACATCATTGAAAGAAAATACCCTATAACTGGGATTCCAAACAGATAACATGGCCTTTAGTGCCAAAGCATGTTCTTTGACCCGTATCAAGGAGGCAATCTTCCCTTATTTTTCCTTGAACTATGTTTGGGCATGATTGGGCAATGATTTCCAACTATTTAGTAACTCATCAAAATCGGCTATTCTGATCTCGATTTTACTAGGATCTAATGGAGGCAACGGACGAGGTTCTACTTCTATCTCACCAGTCTGCAAGGATTTCGAGTCATGGACTGATTTGAATCTTTATGGAGCATCTTGTTTCTGTTTTGAAACCTTTTCAACTGACTGACTCGAAGATGCCATTTTAAAGTTTTCCTTACCCTTGGCAGACACCAATTTTAATACCTGTAAAGGAAATAAGTTAGTAGAATAAATTCAGATAATTTTGAATTATACTACTTGCGTGGCCATATCTATACACCTATCAAAGTAGGAAGGTGTTTAGATCATCCTGGTTGTATGATTCAAAATTACCGTCATGTTATTTAAGAAAAATATAATCAGAGTAGGGTGAAAGCAAGTACGTCCCTTTTGTCCTAAAATGGGGATAACCGTGACACTGGTTAGGTACTATCTAATTGGATGGTCCTAGCTCCAAGGTTGGCTTATCATAGGCTCTAACTAATGTGACGGTTTAGCTCAAGGTCTAATTTTTAAAGCCATAGGTCCCCAAATTGTCCCTACTATAAACAGTAGAGCCCCATTTCACCATTATGATAATGACGGGAAAAATCCACGGTTATCACGATAGGTGAAACAAGTTCCAATCTGAGCAAGAGTCTTAACAGATACTAACGGGGTAAAAATCTACGGGTACCGCTACATGACCCCCTCCTATTTCTTACAGGGTAAGAAAGCACGGGTATAGGGCTTAAGTGTGTGAGGACATCGTGTAGGTGATCAGTGTGTGAAGGGACATATTTAACACTTCCCTATTCAAGGGAATTTAAGCGAAGATTACTGCAATAAACGAAATAATCAAAACAAACAAAATGGTTAGAAAGAATAATAATCAAAAATATTAAAATCTCTGATTTTATAAGTTAATCCCCATAATTACCGACTCATAAGAACACAGAATTAAATTTTCCCTTTATACTTCTAAACCAGGGTTATTTTAGTATTCGTCCCCAGTGGAGTCGCCAAGCTGTCGCAAGAACTTTATGGTCGCCGGATGATTCTCATTGAAGTGGAAAAAGTGAGAAGCCACCACTTTAATTTTAAGGGAAATTAAAGAAAATCGTCTGTAAAAATTGGGTGTAGAATGATGATGTTATTCCTTTGTAATGGATAAAAGGAATGTTTAATATTTCACTATTTTGGGTTGCCCAAGAACATGAGTACATGAGATGACCCTTCAGTGAATAGGTGTGGTATAATGGGTATTTTGAGGATTAATATGAATACTGAAGTTGTGACATTTTTAGGGGAATTTTGCCTCATAAATATGAATGCCTTGAGGAGGAATCTCCATTGGGCCTCAACATAATATTCAGGATACTTTGGAAGAACTCTCCCGCAGACCCATTGTCTAGAACATATAAAGGGTTTTGTAATAAAAGTATGAGGATTAGAAGGGGAAAGGGTTCTCTCCTCAACTGAGACATTTTATTATAATTTTAGTTAGAGAATTCAGGAAGGGACTCTCTCCCAATCTATTAATATATTTTGTTAAAAATTTAAGCTGAGAAGTCAGGTACGAACTCTCCCCTGATCTCTTAGTATATTTCATTAAAATTTAAGCTGAGAACTCGGGTAAGAACTCTCTCTCAATTTCTTAATATATTTTTTTAAAAGGTTAAGCTAAGGACTCGGGTAAGAACTCTATCCCGATCTCTCAATGTATTTTGTTGGAAGTTTAGGCTGAGAACTAGGGTAAGAACTCTCCCTCGATCTCTTAATATATTTTGTTAAAAATTTAAGTTGAAAACTCTGGTAAGAACTCTCTCCCGATCTCTTAATATATTTTATTAAAAGATTGAGCTGAGGACTCAAGTAAGAACTCTCTCCCGATCTCCCGTATTTATAAGAATGGTGTTTTATTAGAATTTTTAACTAGGGATTCAGGTAAGGGTTCTATCCCGATCCCTTTCATATTAGAAAGAATTACCGAAGGCCTATTAGAATTTTTAACTAGGGATTCGGGCAAGGGTTCTATCCCGATCCCTTTCATATTGCAAAGAATTATTGAAGGCCCGGAAACCTCTGTGAAAGGCTTTTTCTGGACTATGGAATTTTGTAACTAGATGGCAAACGTTGAGTCGAACTCCTTGCCTATCCTCCGCGTAATTGCTTTATCTGAACTTTTAAGACTCCGTCCCTTTTGGTTCGTCTGCCCAAGGTCCGAACTTTGTCTCGATGCCCGATCTACTGTCTTATCGTCTGAGCTCACTCCAAGATCTTATCTTGTAACTTATTTTTTCATTTTCGACCCCTTCAACCTATTCTGACCCTTTCTATGATTACTGAAGTTATGCTCCCTTTCCTATTGTTTTCATTTATTTGGACTAAAAACTACCGTGTCAGTACTTCTACTTGTACTCTTCAGAGTATTTACGAGTCGCCGATGACTCGAACATTCATTTTCAAGGGAAATAAAAAATGAGGTGACGATTAAAATGAAATTTACGAATGATAAAAAAAGATAAAGATAATGATTACGAGCTAAAACAACCTACTCTAAAACTCAATGTGACTAGTCACTTAAAAAACTTAAGAAAACGAATCCAGGGTATTCAACAAACGACAGGTTAGATGCTTACCTGTAGAAAGTTGGGATGACGAGTGGGCCAACACTGGTATCAGCAAACCTTAGGGAGCTGAAGACTGAGACGGCTGAAAAACTTGAGCTAACCCGAAGTGATAGGGACGAAGTGGAGTGAAATTGAGCCCGTCGTGTAATGCACAGATACTGAAAATGAGACTCACAGGATTTAAAGCTCTTTTAAATGAGATACTTCAGAAAACTGATTTCTAAAGTTTCTCAAAGTTTTGAGAGCTTCGAATGATAGGTAATAAGACTATATCAAAGTTCAGAGTCTTTTCACGATAATCACCACCCTCTCTTTCTCAATATTGCATGCAGGTATTTATAGGGAATGGGTGCTCAAAATGGAGGGTCAGGATCTTATCAGGAGGAGACGGAAGGCCTAGATTCCAAAGGACATAATCTAATATCTGGGAATTAAAGAGAATCAAAATTGAGGGTCAGGATTCAGTTCAGAATTTCTATCCTTTCATCCCTTAATCCAAAAGTCAAGGGTCTTTCCTTACAAAATGGATTCAAAGGCTAGGAACAAAAAGTGCCGAATCTATTTTCTGCTTTCAATCCGAAGGCTCCAAATCCATCCTTACAATTATGATCAACGGTGTAGATTGAGATGTACTGGGCTACTTTAACAGTTTGGAATCTGGCGGCTATGAGTGCGTCCTTACAAATGAGACGTGTGGCGAGGATTAGATCATGCCTACAATGCTTTAACTAACTCGGATCTGATGGTAAAGGGAGCTAATTAAAGGTCATTATTAGAATTTATTCAACTCCCTGAGTTCTCTGATCTCTATAGGTCGTCCCCCGCTTTTCCGATCTTCCCATTGTGACTGACCAATTTTAGGGTTATTATTCTGATCTCTATCTCTTGCATCTGGTCCCTTCTTACTTCCCAATCCCTCTTATTCTCTCCTTTCAATCTGACCTGCATCGGTCCAAACAATAAATTCTTCAGTTATCGATGAGTTCGCTTTGAGTTCTATATGCAATAAATGCCAGGGCCCTATATATATATATATATGCTAACGAATTTTCCTTTGCATTCTCACAACTTTCTCCGATGAATCTTCAATGTTTTAGTTCTCAATTCTTGGCCTTTCCGGTAAGGATTCTTCTCATGACAACCACTTTAATCTTTTTCCGAATGCTTTCTTTGTTCATCTCCTGAAAATGAGCAATTCCGGTTATCAGAGGTTCATGAGGGTGTCATCTGATGACGGTAAGGGAACTGAACTAATTGATCGATCAAGGTCGAAACTAACTACCGCGCCGATCTCGGTCAGTCCATCGGTATGGCTTGCAGATCGATCTCTGACTAGAGGATTGCTAATTTCGATCTTAATATCGGTGACCGCCTCTCGAAGTTCATTTGACTCCTCACCATCTCGAGGGTCCTAATCGCAGCTCGGTTCTGGTCGATGACATCGACAACGACACTGCTCAATATCATGAGAGTCACAGTCACCACATCTGAGCTATACATTTGCTCAGCATTTATTGCTGGCTTTCTGATCAAACACATCTTTTGATTCAGTCAAAAGACTAGGCTTTGACATAGGCCAACATTCTAGGCTCAGGAGTGGTCTAAGTTAGAATGTAGTGCTAATTTTGAGAGATCGCCCAAATGATGTAATCTGATCTTTTGATAGATCGACCAAATGATGTAATCTGATCTTGAGAGATTGCCCAAACAATGTAATCTGATCTTTTGGAAATAAAATGAAATTTTACTTGAATGTTTTTGTTTTACTATTGCATTGGTTATTATTTCGATCTCTGATAAATGTGCCCGATCTGATCCCTAGACGAATCGCCATTTGCCGATTCGTTGGTTTAGAACCCTATTCGATCTGATGACCTTCATTAACCGATCTCATTTGTTCGACCTTTTACTATGTTTCTGGAACCTTCTTTCGACGCGTAATTGAAATGGCCTGGTTTCGCTAACCGATGTGTCACTTGGGGCTTCGTGAGCATTTAATGCTCGGAAGAGTATAAATAGGGAGGAGGTTAGCCATTTGTTCCCTTATGTCATTTTCAGACCTTCCGCTAGCAATTTTGACACTTTCCCTTGTTTTCTAGAGTTTTTCGGCACCGATTTATACTCCGATAAGAGTTTTGATCTTTTCCTGATTGGTTTCACTTTTGTTCTCTGAAAATGAATGGTACCGACTGTCAGAGAGCTACTAGTCCTCCTTCTGTTCATATCTCATGGACATCGGATGAAGGTGAGGTGGCCAGACCAAGCGAGCAACCCGAACCTTCTACAACCTCTGTCCCAGCCTATGGTCGAGCAACTAAATCAAAACAAGTGTCTTCTTTAGGGAAGGAGAACTTACCCATAGATGAGTTGCTATCGGTTCTCAAGGAGACCAATCTCCAATCCATTAGCCAAGAGTACAACCTTCGAACTGACTCCTTTGAGCTTATCAGATGTCATGGCAATCTCTGAGCCGATCATTTCTTTGAAGAAACCCACCTGATCATAGTTTATGAGGAACAATTGAAAGCTAGGCTTCGGTTTCCCCTGAACGGATCCTACCGAGCCGTCCTGAAATTCCATCAGGTTTACGTAGCCTAAGTACATCCGAACTCCTGGCGGACTTTGGTGGCTTTTAGAGGTTTATGCCGGGCCAAAAAGCTCAAGCCCATAGCAAAGTTTTTTGCTGAGTTGCATAGGCTCGCTCGGCAGAAGGACAATGAATATTGGTTTTTCCAAGCCAAGCCGAACTGCAGGCTTTTCACTGATCTCCCCTCTTCATTGAAGAATTAGAAAAGTCAGTTCTTTATATTAAGGAGTAAGGACCTGAACGGCTTTGAGGGTATCCTACGCAGTTGGCAGTACCTGATTCCTCCAGTTCCAAAAAAGATCATCCTAAATAAGGATGAGGATGCCATGGTTAAGGAATTGAAGGGTCAGGCGGCCACTCACAAGTATCCGTGTTTAGATGCGGTTATGGCCAAACTAAAGTGGTGGCTAATGCAAATGATCACCCATGAGGATTATGAGCTGCAACTCTCTGACCTCGGACCTAGGATCGGTACAACCTAAATCTTTAGTCTCCTAACTTTGGTGATCTTCTTTGTGCAGGTATGGCGGGAGGCGAGAGTGCGAAGAAGAGCAGCAAGCGAAAAAAGAAGGTCGCCCTGAAAGTGGGAGAAATGAAAATTGCTACTGCCTCCCAGACGCCGAGGGTAGAAATGCCGGGCTCTTCATTCCGACCTCTAGAACAACCAACCCCAAAGGTAGAGATCGCTCCTTCCCCTCCTCGACAAGCTGAACCACCACCTCCACCTGTTTCTTCAAGTGCAGAAGGAGGGTCTTCCCAAACAACCGTAAGGACCCTCCTCGTGGTGTTTAGGTCCTCATCCACTCCCTGGAAAAGAATCGCTTAGTTCGGGGGAATCCTGACTTGGCCAAGGTCCTGGGTGCCACCATCTGCTTTCAGGAAGATCGGAATAGACTAGTTCCGGATAGCATTGACGATCTCCTGGCTCAGACGATGAGTTTAAGTGTAGAGAGCATTGTGAACCAACATATAATTAGAGAAAGGGCCCATCTCTTGAGATAGGAAATTCTGAAAGTGGTCCAGGACGTAGCTTCAGCCAGAGCCCAACTTTCATCTGCTCAGGACCACATCACCCAAATTGAAGATCGGATGAAGTCTTACGAGGATAAGATAGCTGAACTAGAGTAGGAACTTGAAGATGCTCGGGCCTGCAGATTTGTCGATGTCACCCGCCTTACCGAAGAGATCAAAGTGAAAGAAGAAGAGGCCGTGGTGAGAGAAGCTGGTGCTTATGTGAATGCTCATGGCGATCTTCTGGCCGAGCTTGTGAGGCGCCATCCTAAGGAAGACTTCTCCTGGATGGTGGATCTCGTCCCCGGAGGTGAAGAGGAGAGCGAGGAGGAGCCTGAGAGAGAGAGAGAGAGAGAATGATAGAACTGATAATGTACCTGAAAAGCAGGTTAGGGGAGACCCTTCTGCCGAATGACTTGTATATTTTTATTTTGAAATGAATCTAAGTCTTTTCATGTTCAATTTCTTGATGAGATCGGAAAACATCCAAACCAAATTGCCTGAGTACTTAATCAATTGAATGCAGTTGAACATTAAACCTGATGATCGGTTATTAATTATAAAACATCAAGCCACTCCAAGAGATCGGAAAAACATTACATGTGAATATGAGATCGGATGGAGCCGTGACTAAATATCGAATGAAACTTTAAAACATTTGAAGAGTGATTTGATAGAATTGTAAAGAATTGAAAATGACTTGAGCTTATTAAGCTCGGAATCATTATTTAAGGATCGGATAAAACCTTAGCTCTGCTTAAGGAATGTTCAGACAATTCGAGCGAGATACCTGATCACAATATCATGTGTGGATTTGGAATTTTGAGGTATTTGAACATAGAGGGATCGAAAAACAATAGCATGCAAGATTGAATGGTCCGGAGGTCCAATATCGATTCGGACAAAGGCCAAGAGATTGGAAAGCAATCTAACTTAAACGTGGGATCGATTTATTCCGAAGACAAACCATTGAGTTTGGAAAAGCTACCTATGATCGGGTCATCGATCGAGAATGGATAACATAATGAAGTTTCAATTTTAAAAGAATATTGTATTTGAGGGTCGACCAAAATATAGTGTCTACAACACCATATCACATTATATACATCATTAAAATTAGATCAAATACAATTTAAAACTTGAACACAAAAAAAAAAATATAAATAAAATGAAATTTCCAAATCTAATAGATTCACTTTGTCTTTGTATTTAAATTTCTAAAAATATCTGAATGAGTATAAAAATTATAGAAAAATTATAGCAGCAAGATCAAACATCATTTTAAATTAAAATTAATTTTCAGGTTGAAGTCATTACTAAATAATTTACAAAAATCAAAACTTTTAACAAAGATAAATTTGTACTATTTTTTTAAAACTATAATATCTCTCAAAGTATAAAATATTTTTTCATGAAACCAATGGGAAAAGTATGATAAGATCTTGAATTTAATTTTAGAGTCAAGAATCACAGAAAAAGATAAAGAATTGAGGGAGATATGAGCCTTGAAAATTGACTGCACTAATCACGATTTGCAAACACCCTAACTTTGGATAGATGTAACTTACTCAATGTAACAGCTTTTTTTACGATTCTTAAGGCTAAAATTACTAGAATTTCATGAAGATTACAAATGTAATTTTTATACAATTTTTACAGAAATATAAGTATACGAAAATTGATTAAAAAATGAAGTGATAGAAATAAGAACATGTGCAGAGTTGTTATTACCTTCAAATTTTTTACATATACATAAATGTTATGAACATATAAGACCATCTAAAAGCACATAAACATGAAAGAACATATATATGGCATATTTCTTGAATATTCATAATTTAGAATACATACTTTAAAGAAATTTTGAAGGTTTGTTGAAGAAAAAGGAAGAAAGTAAGAAGAAGAAAGAAAGAGTGAGATGAGAAAAACTTACTGAATTGTAAAGATGGTGTAAGAGTTTCTTCTTGTTTTGTATTGTTCTCTCCTCCCCTCCCTTTCTTCAACTTTTCTTTTTTTTTCCAAAAGATATAAGAATTCATTGATATATGAAACTACTTACAATTTTAGTTTAGAAAAGGGACTCATGACCCAATTTACAGGAGGCCTATCTAAACAAGCCCAATCATATTCTCAAAAAGGGTCCAAGACCATAAAAAAATCGTAGTTGATGATGCACCATTGCCCAGACCCATGACCTGTCTGAAAAAACCACAAGCTGTCATAGCAGGAGCTGCGTAGAGAGATGACCAAACTTTCACCAGGGAAAGACAACTTCGATTGAAGCATCAATGGACTACAGATGGCTGATATCGCCAGAAAAGGGTGTCCCAAAAGCAACCCATGGTGAAAAAGCCAGGCAGCCTAGAAGACCTCCCGAAAACAGAAGCACCAGCCATGGCAACATCGCTGTTGATATTGAATGGGTAGGAAATATCTGGGGAAGCAAACCTAATCTATCAAGCGTTAGTGTGACTAGATCGAAAGAGAAGGCTAAAACTAGGCATAAAGAAATGCCAACCCAGAATGCCCAAACCCACAAAAGCAGTACTAAGGCCCCTAGATCCAAACCTTAAAGAGAGTAGAAATTTGAGAGAAAGGTAAAGCCCTGTGGATTCTCATTCTCATATAGCCGAAGGGGGCAACACTCACTCGGCCAACTCTTGACGACCTCCCTCTCTCTACCACAGCCATTGAAGCAATTTCCCTGCAAGAGCAGCAACACAAACATAGAAACATATGAAAGCTAATACAACGCCAAACAGGTCAAAAGAAACCCTCATTGTGAACTATAGACCTAGAAACCAAAAACAAAATAGCTTATCTACAACCCATCCTAGAGAGGAGGGTATAACCCACATCCGAGCTGAGGGAGGAGCTCCCCCTGCCCTTGAGGGGCAGAGGGAGCAGCTGGCTAATAGAACAATAGGGAACTAGACCCTAGCTAAACACACAGAAATGAGAGAAAAACAAGGAACGCACTTTGTTTTTTTTTTTTTTTTTAAGTATTTATAGGGTTTAGGTCATAAAATTATGTAGAAAATTTATGTAATCTCTAAATAAGAAGATTTAAGAAGTCTTAAAGAGGAAACTTCCTATTTAATTTTTATTTTCCTTTAAAAAAAGAATTATAAACTTTTATTTATTTAATCAAAATACCATAGTGGGACTTATTGGCCTTAGAGAATCCAATTAGGTCTAAGTAGGTTTTTTTAATAAAATAAATATTCAAAATTAAATTTAAATAAAAAATAAATTTTATTTAAATTTAATTAAATATCTTTTACTCTTTAAAATTATTTTCTTTAAGAAATATACCATATATATGATTATCCATTTTTAATGCCTCTAAATATATCTCACAGTTATACAATTTTTTTATTATTGAGTTTCTTACGACCTCAACATACATATCTACAAAGTCACAAAATAGGAGTCTATAAGATTTTGGATGTAACTTAGGTAGCCGTGATATTTTTACCACTGAGCTTTGGGGTGTCTATCAAGGTCTTAGACTTGCCTGGAACATGGGGTACAAGCAAATTTATCATGGAGATTGATAGCCTAGTTGCTTGCAGTGTTATTCATGGCCAATCTGTGATAAGATATCATATTATTACATGGCTTTTTCAAAAACTGCCACATAGTATATTAACAGGCTTAACTTAATATAACTTAAAAAATAATATATTAATAAAAGTATCAACTTATTTACAAATTCAAAATTAAATTGTATATATCTTTAGACTATTTATTAAATATAAAGTTATCTCAATTGATATTAAAAATATAAAATATTATATTATTACATTTTTATAAAGAAATATTTAACAAAAAATAATTAATAATTATTTAAGAAATAAAAATTTAATTTAATTTTGATATGCATATATTTATTTAAAATTTTAATTTAAATTATTCTAAAAAAATAAAATTTAAATTGCATTAACATATTTAAATATAATTTTAACATCAATAAAATTTTTATTTAATTTTAAAATATAAAAAAAATAAATATTAAATTATATTATTAAAATAAAATTTAAAAAATCCTGAAACGTGTGAATAAACGACTAATTATGTAAATTTATAGAGAATAGTTACTATTTGTTCTTTTATACTTATAATTTAAAATATTTTTGATCAATTTTTGCATACTAAAATTAAATTACTCTTTTCATTATTTGGATTAAAAAAAAAACAAATTTTGTTTTATATATTATTAAACAATCACTCAATCATTAGCAAATCCTGCAACGTCCACGTGCATTAAATCTAACTCATGTTTCATTATTTGCAGCAGTTTTGTCTTCAAAGGACAAGCGGAGGTGGCTTGTGCCCTTCACTCAACTCCTAACGTTTAATGATTTTCCCTGTGTTACATGATTCGTCACACGCGCACACAGTAACCATGCCACCCCATTCGTTATAGATAAAAATAATTCATTTTTGGTTAAACTTCTTTTAATAATTGCAAAATTATCATTATTTTTTCTTTTTATTACTTTTTCTCATTATTAGTGATTTTTAATGAGACAATATTTTATTGCATATTCTACAATAATCACAAAAATATTATCACCATCACTGTCGAGGATTGAACCCAAAAAAAAATAATAATAATAATTAAGATACAATATTTCAATGTAATATACTTACTATACATCATAAATATTATATTAATTAAATTATTAACTAAAATTGTATTTTTATTAATTTAAATTATATTATATTGATAAAAAATAATTAATTGCTATTAACTTATAACTATAGTAAAGAAGAATTCATAACTTCACATAGTTTCAATTTAACGATTAATAGTGTCAGTATTTTATTTTATTAGAACACTAAATTATTTTTTATTTTATTATCTATTATCTTGTATAAAATAAAAACTAAACTTTTTTTTAAAATATGTAAAATATTTTCTATTTATTATGTTATAAAATTTGAATATATTCATGTTCATTTTTCTTTGATATAAATAAATTTATTATTATAAAAAATTTAATATCAAGTTTTTTTTGTTGTAAATAATTAAATATTATTATTTAAAATTTTAATTAAAATTCTAAATTATATATTTGAAATATTTTCATATTAAAACTCAACTAAATTTATTTTAATGCTTATTTGTAAAATATAAAAAAGCATTAAGTATAATATAGCATTATTATTTTTTTAAATATTTTTATTAATTTTATAATATTTATTTAATAATATACTAATTAAACCTGATTTGACTCCGATTGAATTTTACCCTTGATCCTTTACTTTCATTAGTTTGAGCCGAGTTTGAAAACCTTAGTTATAACTATAAAATAATGGAATGATTTAAAAAAAACTTTGAAATTTATCTCAAAATACACTTTAATCTCTATTATTTTAGTGTAACAAAAAAACTTTATTATTTTAGTGTAAAAAAAATCTCTATTATTTTAAAATTAACGCTTTCAATCTCTAAGGTTTATTAATAAATGAATGCTTTAGTTTTTTATTATAAAATTATATTTTTTCACTATATTTTAATTCTTTATAATGACCAAATTTTAAAATTTAATTGCTTTTATTTCTCGAATTATTTATATTATAAAATATTCTAATCTCCAAAATTCTGTCCATCACACACTCAAACTCTAGTAAAATATGCGGTTGAGGGCAGTGGTAAAAGACACAATTATGGCATAATTGATTGGCTATTATAACCCACTTATTAATATTCATTCCTTTAAGTATTTATTTATTTCATAAAAAATAAGTAATGCATTCTTATTAATATATTAGATAAATCATAATCAATATACAATTTTTATTTATTTTATACTATTGTTAGTAGCAATATATAATATTAATATATTGCTATTTATGTTTTAACAATAATATATTGATATTTATGTTATTAACAATAAAAAATAATTTCACTTAATATGCGAGTATATAACTAATACATTAATGTTTCAAAGAATTATAAATTTTTATGTATTGTAACATGGAGAATTTTAATTTTTAATAATATTAGTTTATTTTCTTAATTTATAATCATATTAATTATTTTTTTATGTTTATAAAATTTTAAATTACGTATAATTTGATTTATATTTAATTATATTTTGAAATCAAAATCGAACCTAAATCGAGCCGAGTAATGTTGCATAGTCGAAAACCAAAAATAAAATATTATAATTGTGTCTATGCAACAACGGAGTTTGAACCAGCACAAAATTTACTGATTACAGATACAGAAGGTCCTTAATCATCTTTAATCAAGGCTACAAAAAGTAACAAACGCATCCGTACATTTGCATATAAGTTAGGCTACTTAGAACGTAGACCCAATGAAAGCAAAGCGAAATTTATCTACCGAGAAGCCACTGGGTTCACCTTATATACGTGCCAGCCTCAAGTGAGCCTACGCCTACACCTTAAGGAGCCTATGGCTTTTGTAGCTTCAATTTCAGGAGACTCTTCTACAACGGAATCTTCTTGTACAACAAGTCCACGGTTCCTAGAGAATTTCCTGATTGGTGTGCGGTTATGAGTTTCTTGTCTAACGTTAGTTGCAGGCTCCAACTCAGAAGTAGCAGAACTTTTCCTGTCTGGCATTAGCTCATCACCATCTGACACCACATCCATCATTAGCTGAAAATTGAATATTGGCAAAACAGAAGTTAGAATAGAAAGGCAATCAAATGTCAGAAAATAAAGAAAATCATCAAATCACGAATTGACGATTAGCAAATCCATACAGAATCGTGGATGCATAGTGTACTTTCTTATGGGCGTTTAGCAATATCACATACCATGAGAGAGTTGAGAGAACCATGCACTAAAGTTTAAAACTAAATTGATAAAACTATCTGATAGAATGGCATTACACGCGAGAAACGATTTCCTATGTAGTACCTGCCAATCCTTGAAATCAATTCTGAACACAAAATGCCTATATGTGGCCTCCCCTGACATTACAGAATTGGCAGCAGGAGCATTCCTTGGTGCTGAAGATGAGAAAAGTGTCAGACCAGCAAAAGTATAGAATATAAAAAACGCAATAATAAAATTTTGTATAGACTAGTCAATCTTACAAACAAGGTGAGAGCCACTTTCATCAACAGTTATCTGAACCCGCCCATCTTTAACTAAGAAAGACAAAACAAACAAATTCTCCACAGTCTGTGCAAAAGACCTTCTATTCAAGATCAAATTTTCAAGTCGAACCCATTTGTTCCTCCTTAAGATCTCAAACATTATTGACATATTATTATCAGTATCTGTTTTCTCTTCAGCCCCAGTATCATCAACCTAGAGAACATGAACCGCAAAACTTGTCAATGCTCATTGTTTAAGAACAATGAACAACACATTCATGCTTTATAATTGGAATAGAAAGTCATGGATAATTAACTTTGGAGTATCATATGAAAGCCAACCTTCAAGCTAAATTATGAACATTTTAGAGATTTAAGACAGAAGAAGGGACTGTGCAAAACGTCATCTAATATCAATTCAATTATGAGAATCAGGTTGAAGAAAAGTGACAACAGAAAAACAGGAATCTCCATTCACCCTTCTCTAGCTTATGTCCCCTCTAAAGAAAACACCATTTTATATCCTTCACTGCTCAAACTTTGGAACCGTAATAAATACAAAAGGAAGCCAAAAGGTAACATCACCTCCTCCGGCTGAGATTTTTCAGTTGGCCTTGCACGTTTTCTATCACCTCTAACAGTTGTCTTCCTTTGCTTCAACTCAGTATTCATTGGTCCAACCCTTAAGCAAACATCAAAAATAAATAAATAAATAAAGCCAAAAACAACACGATAGTACACCAAAAGATGAAGCAAAAACAAAATGTTGCATGCACAAAAGAACTCACATTGTGCTGAACCCATTACATTTCCTGAAAATAGATGAAACAGCAAGCCCAATCTCTTTCCACTTGATCAAACTAGAGAAATTCCCTTCATCCGGTGTCCCATTGGATTGCCCAAACTCTGACAGCACACAAGAAACAAAGTCTGCAGCAGTAATGCCCTCATTTGACTGTGATTTAACAGATGAGACCAATGTGTTTGCAAGGCCTAGTAATGCTTCTGCATCTGCAACTTGCTCTCTTGGCTTTTGCACTGAAATCCCATGATGGGTTACAGAAATCCAAGAAATTCACATTTTATGTATAGAAGAACGTACATGACAATCTTTCAAAACAATACATAATTAGCATTCGTAAAAGTGATAATCCAAGTGTATGAAACATTAATGAAATCAAATTGCTTAGATTTTCCTTTATCTCTTTGACTTTTACTCAAATCAACATGCTGAAATTTCATTCATCCTGAGATTCATCCATTTTCCCAGCAACCAAACCAAGGGCAATGCAAATTTAAAATTAAATAATAATAATAATAATAATAATAATAATAATAATAATAATAATAATAATAATAATAATAATAATATTAATATTACCATGCTGGTGCAAATCTTCAACTTCCTTAATCATAGAATTAAACTTCTCAGAATCCACTCTCGTTAAATCATCTCTCTCATCTGCAAGAAAGAGTATTTAAAAAAAATTAAAAAGCGACTAAATCGTGAAAAAAGAGAGGGGAAAAACAATAGAAGATACTTTACCGTTGATCTTATTATGTAATGCAAGATACTTCGATCGGAGGGCTCGCCGATCGACTTCATCTTGCTGAGTGGAATCGTCCCTGCCTGAGCCACCTCGATTCTGAGTCATTTTTTCACGCTTGACTGCTCTGAGTTGTCGGTCGGTGGCATTACTAGCATTAGTGGGTTCTCGATTCAGAGCTCTACCCATGATATCAGATTCTTCAAAAGGAAAATAAAAACCCAAATTATCAAAGAATCTTGAAAGAAATTGAAGTTCTTACACTATGGATTTTCAGAATGGAGGACCTTTTCCCGCTCCCGTGCAAAGTGAAAACTGAAATCAATCAATTTCAAAAGACAAATTTTGTGGTGTTTTGGGCTTTGGGCTTAAGATTAGGTTGGACTCAATTTTAATTGATTAATTACTGAAAGCTATTTAAAAATAAAATTACCAAATGCTCCCCCAATATGTTTGCAGGAGGTTTTACAAATTAATGAGTGGTTTTAGAAGGTTTTCTAATTATGTAATTGTGTTGTTTTTTAAAGTGATTTTTTTGAAATATTTAAAAACTTTTAAAAACCTCCATTTAGTGGATTGGTAAGTTTTTCTCTTAAAATTCTCTAGATATCTTTAAAAACTTTAACTTTCTCTAAAACAATAAAAATGATAAAAATTTAAAAATTATAAAAGCCATACTTTGAAAACCTTATTTTAAAACTCATAATTTACTTTATCTCCTCTAAAAACTATGTTTTTATGAACTCCACAAGTTAATAGATCCTATTTATAATCAGAGTGAAGATTATCCAATTTGAATAACAAAATCAATTTGGCAATAGGGTGGCTAACAAATGTTGGAAGTGGTTGAAAATGGTTTGGTTGAGTTTATGAGTTACAATTCTATTCTTTGAAACCCTTTTGGGTTTTGTTTGTTTTTACTGTTACAAAGGTTGCTAGTGGCTAGAGCAAGTCCTTATGGGTAAGGGAGTTGCTAACCAACATCGATGAAGGGTTGGGGAAGAAAAAAATGAGAAGGGTTGGTTCTTCGTATCAAGAGAGAAGATGAGCTTCCTATAGTTTTTTTTTTTCTCCTCTCTCTTTCATTTGCAAAATTACAATTTAGGCCATTCGCTTTTGAAATGTCCACTTTTTTTTTTTTTTTTGCAAAGTTTAGTCCATCTGCTAATTGTCATCTCTATATAAGTAAAGTTTTCTCTCTAATCTTAAACACTCTCATTTCTCTCTAAAGAAAGAATCAACTTTTTTTCAGTTTCGAGGGAGGTCCTATTGTCTAGCCGTTGACCTTCGCCCTACCTTATTTTACCTTTTTTTTTTTTTCTTTTCTTAGCTATTTCCTTAGTTTCTCCTTAGTCACCAACAATGGAGTTTTAGTTTCCTCTCTATGGATGGGGCTTTTGGTTGTTGTTCAGTGAGGCTGCTTGCATGTTGCAACTAACCTCCCTTCTAATTTGATTGAAGCTTCTAGGAGCTATTCAACTAGCAGTCTCAGACGAGTGGTACTGAGTTGGTCACCTTTTCCTTCAGGGTAAGTATGTAAGGCCTATGTTTGCCAAACTTGTTTCTTGGTTAATTCGACACTAGTCCTTGTGCCTGCTTGTTCGATGTTTGTTGCATATCTTCCCCCATTTCTTAGGCTTTGAAAGCGTTGAGTAGGGAGACTTTGGTTTGAATGGGGTGTTTAAGCACTCCTGGGCTGTTTAATGTTTTGGTTTCCCTTACTTTATTGAGTTGTTCGGTAATCCACTCTTGGTGGCCAGTGGTGAGTTATTGTCGAAGAAAAGGTGGTGGCGGCTGCTGATGAAGATGAGTCTCGGTTCATACCCAATTCATCCTTAGAATTCCTATCTATTAGGGCTTGGGCTTGGTAGAGTGATTGTAGTAAAATTATCTTTTGTAGAGTTGGGCCTTATAACTACATTTCATCTAATGAAATATATTTTTGTTAAAAGAAAAAAAAAATTGATCTTGTTGTCTCCTTTTGTTTCAACCCTTATGGTAATGACTTTACCAATGTCACTCCTCTTGAGTATTGATTGTAACCAAGCATCACTATTTAATGGGTTATGGCCATTGCTCACTCAATTCTCAATCTCTTATTTAGTCTTATCCTTTTTTAAAATTGCCATTTTAAAGATCAACGTTCTAAAAAATACACTACCCTAGGTGTGATTTGCTTTGTTCCCTCCTCATATGTTTATTGCATGGTGTTGATTGAGAAAATTTTCAATATATATATAAATTTTAAATTGTTGTTGATTGTGAAATTCATAAATCTGTGTTCTAATTGCGATTTGTGAATGGCTTGCCTAAAATTGAGTAAAAGTAAACCAATATATATTTCATAGGTAGTTGTTGGCTTGATCTAAGAGGATGTAATAATGGTATACGTAGATTCAATGGAGTGGCCTAATGAGAAGAAGAAACATTATGAAGTCTGGCGAAGAGGAGGAGGAAATAACAAAAGAGGACGAGGACGATGGAGTCAATGGTTTGGGAGTTGGGGTCTTGTGCACCTAAAAGAGAGTCTTTTATAACAAGTGGATGATTATGATGAAGTGAAACTCAAAATGATTGAACTCATTTGACATATTATTGTGTATGCCACTAACACGCATTATTGTATCTAACACTTTATTTGGGAGGACATAACACAAAAGTAAGGTTTTTCTTTTTTTTTTTTTTTTTATAAATAAGATTTTTCATAGTTTCTAAATGGAAAATAAAAATCTAAATGTGCCCCTAAACTTTTCATTGAAGGTCAAATAATTCCAAATTTATTTTTTTAGCTCATGTAACCCCATAACTATCTCCTTAAAGCCAAATTAGTTCACCATCTGTCAAACTTCAAGCATTTATGAGTGACGCGCACAAAAAATAATTAAAACAAATTTGGATCGTATCAGAGAAGAACACCAATATGGTTTTGAGCTAAAGATTCTCCTTTGCTTAGGTATTTCTTCTTCGTTCACTTCCTCTTCGTTCTCTTCCTCTTCGTTCTCTTCCTCTTCTTCTTCATTGAGTTTGATGTTCTCCTAGAGGGAAACTAGTTGGCTCTTTTAAGTATAATTAACCACTGAATGATTCACTCTACATCAATGCATGTATATAATATAGTCCATTGCTATCCATGCTAAAGAAAATCTCGTTTTTTAATAAAACCCCAAATTTCAAGAAAAGCATAAAGAAAATAGTTTGTATTAAACCTGAAAATATCTAAAAAAGAAAATAGATAAGCTTTAGAGAAATGAAAATGTAAAAAATCTCAGTTTTGTTGTGGTGGGAGTTTGGAAATCCACGTAATTATGATTAGGCTTGAAAAAGGGTTGCTTGTCCTAACTATAGTAACTATGCTGCTTAACGAATAGAACCATGCATCCCTTCCTGTGCTCCATTGCTTCTTCATTGTGTTTCCTCTTTTTTTTTTTTTTTTTAATTTTGGCTACTAATGAATGTCAAATCAAGAGTTATTAGATTTGTGGCAAAAAATGTGTGCAATGTTATTTACCACTTAAAATATTAAGACCATTAGTAGTATCTTTTGCACTTAATGAAAACTGTACTCATGCTCTCCATATCAAAAGCTTTACTGACATTAGTAAAAGTTTCTTAGTTTTTAATTAAAAATGGCCAGGGTAAGAAAACATGGAAAAAGGAAGAACAAAAGACATTCTAGTAAAAATAATAAAAATGAAAATACTATTACTTAATGGTAACTATAACAAGATTGGAAGTTTTCTCTATTGCAAAAAAGTTTCATTTCATTTTTCAAATAGCTCCACTCCATAGTATCTAACAATCATTAAACTTTTTCCTTGTTGACAATTGTAATAACAGGAAATAACAATGGAAATTCATCAAATGCACATAAAAGTGAATGACACCATTAGAATATGCAAAGGTTGAAACATAAGCACATACACGCAAATAATTCACATCTTCTAAGGTTAGAAAATAAGAAATGAATTTAACTAGATACACAAAGTTTCTATGAGCTTAAGTATCCTGAACTAAGACCTATCAAATTCCATTTTCACACGTCAGACATGAAGAATAATAAAGTTTCTAATTCTTGCTCTAGATCAAGAAGGATGATTAAAAATGAAAGCTACAATTAATAATAATAAAAAAATGGTAGCTCCCTTAAACCACAAATAAAGATAAATTGATGCAGGAACCACAAATGCATCTGGAATGATTGTTATTGTCATTAACCAATCCATTTGTGGATTAGCTTACTATGACAGGAGAAAACAAAATTAAACAGAGAATGATTAATATATTATTCAATAGATTTTTTTTTTCTCTTTCATAAAACATTATAAATTAATATAACACTATAGTAACTCTTTTAGAAAAGTTGTGTTATACAAACGCCTGATTTTTGACAAATAAGGAACTAATTTAACCTTAAATAGATAGTTTTGGGGTTATTTAAAATAGTGAATTTGGGTTTATTTGGTATTAGAGAAATGTTTGGGGGCTTATTTAGACTTTTTTTTTTCTATTTCTAAATCTTTATAATTTTTTCAGCCACATGTTTATTTTTTTTGTCATTAAAGTATATGCCAATAGTCATATAAATATTTAAAATTTTTTGGGTTTTGAATAAATTATTAAATTTTTTTTAAAAAAATCAAAGAAGTCCTTTAAAATTTTAAAAAACATCAAATAAGCCTTTTAAATTTTAAAAGTATATCAAATAAGTCTTTTAGCTTTAAAAAATGGATTAAAAGATAATGGAATATAACTTACCATTAATATAAATCCAATCAAAGCCGTGCATGAAAATCTTATAGTACACAGGGTCCTCATCAATAATCTTACGTATTTGATTTATAACATTTTGGTAGGTAACTGCTGATCTTGGAGCATATTAATAAATTATTATTTATCGAATAGTGTAAGAAGTTTTTCCATGAGTTAATTTTATTCGTCATATTTATGATTTAATTTTGATTATTCTATTGAATTTTTTTTTCTTTGTTATTGTCATAATTGTCATGTTTGAATCTGAACATGAATGGTATTTTTAATACCTGAACTCTTTTTAAAATTGATTAAAATTTATCTTTAATTATCCAAAACTATTCTAAACTCAATTATTATTATTTAAATAATACCTGAACTCATTTAACTTTTTAATTTTAATTAATAATATATTTGAAATATACTTTTTATTAATAATTTATATTTTAAAATTGAATATTTCTATAAAAATATTGAAATTTTATTTATTTAAAATATGATGTGTCAAAATTTATAAATAATATTATAAAATTATATATTTTATATTTAATTAATTATTTATATAAACAAGTTCGATATAGCGGCAAGTTGTTATTCTTGCAAATAAAATTGTGTTTATGCATTATAAATTTGAAAATTTAAGAGTATAGAAAGTTTTAGCATATAATATGTCAAGTCCCAAAAAAAGGGATTAATTTTTTAAATAATGTGTTTTTAAACACAATTTATTATTATAGTGTGAAATCTAAACTATTTATAATTCTAGTGTTTGCTTGAAAAAATGCTAATTGAAAATGTGTTTTGAAGGTATAGAAAGTTAATAAGAAACTGCAAACTAAAATAATAGTTTTAGAAGCAAAATACTGCTATTATGTCATGTCACGCCATTGAAAAGTGTGCAGCATTGGGATATAAAATATTGCTACTTGAAATGGCAAATTCAGAAGCAAAATGTCACATCTAATTGTGGCAGTTTTAGAACATAGAAACCACTATTTGAATTGGTGATTTCAATAGCAAAAAGTCACTAAAAAACATCGAAATGAGACAAACATAAAAGCTACCATTTGAATAGACGATTTTAGATGTAGCACCAAAGCTGCAAAAAATTGTTGGAAATAAAAAATTGACAAAAAATTTATTCCTTCCTTGCAAAGCATATGACTATAAATAATTTGAAGAGTCGCTAGTTAAAAAAGTGCAATTCTCTCTGTCAAATTTAGAGTTTTGCTTCTCTTGAATATATGTTTTCTATTCTCTTCTACTCAATTTTTTTTTCTTAATTGAACATTTTTTTTATATTATATATAGGATTTTGGAGTTTCATTGCGGTCAATTTTTCATACTAAGAAGCTTTATTACAACTATGATAAAATTTTAAACTTTGATGTAAATTATTATTGTGATATATTGTTTAATATTTTATTTTTGATAATTTTATTAATGTATATGTTAAATTAAGTGATAAATTTAATGATATATGTGTAAGATATGATAATTAGTTAAAAATAAATTAATATGTTGACTAACGAGTTAAAAGTAAATTACAATTAATATATATTTTAATTTTTTGCGATAATTTTAGTGATATTTTTATCAGTTTGTTTAAAAACTTTCAAAAGTAAAAATTAGGAGTATTGCAACACCCTTTTATTTATATTTTTATTATGAGTGTAATTATTTTTCTTTATTTTTATTGTGTTTTAAAATATTTATAATATCATAACTTTTATTTTATCAAATATGACAATTTTATCTAAGTAGGGAATTCTTATTTTTTTTTAATTAACGGAGAATTTTCACATAATATAAATTTATATACAATAATTTAATAAACATAGCACATATATTCTAATAAAAATTTTGTTTTTACAATTTCATATATCAATAAATAAAATTTTTTATGCCTCAATTTTTATGCATTTACAACTAGCTTTTAAAGCCAGTAAGGGAGTCATAAATAATATTTACATTAGGCATGCGTGAGTAAATGGAATAAATTATCAACATTCTTACAATTTATCTTTATAATATTACAGTGATGTTACTCTTAAAATTGCTAGCTCAGATGATATTTTTAGTATAGATAAACCGGGATGGTCAATTAACATGACAAGTTAAGATAATGATTTTGGTGTACATAAATTGAGCTCATCAATTTATGTGACAAGCAAAAAGATGATTGAAAATGCTAACTAAGATGGTGTTTATCATTTTTTTTTTCCTCTCTCATCACACATATAATAAGATGATCCTTCAACATTCACATTACCGTTTAACTAGGAGGTAAGAGTTAAAATTTAAAAAAATTGAGGGATTTGTGCTAACTTATAATGTTATTGTATAAGTTAAGCGAAGTTGTTGAAATTTATGCTCAAAATTCTCATATGTTATAATAATCTATCTAAATATCAGGGTAGAAGAACACTTTGCTCATTTGCTAGATCCTTGCAGGCGAATGGGAAGCAGGGGAAAATACAGTTGCGAGAGCGCAAGTGAGACCCTAGAATGGATTAACGCAATTCTCCAATTCATCAAACCTTACAATTCCATCATCAACGCTCACGTCGTCAATTTCTTCAAAGACAGATTATGGGAATCCCTTGATCAACAGTGGTTCCAATGCCTCCGTCATGAACCTATTCAAAATCTTCTACTTATTCCTTCTGGTGTGGTTCAGGTAACCCAATTCTCCTTCTTCTTCTTCTTCATTTCATCTCAATGTATTAATTCTTTATGGATAACAAGCATGAACCATAAATTTGTCTTTTCGCTTGTTTAGGACTACTGGCCTGATTCTCTTAAACAATTTGTTACGACTTTGAGGTCTCTTGTGTTTTCTCGAGAGCAAGTGGACCTGGATAAGGTATTTTGTTTTATTATTATTATTATTATTATTATTATTATTATTATTATTATTATTATTATTATTATGTCAAATTGCTACATTTTCTGTTTGTTTGTTGATTTTTAATTTTTTTTCCATGACTTTGTTATAGGTGTTTCCTGGACTGAAGATCACAGTGCTTAATAGTGTTCTTGCACAAGGCATGAATGTGAAGAAAAAACATGAGGTAGGTCCTTAACAATTATGTTCTGAATTTCTGTTCTTTTTATTTTTTCACTGTTATTTGATAAAAAACATTGCCTGAGACCCTATACTCAAAAATCGGTTTCTTAGTATTTCCTTTCCCACTTTATTAAGGGAAATGATTTCTTCTGAGCAGGTAGAAGTTCTTTCTGCTGTTGTTAGTTTTATTACAAAAGGTGTGAGAGTTCAAACAATTGTTGATGTAGGTGCTGGTCAGGTATCTCTTCTCCCCTCCCCACCCTGCCCCAACCCCCCACCTTTTTTTTTTTTTAAAGATGCAAGATGCTTATTCTGAAACTACTTGACATTTTCTCTTGTTTCCCTTTGTACATTATTTTTGGGCTGAATTTATCTTCTATGGGCAAGCAGCTATTTTTTTGCTGTTATAACCCATCTCATCTAGTACGTTAGACATGTTGATCCTGACATTTGCTTTGAGGTTTTTGAATATGTTCTTAATTAATTAAAAGAAATAGTTCTAGGCTTTATAATTTCTAATGAAGAGAACATCTTTCCTTATTAATTTTGAAATTTTAGCTCAAATCTATAATGTTAGTGTTGGCTTGTACTTGTGAATGGCCTATCTATATCTAAGGATGCTCACTCCATTAGGTCTGGAATTTCATTCCTATCTACATGAGTACATATAAGGATACTCACTCCATTAGGTCTGGAATTTCATTTAAAATGACCATCTCGCCAACAAGTACATAAGATACCTATTTGTAATACTAGAAATCCTGGTTTTATGTGGACAAGTTTGTCAAAATAGGAATCTTAAAATTGCTAGAAATATAAGTAAAAATAATGCAAGTTAAAATTACAAGAATTAAATTATAAGCTGTATAGTAGTTACAATAAAATAATAGAGCCATTGCCTTTGCATCAACATGTATAGTTGTTAGGTCTGTTTTATGAGGCTTGCAGTAGTAAGGTGTTTCTCTCACCTATCACCTTAGCACTGCATGTCAGTTTCAAAATGTGGCATGGCATGTACCTTGTTAATGGCTAATGCCACAGTGTAAACTCTCTCTCAAAGGCTTCAAGTTCCCTTTGCACTACCACTCCAAAGTACTATAAGTTAATGATCTTTGTTTCTCTTATCGTGCAAAACTGAATCTATTTATATTTCTGTAGCATTTATCTGAACAAAATTTCATCTGTTTGCTTGTTCAGATTCTATTTAAGTGATTGAATGAATCTTTCAGGGTTATCTTGCACAAGTTCTTTCTTTCCAGTACCATCATTCCGTAGTTGCTATTGATGCTTCTTCTCATCATGGAGAGGTAACAGAGACACGTGCAGAACGGATAAAGAAACATTATGCGGCGCAGATGCGTAAATTTAAGTATGAAATGCAGTAATTTTTTGCTTTCATTTGTGTACTTACAATTTCTTGTGCATGAGAAAGTGAAAGGTACCTTGTTCAGAAACCAAGATAAAATTTGGCTGTAAACCATCATATTATCGGTTTTTGGATGACTGTGTGGCTCTGTGCAGCCAATCCTGTTTGTTGTAATGTTATGATTAATTTGTATGTTGTAGTCCTTATTTATCTCCATATGATTCTTGAATTCTCACTAATATTATAATTGCTTAAACATACTAAAATGCAAAAGAAGGCATGACATCTGTAGGATCTGATTGTATAGCCCAAAAATAATCTTGTTTATCACAAAACTAGTTGAGAGTTTAGTTGGATTTATGGTTAATCAAGATTCAGGGGTCGTTTTTTAATATGAGAATGCTCAACTTGGCTTGTTAAGTGCTTGGTGCTGCTTCCTTGCTTGAATTGTTACACATTCTAGCATACTCTTTTCTTGCTTATTTGCAATAAATCTGGTTTGGTGTCATAGATTTTCACCATAATGGTTGGGGCATTGTTTCTGTTTACCTCTATTTGATAGTAACATTTCTTTTTCCCCTTGCCATTGTTAGTTCAGGAAACAGGGTTCTGAATGTGCCTAAGACAATTACATGCCGCATTATGTCCATTGACATGTTGAAAGCCTTGACTAACATGTCACTACTTGACGATGTCAAGCAGCCAAGACTGATTGGGCAAGTTGCAGACAATAAAACTTCGTTGTTACTTGCTGGATTACATGCTTGTGGAGATCTTTCAGTAACAATGCTGAAGTGAGAGCCTATATGCACTTTGACATTTTTATTTTCTATTTTGCAGCTCAAATGCTCAATGCTAATGTTTTGCAATGTTTTAGCTCATAGTACAAACCTGCATATTCTTTCATATGGTATAGACAATGGTAAACTGTTTTAGCTAAGCGGAAATGAAATATTTTTCCTAAGGTCTCAATGTTTACAGAAGAAGTAACTACAAAAGAGGGTGTCCCTAATGCAGGAGGTTCCCTGCTTGGCAAAGGTTGGGGTAGGGTTGTCTATCATACACAACCTTTTTCCTGTTTTTTGTAGAGAGGTTGTTTTCGTGACTTAAACACGTAATCTTCTGCTCACTAAGTGGCAATCTTACCTTTGTGATAAGGGTTGCACACTTGCGCTACAGGAAGTAACTAGAAGATTGTTAAAATCTCTCTACTGCAGAAATCATCTAGAATAACATTGTGCAAAGATGGTAGTGATGATTAGTTGATGCATATTAGACTTATATTTTAGTTCATTTTGTTCACATCTTACAAAATTTATTCACATTGCATTAGAAATGAAGCCAAAGTTTCATTTTCTTTTTTGAGCTGGATGTGCTAAAGGTATTGAATCACTGTAACTCTTGCTTCCAAGCTTGTGTTGCTGGCTACCCTCTTAATTGGATTGTTTGTGCCAAAGTGGCACGTGACAAAAAATGTTGGAGGCCTTGGACATGTGATTGGTCTTGAAGCACTGTTTCCATATCCCCTAATCAAATGCGATTACTGGATTTGTTTGTTCAAATTGCAACTTTAGGATCATGAATTTTTTAATATATATATATATATATATATATTTATTTATTTATTTATTTATTTATTGTACTAGGACCTTTTTGGAGTGCGAAGACGTCAAAGCAGTTGTTAGCATTGGGTGCTGCTACAACTTGTTATCAGAAGAATGTTTTGATGCTGCTGGTTCTCATTGTGGTTTTCCAATGAGTACTGGTGTTAAATCTGCAGGCATATCACTAGGGAAGAATTCACGCGATCTTGCTTGTCAGGTGTGTGGATATTTTGCTTTTCTTAATTTCATAGTTTTATGAAGCAATATCATTGGAAGTTTTTGTTTGTTTAGTGACTAACTGATAACCCCAAGGCAATCAAAGACAAACTATTGAGGCTTTTGGGTTGAGGGCTGCTGCATGGGCTAAACAATTAATGTCATGAAGCTGGGAATGTAAGATTAAGGTGTCTACTGCAAATTGCAATAAAGCTCTAGAAATGTTGATAGTATGATGCAGTTTTTTGTACATGCTTGTTGGGTCCAACCAACTCCATTAGTTTTTGGCCACCTCAATTTCTCTCCAAATGATGGTCACTATTTGTATAACTCATTAAAAAATGGAAAAAGAGAAAAATCAAATATTGATTAATGCTTTAGCATACAGCATGAGAAATCTGCCAAGCAATTTTGAGGTGAAGCTTAGGACTACTGAACTGCGACACTTATCTAAGTATAAATTTGGATCATCAAATTTATCTTATAAGCTGCTACTGCTATCAAGAGATGACACCCAGGCTTTCAAACCTGGTCTGGTCAATGAACCAGCGGAAGTGGAGGGTTAAGGTTTAAGTTTTAAGGTTTAACTAGGGTTTAACCAGTATACTAATAAAAATATTAATTATATTATAAAATTAACAATCTCTTAAAAAATAATAATGTATATTATAATTATTAGTTTGATATAACTTATAAATAATTATTAGAATAAAGCTAGTTAAATTTAATACATAATTTGCTCTAAAAATATTTAAAATTTCTAATTAAATTTTAGATTTTAATTAATAATTTTTTATAATAAAAGAAATACTTATAATAATATTTTTATAATAATAAATTTATTTAAATCAATGAAAAATAAATTTTGATGTATTAAAATTTTATAGCATAATAAATATAAAAAATTAATCATAAAAAAGATAATAAAATACCAAAATAATTAAATAATTCCAGTTAACATTCAACAAATATATTATTTACACCATTTATCACACAAAATACAGGTTGGTCAAGTGGACAAATAAACCAATGTCTTCCCTTCACTGGTTGTAGGTTCAACACCTGCTGCCAGCAGATTCCATTTTTTTTTTAATGAAGAAGAATTTGTCTCTTAATCAGACTGGACCAGCCAGTGGTCCTGGTCCCTGTTAGTCTGGTCCAACTGGCTGGTCTGGTCCAGTTCTGAAAACTATAGATGGCACTATAAACTGGGTATTTATAATAATAGCTTCTAGATGGAGATGAATCTGCAAGAGGTTATTTGTTTGTTGGGATGCGTATAACTATAATTTGGGTAATCGTGGGATGAATTACATAATGTTATCCAGGAGTAAAAGGGGCGTTTTGTTGGAATCCACCAAGCCAATGTCTAGCAAAATGACTCTTGATAGACTTAGCAACTCAATTTTTTTCCTTGCCAATGATTTTTTTGATTTGCACTTGTTGTAAATATCACTGATAAGAGCTCCTAGTCTTGTTGTAAATATTAAGTAATCTTCCTTCATGCAACTTCATTGGAGCACTGTTTGCTGTGGGAAGGGTTAACTTCTCTATGGAGATGTGAAGCTTATAGAGTATGGGGTCGATCATTAGGGTACAGAGGAAAAGGGTTTATGTGTGGTTACTGGTTAGGAAGCCATTGCATAACACTGGACTTCTTTCTCTGGAACAATGGGCAGATAATCCTTTGGACAAGTATGCAATGAGTCTAACTGTGAAACTTTCTACTTTAATTTTCCTTGATATTCAAAAAAGGACAAACTTTTTGTCTAGATTATATCTATTCACACAAGTAGGATGCAGGTTAATAAAACAATATTACTTTTTGTTGAATTATTTTTTCCTTACTAATGCTTGTATGTACTTTGATTTCGCAATCTAAAGATATGTTTCGTGATATTTATTTTGTTTAGAGTGCAGAGACATGGACTTGTCTTGACAAAGATGTTGTTCTTCAAAATTTTAAGTTCTGTGAAACTCTCTACTTTAATTTTCCTTGATACTCAAAAAAGGACAAACTTTTTGTCTAGATTATATCTATTCACACAAGTAGGATGCAGGTTAATAAAACAATATTACTTTTTGTGAATTATTGTGTGCTTACTAATGCTTGTATATAGTTTGATTTCACAATCTAAAGATATGTTTTGTGATATTTATTTTCTTTAGAGTGCAGAGAGATGGACTTGTCTTGACAAAGATGTTGGTCTTCAAAATTTTGAGTTGCATACTTTTCGTGCTGCTTTTCAGATGGTACGCTGTATTATCTTTCGTTATTGTAATTTCTTTATATTTGCTCTACTTTTAACTCTTGGAAATGTGATTAGAGTTGGTATTTCTTTTCTTTTGATTTTGTCTTTGCATCTTTTTATATGTGTGGTTGTAAGCATGTATGCGCAATTTTATTTGGTGTATTGTTAAAAGGATTTCATGGTTTTTATATTTGCCTTCTTGTTCTTTACTGTTTTCAAGCTTATCACATAATCAACTTCCAAACTTTTACGCTTGAGCTCCTTACATGGTGCTTATTAAACTAATTAGAAAAAAGAGTTCATTTCAAATGATGATGATTGCTTCATATTTTTAACAATTTTGCCTTTGACAACACTATTGCAATTAACCATCTATATTACTAGACCATGTGTTTGTTGTTGGTAATCAGAAGATACTTGTTAAAATACGTTTAGTATTCTTCATGAGTTGTGCCAAAAATGGAACATTAAACTTCTTTTGATGCTTGAAACAATATTTTTAGGCAACTGAATGAGGAGCGAAAGTTTAATTTAGTGGCGTGTTGCTATTCACCAGAGTGTATCATTTTTTAAATTATCGTCTTTTATGTCTTCTCTTAATCTTTGATTTCGCTATATTGGATGTTGAGATTATATGGTATTTAAAAAGGGCCAAGATGTAATTCTATTAAGATTTTATGGTATAAATAGGGTTGTAATAATCAGTTTTGAAGGTTCTTTAAGTAATGAAACCAATTTACTGGTAGTTTATTCTCCTGGTTCTATAACCAGAAAATTCAACCTATTTGGTTGATTGAGTGATTTCATTGTTCTCTTGTTTTGATATATATATATAATTGAGATTGTAAATGAAGGCTTATATATATATATATATATATATATATATATATATATATCAATAGCTCTCTGTGGTGACTAGAGATAAATGTCGTATGCAAGTATCATTAGGAGGTGTAATTGAGATTGTAAATGAAGGCTTTTTTCATGCATTGTCTGAATGAATAGGAAAGATCAGGCTTATGAACCGTTTATGAAGTTTTGTTAGTGTTCCATTTCTAGAGAGGACATGGAATGATGCAAGATATTTAGTTGAAAGTCTTTCTAGTTCTTTTGGATAAAATTGATTGTATTGTAGAGGAACTTAGAAGAAAATAATTAGAAGAGCAGAGCTTATTGCTTATAACAAGAGTATGGACTACATTCACAAAGCTTGCGGGTCCCACTCCACATTTGGTGTCCAAAATGCACTTGAGAAAATGCATACTTTTATCAAAATAATTTCATTAGATAGAGGAGGGCAAAAAAAAACCAACTCAGTAGGGGGATGGAAAAAATTTTTTTTTCTTTAAATAAAAATGAAGCTCTCCAATCACTCATGTAAGACTTCCCTTATCCAACCCAAAAAAAAAAAAAAAAAAAAAGGAAAAGACTACAGAGAAATTGTATACCATAAAAATTTTGGGGGAACAATTTAGGTTGATAAAATTGAATACTCTTCTTCAATTAGAAACACCAGAATAGTGCAAATTAGCAGAATGACATGACCTCTAAGTTTCCTTTCCTTTTTCCATTTTAATAGTTCTTTCTGTGGAAAATATGCATACTCTGTGTGTGTGTGTGTTATGACATTCGTCTGCTGTGAATAACATTTGATTCCTTTGAAGGTTCTTTGTAAATATTATCCTGAAATCATAAAAACAAGTCCTTCAATTGGGCGTCAAGGGAAGGCTTTGCGTCGTCAACAGCAAAGAAGGGCCTTGCATTCTGCACTGCATAATATAGAAAACAAACATTCAACACTGCCACAGAGCACTTCTAAAATGAAAGAAACCTGCCTCTCTCTACAGCCTACAGAACCTAAAACTGGTAAACAAATGAATGCTTGAATATTCTATAGGCTTGCAATTGATTGTCCCTTTCATCAATGGTTATTGCTAGTAATCAGCCGCAGGCAACTGCTACCAATTGTTAGCAACAACCACAAATTACTATATTGTACATAATTTTTCTCATATTTAACTGTAAATAGAAAAACTAAGAAATTCTTAGAAGCTCAAATATTTTGAGTCATATATATTCAAGGAGAATTAACATTTCCAATTTATTTCAAACACTAGAAAATAGTTTCCAATTAGTTTTTAGTGTTGCAACTTAACAATAGAAAATAAGTTATTTCTCAAAAATTGTTTTACTTAGAAAATGTTAGCTTAGATTTCATAGACTGCTGGTTTTCTTTGTTTTTTAACCAACTTAAATTGAAAATATTCAACCTGGAGTGTTTGGCTTTTGTTTTTGTGAGTTTAATTCAGGGTAAGAGTGTTACTCTACCATATGTTTGATAACTGAACCTGCTGATCAATGTATGTTCTCAGTTCAAGCAATGGAAAATGAAAGGCTGAAGGGCTTTTCTTGAAGTGTTTGAGCTTGAAGAATGTATACCTAATGGAGTTTATGAGAATGATTTTTATCTCTGGGTGTTTAAAATATGTAAGAGATGCTGACAATTATCCATGAAAATTTGTTTTGCAGATGAAAGTTCAACCTTGGAGTTGGGTGTAGATACCTTGTCTTGCGATGGGTTTATGAGATGTGAGGAAAATGCTTCTGTTGACAAATATTTACTATTTGAGAAATTTTGTCAGTCTGGACTTTCTCGCCTGGGTCTCCAACCTTTGGAAGGGATGTATCTTTATGAAATATGGAAGGAAGCTGAACCTTTTGCTGTATGTCACTCCCTCCTTGCTCTTAAGATCTTCAATTATTGCACAAAAATTTCAACAGTCTTGCTGCATCCTAAGGAAAATAAAGAAAGAAGCCATATTTTTCTTTGAAAATTGAAAATCTTTGTATATACAGGCTTACTTTACATCCAATATCTAAAGGCAAAAAGCATATTTTAATTCCTAAATTTTTTATGTTTTATGCTATTGAGTCCATAAACATTCATTCGTTGACACTGGACCCTTGAACCATTACTTTTCTCCACATTTAGCCCTTATTTAACAGAGGTTACTTGTGTGTAACACATGCCATTTAAGTAGTGCGTTTTAATAATTAAAAAATTCTCTCCTTGCAAATGAGAAACCCATATTTTCCCTACTCCATCCCTTCCCGCAATGTTTTGTTTGATCTTTCTCAACAAAAACCCTTCAACATCAACCTATAATATAAGAACAGAAAGAAAGATGAAACTTGAATTCTTGATCTCTATCAAGAAAATTTTTGAAGAATAATATCTTTCACTATTTGATGCAAGTAATGGACCAGAGCTCTAGGTTTAAACAATGCGGCATTTGATGACAGCAAATCAGAGGGCTAAAAAATGAAGTGTATCAATCATCTTGGTGGGGTCAATCTCTTGAATCACCTGGCAATAAGGAGAATCTCAGTCCCTATTTTCGACAAATCCCCTGTTTCTCTCAAATCTTTGGTAACTTCAATACATATTAATGTCTACCCTACTCTATTTCTTATTCTGCCTATTACACACTTCTTCAGTCAACTCAATATTCGCACTCAACTCCAACTTCTCAAAGCAACTCATCACAGCTCAACTCCGTTCTTTTCCCTCTCCACTTCCTTCTCACTCTAGTTAATGCTAAATAGGAAGATGATATCCCTAATACAATTTAGGAATTATATTCCATGTAAAATTATGAAATTTAAGAGTTTTATTCTTTAGGAATTTTATTTTTATTAGGTCTATCTAGTATTCCTAATTAGAATTGAATTAGGGTTCTAAAATTCTAATGTGATTGGAATTCCTAATTCTATAAATAAGACCTAGGATTTTTATTGTTATTGTAGAAAGAGATGATTCTCATTGATTTCAATTAATCTGTACATGGGTATATATATACAATTGATTCCTATAATTGTGTTCTACTAATTAGGAAGAAATCCTAAATAAGAAATCCTAAATAGGAATACAGAATACAGAATATACAGAGAAATAATATAGTGATTGACTTTCCATAACACTCCCCCTCAAGTTGGAGCATAGATGTTAATCATGCCCAACTTGTTACAAATGTAGTCAATCCTAGCTCCATTTAGAGCTTTTGTGAAAATATCTCCTAACTGCTCTCCAGTTTTGATGTGTCCTGTTGAGATGATCTGTTGTTGAATCTTATCACGAATAAAATGACAATCAATCTCAATATGTTTGGTCCGCTCATGAAACACCGGATTAGAAGCAATATGAAGAGCAGCTTGATTATCACAGCACAATTTCGCAGGCAGGGAGGTCTTAAAACCTGTCTCATCTAGTAATTGAAGTATCCACATTATCTCACATACTGATTGCGAAACCCTAGTTCTAATCAGGACTCAAGAGGAGTCATTTGTTATTATTGCCATGAGCCTGGCCATACAAAATATAATTGTCCGCAACTTCAGAAGAAAAATCAGCGATCACAGATGGCAAATATGGCAGCAGAGAATTCTACAGTATCTTCCTCTGAGAAAACTATTTTGGTATCTGCAGATGATTTTGCACAATTTTCCCAGTATCAGGCATCTCTAAAGCCTACCAGTTCCCCTGTCACTGCGATTGCTGAGTCAGGTAAATCCACTACATGCCTTGTGTCTTCCTCATCCAAATGGGTTATTGATTCTGGTGCGACAGATCACATGACAGGTAATTCTAGTCTTCTATCTGCTTTTCTGTCTAATCTCACTTCCAACATCAAGTTTTGAGCTGATGGTTCTACTTCTTGTGTCATGGGTTCTGGAACTGCGAACCCGACTTCGTCAATTTCTTTGTCTTCTGTTTTGTGTCTACCAAAATTCTCTTTTAATCTACTTTCTGTTAGTAAACTTACTCGTACCTTAAATTGTTCTGTTTCCTTTTTTCCTGACCAGTGTTTGTTTCAGGATCTTACGACGGCGTATTATTGGTAGAGGACGCGAGTCGTGGTCTCTACATTCGAAAATCATGTACCGCGTCGCTTGTTTGCTCCAGCACCTTAACACCTCTTGAAGCTCATTGTAGATTGGGTCATCCTTCTTTGTCTACCATGAAGAAGCCGTGTCCTCAATTTCACTTTATCAAGACTAGAATGTGAGTCGTGTCGCTTTGCAAAACATCATCGCTTGCCTTCGTGTCTAGAGTCAATAAACGGGCTTCATCCCCTTTTGAGTTAGTTCATTCGATGTTTGGGGTCCTTGTTCGGCCATTTCTAAAGCGGATTTCGTTATTTTGTTACTTTTGTTGATGATTACTCTCATGTAACATGGTTATATTAAATGAAGAGTCATTCTAAGCTATTTTCTATTTTTGTGCTTTTTGTACTGAAATTAAAACTCAATTTAATATTTCTGTGCGCATATTAAGAAGTGACAATGCCAAAGAATACTTTTCAAAGACAATTTCAGTCTTATATGACACAAAATGGCATTCTTCATCAGTCTTCCTGTGTGGATACCCCATCCCAAAATGGTGTGGCCGAAAGAAAAAATCGGCATCTTCTTGAGGTAACTCGTGCTCTTCTTTTTCATATGAAAGTACCTAAACACTTTTGGGCGGATGCGCTTCTACGGCATGTTTTTGATCAATCGTATGCCGTCTTACCTTAATGGGGATATTCCTTATATCGCTTTGTTTCCTACAAAATCTTTGTTCCCTATTGAACCCCGTATTTTTGGTTGTACATGTTTTGTGTGTGATGTTCGTCCACAGGTTACTAAATTGGATCCAAAATCTCTCAAATGTGTCTTCCTTGGGTACTCCCGGCTCCAAAAAGGGTACCGTTGTTTCTCTCCTACTCTTAATCGTTATCTAGTTTCTGCAGATGTCACATTTTTTGAGTCCACTCCATTTTTTCCTCCATCATCTGTGTATGAGAGTCAGGGGGAGGAGGATGATCTCTTAATATATACTGTCCAACCAATGTCTAATCCTCTCCCACAGCCTGTTCCTTCTGTCTCTAGACCTACTCGACCTCCCGTTGTTCATGTTTATTCCAGGAGATTGGAGATTCCTGACTCAGATCCTCCACCAGCTACTTCGTTGGGAGATCCTGTACCTCATACTGATCATGATTCTGATCTAGACTTACCCATTGCTCTTCGTAAAGGTAAACGTTCATGTACTTATCCTATCTCTTCTTTTGTTTCTTATAATCAATTGTCTTCTTGTTCTCGGTGTTTTGTTACTTCTTTAGACTCTGTTCCTATCCCTAATACTGTTGGTGAGGCACTGTCTCATCCTGGCTGGTGTGATGCTATGAAAGAGGAAATGAAGGCTTTAGATGCTAATGGTACATGGGAACTATTGCCTTTGCCCACTGGTAAGAAAGCTATTGGTTGCAAATGGGTATTTACAGTAAAGGTAAATCCTGATGGTTCTGTGGCTAGGTTAAAAGCACGCCTTGTAGCAAAAGGATATGCTCAGACATAGGGGTTGATTGCTCTGATACCATGTAGAAAGAGATGATTCTCATTGATTTCAATTAATCTGTACATGGGTATATATATACAATTGATTCCTATAATTGTGTTCTACTAATTAAGAAGAAATCCTAAATAAGAAATCCTAAATAGGAATACAGAATACAGAATATACAGAGAAATAATATAGTGATTGACTTTCCATAGCAGTTATTAAACAAATTCTGTTACGACAATTTTTATGAGATCAATAATATCTTGGTTCTTTCCCCAAGCTTTCGCAAACTAGTCCTTCCACTGTGCCCTCAAAATTTCTCTTTAGTCTTTGTCCAAAATTTTCTGTCTTATTTACTGTTAAAAAAAGAAAAAAAACAAAAAATAGAAAGCTTTGAGAAACAGTGCAACCCAACGGTGCACTCCCACCCCTCACCATACACCACTATCTGACCATCAAACTCAGCACGCCATCACCAATCCTCTAGTGACATCCAGCCGACTCTTTCGGCGCCTTTCCGACTACCTGCAACTTCCCCTAAAAGATCTGATGGGGTCAAATCTTGACCTGAATCTAGACTTGCAAGTTTTCTAGATTTCTCTGGCATCTGACCCTCTCCAACTCTTCTCCAATCGCTGATATGCCCATCTCTGCTGTTGGAACGATTGTCCGACTTTCCAACTGTAAAAATCCATCGGGTCAATTTTCTTCGTTAAGGTATGCTTGCTTAATTTAAATCATAATGTAGATTGAAAGATTAGAAGATGATATTGATGATTCTAAGGTATAAGATGAGTTATGGGATGCAATTCAAAGAATACAAGATGAAATTGATGATTATTATGTACAACTTGATGAAGTGTGTTATTTGACTGATTTGTATGGAGTTTCTAACTATGCTCCTTGTGGTTTATTTGATGAGTATCCATATATTCGACTAATCTTATAATATAGGGAGAAAACACTAGAAGAATGTAAAAACGAGTATCATGATCAACGGACTCATCAACAAGTTAAGAATTAAGAACTTGAAGAATTTGAAGCATGGAAAAAAGCACATCTGTTCCAATTGAGAGAACAGTTAGATGTAGTAAAAAGTATTAAAAATATAAAAGCAAAAGGTCTTGAAAAAGTAAGCCAACAATGAAAGAAAGTTGAATTTGAAAAGCAACTTGAGGTTGAATATGAAATTGAAAAGGAGCAACCTGAAGAACCTAAGATCAAAGAATATGAAGATTTGAGTCTTGAACACGCGCTTATTGAAGAGTCTTTTCTAGAGCAAAAAGTTGATGAAAATGCAAAAGCAAAGCTTGAGGAGGATAAATTGCAAAACAAAGAAGATCACTTTATGAAAAATTTAATGGAGATTGAAGAAAATCAAGTTATTTCTATTGATTTGAAGAGCCTTTCAACTGTTAATTCATTTGATTTTGTTTGTCCAGATCCTTTTAGAGATGCAAAGGAAAGCATGAAGTGCTTGCTTTCAAGCTTCTTGCTACCATACAAGACTAAAGAGTTAATTATTTTTCTAATGCAGTTTCTTATTCTCTCGCACTTTGAGACTTGAGGACGAGTTTTTTTCCAACCAAGGGAGAATAATGCAGAATAAGAAGATGATATCCCTAATACAATTTAGGAATTATATTTCATGTAAAATTAAGAAATTTAAGAGTTTTATTATTTAGGAATTTTATTTTTATCAGGTCTATTTAATATTCCTAATTAGAATTAAATTAGGATTCTAAAATCCTAATGTGATTGGGATTTCTAATTCTATAAGGAAGACCTAGGGTTTCTATTGTTATTAGACCAGCTTTGTTCTGATAATTTCTATGAGATCAATAATATCTTTAAAAGTAGTTCTCTTTTTTCAAGGATTGGTCTTTGATTTTTTTTCTTCTTCTTGGTTCTTTCCCTTTGTTCTACAACACTAGTTCTCTTATATGTAACATATATTTGATCAAGATTTCCTATTGTTGATGAATGGACTGAGAATGCTGAGATCTCCTCTTGTTGATGAAGAGACTGAGATCTTCTGTTTCTCTTTAATGGATTGACCCATCAATCTTTAAACATCTCTGGTACTACATCTTCCATGTGTTTGATGAATGGACTGAGAGAATGCTCCTCATGGCAGTGTAGTAAACACCCAACTAAAACCCAAAGTGAAACCACCTGCTTGGTTCGAGTTTGGGTTCCTTGGCATTGTTGATCCTCCTTGCTTTGAGATCTCCCAACTTATCTCTGAATTCATCAAACTCTACAATCGTAAGTTACCACAACCTTTCTAATACTAAAAAAAGGTACCTAATGTAGAATAGGAAGTTTAGAATTTTATTTAGGAATTTTAATTATTATAGAACTAAGAAATTTAAAGAGTTTATTCTTTAGGAATTTTATTATTATTAGGTATATTATTTTCTAATTTATCTTATTTAGTATTCTTAATTAGAGTTGAATTAGGATTTCTATTCCTAATTTGATTAGGGTTGTAAGCTCTATAAATAGAGCTAATTTTTTATGATTTAGTAGCTTTGGATCATGATTATAATTGAGATTAAATAAAATTATTGAGAATAGTTCTTTTTTTTAAGGATTGGTCCTTGATTTCTCCTAGTTTTTCATTTTTCTTCCCTTTGTTCTACATCAATTTTGGTATCAGAGCCTAAAATTGAGCCAAATTTCCATCGCTTTTCACAAAATTATCAGATTTCTCATTCAAGTCTTCCCATTCCTTAGATTCCCACCGGTGTTTTTGTCCTTCAAAATTTTTTCTTGTTGCCTATAGTTCAAAAAAAGAGTCGAAAACTGGAAGAATCTAGCAACTTGTCATCAGCCTATTTGTCTGTTCGCTTAAAAGCTGAATTTTGAGGCTTTTTTTTTTCTTCAGGTAAGGTGTGCTTTCTTACTTCAAATGCTATGGAAACCTATATTAAAATGCTAGAAGAGGAGATCAATTACTACAAAAATGTTCTCGAAAAAATTAGTTATGACATTGGATTTCATAAGGGTCAATTACTATCTCTATGTCATTAGATGGATAATTATAGTTATAGACGTAATCGTGAAAGGGATTCTTTCTTAAATGGTGAATATTGTGGGAGAGAGTTGTGGAGTATCGACTACGTCATGATACTTCTATCTCTCTCAATCAATTTGGTTTCATGCCCGGTCATTCAACTATGGAAGTGATCTTTCTCATTAGAAGCTTGATGGAGAAATATAGAGATGTGAAGAAAGATCTACACATAGTTTTTATTGATTTGGAGAAGGCTTATGATAGTGTTCCAAGAGAGATCTTATGGAATGTGTTAGAACAAAAGAGAGTATCTATTAGGTACATACAAGTATTGAAAGATATGTATGAAGGAGCAACTACTATTGTGCGCACAGTGGGAGGGGACACAAGAGATTTTTCAATCTCAATTGGATTACACCAAGGATCAGCCATAAGCTCTTACCTTTTTACATTGGTTTTAGATGAACTGACAAAACATATACAATAGAGTATTCCTTGGTGCATGATGTTTGCAGATGATATTGTTCTGATAGATCAGACACGAGAAGGAGTCAATAGAAAGCTAGAACTTTGGAGAAGTACTCTAGAGTCAAAAGGTTTTAAGTTAAGTAGAACGAAGACAGAATACATGCATTGCAAGTTCAGTGAAGGCCAAACTGGTGATAGGGAAGGAGTTAGTTTGAATGGAGTGATACTGTCCCAAAGTAATCACTTTAAATATCTAGGCTCAGTCCTTCAAGTAGATGGGGGATGTGAGGAGGATGTTAGTCATAGGATTAAAGCCGGATGGTTGAAGTGGAGACGTGCCACGGGAGTTTTATGTGATCGTAAGATTCCTAATAAATTGAAAGGAAAATTTTACCGTACAGCCATACGACCGGCTATGTTATATGGTAGTGAGTGTTGGGCACTGAAAGAGTCGTATGCATCTAAGATAAGAGTTGCAGAGATGAGAATGTTAAGGTGGATGAGTGGCCATACTAGACTAGATAAAGTCCGTAATGAGAGTATTAGAGAAAAGGTAGGAGTGGTGTCAATTGAAGATAAGTTGAGAGAAGGGAGATTGAGGTGGTTTGGTCATGTGAAGCGTAGACATATGGAGGCTCCAGTTAGACAAGTAGAGCACATTAGGTTAGAGGATAGAAAGAAAAAAAGGGGTAGACCTAAATTGACTTGGAGGAGAGTAGTACAACATGACCTAGAAGCATTACACATTTCTGAGGATTTAACTCAAAATCGTTCAGAGTGGAGAAAGCGAATCCATATAGCCGACCCCAAATTTTTGGGATAAAGGCTTAGTTGAGTTGAGTTGAGTTTTAAGAAAAGAGAGCTTGAAGAATGTAGGAAAGAACTTGTGATTTTAAGTATAAAAAAATTGAAAGTATAGCTTGATAAGTTATCAAAAGTAGGAGTACAGGTTGATAAGTTATCAAAAATAGAGCTTAATAAGTTATCGGTAGCTGTGCAAGAACTTGAAGAAGAAATTCAAATTGTAAATCAAGTAAAGAAGCTTGACGTTGAAGATGAACAAGAAGAAAAATTCGATGAGCAGCTTGAAGATGAGAATGAGGAACAAAAAGAGCAACCTAGGGAAACAAAGGTTGAAGAGTATGAGATTGAAGAATCCAATGATTCAAGTCTTGAGCATTCACATGTTGAAGAGCCTTTTCCAGAGCAAGAAATTGATAAAACTGCACAACCAAAGCTTGAGGAAGATATATTTGGGAATGAAAAAGATCTATGGAGACATCAATGAAAATTGAAGATCCTATTGAGTTAAAGGGCATTTTAACAGCCGTTCTAATTGATTTTATCTGTCCATATGTTTGTAAGAATACAAAAGCGAGTGCAAACTTCTTCAAGTCATTCTTATTGCTACCGTCCAAGAAGATCGTAGTGTGTGTTCTCCTTACTTGGTTCTTGATCCTTTTACACTTTAGAACTCAAGGTTGAGTGTTCTCCTCCCAAGGGAGAATAATGCAGAATAGGAAGTTTAGAGTTTTATTTAGGAATTTTAATTATTATAGAATTAAGAAATTTAAAAAGTTTTTGTTGTTTAGGAATTTTATTATTATTGGGTCTATTATTTTCTAATTTATCTTATTTAGTATTCCTAATTAGATTTGAATTAGGATTTCTATTCCTAATTTGATTAGGGTTGTAAGCTCTATAAATAGAGTTAATTTTTTATGATTCAATAGCTTTGGATTATGATTATTATTGAGATTGAATAAAATTATTGAGAATTAGTTCTCTTTTCTAAGGATTGGTTCTTGATTTCTCTTAGTTCTTTATTTTTTTTTCCCTTTGTTCTACATTAGTACCACAACCTTAATGTATCTGACTTATCTTCTCTGGTAGCCTGTCTTCCATGTGTTTATGAATGGATTCAGAGAATGGGTGTAGTTCCTTTTCTCTTGTACTTTTGTTCTATTCTATTCTAAACCCTGGCTAGCATTGAAAGGTCTCTATAGTTATCTCCGTAGTTTATTTATTATGCTGGAAAAGAGAATGATTGTTGAATATTTATCAATGCCCTCACTTTTTAGTAACTAGTTTCAAGAGTTGATGCCAATGAATGAGAAGAATTTTGTGTTCTTTGTTGGAACCAGCCTTTGTTGGATGGATTTAAGAAAATTTGGATAGTCGATTTGTTTGGAGGTAGAGAGATTTTCTGTCGCGGATCTTTGCAGAAGGAAGAGAGAGAGAGAGAGAGAGAGAGAGAGAGAGAGAGAGAGAGAGGATCTGGGTAGGGAAAGGGGTTTATTTTTGAATTTTTTAAATATTTTTGGATGCTGTTTATTAAATTTAATATTTTTTTAATTAAGTCTGTTAAAAAAGGGCTAAATGTGGAGAAAAATAATGTTTTAGGCCCTTTAGGGAACGAACCAATGTGAACAATAAATGTTTATGGACTCAATAACAAAAAACTGTTAAAATTCAGGGGCCAAAATATGCCTTTTTGCCTTTTCTAAATGGTTTATTGATAATATCAGTTGGTGTTTCTCATTCCAATGCCATGTTTGGTAACCATCATAATTGCGCATGGAATTCATTTTCTGTTATCTGAGCACCAAGCCCCTGAAAATGCAAGAAATGATTCAGGAAAATATTTGCATTGGAACCTTAAATTCTATATAGTTAGTTTACAATAATTGATCATTTAAAAAAATACTGGCAGCATAAGGATTTATGCAACTTTGATTATTCCTTTATGTATGTTTGTGTCTGTACGCCTTTTTTTTGTTTTTGCTGATTAGTACAATAACTGCAAACAGGAGCTTATAGGATCCTATTGGTCTCTTCGAGCTGCTTTTGGGCCCCTTCTTGAGACTCTTCTTCTGCTTGATAGATTATTGTTCCTTCAGGAGCAAGGGAGTTCAGTGGAAGCAATCATGTTACCCATCTTTGATCCTGCATTATCACCTAGGAATGTTGCAATAATTGCTAAAAGAACTTGATTTAAATGTAGCAACAAACATGGGGAATGGTGGTAATCACAAAACTAACGCTCTTCCCCATGTATATCTTCATGTTACGGATTGAAACATCCAATACAAATTTCTTATTTATATATGTGACATTGGTCTCTGCAAGTTGTTGTCGTGTGTTGTGCCCCTTTTAGATTACTCCTACTCGATGAATTATTCTTTCTCCAGGAGCAAGGTGGTTTCATAGAAGAGGCCATGTCTTTTATCTTTCATCCTGCAATGTTATCAAGAACTTGGCCATTGTTGCTAATACTATATGCTGATCGAACTGTTTTTCTCCACTTTTCTGTTCCTCAGGATTATTCAACACTGTGAAACATGTAGCAAAGTAAATTTCCATAGATTGTCTTTTAGTTAATGAATTTTCTTAATTATATATGCGATATTAGCATTTGTTATTTACCTTTTTGTCGTCCTCGATCCGTTTAATTGATTCATATTTTGCATGGATAAAAGTGATTTTGTTTGTATCAAAATCTTTATGGATACTTAATGGTGGTTGACATATTGTTAACCAGAAGCTGTTGCTTATTAGCATTCTGAATAATTGTTCGAGATGATCCAGTATGCACTATCTGGCATCTGTAGGTTAATCTTGAAGTAGAGATATGGATACTGATACTGCAAAGGTATGTCCACCTCAAGTATTTACTCATTTTAATTTTATTTTGTCATCATTTGGCTGTGCAATCTGCAGACTGCAGTGGATAGATCAAGTGAGAAGGTGCGGTGCTCCTTGAAAAGATCAAGCGGAAGGTAATAAATGCCTCCTTGACCTTTGGGTTTGTCTTATGCTAAAAAGTTTTGTTGCTGCTTATTAGGCGTGTTTAGTTTGTCTTGAAATGTAATGGGAACACTAGTGGATGTCTAATTTGCGTGTAGAGAAAAACGAAAATGACAGAATCTAAAGGTAAAAAAAAAAAAAAAGAAGATTAAAAAGAAGAAAAAGGGAGAGGAGGTCAAAATTGAAATTGGACGGAAAACTTTCTTTGGTGGTAGTGTTTTTCAAGGGAGTGGTTAGCGATTGTTCCATGGGCAGTACCCTTGGTAGCTGTTGCACAAGATAGAATTCAAGGCAAGGAAAAAAATCGGGAAAGAGAGGAAGGCATAACAAAAAAAAAATTGAATGAGAGATGGGAAGAAAACCTAAAATAAAAGAGGGAGAGAATCATTATTAAATTATCATTTCCCATACCCTATCTAAATAAATTGAGATTAAAAGAATTATATCTTATCTTTTTTTTTTTTTCTCAGTGGAATATATCTTATCTTTCATTACTTTAAGAAATTTCATATTTTTACATTCCTTTCAAACATAATGTTAGGATTTAATTGCAATAAGAAGACTTTTAAGCTTCGTGTGTTTTGTGAAAGTTAACTTATATGTGAAAAAATAATTTTAAAAAAATTAGCAGTGGATTCAGAGAACATGAATTGGCTTCATTTAAAAAAAAAAAAAAATTGTCAAGGCACATGTTGGGTATTTTTAATGTTAATAATAACAAAGAATTCAATGTGATTATGGTCAATTTTTTGAATTGTGAAATTTATACATAATCTCCTATATTAGTATCAATTGTAGCTAAGTATAAAAAATATACATATTCATATTAGTAAGTTACTATCATCTCAGGTAGTTTATTTGACAAACACTCACTAGAACATCTCGTATGGTATATCTAATTATAAAATTTGTGAAAAATTATTAATAATATTATAAAACTATAAATAAATTATTATTTGACACAAAATAAAAAAGTAAATTTAAATTTTTTTCATCCCATTTTTTCTTCTTTATTCTTTCTTCTAAATATTATATTTAATAAAGTCATATAAATAAAATATGACTTTCTTATAATTTTATTACCATCAACTTTTTTTTTTCTTTTTATAATTTGGAAAAAAAGGGATCTTCCTTCTTATGGAATATTGTATATAAATTATTCGAATAGCAAAGCCTTTGCTATTGACCAATAGCTATCTAGGCAGGCGACTTCTTTTGCTTCTTTGAAAATTATTGAGTCTAAAATATAATTTTTTAAATAATAAAATTCACTATACAAATTGAAAAACTCAACCAAATAATTTAAAACGAGCCTCGTGCAACTGTGGTATGGAATATTACTGTATTCTTGGTCTATAGCATTATTCTAGTCTTATTATATTCTGTCATTCAGTCTGGGTTGATTGGCACAGTATTGGATGAATGAGTCAGTCATTCAATTTATAAGCCATTAAAATTAATTAAATATATATAAATTAATAAAAAAATTAATTAAATATAAAATTAATCAATATAAATAAATATAATTAATTAAATTTTAATTATTTATATGTAATAAATTTTAATAGTATTTTAAATTTTATATAAAATATTTAAATAACATAATATAGAAATTTTTTTTAAATGTAAAATCTTTTTAGTATTTATGAAATATTAAGTATATATTAAAAAATAAATATATTGAAATAAAAAATACATTATTACCAAGTTAGCTCAATTGATTTTGATTTTAAAAATTATGAGATTTTGAATTTAATTTTCTACACCAACACTTAAAAAAAATTCGTTGTACGATTGAATCGGTCAGATCAATTGGATCACATCAGTTCATCGGTTTAACTACCGAATTAACTTGGTCATTTTCTTATCTGGTTCAATTATAAGTCTGAATTGATTTGAAAATCAGTTTATCGGTTTAATTGATATATTCGATTCGAGTTTAATAATTATGCTTTTGTCTATGGATTGAATTTTTTTTTTTTGTTAATTACTTGTCTAATGACTTCATTGGATATGGATTGTAATTGGATATAGCCTTCAAAATTTTTTTTTATTTTTATTTTTTTGGACTGACCTTCATTTTTTTTAAAAAATCTTTTGGTCATCAAAATTGTTAAATTAGTGAAATTACTTAAATAAAATTTACAAATAAAAAAATAGAAAGAATATTTTTAAAATTTTAAGATAGTAAAATTAGACGCAATTGGAAGGTTGAATGGTGCTTGAACTGAAGTTTTGAATAGCAATTTGAATGCTCCAATTCAGGGAGTCATTTTCAGTTTGCTGGAATGATAGAGACCCATTTGTTGGGCTTCATTTTGTTATCTTTTGACCAAATCCAAGAATTCTCATCACATAAAAAGATATAAATTTGGTATCTTTAGATGGTATTTTCAATTGGGCAACTAAGATTTATTTATTTTTTTAAAAAAGTAAAAGATTTAACGAATGATGACAATGGAAATTAGTGGTGGTTGTTGAACGGTTGAACTTTAAACACTAATATGAATATACTTTCTTTATCGTTATCATTTGTTGTAAGCATTAAGCACACACATCAAATTGTCGTTTTCAAGGTGCAAAATGGTTAATTTTTGTCGTTTTGACACCTGTGATTGTTCTCTTCCTTCCATTTGGTGGTGACACGACATCCATGGAATTTCAAAGATAATATATCTATGGAATTTCAAAAATAATGTGTGCAAAGATCTATATTTTTTTATTTTGTAATGCATAATTTGTAAAATTAGTGAAGAGCCCTGTGATGAAATGCTATTTGGAGATTGAGGATAGTTACTCTAACTTGATTCATTTATCCTAGTATCGTGATAGTATTATGAGAAGACGATACTAAATTAGATTCGAGAGTTTCACAATATGCCTTTCTTTTTAACCTTTGTTTTGGAAATAGTCATCTTTCAAAGAAGAAACCAAAACATTACTTCTCTGCATCTGTGCTTATGTGTGTTTTTAATTTGAACAGAAATGATTATGGGTACAGTTTGAATGGGATATGCATTCTTTCACTCTCATACAATACTCGTTTTGATCAAAGTTAGTGTTGAGTTTTTAGTAAAATACGGAACGTTGAAACTTATTTCTCAATGTAATTCACGACTTTCTATTATTATTATTATTATTATTATTATTATTATTATTATTATTATTATTCAATTTTAATTTACTTAATAATTAATAAATCAAGAATTTGAACTAATGAATTTTAATTTAGTGGTTGATAAAGACTAGTCATGGATAAGCTTCGTTTCAATTTGCTGAAATGGATAGCTCATAAGGACATGCAGCTTCCGTAGGATTAATTATCACTATCTCAGAAATTTTAGTTGGTTTGCCACTTTCGCTATGTCATTAACTAGAGTTTTGAACCTTACTTTGTATTATGTCTTACATTATGTCATTTTCCAAGTAATTACATGATTAAGAATGTTTTGTTTATATTCATGAATTTGAAGCTATGGATTTAGATTTAAATTAAATATCATATTTGGAATGTTTAAAAATATGAATTTAAATTTTAATCAAATTCAAAGTAAATATAAAGATTTTTTTTTTAAGTAAGGATTTGAAGTAACAATATTAACTATGTTATTTCAAATTTAAAGCCAACCTAATAAAAATTTATTTGTTGGATACTCACCTTTAAGTCTGAGTAGTTTTCAATCTGAAATGAAAAATCAAATCGAATTAAGCTAATTAGATTCAATTGATTCGGTTTTTTGGTTCAATCGATTTGGTTTAGTTTGAGTTTTGATATTGTTGGTTATTTGGTTCAATTTGGTTAATTCAGTAAAAAAACCGAGTTAACCAAATCGAAAGTCCTAAACTACGTAGTTTTAAGCACACATATATGCATCCTTATTCCTTATCCTAACTCTATTTTTGTCTTTTTGTCGCCTCACGCCTCTCTTTCTCCTTTTCGCACTTCTTCTTCTTCTTTTTCTTCTTCTTCCATCACTCGAAACCATTGATCTAACTGATCTCTCTACACAAAGGCAAAGCTGCATATCCTTTACTTTATGGTCTTCAGTCTTCATCATCCCGTTTAACTTCCTGTTATGAGGTGAAGCTCTCCATGCGACTGCTATCTGCTACACCTTTGATCTTCATTGGCCAATGTCATCTCTTGCAGTGTTCTCCCTTTTCAATGCCAATCCAACCTTAGGCTCAATTTTTTCCTTCCCTTGAAGCTTTTTTTTTTTTTCCTTTTTCTTCCTTGTGTTGTTATTTTCTCTCATGGGTCTTCTTCACCATTCATTTCATAGGTTTCTCATCGTGGTTTTGTAATTTATTAATTTTTTAGCTTTTTTTTATTTCTTATTAAAATTTTTAATTTATGTTATTGTTGATTAGGGAAATTACAAAAAAGAACAATGTGGTTCCACTCATTTTTACTTTAAGGTCTATGGTTTACTTTGTGACAAAGTGATGTCTTAAGGTTTCGCATCATTAGTAAAAGACAATTTCCGTCTTTCATCGTCAAAAGTTTCTGACATGGAATAAAAAATGAGGAAATTACAAAAAAGTACCATGTGATTTCACTAATTTTCACTTTAAGGTCTGTAGTTCATCTTGTGTCAAAGGAGACAGTTTCTTCTATTATTTTTATCTATAGGGATCTGAGATTGATTTCAGTTGGGTTCGATTTACAGTGACCAATGCATGCATAATAGTGTGCATACATGTTATATGTTTGTATGGTGAACGAATGAAGTGAACTATTTTTTAGTAGATAGTGATGTGGAAAAGAGAGTTGAGGATATAATACCATACTTTATTTTTTGTGAGAAAATTAGCGTAAAACAAAGTATTTAAGGGTTGACTCAGAAAACATGCTAAGAATGTTCTTCAAATTTTGTAGTCTATATAAAGAACATGCCAAGTGGATGCTTGATTAGGGATTGATAGAGCAAAATAAAGATATAATAGAATCTTCAATACTAGGGGTGTAGAGTACTTCAATGTCAAGTTGATGCTTGAATAGGGATTAATAGACCACCATGAAATATCCTGGCAGTGTGTGAATTATTATTTTTTTTGTTACTAAAAGTAATAAAAATATTATTATAATGCCACATTAGCGAAAATTGACGGTGTTAGATAAAATGCTATGGTTTGCTATGTAACTTCCCTTTTGGAACTAGATAGTATTGTCCGCTTTGGCCCACTAGACCTCACGACTTTGTCCCTTGAATCCCTTCTTTAAGTCCCAAAAGCGTCCTATCTAGGTTAGAGGCTTGCTACCTTATAAGGTCCTTCACCTTCCCCTCCATTTCCGATGTGGGACTCGGTTCATTCCTGCCCCCCATTTGGACAAGGACACTAGCAAGCTTTGCCCCTCCCAGAGGACCACTCCAGTTGAGACCTTCCTTTCCACGCGGGATGTTACAGGCTCACCAACTTCCCCTTGGTTCATCCTTGAACTACACCGTACTAAAGGAGGTTGGCTCTGATATCATTATTGTCACGACCCAAATTATGGGCCGAATCGGCACTAGGACTTAGGTTAGCATAAGGCTCTTGAAGCCTGTAATAAGCCCAACTAATCTCTAACCATCCATGAAGCCCATATTTTGAGCCCAATTTCAAGAAATCAACTAGACAGAGTCTGGCCATAACATAGACCATCCAACGGGGAGTTCTTAACTCACATGACTTTTAATATCAAAATAAAACCATTTTGGGAGCTCAGCTCACCCTTACAATCATTCACAAATCAATATAAAATCAAATGGGAGTCTAACTCCCTCATCCAACAAGCCATCCATCCACACATTTACACATACATAGATTAATAAGTTTATAAACCCAAAATAATAATCTTACAATCTCAAGCTAAATAAAATGGTTCTACACATGCAAAGATCTAGAATTCAAATTTAATAATACAAAATATGAAAATAGAAATTAATGGACCTGCGAGGAAGAAAGCAGATTAAACACAAGAATAAGCTATCCTGTAACCTAAAAAAATAGGGTGAACAGGAGTGAGCGTTCGACTAATAGAGTAAGATATTGATTTTATTTATAATTTCAATATTATTATATATTCAAAACATGTTCATGCATCACTTATACATATATGTATGTAGTAAAAATTAGGCACGTCTTATATTGCATTTGTTCTTGATAATATTGCTGTGATGTTATTTTACGGCAATTTAGAGCTGTGTGTCTGAGTTGGCGTGTATATGGTGTATATATGGACATGGGTAAGACGGGTAGACGCAGCTAGAGCTTGACTTGCTGGGATCCGATCCTTATTATGGATAAGTTGGGGTAGGCACTGCTTTGAGTTGATCTCGCTAGTAGATGTTGGAACTGAGAGAGCTGTATAGGGGACCAGCTCCCATATATATATATATGTGTGTGTGTGTGTGTGTGTGTGTGTGTGTGTGTGAGTATGGATGTGACACACGGGTGTGTGAGTGCTCCAGATTACTTTTGATGTGATTATGACTTTACCTGTTTGAATTATATGAAGGTGTTACATTTATTCTTAGGGATGCATTAGACATAGGTAGTTATAGAAATTGTATGTAAAATCAATATTACTCTATGAGTCAAACGCTCACTCTTGTTCACCCTATTTTTTCAGGTTACAGGAGAGCTTATTTTTATGTTTAACCTGCTTCCTTCCTTGCAGGTCTATTAATTTCTATTTTCATATTTTGTATTATTAAATTTGAATTCTAGATCTCTACATGTGTAGAACTATTTTATTTAGCTTGGAACTGTAAGATTAATTATTTTGAGATTGTAAACTTATTAATCTATGTATGTATAAATATGTGGATGGATGGCTTGTTGGATGAGAGAGTTGGACTTCCATTTGATTTTATATTGATTTGTGGATGATTGTAAGGGTGAGCTGAGCTCCTCAAATGGTTTTATTTTGAGATTATAGGTCGAGTGAGTTAAGAACTCTCCGTTGGATGGTCCATGTTATGGCTGTACTATGTCCAGTTGATTTATTGAAATTAGGCTCAAAATATGGGCTTGATGGATGGCTTAGAGATTAGTTAGGCTTACTATGGGCTTCGGGAGCCTTATGCTGACCCAAATCCTAGTACTGGTCTAGCCTATAATTTGAATTGTGACATGCTATCAAAGTATTACTATAGGATATCACTTTATCACAAAGTAAATTTTAGACCCTAAAGTGAAAATGGGTGAAACCACGTGATAATTTTTTTTACCATTATTTTATATTCCACGTTAACAGCTTTCTCTTTGATGCTAGTAGCTTCCTTTTTCACGTTAGCAGCTTTTGATGGAGAAAGATAGAAAATCATCTTTTGCTAATGATGTGATACCTCAATGTTTCACTCTGTCATAAAGTGAAACTCAGACCCTGAAATGAAAAATGGGTGAAACTATATGATACTTTTTTATAATTTTCACTTATATGTTCAGTTGAAACTTTGAAGATTTTAAATTTGGATTGTGCTAATGCTTTGTGAGGATTCTGTTAAAATTTGTGGAAATCTTGTGTTTGTTGTTGGGTGTTTTTGGGTTTGTGAATTTGTGTAACACCCCTCACCTGGCTACAGTGTAACTTAGCGAGATGTGCTACATTCAGTGTCGAAGCACCCTAACTTATCTTACTTTATTTCTTTAAAAATTTTTTTCTAAAATTTTCTTATACTTGAGTAATTTATGACTCCTCACTCTAGTTAAAATATTTTTCCAGACGTTCTAGCTGTCCAGACCGACACCGGTCACCGGAACAGTAGAATGCACAGAGTTACTACGTGTTACAATTTGATTTAGGAATATTGTTGGGCTGTAGAGTGAAGTGAAAAACATCATCGTTTGCATCTTTTCTAGTGTTCTATTTGGCTTGACGAACCGAACTAAATCGGTTCGATTTGATTCAGTCTTCCCTCAATTTGATTCGGTTTCGATTAGCATTTCATACAAAATTAATTTTTTAATTTTGATTTGATTCGGAACCGAATCGACTGAATACTCTCCACTACCCACCTTCACTTTAAATTTAAAATTTGACATTTTTTTTATACAAATAAGATATTATTAAATTTATAAAATTTAAAATTTAAAATTTAAATTTTAAATTCAATATTTGAATTTCAAAATTCAAATCCAAATACACAAATTCAAATGCAACATTAAGTTGTGGTAGGGAAGTCTTCAATTAAATTGATTGGCGATGAAGCTATTTCATAACCTCATCAAGTATTTGTGGTTGATGTTCCTTAGTTTGGTGTTGATTCCCTTTTAAAGGCTCATTGTTGTGGGCGAATAAATGTCGTAAATTAATTTTGACACGATTCGTTAAGTTAATATAAATTCGTTGGATTTAAAGTGATTTTTAATTAATTTCATTTTGTATAAAATACGAAATTATCAAAATTTAAATTATTTAAAGTGATTTTTAATTGATTTCATTTTGTATAAAATATGAAATTATCAAAATTTAAATTATTCATAAAATTAAAAATTCAATAAAGAATTAATCCGATTATCTATATGTCTTGAATTTAAACTAACATATTTAACATTTTGACTCAATTAAATGAATAAAATTAATTTTTAATGGGAATGTTTATTGGATTCCCTTGGAATTATATATTCTCCTAATTATTTTTCTTACTTAATTTTAGGGTTTATCAAAAAGCTAATAGCTGGAGAAATTTATTAATTAAATTTTTTTATACAAAATATATTTTTTTTTTAAAAAATAAATTTAATGTATATGCATTAAATATTTGATCATTACTTATTGATTTATTAATAATCAAAATAATTCCTTTTTTCCTCAATTCTCCTGATTTAATAAATAAAATTTATTTTAATAATGTTAAAATTATTTCTAAAATAATGAGATTTAATTTGAATCTCAATTCCAATTAAATTAATTAAATTAATCCACATATTAGGTAGATTTAAACTCATTTCATTTGAAATAATTAAATACCTTGATTGGAGAGAAATTAAATAAAATTACTCATAACTAATTCACAAGCGATAAATTTTAACAACTGTCCCTGAACTTATATAGTTATAACATTATAGTCCTTTAACTTTAAAATATAACATAAAACCCTCCAAAGTTTCAAATTTTACACAATAAAATTCCTCTGACTTTCAATTACTGATTTTTCAGTTAAAAACTGATGTAAATAACTCCTGCATAATATTTAGTCAATATTTATCCCTCCTCTCTTATGCAAAGTGTAAAATTTTTCTCTTTACGTATGAAAAATTATTCTGCCTATAGAGAGAAAAAAGATTCAATTTACACATAGCTTAAGAGAGAAAAGAGAAATACTGATTAAGCTCCATGGTAGAACTGTTCAGGTCAGCGTCTAACTGAAAAACTGATAATTGGAGGTTAGAGATACTTTACTGTATAAAATTTGAAGTTGATGGTGTTTTATGTTACATTTTTAAGTTGAGAGACTGTAATGTTACAACTAGATAAGTTCAGAGATAATTGTCAAAATTTATCCAATTCACAAGGTAACCAATTAATTAGATATTATTTTATTAATATCTTATGATTTGTTTGGTCAAGAAGAATTTAACTCTAACGGACTTTGAGAAAAATGGATTCCCAAAAGAAGAGAAGGGACCTATTCTTCAATATGAGTTTTGGGGGCAATTACATCCTACATATGCACTTGCTTTTAAAGATTCTCGAGATACAAGGACTCTCAAATTTAGATAAACAAATTGTTTTCAGATTGAAATATAGTTAAAGAGCATTTTGATTATTTTTTCTAGAATTAATGGTAATTTAATTGAAATTATAATATCAGGAACTAAATTACTTAATTTTAAAATTATAAGAACTAAATTGTAGGCTTAACTAAACTTTAAGGATTAAATTATAGTTTACCATTTCTTTCCTTTTTTTTACCTTTCTTTGAGAAATGGTCCAATGGATGATCTTTCAAAGCCGTCTAAGAACAAACACAAACATTTAATTGAAATGATAAGTTTCTTTTTTATTATTATTAGTCCTTATATTATTATGTATTGAATTTCTACATTTTACAAAATAGTTGAAAATATTCTTAAATTTTGGTTCTTCATATACTTTAGTCCCTCAGATTATTTTTATCAATTTAACCATTAGTCAAAAGATAATAATAAAAATTTAGAGGTAAAGTGTTCATGATAATAAAATTTATTGACGAAATAATAATTTATCTTAAGGGTATTGAACTATTTCACTCATTATTGATGGAAAAAACCAAAAAAATAGGCAAAAGATATTTTACAAAATATAAAATTTAATTATTATTATTATTATTATATGACATAATATGAGAATAAAAACAAAAAATTTATCCTAACTGAAGTGATTATTTATAAATTTTGATGGGATAAGAATTCTTTCACTCTCATACAATAATACTTGTTTGATCAAAGTCAAGTTAGTGTTTAATTTTTGGTAAAATACGAAACGTTGAAAGTTATTCTCAATGTAATTGACCACTTTCTGATGGAGATGATTGTATTTGGTTAATAAAGGACTTGAAATATTGACCAGTCATGGATAGGCTTCATTTCAATTTATTGAAATATGGATATAGAGCTCACAATGACATGCAGCTTATTAATTGTCACCATCTCAGAAAATTTTCATTAATTAGAGTTTTGAACCTTATTTTGTTTTTTTTTTTTAAGTAGGAAATTAAGAGGGTGATGACTTAAATCTGTGCCTGTCAAGTGAGTGATATACATTTAGAAGCTTATATATATAGGATTTTTGGCTAGTATCATAAAATTACGCATATTCTCTCATAAAGTCTGAGATATTAGGATCATTTCGAGAAAGTCTTCCATCATTAAAGTTTGTGTGTGAATAAAAAAGAATTAAGAGAGAGAAATCAATTTATTAAATCAAAAGTCTCTCTTAATTATTGTTATGATTTAATTAAACTTCACATCAGGTATGCTTTTTAAATTTGTGAGAATTCATTTATTTAAAATATATTATTAAGGGTGATAGTTAAATTTTATATTTATGATTCATATTATATTTATGATTTTTACGCTGTATTAAAATTATTTTACATGTACTCGTGCTTTTTCCAAAAGATTATACAAATTGATTGGCGATGAAGCTATTTCATAACCTCATCAAGTATCTGTGGTTGATGTTCCTTAGCTTGGCGTTGATTCCCTTTTAAAGGCTCATTGTTGTGGCTGAATGGAGGTGGCAAATTAATTTTCACATAATTCGGATATTTAACTTGAATTCGTTTCATTTCGCATAAAATATAAAATTATTTAAATTTAAATAATTTTAAAATTAAAAATTTAACATAAGATTAACCTGACAATTTATATTAAAAATTTAATAGCAACAGAAATTAGAAATGGATTGTATTCATTTCTAATTTACAATGGTACAATGAAATAGAAAAGAAATTTAGAAACGAAAAAGAATCTATTACTAGTTTTAGTGTCAAAAAAATGACGTGATATTTAGAAACGTATTAGCAATAAAATAGAAAAAAAAATAAAAACGGAAAACTTCTATTTAGTGCCAAAAAGTTTACCTCTAAATTTAGAAACAGATTAAAAATGGATTTAATTTCTTTTCTAATATGTTTCTAAACTTAGAAATGGATTTTCAAATCCATTTTTAAATTGTCGAAAATGAAAAGAAACTTAAAAATTTAGAAAAAGAATTCAAAATTTATTACCGAATCCATTTCTAAATTGTAAAGAATGAAAATAAATCTTAAATATTTAAAAATGAATTCTAAATTCCGTTTCTAAATTAGAAAATGATTTAATTCCGTTTCTAACTCGTAGAATTAAAAATTATGGAGGGAAATACCCTTTAAAAAAAAAAAGAAACTGACTCCCCAATCCGTTTTCAAAGTTAGGAACGAATTTTGAAATTTATTTCTAAATTGTGGACTTTAAAATTAGTAGTAATAATTATTGCACATTTTTTTAAAATTTAGAAACGGATATGAAAATCGATTTTTATTTTGTTTCAAATTTAAAAACAAATTTCAAAATCCATTTGTAATTTTTGGAGAGAAAAATTGCTCCATTTTTTCAATTAGAAATGAATTTTACAATTGGTTTCTAATCTGTAAAAGAACTAAGAAATTTTGGAATAAGAATTCTGATCTTTATTGCTCCAGAAATCAAAGATATATATAAAAAATTACAGCTAATAAATAGGTTTTTAATCAAGCTAAACTACCAAAATTGTATCAGAATCATACAACAAAAGAACAGATATGCACACAAAAATTCCTAAACAAATGCCCTAAATAAATGCAAAATAAGTGGCAGCTAACAGCTGCCTTTCCAATACCTCCCCTCAAGTTGGAGCATGGAGATCTCGAATGCCCAACTTGCGAAGAAGAAAGTCAAACTGATCATTTCCCAACGCCTTTATGAAGATATTCGTAGGTTGCATTGAACTACGTACATAATCTGTTCGAATGTTACCATTCAATATCTCATCACAGATAAAATGACAGTCCACTTCAATATGCTTGGTACGTTCATGATAGATAGGATTAGCAGCTATATGCAGAGCTGCCTGACTATCACAATACAAATTCATAGGTTCAGTATGCACTACACCAAGAGAATTCAATAATCCTTTCAACCATCTAAGTTCACAAGTTGTAGTACTCATAAACCGATATTCAGCTTTAGCGAATGAGCGAGACACTGTCTGTTGCTTTTTAGTCTTCCACGAGATAGGGGATTCACCCAAAAGAACAAAATAACCGGTCAAAGACCGTCTCATCAAAGGACAGCTAGCCCAATCAGAATCACAGTAAGCAGATAATTTGAGATCACAATTAGCATGCAGTAGTATACCCTAACCTGGATTTCCTTTCAAATAATGCACAACTCTGACAGCTGCCTCCCAATGGGCTTTCTTCGGTTGTTGCATGAACTGAGCAAGAATATGCACACAATAAGACAACTCGAGCCGAGTTATTGTTAGATAAATAAGCTGTCCCACCAGACGCCTATTCTGAGCAGGGTCATCCACATCATCACTCTCGGTAAGGGCCAGCTTGTGATTTTGTTCAAGAGGAGTTTTAGCTAGCTTGCAACCCAGTAATCCAACTTCTGAAATTACATCCAATGCATACTTACGTTAACACAAGAAAATACCATTCGAGTTTCTGGCTACTTCAATCTCTAAAAAAAATTTTAGCTTCCCCAAGTCTTTCATATGAAAGTAATGACTCAAATAGTTCTTGAATTTTTATACAGCGAAAACATCATTGCTGGAGATAATAAAGTCATCCACATAAATAAGCACATTCAATTAAATAGTCCCAGCTAGAAAAGTGAACAAAGAGTAATCTGAATATGATTGCTGAAATCCATAAGCTTTCAGAGATGCAGCCAATTTTGCAAACCAATGTCTAGGTGCTTGCCGCAAACCGTATAGAGATTTTCGGAATTTATAAACCTTCCCTGGTGATTGAGAAGTAAATCCAGGTGGCATCTTCATGTAAACCTCTTCCCCAAATCATCGTGTAAGAAAGCATTTTGGACATCCATCTAATGGAGTTCCCAATTCTTTGCAGCCGCAACGACAAGAAAGGTGCGCACAGTAACCATTTTTGCTGTAGGAGTAAAAGTCTCCTGATAATCTATGCCTTCAACTTGATTATTTCCCAATATCACTAACCGCGCCTTGTATCGTTCAACACTTCCATCAGAATTGTATTTAATTTTGTATACCCACTTGCTTCTTATTGCTTTCTTCCCAAATGGCAAATTTTCAACTGTCCATGTACCATTATCCTCCAAAGCCTGTATTTCTTTTCTCATAGCCGCTCTCCACCGTTCATCCTTAACTGCTTCTACATAAGAGCTTGGTTCATGTCCTATAGTAATGGCTGCAAAAAAAAACATTTATGTTGTGCAGAGAATTTATCATAACCCACACAATGTGCTACAGAGTAAGGCGTACCTGAGGAATCAGATTGGGAAGGTGAGCATACCGAGGGGCTTGTTTTGATGGCGTTTGTCACATAATCCTTCAAACGAACACTAGGTTGCTTGGCCCTTTGTCCCCTACCTAGTTGCTCTTTAACAACTTCACCTCTATCCACTCCCTCACTGTTTTCATGGATCAATTCTTCTGTTTCAGGATTCACCTCACTTTCTCTACCCACACTTTCATCATGCTCATTTCCCAAGTTGTTCTCTAAACCATCAACTTCATCACCCAACTCCTCAACTCCATTTTTAATGAGTTCATCACCCATTGTTTTCTCATTTGCATATGGAAATTCTGTTTCAGTGAATACCACGTCTCTTGATACAAAATATTCTTTAGTTTCCAAATCATACAATCTCCATCCCTTCTTTTTAAATGGATACCCAACAAAAATACACCTACGACTTCTACTACCAAATTTATCTTTATCCCGATTCAGATTATGCATATAGCACAAACAACCAAAAACCCGAACGTGATTGTAAGAAGGTAATTTCCCAAAGAGCATCTCATATGGGGTTTTACCATTTAATAACATAGATGGAGTCCTATTAATCAAATATCCGGCTGCAAGTACACATTCTCCCCAAAATTCAATGGGTAAATTTGCTTGAAAACGCAAGGCTCTTGCCACATTAAGAATATGACGATGTTTTCTTTCCACTGGGCCATTTTATTGAGGTGTTCCTACACAGGAAGTCTGATGCAACATTCCTTGTTCATCAAAATATTCTTTCAAGCACATAAATTCACTTCCATTATCACTTTTGACAATTTTCACATTTTTTTCAAATTGGCGTTTAACCATCACAACAAATTTCTTAAGAACACAAAACTACTTCTTGTTTTCCATTCAGGAAATATATCCAAATAGCACGAGAGTAATCATCAATAATTGTTAAGAAGTAAATTGCTCCACAAGAAGTTGGGACTCTATAAGGTCCCCACAAATCACAATGTATCAATTCAAAACAACCATCAGCTTTATTGTCACTAGAAAAGAAAATATCTCTTGTTTGCTTTGCTCTAAAACAAACTTCACAAGTTTTATTAGTTTTCCTAAATATGCTACTAGCTTCTGAAATTAACTATACCACCTTATAAGAAGGATGACCCATTCTCTTATGCCAAAGCTCAAAAGACGTGCAGTTACCCTGCAAGCATGTACCGATGTCACTCCCTTGAGAAAGTACAGCCCCTCGCGTTGCTCACCCACTCCAATCAAGTTTCTCGAATTTAGGTCCTGTATAGCAAAAATTTTGTTAGTGAGTTGAATAACCAAATTTGAATCATTAAGTAGTTGTGATACAGAGATCAGATTGCAATTCAAATTTGGTACATAAAGGACTCATTGCAATTTCAAGTCTCCTCCAAGCAACACAGTTCATTCTTTCACCGCCAAGGTCTTTTCTCCATTAGGTAACCCGACTGAGCATGGCATAATGTCACGCAATTCACTCAAAAATGCCAACGTTCCTATCATATGATGGGAAGCTCCTGTGTCAATAATCCAAGGAAATATCCTCTGCATACCTGTCAGCCTCTCATTGCCACCATTCTGACAAGAATTCAACATGCCCAGTAAAGCAGCCCACTGCACTTTATTTAATCCACTAAGACCCTTTCGATCTGAATCTGTTATAATTCCACGCCCACCATCAACTCCAGTTGCTTGTGTGGCATTAGCACGGGCAACTCCTCCCTTGCTACGTCCTGCTCCATTGCCACGCTTTTGACCACCTTCTCGTCCAGCATAAGTTCCACATGGTCTATTACCCCACCATTCTGGATAACCTATCAGCTGGAAATAACTTTCAGCATCATGTCCCTCTCAGTTGCAATTAGAACAAATTGAGGATTTGTCTTTATCCCCCCCTGAATTTCGACTTCCTGCTAGAATTGCAAAACTCATAGGATTGCCTCTTTCTTCTTTGGTTCGTGTCATAGTTCGCGCCCGCTCTTGCTGAACAACCATAGCATAGGCACGATTCAAATTGAGCAAGGGTTCAGTGCTCAAAATATTAGAGCGCACTGTTCTGTATCCTTCTTCATCCAAGCCCATCAAAAACTGATGAACTCTCTCTTCTTCACGCTTTCTTTCCAATTCAATGGTAAGATTGCATCTACAGCCTGCACAGATACACACTAGTATCTAATCATAGTTGTTTATTTTATCCCATAACGTTTTGAGTCTTCCGAAATAGGACACGATCGGTAGACCTTCCTGCTTACAATTCGCCAGATCCAATCTCAGTTGCTACATTCGTGGACCATTTCCAATCGAGAACTTCTATTTAATATCCTCCCACAGATCCTTTACATTCTCCATGTGCGAGATGGTCGAGCTAAGTATCGGTTCAATGGTGTTAAACACCCAAGAAACCAGCATAGAGTTAACCATCCACCAATCTTCAAGTTCCAGTGAGTCATCTGCTGGTTGCTTAACAGATCCATCAATAAAACCATATTTTTTTTTGGCCCGCAATGCAGTCCGCATAGCTCGCGCCCATTCTTCGTAATTCTCGCCCTTCAACTGAACTTGGGTAATCAAGTTACCTGGGTTGTTATTCGAATTCAGTGTGTAAGAACTAGAAGTTTTCTTCCCTTATCCAGAACTCTCATTTTTCTTTTCATCAGCCATGGCTCTGATACCATGTAAAAGAACTAAGAAATTTTGGAATAAGAATTCTGATCTTTATTACCCCAGAAATCAAAGATATATATAAAAAATTAAAGCTAACAAATAGGTTCCTAATCAAGCTAAACTATCAAAATTGTATCAGAATCATACAACAAAAGGTAAGAACAAATATGCACACAAAAATTTCTAAACAAATCCCCTAAATAAATACAAAATAAGTGGCAACTAACAGCTGCCTTTTCAATATAATCCGTTTTTAAATCACCTATTAAAAAACTTCTCATTTTTCATTTCACTCATTCTTTCATTTTCTTTTCTCTCGTTCCACTCTTTCTTCCACTTCTTTTCATTTCTATTTCTTTCATTTCCTTTCATTTCTTCCTCATTCTCTTCATTTATCTTTCATATAATTTTTATCTTTTTTTATCCTTTTCATTTATACTTGTTTTTCTAGTTCGTTTTCTCTCATTTCATTCTTTTTTCAATTTTATTTCATTTTCTTTCTCATTTTCTTCCTTTCATATTTCATTTCATTTTCCTCTTATTTTTTTATTAATAGTTTTTTTTTTAAATTCATTTTTCTCTCATTTTCTCATTTTTTTCATTTTCTTTCATATTCTTTTATTTCATTTTTCTCTTATCCTTTGTTTTTCATAACTCTTTCTCCCATTTTAATTTTTATTAATAATTTAATTTTTAGTAATTTTTATTATAATTTATCATGGTAATTTTCTATTTAATTTATTTTATTTGTAATTTTTTAATAATATTTTATATTGTTTTTAGTATTAATGTATTTTTGTTAGTAATATATTAATAAAATTTTAATAATTTATATTTTAATATTTTTATTATGACATATAATGGTAATTTTCCGTTTGTATTTTTCATTAGTAATTTTGTTTTTAATATTTTTATATTTATTTTACAATGCTAGTGATAGTATTTATGTTGTATTTTTTAGTTGTAATTTATTATTTTTTAAAAAATTTAATTTTAAAATGACTTCAAAATAATTAATTTAACAATAAATTACTTTTTTATTTTTTATTTTTTGCCTTTATTAATTAGAAATGAAAAAAAAATCTATTTCTAAATTTTTTTCAAAATAATTTTTTCTTATTAGAAACAGATAAAAAATGGAACTCCGTTCCGAAATAGAAACGGGCAAGAATCTGTTTCTAATTTAAAATGGTTTAATCTCTTTTTCTGAATTAGAAACGAAATATAATCCGTTGCTAACTAGAAATATATTAGAAATGGGAAAAAGTAGAAACGGATTAGAAATAGATAGAGCAAAATGCTATCTGTTTCTAACCTGTTTCCAATTTAGAAACGGATAGAAATTTCTATTTTTATAATTATTAGCAATGTACTAATTAGAAATGGATTTTTTCCATTTCTAATCCTTTTCTAAACCAAATTAGAAATGGAAAATTATGTTTCTAAATTGCTTTTCTTGTAGTGTATGCATTAATATTTATAATTGATAGATCAATGTCATCTCCATTGTGTGTTCTCAAATTTAATTAGTCACAATCAGCGGAGTGAATTGAAATATATATATATATATATATATATATATATATATATATATATATATATATAAAATTAATAGGGTCAATTTCTTTGTGATACTTCATATTTGATATACTAAATTTTGTTATAGTATTAATGGTGTTTCTATTTGTCCTTTGTTGTTAGAATTTTTTTTTTTTTGTAATTTCATTGAATTTTACAACTATTCTGCGAAGAAAATTTTAGAATTTATATAAATACAGCCTAGTTATAAGAAGTGTTAATACTTAAAACAATTATAGTACAATTAAAAAAAATGACCATATTATAAATGTAGTGAGATGTGTTTAAAAAAAAAAAAAACACACACACACACACATACAGATATATATAAATTAAAGCCAAGCCCTGGTGATGTGATTATGAGAGCATCAAGTTTCAAGGAAGTTCTTCAAGGAATGATTCAAGTGGAGATTGACAAGCTTGGCATGCTCAAAGAACTCAAATGGCTTATATTGCTTCAATTGTGCATGAATGGAGATCACCATATGTAAGGCTAAGCATAATTACCCTTAAAGTGCCAAAAGTGCCAAATTTCAAGTTCTTCAGGGGGCTGCAAATCTCATAGCCAGGGCGTGAAAATGAAAAGGCACACACCTCGGGGCATGAGTCAAGTTCTAAAGGAAGAGTTGCCATTTTCTTATAGTAGGTTAATTTCCCAAGGCATGAAATGAAGGAAGGGGCACGCCCTGGGCGTATGAGATGTGTGGGACCTACTTGGATGATTTTTGTGTTGGATTTTTTGTAATTCCTTGTTATTTCTAGGGTTTTATATGATGTACAACCTAAATCTTAGGCAGCCACGTATAAATACTTCATATTTCATGTATTTTTTATAGCTTTTTATTATCAATTGATTATTGAGAGAGTTTTCTCCTCTATTGTTCTTCATTGAACTTTTTTTCTTAGTAAGTCTAATTAACTTACAAGAATTAATATCTTAATATTTATGGTTCTCTACCATAGGTTAGTATTGGGTTTGAATCCTTTATTATTGGGTTTGAATCCTTTGTTGTTCCTATTTGAATATTTACTTGGTTCTTTGCTACAAGGTTGGTTTTGGGTAAGGTTGGTTTTGGGTTAATAATTTCAATTAGAAAAATCTAATTGTGAGAGTTCTAGAGAATTGAATCAAATATCTTAGGGGTTCCTTGGCAAGTCCATTGGGGTTCTCATCATCTTAGTATCAGATCTTTAGGTCTTTAATCAGGTTGGTTATCTTTGTTCCTTTATTTGTTAATTTCAATTAATTTTGTGCTTGGTATTAAATTCTATTGTGTTAGATTTTTGTCTTTTGGAATTCTTGTGTTTGTGTTGCGTTTTGATCTTCTTTCTCTACCCATCAGTTTTTGTTTTGGTCTTTTAATTTTCTTTGCATGTTTTTACTTTAGTTTTGTCTATTAATTTGTTCATTCGTGCGAGTCCTTTGAGCTATCTATTTGTTCATTTCCATTGTTGGGTATTGACATTATTATTGAGGGTTTTGAATCAATACAACTAATTACATATTGGTGTTTGATGAAATGTCTCTCAGAACTATATTCTATGGTTTTGAGTAATTGTTGTATTGAATTGATTATTCTAACAATTATAGTTATATCTCAATCATTTTATTGGTAGTTTTGCATATTTAGATAAAAAAAAATTTGACATATAAAAAAAATTGTGATTAAAAATTGCAACGAGCTGAAATACAAATTGAGTTATTTGTTGGTTGCATTGAGACATTACTTGGTTGAAGGTGTCAATTGTTGGATACAATTTTTGGGCTGATCATTGTACTAAAACTCTTCATTGATATTTTTTGTAAAAGTTTATTCTTAATTTGCTGTCTTTCATTTGTTGGCTCTAATGTCACATTATATATTGTTCTTGTAAACTCATTTTATTCATCTCATTCTTGGATATCTTTTGTGTTGAGCCTTGTGAGTTGGTTGTCTTATTTGAGAATTGATTAGTTCATTAAAGAGCTGAAACAAGTGTAGAAAAGTTAGGGTTACAAAATAAATATTGGTTTCATTTTCTATTGGGAGGTATAAAGATAAGGTTATTTGTGATATTATTCATATACAAAATTCTCATTTATTGCTTGGCCAATCTTGGCAATTAGAAAGGAGAGTTATGTATGCTGGATATAAGAATCAATATTCTTTGAGATAGATGGTGGAAAGATTACACTTGCACCATTGAGTCATAAGCAAGTGTTTGAGGACCAAGTGAGAATTAAAAAAGCAATTGAAAAGGAAAGTGAAAATAGAGGAGAAAATGAAAGAGTGGCCAAACATGCGTGTAAAGGGAAAAATATTGAAAGTGAGGAGAAAAATGAGATTGAAGAAAAAAAGATGAGTGAATTTGCAAAAGGGGAGTGTTCAGGCAAAAGGAGAGTCAAAAAAGCAAGAGTAAAAAGAAAAATTTTGAAATTAAGAAAAGTAAGGAGAGTGAAGAAAAACACGAGGGAGAGCTCGAGAAGAAAGAAATTGAGGGGCAAAAGGAAAGAAGTGAGAAGAAAGTGAAGAGTATTCTTTTTGATAATGATGTGAAAAAATCTAACTTTGATATTCCTTTGTCTAGTGTTATTATTTCTTTTGAGTAGGATTATAGAGATGTTATTCAGTACAAGCAAGGAAAGGAGAATGTGGTTACTGATGTATCATTAAGAGGGAGTACTCTTTTCTCTATTTTTAATGATAAATTCTTAAGGTTTTGGTATGTGAAAGATTTGTATGTTGTTGTTGATAATTTTTTTAGTGTTTTTGGTGATTGTGAGAAAAGAGCAATTCAAGAACCTTATAAACATGATGAATATTTATTTAGAATAAATGGATTTTGTGTTCTTAAATGTTCAATGTATGAATTGCTTATATATTTTGATGATATATTGGCATATGGCTCAAAAAGGAACAATACTTACAATATTTGAAATGTGTGAATGATGTGGCTAGAAAAGAGAATTTGAATGATAATTTAAAGAAGTGTGCATTTTGCACCAAAGAAGTCATTTTCATGGGATATGTTGATCATTTGTTGTGTGTAAATATTGGAAAATTCAACATATTAGCATCTATTGAGGACATTGATAAACATTTACATCACTTGAGATGTAATTTGATCTGTTAAGAGAAGAAGAGCTGCATTCTAATTTGAAGAAGTGATTATCTTACATGGAAAGGGGTACCTTTGTTGGATATGTTATGAGTGATAGAAATGAGTGTTCTTGTATTGATTTCTTACTTTTTGAGATTGAATGTAATGATTATGGGATTAGTATAAGTGTTGTCTTGATGCAAGAAAAACGTCCTATAACATGCTTTTGTAGAAGTTGATTAGGGGAGTTTAAATTGTTCAATTTATAAAGAGGAGTTTTGTGTTTACAAAGTGGATATTCAAAGTGAATATGATATTAATGCCAATCTTAATATTTGTAATCTTCTCCTTTATTATGATGAAGGTGTAAATTCAAGGATAAATTTCTTTAAAAAAGGGGGGGTATGATGTGATAATGAGAGCGCCAAGCTTCAAGGAAGTTCTCAAGAAATGATTCAAGTGGAGACTGATAAACTTGGCATGCTCAAAGAACTCAAATGGATAGTTCTGGTTCAAGTATGCATAAATAGAGTTTATAAACTTGGCATGCTTAAGGAACTCTAATGGCTTATATTGGTTCAATTGTACATGAATAGAGATCATCATATGTAAGGATAAGCATAATTACCCTTCAAGTGCTAAAATTGCCAAATTTCGCTAAGTTCTTTAGAGAGCCGCAAATCTCATGGCTAGGGTGTGAAAATGGAAAGGCACACAGTCTGGGCTATGAATCAAGTTCTAAAGGAAGAGTTGCAATTTTCTTACCATAGGTTTCTCACCCAGAGCGTGAAATGACGAGAGGCGCACGCCCTTGGCATGCGATACGCATGTGACCTGCTTGGATGATTTTTGTGTTTTTTTTTTTGTAATTCCTTCTTATTTGTAGGGTTTTATATGATGTATAACCTAAGTCTTAGGCAGCCACCTTATCACACCCTACTTCCCCATAAGATGTAACATGATCCCGTAGTACACCTAATGAATTACTGTACTTCGCCTTCCGATAACCCATTAGATATACTACAAGGGATTTTAAAATAATTTTCGTGAAATTTAAATCATCGATTAAAATCTGGTATTATAAAATTTTTTAAAATTTTGGCAAAGTGCCGGCTGTATTTTAAGAAAATAGTTCTTCAAACCTGAAAAATAAACACACTTCCAATATGATTTCTCAAATACAACTCCAATAAACTTCATTTCATCTCACAATTCAATCTCAATAATCAAATCAATTTATTCTCAAACCAACCTCATCATAAAGGAAACATTTCATTGATTACAAAACTCAAAATTAATATTACAAAACTATTCAGGTAAATGAAATCTCAAATTTACATTTACAATAAGTTACATTTAATTACATACTAAAATATTTTACAAGAGTTTTTATACAACTGCTCAAATAGTTTACATACATATTATTATATGCATACATCAAAACCTGTGTACATGGGTATACCTGGAGCTGATCTGAATGTCTCTTCAAAGAAGCTTACTCAATTGCTTTATGCTCTTTTCACCTGCGACAGCGTACAAAGCTATCGTTGAGTGGTGAACTCAGTGGTGCACAACTATAATTTAAAACATAGTACAATATACATTGATAAAATTTACTACAAATAATTTAGAGATCTGAATACTCATCAAATTCCAAAACTCAGAATATTCATTGCCAATAATGTAAATCATTTGTATAAAATGACTTTGATAACGAAATTTAATTTAACAAATCATAACAACCCATTTAAGGTAATTCTAACAAAATTAATTATACATAAATCATAATTGAAATCACAATTCTTTACTATTCAAAAACATTCTGTATCTCAAAAACCATTATGTATCTCAAAAACCATTATTTATCTCAAAAGTCATTCTTTATCTCAAAAACAATTCTTTATCTCACTAACTATGCAAGACTAATCCGAAAGGGCCATCTTCGGGGTGATTCTAACTCCCTAAGGTCGGGGAGGTCGAATCAGATTCTAACTCCCTATGGTCGGGGAGGTCGAATCATCGTGCACAGTATACATCACAATAATGAATCTTCCGAAAGGGCCATAACATAAAAAAAACTTAGATCTAACCTCTAATAAGAGGAGAATCTAAGCCTGTGCACGTACCATAGTAATCAAAACACAACTAACTCCATTTTCTTCTCAACAAATAAGAGAGACAGGTAATAACCTAGTCAAGCATCTATAGTAAGATATAAAACAATATCACAATCCTTTTAGTGAGCATAAATCACAATACAATTCGATTCAAAGTCAATTCCAATATCCAATAATTTTTATGCTCATCACAATTCAAATCATAAATGTGCATTTTTCCATGCAAATTGCCCATCACAATTCAAAACATGTTCTATCACAATTTTCCAAAACATAATTTATTCAATCCACAACAATGCTTAATACTTGTAGAAATACCATTTCACAAAGCTAAATTCATACATACTATAACAATTTCAATAATCATTGAATTAAATCCAATGCTTTTTAAACATAATACATAAGAAAAATATGTCATTTAATCATATGAAATATTCAGAACAAAATCAGTTAAAAACTAGTTGTGCACAAACCTGATTTGAGTCGCTCCTAGGCCTTGACTCAATGTTCTTTATGCTTCTCAATATCCTTATCAACTGAAATAAACAATTTAAAGTGTTTCAGTACTCAATGAATTTGTTTCCAACCATAAAATCCAATATCTAAATTTTCTTGGTACTATTCCCTTTAATTTATTTCATTAGTCAACTTATAATGTTGACCCTTGATGCACTCTAAGTGAGTCAATTCCAATGTTATCAATATGTCACATTTTAGAGCCCTTTAGTGTTGGTATATGTTACCAAATTCATTTTCAAGTGTATTGCATTTTATTGCAATTTATCGGATTTCGGTGTACTATTTTGACCTAGCCGAACGACCTAGTTCTCTCGGTTTTCGGGTTTCGGTCCAAACTACAAACTTGTAGATCTATGTCTTATTGCACGCGGAGCAAAATTTCAGGTCATTCTGAGTTGTGTAGACCAAGTTATGGTCAATTTACCAATGCTGGACATAATGCACTAAAATGGTAGGCTTAAGTCATTTTTAGGTCACTTTTGGTTCAGCCAGTTTTTATACCCGAACTTGTGCAAGCTATTTGGCTTGGTTCTGGCCTTTTCTGGGCTTTGGTGTCTTCATAAGAATTGTAGATATATGTCTAAACTATTCATGGTAAAAATTCCAGGTCATTTGGACCTATTTTGAGTAAGTTATGGCCAAAACACCAACTGCTGCCCAAATGGTCAATTTTCAGGCTTTCAATTCACTAATCCGAATTTGGTCATTTTTCAAGTCACCTTCTAGGTAGAATTTAGGTAAGCTTCCTTCATGAAAGTTGGCACATTTTGTGCCTAGTTTCACCTTCAATTGGTCTCATACCAATTGAAGCTACACACTTAAGGTTCTAAGCCAAAACATACACTGCCCTATTGCACATTGTTCATCCTTTACTAATTACCCATTCAACACTTACCAAGTTAACTCTTCCATGCCAATTCTGGTTGTACCATACATTAACACATTTTACTTCACATTTTTTGTCATTTTGGCATCTTGTAACCACTCTCAACATACACACTATAATACAGAATTTTTCAAAGTCCCATTTACAACAATTAAAGTCCCATTTACCACAATTCAACCACATGAACATAACTCATTTCCATGTCCAAATTCAAACAATTATTTATATACACATGCTACCATAAATGAAAACATAATTCAACAATATTTCATGAACTCAAACACTTCAATCTTCTTCATGAGGCTGCCACAAGTTTACACATACCCATCAACCTCCATTTGAAATTTTCAAGCTTACAAATCAAACCTTACTCATGGAATTCAACTATAATACAATCAAACATTTAAATCATCATTCAAACCACTATTTACATGTAAGAACAAACTGTTCATAGTGAAGTTCCATGGCTGCCAAAATGTACATTTCCACTAATTCATCAAACTTGAAAAATTCTTCCACAAATCAACTACCCACGACCTTGGTTACACTTTTAATGAAATAAAAAATGAAAATACACACTTACCACTTTTGAAGTTCTTCAAAACCTCACCAAAATTTAACTTTCTTGCTACCTATCTACTGCCTATGGTGTGAGGATCACTTTTAAGGAAGGGACTTAGATGAATTTATGGCTTGAAAGTGAGGATTGGAGCTTGCATGCAATTCGGCCATGGAGGTTTCTTGCACCAAGGTTTCGGCTGGTTATTCTCAAGGTTGAAGATGAAGTTATCTTCTGTCCATATGGTGATTAAATGTCCACTTAAGTGGAGTTAGTGGAGCACTAAGGTAAAGGTTTAATATTTGTTTAGTTAAAGTTTCATAATTTAGTTTTTATCCTCCATTTCTTTCACTATTCTTATAATGTGTCACAATTTAATTTTTCATGACATTTCTAAAGTGTAATGTTATTTATTTTTAATGTACATTTAGGTCAAAAGATAATTCAGGGTGTCAAATGACCACAATGCCCCTGTTCAGGTTGCATTCCCGATTTTTCGGTAACACCGAGTTTTGTCGTTTTCTCGATTTCTCGTTTTTCTTTGTACTAATTAATTAATTTTTCTTTGATATTTCTAATGATATTTATACTTCAATAAGTCTTTAATTATGTCTTAAAAATATTTTCTAGGGTTCCCAACGGTCCAGGGCTAGTCAACGGTCCACGCCGTAACTTCCCGGTGCGGTCACCCATCGCTATGGTTCTCGGCTCGTTTAACTTAGTTACATTTCATTACTATTATTTTTTCTTTATTTTTCTTGTATTTTCTTTTCTTTTATTTCATTATTTAATGTCTCCTCACCCATATCTAAGTGTAGATCTAGGCATCCTAGCTGTCCGGACAACACTGGTCACTGGAACAATAGAACGCACTACCGAACATAGGGGTGTTACACACCTATAAATACTTCATATTTCATGTATGTTTGACATCTTTTGATTATCAATTAATTATTGAGAGAGTTTTCTCCTCTATTGTTGTTCATTGAACTTTTCTTCTTAATAAGTTTAATTAGCTTGCAAGAATTAATACCTTGATATTCATGGTTCTCTACCACAAGCTGGTATTGGGTCTTGAATCCTTTATTGTTCCTATTTGAACATTTACTTGGTTCTCTACCACAAGGTTGGTTTTGAGTTAAGTAATTTCAATTAGAAGAATCTGATTATGAGAGTTATGGAAAATTAAATCAAATATCTTGGGGTTCTTTGGCAAGTCCATTGGGGTTCTCATCACTTGAAGTTGGTTTTGGGAATGCTTCCCCATCGACTCGAGATGGCATCGATGATCAAGGAATGAAACAGGTTCATTTTAGGGAAGACACTTCTTTTCGAGACAAGATGGTAAGTTTTGGTAACATGGAGACACATGATATACCTATGGGACTTGATGATACCATGTTAAACGATATTGTTATTAGTGATTTTGAGCATAGTTTCTCAGTTGAGATCTCGCCTCAACTTGAATGAAAAGCTCTTTAGCTGTGACACCCCTTACCCGTGTACAGTATACCCGAGTAAGTAATGCCACCCGGTGTACCGGCACACTCTAATATACCTTAATTAATTTATATCATGCTTTTGAATATAATTTATGAAACATACTTTATTTAAGCCATTTATCAAAAATATTATTTATTTGAGGTTCCGAAAATTTTAAAGAAAATCCGGCGGAGTACCGGTTAAAAATGGAGAAAACAGTTCTTCGGAACCTGTTAAAAACACTTCCAAATAATTTTCCAAACAATCCCAACTTCAATTCATTAACAAAGTCTCAATATCAAGATCTCAACAACATTTCAATTTCAGTTCTCAATCGTCATTTCTCAGGGTACTCATATGTATAAACAACAAATAAATACTCAAATTACTTCCATACATAGCCATAAATCTTCATTATTTACATGAACCTCAAAATACATTACACAAGTTTAATTACATATGAGAAAACAAAAATTTAGTTACAAAATGACAAAATGACACCTAGTGTCCTACCAATGCACTGCAGAAGTTGAGGTGACACGGACACTGTGCAGAACTGCAGGATGGACTCACCCAGTCTGCGGTCTACTGGGCTCACGATCTGTATCTCCAGAACCTACGCATGGCAAAAGCAACGTGCTAAGCAATAATGCTTAGTGGTGCTATAATAAAATAAAAGAAATAGCAAGAAAATAAACATGTAGTGAATGTATATATTTCATTTGTTTTGAATTTGTATATCATTAACTTTGTCCACTTTCATTCATTTGGTTGCCCAAGTAACCTACACTAGATGACTGGACTGGATAAATGGGTAAACTGGCACTGGGTACCAAGTACCTCGGGCCGTCACACCATCGGTCACATATGCATCTCCCGGTGTGCAACAGAACAGCTAACAAGCTGTAAATACATCAGGCACAAGGCCAAATCTCAATACAAGGTCAGAATGGCTAAAAGCCATGAAATCACAGAATGGCATATTGCCATGTGCAGTACTGCTAACTGAACCCTATTGGCATGCCAAACTATCCAAACCAATCTTGTTAGGTATACTAGGGCATTTGAAACCTTTAAATTCTTCAATTTGTGAATTTCAAGTTTTTGGTGTCACTATTCACCTCATTGGTCAACAAAAATGTTGACTTTTGGATAGAAAATATGTACATTGACTTTGGCACCCCCAATATACCACATTTGGCATTCAAAACTTGTTGGCATTAAGCATTTATACCATTTCAAAGTTTAAACCAAGGGAAGCAGAATTTTTAGTTTTTGTAGCTCAACTTTACTGTTCCATTGGACACTGTTGCAGTGGGAATTTGAAGAAATGGAAAACATGAAAGTTGTTCCTTATTTTGTCTAGTTGAATTTCCTTTTTTGAATCACTCCATTTGGAGTTTTGTAGCTCTAGATATGGTCCAAAAACCACAGCTGGCCGGATTGCCAATCTGCAGAATTGACCATATCTACAGTAACATGAACAGTAACTGGAATCACTTGGTTGGATGGGTTCTGGCCATAATTTGAGGTAGGTTCCTTCATGAAAGTTGTTTGTCTATGTCTTAACTTATTGCTATAAAAATTTCAGGTCAATTGACCATATCTACAGTGAGTTATGGCCAAATGAACAGTTACTGTTCATTTGGTCATTTCTGCAGGTGCTGTTGCAGGGTATCCGGATTGGGGCCAAGTTTTGGTCCTCTTGCTTTGGTCTTTTAGGCATGGTTTCTTCAGCAAAAATGTGCTATTATAAGCCTAGTTTCATGTCCAATTGGCCAAACACCAATTGGACCTACACAGCCAAAGTTATGGCTGTCTAAGTGGACTGCAATTCCAGCCACCCTGCTGCACTCACAAGGCAGCCTACCATTTCAGTTTGTAACACTTTAATGCACCTCAAATTATGGTCAACATACCTCAAATGCTCACTAATTGACCATTAGAATGTTCTTTAACCATTTCATAAGCCAAATCAAATTTTTCACTCCCAAACCCTAGCCCAAGTTCAAGTTTCACCCATATTACCTTAGTTAGCATACCAATTCATTATACTTGTATATATGTACCTTAAACATCATTTCTAATCCACTCTAAGTCCAACAAAACACTCATTTCTATTTCTTCAATAGGGTAGCCGAAATTTATGGTATGTATACACATAATTATTGTTCATTTTAGTTACAAATTCTTACTCAATTCAAGTTATTAATCATGAAAATAAAGAGTTTTAGGTATCTAATGCACTAACCTTTAAGTGGCACTTTTTTCCCAAGTTTAATCTTCACTTTTCTTGTACTCTCTTGGCTGCCAAACACTTCTTCTAGGTCCAAGGATTCATTTTAGTGTTGGGGTCTTGAGGAAATATGGTGAGGAAGCATGAGAATGAAAGCTTGCAAAGAATGGCTATGGTGGAAACCCTATCTTCTCTCTCTCTACGTTTTGGCTGGTTTTGGGGAAGGAGGTGGCTGCTGTATTTTTGGTTAATTTGGTCTTGATTTAGTCTCTTTTATTAGTTAATAATATGGTTGTTTAATTATAATTGGTGGAGACTTTCAAATGACATCATAATGATGTCATATTTGGCATTTTTATGGATTTTTCTTTTCTTTTCATCACTACTCAATTTCAATTTAATTTTTAGTAATGTTTCTTCATATTTTATGTCATATTAATTATTTACTTAACTGGACAAGTCGGCCAAAAATCACCTCTGAAGGTGAAATGACCAAAATGCCCTCCGTTTGGCTTAACAGGTCAAAATTGGCTGTACCGATTGAAAAATTTTTCTAGGTATTTTCTTGGCATTCTAATGCCATGGGAACCTCAATAACCCTTCTCTGGAGTCCCAAAAATTATTTTATAATTTTTCCCCCGGGTCTAGGGCTCCTCGTTGTGAGAACCGCAACTTCCCTCTGATTACCCATCGCTTGGGCACCGGCTCATTTGACTTGGTTGTATTTTATTTCTAAAATTTTTACTAAAATTTTCTTATTAATATTTGAGTTAATTATGGTTCCTGACTTTAGTTTAAATATTTTTCCGGACGTTCTAGCTGTCCGGACCGACACCGGTCACCGGAACAGTAGAATGTACGGAGTTGCTACCGAGTTACTGTTTATTTGGCCATTCTGCAGAAGCTGATTGCAGGGTATCCGGATTGGGGCCAATTTTTGGTCCTCTTGCTTTGGTCTTTTGGGCATAGTTTCTTCAGCAAAAATGTGCCATTATAAGTCTAGTTTCATGTCCAATTGGCCAAACACCAATTGGACCAACACAGCCTAACCTTAGCAGAACTTAGTTGTGGTTAAATTGTTAGGGCAATAGTTGGGTTATAAACTGTTCTGTGCTCATATTGAATCCTTATGGAAGCCTTCAGCTAGGTACTCTATTATTGATTTAGATAATGGTTATTTTCTCATTAAGTTTGTGAAGGTGGAAGATGTGACAAAAGCACTTATTAGAGGACCATGGGTAGTTTTGTGCCATTATCTCATAGTGCAATTGTGGACACATGAGTTAGTTCCTTTGAACAATCTGCCATCAAAAGTAGCAGTATGGTTCGTTTTCCAGGTTTGCTTGTACATTACTATAATAATCTAGTTCTTTAGGCAATCAGGTCGAAGCTCAATATAGTTGTTAAAGTGGACGACTGTACATTTATGGAAAATAGGGGTAAGTTTGCTCGGTTAGCAATTAAAATGGATCTCTCTAAACCACTCTTTGGAACCTCCTGCATAGGAGGGCTCAATCTTGATATTAAGTATGAGAATCTCCTTGATGTTTGTTATGCATGTGGTAACATTGGTCATACTGCTGATCGGTGCATGTCCCAACCTAGTAGCAATGTTCAAATGGAAGTATTGTAGACTAGATTGAATCTAATCTTTGAGATGACTTTGGTAAGGAAAATGGGGATTGGAGTATGATTTTTGGATTTACTTGCGGCCTACCTAGAAGTGGCACAATGGTATTATTTTCTCAGGGACAATCCACCTCATGATCGGATTCGAGTAATTCTTTCAAGAATTGGGGAATGCGACTGATGGTGATGTTTATAATATCTTGTTGAAACTGTATCATGATGTTAAGGTAGGTTGGTCCCATCCTTCGAATGATTGGGTTAAAGTGAACATTGATGGCAGTGTTATGAATGGCAGAGGTATTGCTAGAGGTCTTATTCGGTGTGCTTCTGGTAATTGGCTTGTCACACATTACCCCTCTGTAAGGCATAACATGATTCCGTAGTGTACCTAATGAATTACCGAATTACACCTATCGATAACCCATTAAATACACTACAAGGAATTTTAAAACAATTTTCTTACTTTTTGAAAGTGGTGAGCACTTTTGATAGGAATTAAAAACTTTTATTTGAAGTTAAACCACATATCAAATTTTCAATCAATTTAAAGTTTTTGCAAATTTTATAAAAATTTCGGCAGAGTGCAGTCCATAATTGGAAAAAACCAGATCTTCAAAACCTGTGAAACACTCCCAATAATTTCATTTCTCAACTCCAACCGCCAATATATTCTCAATTCAATACAATTCAACCAAATTTCAATTCAAAATTCACAACTGAAAATTTTTTTAAAATAATTAGATAAACTCATAAACATTGCATTAAATTAAATTTACATACACAAGTCTTAATTTACAAAAGGAAAATAAAAATTAATATTATTATAAACTTTAATATACAACTGCTCATCTAACTATTTAGATACATATGAACAAAAGATTATTTACATCAAGTCAAATTTATAAGGGTATAAATAAATATCCGTACAAAAAGTCAGTGTAGTCTTATCAACAACAGCTCACTCTGCTGCTTTCTTCTTTCTCTTATTTGCGACAGCAAAAGAAGTTATCGCTGAGTATAAAAATACTCAGTGGTGCACAATAAAGTATAAAATGCATAATATAAAACATTTGTTATCAATTCACAATTCAAATATTTCACAATCACATTTCAATTTTCAAATCACATTTATAACAAATCATAATTTAAATATTTCACAATTTTCAAAGCTTAATATAACACAAATTTGATCAAACAATTTAATAAACACAGTGTTGCCAATCAATAACACAACTTAGGTCATGACACAAAATTTCCAAACATGCCGTGTTATACACCACGACAAGGCAAACTCGCCCCACTAATCGAAATCAATGAGGGAGGTGGCTAGCTAGCTAATGAGTACTCATCCAAACTCACCTCAAACTGGCAAGCCAGAGAGGGAGGAAAATGATCAAATATCAAACTTAACCCCACAAGTGGAGGAGGAACATAGTAAGGGACTACCATACTAAGTGTGAATAAAAAACAATTTCAAAATCATATTATTCAACATTTCATGCAAAACATTAATTAATTTTCATTTCAAATTTCCATTTACAAAGTAGGCAACACAACATTTCTCAAAGTATTATTTAGCATAAATTGCTCCAAAATGTATTCAAATAAATTTTCTAATAGCAAATCGAAAGTGAAAAGATATTGTGCATAAACCTGATGTGAGTCGCCTCTAGGCCTTGACTCAGTTTGCCCTATCCTTTTCCAGGTATTTTTCAGCTGAAACAAGCAATTTAAAGTGTTTCAGTATTTTATCTCATAACAAATCTAATAATTTATTTATATATAATCAATTCTAGCCCTAATATGCTTAAATAAACGTTCTTGGAAATTTTCATTTTGGGGTTATTATTCATGTCAATATGTTGACTTTCTTATGCTTAATAGGTATGGAAAATCCAATTATACCCACATACCACATTTTGGGTGCCTAATTTGTTGGTTTTTTATTGTTTCTTCAAATTTTAGGTTTCTTAGGTACAATTTCAAAATTTTTAGATTTAATGTCCTGTTTTATACTATTTTATTGGTCATGTTGCTGTGCGAATTTAACAAAGTATTCTTCATAAAACTTATTCTTTATTGTCTTAACTTTACTTCCCTTTTTGAATCACTCCATTTGGAGTTTCGTAGCCCAAGATATAGTCATTTAAACATGGCTGGCCGGATTAGTTTAACCCAGAATTTCTGGGCACCTAATTTGATTCTGGCAGTTTTAGACCACTAATTTTGGGTGGAAAAATGACTGGGTTATCGACAGAATTTGATTTTATGTTCTTCATGAAAGTTGTAGTACTATGTCATACCTTTCCAATGCCACAAAAATCAGGTCATTTGGACCTGTATAGCTCAAGTTATGGCCAAATGAACAAACACTGTTTATTTGGTCATTTTGGTACAGTGGCTGTGCACTACACTCGAGTTTGACCTAATTGTTCACTAGGCTATGATTATTTTCTGGGCATGCTTCCTAAACAAAAAATAGTCCATTATGTGTCTAGTTTCATTCCCAATTAGCATCACACCAATTGGGTTAGAAAATTTTCAATTTTGATCCTTGAAAGGGACCTAGGTCAAGCTGCTAGAATATGAATCCTGACTAATCTAAATTGCACTTTGGTTCTATCAATTCAAACACACCACAAATGACTCCAAATGACCATTTCAAACCTCAATTAGGTTCCAATATATCAATTACAAATTTTCTCTAAATTTTTCTCCAAACCCTAAGTGCCAAAAACCCTAATTTACACAATTTCTTTAACTAATGCAATTAAAGTTCACAATTAACCTTTATACACCTAATTTAGCTTAACTACCACTTCAATTCCATCAAATTCATGAAATATCAATACCCCTTAATGCTGGCCGAATTTCCCTTTAGTCCCCCATAATAGTTTTCTTTTGATTTTTAAGTTGATTTCTAGTTTAATTAAGCTAAACACACAAATAATAAACTAAAATTTTCAACTTGAATTACTAACCTCAACTTGGATGTCCAATTCTTCAATTCTCTTCTTTTTTCCTTTTCTTTGTTTCTTCAATCTTCTTTTCTAATTGAGATAGCAAGCTTTTATAGAAAATTTTGGGGAAATTTAGGGTTATGTGTATGGAAAATCAAGCTTGAATCAAGCTTTAATGGTGATCTTTCATGGAGGTTTAAGAGAGAATTGGAGAGAGAGGGGACGGCACAACTAAAGGAAAATGAAGCAAATTTTATTTCTTTTGTTTTTATGTAATTATTTGGCTATTTGACTTGGTCAAAAAGGTTGAGAAATTAAAATTAATTTTGACATAATATATGATGTCATCATCATGATGTAATAAGTCGCATTTTTATTCTTTTTCTTTAATTTTTCAATAGTTCTTTAATTTAATTTTTGATTCTGAAATTTTCGTTTCTTCGATATTATTAGACAGTTAGGTCAGGAGTCACCTCTAGGGGTGAATTGACCAAATTGCCCCTCGCTGATTCAATCCGGTTAACAAGTTATTCGATATTTCTTTCGGATCCCTGACCTAATTATTTGACCTACTTAAAAATTCTTTTTCGTGATTTTCTCTTTTCCACTGTGTTCGCAATAGTCCTAAGGACTGCGGTGTCACATTTTTCGGTTCAGAATTCGAGTTAAGATGGCCCTCGCAGTCCCTTCCCGGAAAGGTCACCCGTCATTGTGACTCCCGGCTCATTTAACTTTTTATGCTTTGTTTTTCTTATTTTTACTTTTTTATCTAGTGATCACTATTTATTTTTTATCAGGGCTTTTCTATATGTCTTAAATATGTTTCAGTCCTCTTAATTGTCTGGATCGACATCGATCACCGAAACAATATAATTTACTAGGCTATGCAAATAGAGTATTACATGGCTTATTGGTTTTGAGAGTAATCTCAAATGTTGTGATATTTATGATGTGAGCTTTGGGATGTGTATAGGGGTTTAAGCCTTGCGTGGAATGCTGGTTATAAGCAAGTGGTCATTAAGATTGACAGTCTAATAACCTATAAAAGTATTCTGGGTCAGATTGTGTCGTTGAACTATAATGGCGAGTTGCTTACAGCCATTCGGACTCTTTTGTGCCAAGATTGGAGGGTTCAACTCTATCATGTCTACAGGGAAGCAAATGCTTATGTGGATTGGTTGGCTTCTCTGGCTCATGGATTTCCTTTTGGACTATCTTGCTTGACTGCTCCTCTGACAGGTCTTGCTCCTTTGCTCCATGGTGATGTTGTTGGTGTGGTCTTCACTCGGAAAGTTTCCTATTAGTTTTTTTTTTTCATCCATCTCTATTCTTAAAAAAATAAAAAAAAATAAAAAACGCTATGTCTTAAAAATGACATTACAAGAGTGTACCAACTCACTTAATGAGGATTTAAAAAAATTGACATGTGGCATACTTCTTTTTTATTTTTGTATTTTTTATATAAAAATTAATTTATCATATTAATATTATCTTTTATTTAAATATTTTTAAATTTTAATTATTAAAATTTTGTCTATACATAAAAATAATAATGATCTAAAATTCTATTTACTACATTTTCTAATAATTTTAAAATTCTTAAATTTACAATTTTAGATATTATAAAACTTCACTCGTCATATTATATATCTCCAAAATTAATCATTTTTTAAATAATTTTAGATTAGAAAAATGGTGAATTATTTTATAAAAATTATATATATATATATATATATATATATATATATATATAAACAATTATTTATAAAATTTAAAATGTTATTTTGAAAAATTTTTTTTATATCTAAAATATAAGAATTTTAATAATAATATTCTAAAAATCATCACATTGCATATGTTTTTTTTTTTTACTTTTTTTATTATTTTATTGATATATGTCAATTAATTTAAAAAAAATTCTTTTAATCAGTTTATTTATTTATTATCACATGAAATAAAATTATAATTAATTAAAAATTTTATTATTAACATAATTTTATAATATAATTATGAAAATATAAAACATAAAAATCTATATTAATTTATATTACTAAAATAAATTAATAATGAATAACTAGTGTTAACATAAATTTAAAGATATTTCACTAATACAAAGTAAGTAGAAAAAATTTAATAAATTTTTATCATTTAATTATATTTTATACTTTAAGTCTTTGTTCTGCTATATATTAACATATTAATGATATTATGCATATTTTGGTGGAGTAATTCTTATTTACACTCGAATGTATATACTCAATTAATTAATCATTATCAATTTAATTAAAATCATAATAAGTCTCACATAAAAATATATATCAATAATTTTTTATTATTTGAGTGTTTATATATGTAGATAAGAAATTACGATTTGCCTAGATAATCATTCATAAAAGAATATTCTAATTCTACTCGTAGTCAATTCTTCGTTCCTCCAATGGAATGGCCTACGCAGGGGTGACGCTATAATTTTAAATTGAGGGAAAATGTTTTTTTTTTTTTCATAAAAAAAAAAGGTTTATAACCTAAAAAAAACTTTAATAAATTGGCTAGTTGATATATCAAATATTTCTTATCTATTTTATACTAATAAAAAATTTTAAAATAAATAATCTAACACTTTAATTCAGTGATATGTATTGGAATATCATTTCTGTGAGTTTTCATGCTTTAATAACATTGCATAATAATTTTATTTATTTATTTATTTTCAATGTATGACATCAAACAAGCAACTATCTATGGTCATCTTATTAGATTCTCTGGGAATTATATATTCTCCTAATTATTTTGCTTACTTTTAGGCTTGATCAAAAAGCTAATAGCCATTGAAATTTCATTAATTTTTTTTATATTAATTAGAATTTGTTTTAAAATAATTGAATTTAATATACATTAGATATTTGATCATTGATTATTAATGTATTAATAATCAAAATAATTTATTCTTTTTTTTTCCCAATCTCCTAATTTAGTAAATGAAATTCGATTAAAATTGTGAAATTTAGTAATTTAAATATCAATTTAAATTAAATTAATTAAAAAAATGATATTTTAATTAATCAACATGTTAGGTAGATTTAAACTCTTTTCATTTGAAATAATTAAATATCTTGATTGGAGGGAAATTAAATAAAGTGACCCACAACTAATTCACTAGGTTACTAATTAGATCTTATTTTATTAATATCTTATGATTTGTTGGGCCAAGAAGAATTTAACTCTAATGGACTCTTGAGAAAAACGAATTCCCAAAAGAAGAGAAAATGGCCTATTCTTCAATAAGGTTTGGGGGGGCAATTAATAATTTTCCAAGAAATAAAAGATTTATTCACTTGCAGAAAATTGGATTATTTTTGGAAAAATTTTTTCATGAAAAAGCTAAATGTAACGCACCTGCTCCAAGAATTGTCCGCTTTGGCCCACTCCATCCTCAGCATTACAGTTTTGTCCCATAGGTGGAATGGAGAATGGAGAACTTCTCAGGAGGTCACCCATTCTAAAATTTTTCTCAAGCGAGCACGCTTAACTCCGTAGTTCTTCCAACTCTCTAGACCATTCCACCAAAAGGCGTCTCTAGTGATTAGTTTACCCTATTTCAATATATGATTCGATTCATTCCTGCCTCTCATTTGGACAAGGGCACCAACGAGCCTTGCCCTACTAGAGGGCTGCTCCAGCCGAGACCTTCCCTTTTCGCACGGGATGTTATAGGCCCACCATCTTTCGCCTGATTCGTCCTCGAACCATACATCTACTAAAGGGGGTCCCGCTCTAATACCATCTGTAACGCCCCTGCTTCAATCACTAGAGAAATTGTCCGCTTTAGCCCACTCCATTCTGAGCCTCACGGTTTTGTCTTATAGGTGGAATGGAGAACTTTCCAGGAGGTCAACCATCCTAAGCTTTCTCTTAAGCGAGCACGCTTAACCCCAGAGTTGTTCTAACTCTCCAGGCCATTCTACCAAAAGGCGCCTCTAGTGATTAGTTTCCTCCATTTCAATGTATGATTTAATTAATTCCTACCCCTCATTCTAGTGATTAGTTTCCCACATTTCAATGCATGATTCTATTCATTCCTGCCCCTCATTTGGATAAGGGTACCAACAAGCCTTATCCTTCCAGGTGACTACTCTAGCTGAGACCTTCCCTTTCTGCACGGTATGTTACACTAAAAGACATAGTTCTATAATCACATGTATCAATTTTCAAAATAAAAAACTAAAAAACTATTTTTTTTAAATTTAATTAAAATTTTAAAAAATAACTTTAAATTGTTTTTCTCTATTTTTTTTAAACAAAAGTTCAGTTTTTTAACTGCTTTCTAAAATAGAAAATAATGATATTTTTAAAATTAAACTTATCTTATAATTTTTTTATCATTAAAATTAGATAATTATTTAACAAAATAATTATTTATAATTATAAAAAATATATTATTATAAAATAAATAAATAACACATATTAAAAAATTTAAAAATAAAATAAATTTTAAATATATTTTATAATTTTTTTTAATTGTGAAAGGTATAAATAATTTTTTTATTTATTTGAATTAGAAAATATTTTTATTATTATAAATGAATATGTTTTTCATATTTTCTCTTGTTTTTCACAAAAAAATATAATTAGAGTTTAAAATGGAAAATATAAAAAAAAACACTGTTTTCCATAAATAAACAGCGCAAAGAATATCAAATTTAGGTGTACAATTTACCAGTTTGACATGGATTGATATAGCCATGTAAGCATGACACATACCAAAAACCCTTAACCTTCCAATTAACTAGCTAATAAAATTAAGTTGACTTTAATTACCCTTTTCTTTATACTCAAATCCTTTATATATTGCCCCAACTTGGCCTCCTTCAGCTTCCATATTTGCTGTCTCTCTCTCTCTCTCTTCCTAATTAGTTTCATTTCCTTCTGTGTTTTCTTATATACTTGGTTCCATTTCCTATAGATTCTCTCTCTTTCAGAGCTTTGTTGAAAGTAGATAGAGAGAAAAATGAGCAACATAAGTATGGTGGAGTCAAAGTTGGCTCCAGGGTTTAGATTCCACCCAAAAGATGAAGAACTTGTGTGTGATTACTTGATGAAAAAGATCACTACTCATTCTGGTTCTCTTCTCATGATAGAAGTTGACCTCAACAAATGTGAACCTTGGGATATTCCTGGTGAGTTTCTTATATTATTATTATTTATACTGTTTTGATAATCCCTATTGTTATCAGCATAGATGATTACCTGTTATCACCACCTGGAGGATTACATCTTCAGGTTTCTTTGTTTCACTCTAATTTCCAATCCCTTTCTGATGAAAAAAATAATTTCTCTAGCTAAAGGTTGATTTGTCATAGCAAGTTGCAGTTTTGTGGTTGACAAAAAACTATGCTAATATTAATAATAATCAAAATAAGCATTAATTATAAGAAGGTTAATTCAGCAGTATTAAAATCGTCTCTAAAATTATAAGGTTTCGAGTTTGAATCTTAACAAAAGTTAATTATATATATATATATATATATATATATATATATATATATATATATATATATATATATATATATATATATATAAAATTATATTTGACAAAAAAAATCTGCCTTTATTTGTCCTTCCTTAATCCCTGCAATTATTTTAGGTGGAAAGTGTCTATTAAACAAATTAATCATAAATACAATTTTGGTAATATATAAGAGACCAGAAATATCATATTCAAAGCTCTTTTTAGAAGAAGTTGACAGTTTTGGCATTGTCCCAACCAAAATCTGTTAAAGACATTGGAAGATAAAACAAAGAGACCCTAATTTAAGTCATAAATCCTTATAATTAATCCCTCCTTATGCCCTCCACACACTTATTAACTATCACATTTCATCCAATCAAACTTACAAATTCTATTATTTTTTAAGTATAATTAGCTCCGGGTAAAAATTGAACTCAAAATTTTATAATTCTAGAAATAATTTCAATATCACCAAATTAAAATTCATTAATTATAAATTTCAATTTAATTTCTTCTTTTCAATATATATATATATATATATATATATATATATATATATATATATATATATATATATATATGTTTGAATTGATCAACTTTGGAAATTAAAGTCATTAACAATCTCTTTTTCTTTAAATATTTGGTGAAATTAAGTGATAAGATTTTTTTTCCCTTTTAATTTTATTGACAAATAATTTATATTTAATTTTATTAAAAATAAATTTACTATCATATATGAAAAATATAATACAATAAAGAAAAATTCCATGTTTATAAAATAGAATTAACTATTATGTTAGTTTGTTTTTCAAAATTACTGTGTTGAGTCCCACCGTCCATGATGATCTTGAGTTTGAAACTTTAACAACTATATCTGCAGGTGCAACCTGCGTAAGCAAGAATTTTTTTTTTATTTATTTTTTTTAATTTGAAAATTAATTACCTTCAATAATTCTCAATTAATAGACTGAAATTGACCTCTCAACCACATAATATAATTATATTATACTATTACACAGCCATCTTAATTTTTTTTTTGAATGCAGCCATCTTAATTATGAGCCACATTGTATTACAAAATTTTTTATGTCAAGTGCCCTCATGTGTTTTCCCACTTCTTTTAAAACTTAAATTATCACATAAAATATTACAATATTCACAATTGAAATCTTTTAATATTATAAATTATAAATAAATGAGTATCATTTGATCATTTAATTATGAATTTAGTATCTTGTATTATGACATATAAAATATATAATTGTGAATCCTTGTTGATTAAGTCAAATTAAAGTAAGTAATTTTTTTTTCTTTTGTAAATATAAAAAAATATATCTTTTGTAATTTTTTTAATAAAATATGAATTATTATAGGATAAACTAGTATTTAGTTCTTATATTTTGAAAAATACACTATTGATAGAATAATTAAATAGTTTAATAAAATCAAAATAGAAGAATTAAAAAGTATATTTTTTTAGAATATCAAAACTAAATAATTAGTTTTATTAAAATATATTGATTAAATAATAATTTTCTCATTATTATAACATCATATGCTAAGAAATAGCTATTGTTCCAATTGTGAACATTAATGGTTTGACAATAATGCATGATTAAGTAGGTAATTCACTATATAAAAGTTGACTTGGAAATAAGAAATTCCTTACAATATAATAGATTTTTTGTTCACTTCTAGATAGATAAAAACAAACCATTCAATTATAGTGTTATGGGATTTAAAAAAGAAAAAGACAAATACATAATTTGTGAGTAGGGATTTTGAAGAAAATATAACATTTTTAATGGATATATTCCAAAATTCTGATAGAAACAAATTCAATTGTAAACTGTATTAATCATTGGAGTTAATTACAAGATTTTTGAGGTTATTAAGATTAAATTAAGTGAAAAATGTGTATATATTATTAATAACAAATGTGTTGGAAAATTTATGAGCAGAAACGGCATGTGTGGGGGGAAAAGAATGGTATTTTTACAGCCAAAGAGACAGAAAATATGCAACAGGAGTAAGAACAAATAGGGCAACGGCATCAGGCTACTGGAAGGCAACTGGGAAGGACCGTCCTGTCCTTCGGAAGGGCACCCTTGTTGGGATGAGGAAGACTTTGGTCTTTTACAAGGGCAGGGCTCCCAAAGGAAGAAAAACTGAATGGGTCATGCATGAGTTTCGTCTCGAGGGATCCCTTGCTTACCCTAATAAGATTTCTCCACCTAAGGTATATTTATCCATTTACCGAGGAATTTAGAATACAAGCATTGTATCATTGATTATGATGAATCTCACATAAATCTCATTATAATAAATAATCAAAATCCATCCGTTATATATATATATATAACAATTGCACTAATAAATTTTCCTATTTATCATTTTTTTAGAGTTTAGATATCATAATTCTAATACTATTTGCCATTTTTATTTATTTGCAAGTTGTTATGACTTCTTGTTAAAATGCGAAATGATTTGGTTAAGTTTGTTATCTAATTTTGACAAAACTATCATTTTCAAATGGTACTATATGTATCCCTTGAATTTTTGCAAGAATCATGGTGCATCTTGCATCTTACCAAAGTTTTAACATCATTTATGTCCAATTCTTTGACCTTCAATGGCATGTTTGATGTTTCCCTTTTGTCTTTCTTTTTAAGGTCATGACTAGCATGCTAATATAAAATTGTGCTAGTTGCTCAACTATGATGATATATCCCTAATTCATTTTTTTTTTAATTTTAGGATCTTATGCAAGCCTCATTGTTTATTTCTAGCTGTAATCATTATACAATTTACTATTTAGCATCAATTATAGAGTATATGTGAAACCAATAATATCATCATCAATCAGTCTTAACCTACACCAATGAAATTCAAGCTATAAACCCTAAATTAATATATATCAATCTTGACATTGTGTGGTTTTTCTTGTTGGTTTATGTAGGAGGATTGGGTTTTGTGTAGAGTGTTCTATAAAAATAGAGAAGTTGCTGCCAAACAAAGCATGGGAAGCTGCTATGAAGATGACACAGGCTCTCCATCTCTTCCACCATTAATGGATTCTTACATCACTTTTGACCAAACTCAACCCTACCTAGATGAGTATGACCAAGTGCCCTGCTTCTCCATTTTCTCTCCAAGCCAACCCAACCTAATTTTCCCACACATCTCTCAAATGGACTCCAACATAATACCCACAAAGACCTCAACTGCATTTGGACAAATACCTATTAGTAGTACTTGTCCGAATTTAGACAGTGTCTCTTGTGACAAGACAGTAATCAAAGCTGTTTTGAATCAACTTAACAAGATGGAAAGCAATCCTAACATTCATGGATCTCCTAGCATAGGAGAAGGAAGTTCAGAGAGCTACTTATCTGAAGTGGGTATGTCCAACATATGGAATAATCATTACTGATTTTTGTGGCTTTCAAGGGATTGTTTCAAGGAATATATGTCCCATTTTAGGAAAATCACCTCTCTCACTGTTAATAGTTCTTGAATTTGTATTTATAAGTTGAGAGTGACATATATAAAAAAACAAAGTAAAGCTATTTATTGTGATCATAAAGATCATCAAGCAACTTAGTGAAACTTTAAGAAAAATTTTAAGTGTAGGAACACTTATATTTGGTTTACAAGCACAAAGTCAAGCTTGTAAATGTATTTGGTTTGATTATTGTCCTTGAAAAGAGTTGCTTAGCGGAGAAAAAAAATTCTCGAAGGAGTAAATTCTTTATAAAGTAGATATAAGTTAAGAGGCTGCTCCCATTTCGCTCATCGCTGCTATGGGAATCGCTTTATTTTTCCCTCTCTTTCCTTTTTTTTTTTTTTTTTTATTTCCTTCATCATTCCTTAAGTTTCATAGGTTTGATCTTGTAGAATTTGTGGCATTCTAAATTTTGGTGCTGTCGTGTGGCATTCATTATAAAGCAAAAAGATTTACCCTTGCTATTACCGCATGTCATTTTAAACTTTAGTGCTGCCTCCCGACACTTACCATATAGAATCTATTATATTTAATAATTATAATAATTAATGTAAATAATTATTACATTACTATTACTATCAAATATCTTTACTATTACCATTGTTACTATAATTTTTATGGCTAACTAATTAAAAATATTAGATATATTTCAATAATTTTATAAAATTTTCATTTAAAGATTCTTAAATTTTTAGTTGTTTCGTTTAATTATAAAAATTTAAGAATTATAAATCTTAAAATTAATAAAATAATTTAAAATTATACTATAAAAGTAATCATATAGAGTTAAATACTTTGTCATCTCTCTCCTTTTTATATATTTAACAAATTTTAATTTACTTTAATGTTATTTTATTTTTATTTATCTTATTTTAGTACGTATTTAATAAAGACATATTTTCAATTATATATTGAATGCTATATATATAATAAATTATGAAAAAATGAAATAAAATTTTATTTTCATAGTTATAATAAACAAGAAATTTATATTAATATTAAATTTTCATTAGTTTTTTATATTTTTATAGTATAATTAATAAATAAATAATATTATTACTTTGATTAATATTAAACATGCTATACTATTTTATTATTATTATTATTATTATTTAATATATGTATATATTAATTATAAATTATTTAATTATTACACTTTAATATTAAAATAAGTAGCTATTATTATTATTATTATTATTATTATTATTATTATTATTACAAATGCCTAGAAAGTTCAATTTAATTAGAGCTAGGAAAAACCAATAGTTAATTAGATTATTTATTAATTATACCCATTAAACACATATGTTAATTTTATATATATTCCATTTTTGCTTCCTAATGAAGAGGTAATCCAAATTTTTATAAAACAAATTTGAAAGAAAATAAGATTTTAAGTTTATCACATTTATACTAAATAGCAATTTTTAATTGAATTTATTGATAATTTTTTCTGTACTGCTTAAACAGTTGTAATATATAATTATTATATAATTTAATTTTCTAAATATAATCTTTAATTATTTTGATCTTTCAAATTTAAATAATAAAAAAATATTAATTACTAAATATAATTATCATTCATTATGAAATTTCTTAATTTTTAATTTAAAAATATCAATGATGGTTATTTTAAAGAAAAGTTTGAAAATTATTTTTCTAATAGAAAGAGAAATTAGGTTATTTAAAAAAATTTCTTTTTAAAAAGGAATTTATTTTCTTTTTTTTTTAATTTTTATAATCTTATTAAAATATAAAAATACTTATACATATTATATAAACACATACTATTAATATAACAAAACAATTAAATAATAAAAATATATTTTTATTTTTAAAAAATATTTTCTATGAAAAATATTTTTTTATATACAAATTATTTTTTGCAAAACAAACAAATCTTTAATCACACAATTATGTTGAATCTCTTGGTTGTATATTTGCTTGCTTTATGCATAGAGTTTTTAAGCAAGGTTATTATTATTTTAACATTATTATTTTAGAGTCAATGTATTATAATTATAATATATCAAATTTTTTAAAAATGAAAATTGTGAGGACTAGGGGCCAAATTAGTGTATTTATCTATTATTTAAAAATAAAAAAATGGGCCAGGGCCCCTATATACCTAGGTCCATCCCTTAAGAAGATTAATAGTCTTAATTACACTATACCTACCACTGTCCCAAAAACTATTTAGAACTTTAAAAACACATCCTAGTTTTTTTTTTTTTTTTAAAAAAAACCTATAATCTTTACTTATTTTAAATAAAGCAAAAAAATATTTAAACTGATATTTTTAAATAAGAGAATTAATTTAAAAAAAAATTAATTGAATTGATTGTAAAATTTTTATTTTTAAGTAGATTTTTTCTTTCTTTTTTATGTTTTAACTGTATGGGGTATAGGATTGTGAGGTTGAAGACAATTTAGCATCATTTTGATCTCCATTATTCCATAATGAAATTTCTAATTCTCTCCCATAAATGTAGATCAAACAACATAACATTTTGTATCTTATATAATTGTTCTCTAATTTTGTTGCGACAAGATCCTCAACATTTATGAAACGCAGTAAACTAATATAAAACTAGAGAGAATTTAATTTTGCATTATGTATAATTGTACTTAATTTCAAAGGTCCTCAATATTTATAGTTCATCAACCAAAGATCCTCAACATTTATAGTTCATCACCTCAAAGAAAACACCAATCAAAAGCAGTGAAAATAAACTCACAGACAATAAGATATGCTACAAGGCAAACCCATATAATGTTTAAGGATTAATCAAAGACTCACTTTCAAAAAAATATCACCAAAAGACAGTAGTGGAGAATGGAAGAAACGAAGAGAGCACAAGATTAGATCCTCATCATGTGATACAATATAAATTATCCGTCTACTTGGATAGATATCTCGTGTCCTTAAATAGAAAGAAGTATAAAACATATCACTAGGTACCATGTATAGGTAGCAATACTTTATAAACTGTCCCATTACTTAGATCTACACCATATGTCTTCATATAAACCTTACTTCCTATACAGCTCGGGAAAGAACCCTGATACTATTCTCGGGTGACCTTATAACCAGATAATCACATTATAAGTATAATACATTATAGGCCGACTACAACATCTCGGAATGATGCCAAGGTCACTCGATCTCCCTGTCTGGTTGTTCTAACCTTGAATGATTAAAATATACAACCTGATAACAGGTAAACAAAGGATATGTGCCACCCTGAGACAATTCAAACATTTTTCCGACTTATATTTTAAGTTATTTACTATTTGTTAATAGGTTGACTTGACCACTTATCTAATATAACATACATATACTCCTAAATTATTTATAATTGCCGTTTCAAATGTGTCAGGATCATCGTTACCCTAAGTATGGTATGCACTGATCTTATGTAGAAATATATTTGAATGACAGAGTCCCATTAGCCAAAGACCAACACGTGTTTGCTTGTTACTGGTCTTTTTTATAGTATATATAGTTATTTACTGTCTTAAGGTAAAACATTCTTACAACTCTTTTTACCAAAGCATCGGAGTGCCAAGTAGGATAATCTCTTTGGCCCCTAGCTTTTGTTGTCTTGCAAGGAACAAGTCGAATCTCTTTCCGGCTGTGTCCAAATCGCTTAGACACACTCATAGCCTTCCATATATCCTATAAAAGTACTCGGAAGCAGAAAGCAGTCATATAGCCACCCTAAGTACTTGTATCATCTCATTTCCATACCATAAACGTTGTACACGTGTCCATCATCCAAATACTTCCGGTATCACCGATTATCATCCTAATAATTTATGACAAAGAGTGGATTGATTGCTAAAGCAACCAAAATAATAATAATAATAATAATAGTAGTAATAAAGGTTTATAGGAAATGCACATGAAGAGTTACCAAGTCCATAGGAAATAGGAAATTACAAATAGGGATGCACAAGGTATTGGTTTTGGGAAGTTTGTTGAGGAGATAAAATTATACATAATTAACAAAAACCAAAATAGAAGTAAGCTACTGTACCAAAGCACTTGTATTGTAAACAAGAAGAGCTCCTCCTGCAAGAAGCCCAGCTAGTGTCACTGCCCATATTGCCAAACCTGTAGTTCCTGCAAATTTCAATGACAATGCATATGATCATTCTGTTCAACTTATTCCACATTAGGAAAATCATTTGTTTTAAATTCAACTTACCCCCAACATAAACATCACCACTTGGAGACCAGTCCCTTGTGTCGTAGATAGGGCTGTACATCAATCATCACAAAATATGATCAAAATAGCTAATAACAATTGGCGAGTCACACAGTGAGAGAGGTAGCAATCTCTTTTTCTTATCATAAAGATGAATAATTTAAAATAGGTAAATGAGAAAACTCGGATTCAAGATTTTCTCATTTCCTACACTTTAAAAGATAAAGGAAGACCAATAAACTGCACTAAATAACATTTTATATATATATTTGATAGAGAGATTTATATATTTTTCATATATACATGATAAATTTATTAAGAATCACAAAGTGAAACAAGAAAATGAGAATTATTAGAATTTAAACTCTTAACAATTAACATCATATTAAATTTTACTCAAGTCATTAAATTGATTACTAAACTTCAGTTTCAACTAAAATAAATAACTTCTGTAATAATAAAATTACTGAAATTTAAAAAAAAAAAAAAAAGTAAATTGAAGTAAAAGATATGATATAATAATTATATTAATTTTTTTTTTAGTATATTTTGTATATTTAATGCACCACTCAAAATATTTTTCTCTTCTTTTTCTTTACTGTGAAATTCATGGTTTAATGGGTGTTTTCATCTTAAGTTAATTGCAAACTATGATTACAATTAGAGGATCGCATAATCTATAAACTAATTAAAGTTATTATACCTGTATCCATCCACGTTGGCTCCATATTTGTCAACAAATTGGTATACACCCTTTCCCTGAATCAATTAAGTTTGAAGATTATGTAATTAAAAATAATTAAATCAATTTCAACATCTTATTATCAAAAATATAAAATTAAAAAAAAAATCAAAATTACAAATTTTCAGTTCATATTGTAAAAATAGATTATAACACTATGCAACTCGCATTACCTATGGATTTGATCATAGATTCAATTAATAAGCTTATTGATTATAGATTGAACACCATAGAAAAGGGGCATGAATGATTATATTTCAACTTTAAGGTTACATTTATTTAATGAAAAATAATTTGTATATTAAAATATTTTTTAAGAAAATAAAAATATTTTTTATTATTTAATTATAATATTAAATTAAATATATGCGTTTATATAATATATTTATAAGTATTTTTATATTTTAATAAAATTATTAAAGTTAAAAATTAGAAAAATATTTTTTATTAATTAATTTTTTTAAATATCTCCATGAAAATATATTTTTAATTTTTTATAAAATAAACAGAACTTAAAAGGATGAGAAGGATGAAAAAAATTCTTAAAAAGGATGAAAAAAATTCTTATGTAAACTCCATCCATCATTGAATATATAAAACATAAAATATTAACATATATATAATGAGTGAAATTCACATATTTTTAACTTGAATTTATAATAAATTATGTTTAAATAATTTTTTAAAAGAATATAATTAATTAACGAGAGGACAAATTAAGTTGATAGATTGCAAGAAAAATATGATGACACACAAACCTTAGCCTTCCTTCCAGAGGCATCAGCGCCATTCCTGAGGTTCATGCCACCACTGATTCCTACAGTAACAGTTTTCCAAACCCTAAAATTAATCATTCAAAACTCTCTTTTGAAGATTACAGAAGAAGAAGAAGAAAAAAAACAAAAAAAAAAAAGCAAGCATATGGGTCTTGTACATATGAAGAAGAGAGAAGATTTGAGAAAAGACCATATGGCTTATCAGTGTTTAACTTCTTGCGAGCACTGGCCTCGACTCTGAAACTTCTCCTTGAGAGAGTTGGAAGACCTCTCACTGAAGATTTTTCAACCCTGAAAGTAGATGGTTTCAAGCTCACCGAAGCCATAACTGAGGCTGCCATTCTCTCTTTCTTCCTTCTCTACCTTTCTTTGGTTTTCAATCTTGGACGATAAATAATAATAAATAATTATTATATTAATAATAGTTACCTCAGGATTGTGATTCCCACATTGCCACGTGGCAATGCTTTGTGGCTTATATCTGGATATGATATTTCAAACATTATCAGGATTGGCGGTTTGCAAATCCTTCACCTTCATCCTCACATGCACACGTGGACTGAGTCCATAGGTTAAAAATTATTTTGACAAATAATTAAAAAAAATTCAACAATTCAGTATTTAAAATTGAATAATTAATTTTTATATTTTTTAAAAATCACCTATATTAAAATTTTAACATTTTAATAAATCTATAAATTAATTTTCATCATTATAATCACAATTAATCTTACAACAAACATATATTTCAACAATACTTTTTTAATATCATTTCCTACATAATATTAAAATAATAAATAATATAAAAAAACATAAAACATAATAAATAATATAAACAATATAATACTAAAAATTAATATTAGAGTATTATTAAAAATTTTAAGTGATAAAGAGTTATATATACTATTATGGATTTACCAATAATTTTTATTTATAATTTTTAATAATATATAAGATATATTGTTAAAAGCTAAATTTATTTTAGAGTCTTTGTTAATAAGAGAGTAGCAAATTTGGATGATGAAAGTGGTCAAGAAGGTCTCTTCATTTTGAGGCGAGTTGATTTGCAATGGTGGGAGACAAAATGATCTGAAAAGTTCAAAACTCGACTCTCTTTTTATGGGTTCACATTGGATCCGATGGGCTAACCCTCTGTTCATTGTTAGCCACTGAGCTTGCTGTAAAATCAATGTGCTTATTGGAAAAAGCTTAATCGATCGAGGCTAGGTCTAGCCCTGCTGGTTTTGTGGTTGCAGTTTTGTCGGTAAACACAAACAGGAAAAGGGCCTGGACGAATTTGGACGTTGTGAAAGTGTATGTATTATTTTTTTCCTTTTTTATAATTTTATATAATTATAAAATAGTATTATAGAAAACATAAATATAATTAAAAATAATTAAAAATTAATATTTATTAATAGTTAAAGTTTGTAAAATTTTACCTTATTAATAATAGTTATTTTTGTAATTAATAGTTATTTTTTGAAATTAATTATGTCAAAAATTTTAATATGTAATTTATAAATATTTAATTTATAAAATTAAAATAATTAAAATTTTTAATTTTGCTATATCAGGAATTATTTTGTTAATAAATTAAAACTTCAGAAACTATTTTATTTAATATTAAAATTCATAATAAAATGGCATTTTGTTATATTTTTTTAAAATTAATGATAATTTAAATAGAAAATTGAAAAAAAAAATAAATTGTAAATTTATTAAAATGTTAAAATAGATTTCACTAATCTCATAGACTAAAATATAATTTATCCTAATTAAAAATTTGCAATTTTTTTAATCTTATAACTCATTATACATATTTTAATCATTTGCAGTATATACTATATAAATTTTTTTAATAATTTTTATGTTATAATTTTTAAAATTAATTTTAAAAATTAAATTTATAAAAATTATGATTTAAAATTAAAAGCATTATAGCCCATATTATTCAGAATATATATACTTAATAAATCATGAGACGTTATTTATTTATTTTAGTTTTATTTAATTTGCTGATTTATAGATTTTATAAAATAAAACTATATGCTAAAATATTTTAAAGCTAACCACTTTTTTATTTAACTTATTTAATTTTTAATTGATAATTCAATTTTTTGATTTAGTTTACTCACTCTTAATCTATTCTACTTATGCTTGTTTAGTTTATAAAATTAAACCATGAGAATCAGTTGCAAATGAAAGCAAAAATTTTATAAAAATATATATAATATGTGATCAAAAGAACCTCCGCCCATTTTTATTTTTCGCGTTTGAGTTTTAGAAAATATCAAGAAAATGATTAAATAATTTATTTTTTATAAAAATATATTATTAATTAATTAAATCACTCTTTATCTCAACTAACTACTCTATTTATTTATTTATTGTATTTAGTAGACATAATAGGTAAAATTAAAAAATAATTAATACTCTTTAATTTTTTAAATACAATAAATAATTTGAAAAAAAAAACCCAAATATAATAAATAAAAATTAAACAGAAATAGTGTTTATGAATGTGTGCTTTAAAATATATAATTTCCTGACATTTACTAAAATATTTCAACTACCCAACATTACATCAGAATTTTTGTTTATTTATTTATTTATTTTTACTAAGAAATAAAGTACAAAATATATTATATCATATTAATTACAACTAGAACTTACGTAAGTCAAAATACATTTGCAAAGTAAACACAACCAAATAATATGAAAATATAATCAACCCAATATTAAAGAGACCTGAATTTAAAACCTCCTCTTAATTCTATGACCTCAACTTTGATTAATTTTACCACTAGACTAAGGCCTCATTGGTGACCATTTATTTGTATTTCCTTTGTTTCTTGAGCAGACATACACTGCACATCAGCAATTGAAAGTATGCAAGTCTAATGAAGCTTGAAAATTTGAAACAGCTACTTTTGGAGAAGAATATCTAGAAATTATAACCAATGAAGTCAAATAAGGAATGACATATTATATGACTTTGCAAAATTTAAATGGTCAAAGCTTTACAACAATGGAAATAAGTTAAAAATGTACATAGCCAATACAATCAGCAATTACGTACCTTCTGTTTATTATTTTGGCATAAAGAGTAATTGGCTGTAGCTTCTAAATTACTTTCAACTTCATAGAAACAAATTGCACCATAATTTAGAATGATAAGGAGGGGAAAGAAATACATAATAAAATTACCCTACAAGCAACCCGGTGCTTCTATGAACTTTGCAGCAGCAGCCAAGCCACTAAGTATTGCACCTTCTACATTTGGACTAACACAAAAATCTCCACAGATGGCCAGTTTCTTCTTACCATCCCAGAAGCATTTTTCTTCTTCAGCTACACTTGCTGCTGGGAAAGCACTTCCCCTAGCAAAACATCCACCAGTAGAAACAACAAAGTCAACACTACAGAACACAGAATAGGGCACAGATGTTATAAACTCAACTCAACTAAACTAAACTAAACTAAACTAAACCTTTATCCCAAAAATTTATTGGGCCATAGATGTTATACAGCAGGGAAAAGAAAGAAAGCAAGAAAATCTACATAAGTTGTATTTCTGAGAGAAATTGAATGATTAGAAGCATGATGATGAATTTTTATGCATCAAATAAACATAATGACCTAAATACTGACCATCGATGAGCTTTTTTGAAAAATGGTTGCGAGCCATGGAGTCCAGTTCTTTCAAATTCTTCCAACAATTCTTCAGCAACTTTTGTTAATGTTGCAGTTGAAGGCTTCTGAAGTCCAGTTTGAGCAATTAAATCACGAGCATACTTTGCTGTTGAATGCAATACCCATCGTTCACTGCACAATGAAACAAGATGATAAATATAACATTCCAAACAACACTGAAACCAGATTTCTCTCTCCCCATTAATACACATGAAAAAACAAAAATGCATACCTTGTGGTTGAATGACCAGGCTTGCTGCTGTCACAGTGACCCCAGCTTAAAACTTCAGAATTTTTGAACGAGAAGCCTTTTACAGGTATCTTAATCACCATGCCAAAATTCCGTCAGGATATATAAGCCTCGCAAAATGTGTTATTTTATTTGGAAGATTGAAGAAGATATATAACAACCACAATCCAAGGGTCTAAGGACTAAGGGCAAAAGAGGGAAGGAAGAAAAGAGGGTGTTGAAGTGAAGTCAGGTCATACAATCATATTACCAATGTCATCTATGCAAAATTCCGAAGTTCTAAAACTGCTTATCAGGAATATCTTGTAACTTACTGAAGACAAAGGCTCAGTGAATGCCAGCATAAGAGCAAAACATGGATTAACAGGAATATCTTGCAACTTCATTGCCAATTCTGGAGCCAAACTCAAATCTGGATTGATCACAAATGGATAATGGGTTAAGATAACAGCTTTTTCTATTCTAGACCAACAGATTAACAGCAATAAAGGCTGATAAAATGAAAGGGAAACGAAAAGAAAACACCTGTGATTGATTAAACATAACATGTACATAAAGGAATACACCTTCCTCATTTGGGGATAAGTTCGCCTTTTTATTTCATAAATAGTTACTCACAAGTATATATGAAATAGGGGCAAAAAGACTAAAAATTAGTTAACTTACATTCTCAAATGTCCTTAATTGAGCGTAAGGCACACATAATTCAAGCACATGCAGCATCATAAAATATCTTAACAAAATTTGGAGAAAGAAAAGTATGGAGAAACTGATGAAAAAGGAAAGAAGGCAATGACAATAGCAGTTCAAAATGCAATAACCCAATTATAATTCTCCCATTGGATTAGGGTCCTCAGGGAGACAACTTGGAGACAGTTTTAACCTTCAGCATTTTTGCACGAAAAGGCCTTTTCCAAGACTTTTATTGGCTGTTTGACACTACTGTAATTTTACGTCCAGGAATTTTACCATTAGTAATGGCCCTTAAGGATTTTACTGTCCTTACATTGAGAAAATCTAAGGAAAATGAATTACTGCTATGTTTGGACTCCAACATTTGAAATTAGGGATTTGGATTTAATTTTAATATAGATTATTGATAAATTATGGATTTCAAATTACACCATTTTCTTATTAAGAACTTTTTAGAGTGGTTTTGAAATAACACCATTTATAAATTATTTCAAATCCACACTCAAATAACTTCATGTTTATTAGCTTAATATATATTCAGGACTCCAATCAATTGAATGAAATATATACTTTTATCAAATTTGAATATCATATTTCAAATTCTCCCATCCAAACACAAGGTAAATTAATTATGTTGAGTCTTTTTGTGTTCCATTATATAATGAAAGATCCATAAGAAGATTTTTAAGGAGGGAAAAGTGAATCCTCCATAGGCATATGAATTTAATTTCCTTAACCTATCAAGAATCCTTCAACACACTCCAACAGTATGAGATTGTTTATCTCATTTTATTTTATCTCATTTTATTTTGTAGTATAAACATTCCCAATTATTTTATTTCCATCTCCGTTCAAATTTTATAGCGATATTAACACGACCACAAGCATTATGCATCTCCCTACTAGTTTAAAACAAAATAATCTTGTAGTTTCAACAAAACCTAATGGTATATATATATATATAAAATCCAAACCTTTGGCTGTTTTTGCAATTTTGTAATGATTTCAAAACTTAGTAGCAATTATGTCCAATTGGTCAAAGTTAGAGAAAAAAATTATATTTTATTATCAATTTGAATAAAATAAATAATTTGATTACAACATGGGGAAGGACTTGCAATTAATTCTGACAATTTTTTTCTTTTGTTCAAAGTAGAAAAAAAAATTATATTTTACTATCAATTTGAATAAAATAAATAATTTGATTACAGCATGAGGAAGGACTGGCAACTAATACTGACAATTTTTTTTTTTGTTCAAATTGGTGATAAAATATTTTTTTATTTCAATTTTGATCCACTGGATAGAATTGAAAATAAGTTTTGAAATCAAGAGTTCAAGACCAAATTGCCAAAATAAAAAAGTCAGACAATATTACAGAAATGCACAAAGGTTTGAATTTTTTTGGCCGTTAAGCCTTTCAACAAAATGAATGTATATTTAGTAGAAACTCAAAGGTTATTTGAAAGATAAAGAGGCACACACTTTCATTTTCATATCAGCATCGAAGAGAAGAACTGCTTGTAGATGAACATATGATCTTATTTCCATAAGTTTACAGATATTGCTTCTGAAGAAAACATTACTATTGTTTAAGGGGAAAAAGGGAAATCAATATTTGACTGGAATATATACCCATAAACGAAAACTTTATGTTCTAACAATTACTCAAATAGTATAATTCAAGTAGACTCCCCACCATAGAAATTCAAATCTATAGGCCAAATCACACATATGCCTGAATCAAATGAATCGATGGTGAATTAGGTGAATGGATATGAATCAATTGATTCGCTTGATTCTTTCCCCATTGGTCTATAGAAGCCTAAAGATTTTAAAGTCAAAATTTACTTCAATCTTATTGTGAAAAGACACCCTAAAGCTTCCACTAAATAATTTGAAATTGGATTTAAAAAAAAAAAAGGTAAATTAGCATTTTAGTCCCTAAGTTATGTCAAAATTAACACATATATCCTCAATTTTCAAAAGTCAATGGTTTTGTCCTTAGATTTTCATTCCATTAAAATTAAAGGTCCTTCCATCTAATAAATCTATTAGCCAATGGTTAAAGTCAGTCAAATGGGAAAGAATAACTTTTATTTCCCAAAATGCCCTTAAAAAGATAAATCTACTGAAACACTGAATCTCCAAAACAAGCTTCTTCTTCCTCCACTCCTCTTGGCGCTCACATCTTCAATCCAGGAATTTTAACACCCTCACCTTACTTCCAACTCTCTCCATCTCTCTCACCAGCACTTGGCACCACTTACAGCTCCATTTACCTCTCAAAACCTCCATCTCCTCTTCCTGCTATGCGTAAAATGGGATGTGAGCAAGATAAGATTATCCTCGGCAACACCCACAGCTCAATTTCCATCGCACAACTCTTTCTATCTCTCTCACTTGCCAGCATGAATACCCATGGTCCTGGTTCCCATTTTCGTCTTTTTTTTTCTTTTTTTTTTTTTTTGGCTACGATGGCGTCATTCTCTTCTTGATTTTGTGCGCACTCAATATTACGAAAGAAAGCAAGAATTGAACAGGGCAAGTGAGGAGCAAGCACGAGTTGGGATCATTTAGCTATAGAGTTTTAATCTTTAAAACCAAATTAATCAAATTTAATTATTTATTTTTTTAATGAGATCATTTTATCAATTCTTTGAATAATTTGCACTTTGAGGCTACATCTTGCAGGATCGACGGCTTCACTGCAATTTGGGCTTAGATTACTTTTTTCTTTTCTTTTCTATTTCTGTTCCTTTTCTTTTTGAAGTGATCAGTAATAAACAAAAACAAGCAAAAAATCATTAAATGGATTTCTTTCTTTGTATTGTTGCAGTGCACTAGTTTTGTGTGTGTAAAATGGGGAAGAAGAGATGAGGTGAGAAGAGGGTGATGGTGTTGCAATAAAAGATTTGGAGAAGATGGATGAAGAGCAAGGGCATTAAGGCCATTTCATGTTCAACTAACAACACTTTTTGACAAAAAGACCTTCATTTTGACAGAATGAAACTATAGAGACCAAACCATTGACTTTTAAAAGGATATATATGTCAATTTTGGCATACCTCAGGGACTAAAAAATAATTTATCAAAAAAAAAATTAGAAAAGAAAGTTTCCACATGCCTAAAGCTAAACAAAACCAAATGACTGTTATAGTTGTGCATAAATATGCATTTTCTACTCCTATTTCACTTTTTCCCCCAGGCTAACAATGAACTTACGACACAGTTAGAAGGTACCTTCTTCCACCAACACTCTTTACCCTCTTCCTTCTTATCTTTTTCTTTATTTTCTCCATTAAGTACAGCTAATTAGCTATTGTTGTCACATCGCAACATTTTATGCCCATCTTATATGGGCCATCTATTGTGATTTTCAGCCATACTTTTTCCACCTTTTATTTGTAGGTCCTATTGTGAACATGGTATAGCCACAAGTCATCAAAACTAAGGCTTGGCTTCATGAAGCAAACAGATCATTCATAGATAAACAAACAGTATAGGTTTTCAACTTTTATGGCATATGGCTAGATGATATGGAACATAAATATTTTAATAAAACGAATACAACATGGTAATACATTATTTTATGTTTTTTTAATTCATATATGCATTTATATCCTAGAAGAATGGATCATGGTAGGGTTTGGACTTGCATTTCCTTTAGAATCAAGCACAAGTCTAATTGGCCATATGATCACTCTGTCTCATATTTTGTGTCTTTTAATAGATATACATCGTTCTTAATCAAATTTGAGAATTCATACCAAATCTAACAATATGATTCAATTCTTGATTCACAAAATGAGGATTTTAAAACTTGATTTGACAAATATGGTTCTAACTATCACTTTTAAATAGGGGCGAGAGAGAGAGAGAGAGAGAGTATAAATGCTTACCAAGGGGTGGTGGACATCCTGTCACATCTTTAAATCTCGTAGAAAAAATATTTTTGTCCGATGCAACCACTCCCTTAAAAGAACCATGATTTTGTCCATCCATGCCCATCACCAACCATGAATTCTCACTATCTAACCAGTCCAGCCTCCCAACTCCTATCGCAAACTTGCTTTCCACTCCTGAAAACATATAAAAATTAGGCAATTTTCTAGGCTTGCATTGACCTTGAGCAATAACCATTCCAAAAGAAAAGAAGCAAGATAACTACGCACCAGTCTCATTGCATAATGCTTTACAAATAGAATTCATGCCCGGCACACCAACATATCTTTTGCCCAATCCTTCCTAAATAAATTAATATCAAAAGTCATGGCCATGATAAAGGCAGATTAAAAAAAATGTATGTCTAGCTCATTGGTTATTACCGCGCATCAAGTATCTGCTCGAAACTAAAATTGACATTAGACAGTTTAGGCACAATGACAGGCTACATGCTTACTAAAATTTTAAGGGATTATTCAATGCTCCAGGTGAAATAGAAAATATTGCACATACTCTCACATGAACATGGAATCCATCTTCCACAATTTATATGGACCCAACATTTATGAGAAAGCAGGCTCATTATTTTTTGGTGGAGATACCTCTCTTACAGTACATGGGATCCAATCCCCTTAATATAAGAAATAACTGAAATTATGTGTGAGAGGCACTATTTTTCAGTGTTCCGGGTGAATTTTATAAATTTCGTTTTTTACGCACCAGGAGTTCTAAATAATTGCTCCATTTTAAGAATCACACAGTTTTAGGCAAAAGCAAAAAGTTGCGAGCAAATTATACATGTAAAACTGTTAACACTTTTAGTCAGCAAAATATAAATATAAAACCAAGCATTACCTAATGGGAAACGTCAATGATTTATTGATATGCATGAATAGCTCTAAACCTGATCTATGTCAAGAAATTTGTTGGAGAGACAATCGAAAGACCCAAAATTCTCTTTCCACTCAGCAACAAGACCTTTCAGTTCCCACTCGTGAAGAAGCTTTAACACATCAGTGTTGCTAATACTAAAAAATGGGGCACCATGATCGAACAAAAGCTCCTTCCCATCTTCAGCAATTTCTCTATACGAAATTTCAAAGACTGCCAAGTTACCAAATTTCTTTTCTGAATAAAAGGGGGAAATTAATGAAAATTTGGAATTAATAGTGTTAGATTTCAATTACCTTCTCTGGGACATACGGCCACCAGGGCCTCGGGCGGATTCGAAGAGGGTGACTGAAACTCCATTCCTTGCAAGAGTTGATGCGCATACAGCTCCAGATACTGCCCCAACCATAAAATTTCACATAAAGAGCAACAAAAACACACACAGAGACATGTATTGAAGAAAGAGAAACAGAGAGAGGTGATACTGACTTCCACTTCCAACCACTGCGACCTTAGTAACAATGTTGCTCATGGTGTGTGCTTCACATACAGAGACAAGAGAGCGAGAATCAGAGATCCAAGTCGCTGCTGAATGCTGATCGCCTTCGAGCTCGACTAGGATTGTTTTAACCTTGTTCCTTAATGGCTTAGATAAAATTCAATGTACAAAATTTAAGGCAAAGTACAAATTTGGTTCTGCCACGTAAGTTAAAATTGTGATAAAAATGAGCCATGTGGTTTGTATAATAAATTCCACGCATTGGGTTTCACGTCAAAACTAACTTAAAAAAATATATAAAATTTATTAAATTTAATTTTAAATTACTTTTTAATACCCTAATTAATATATTTAAAAATATATTTTTCTATATACCAATTACATCAATAATGCTAAACATATCTAAATTTTTAGTATTAACTTTTTAATTAAAAATAATTTTTAATTATAAATCTAAATAGCATTTAAAATAAAATTAAAATATGTAAATAAATGAATATATAACCCTCACCTACCTTCCAATCCTGATGTGCCTCTGCCTAGTAAGAACTCATGCATAGTGATTTACAAGACTTGAAGCCAAGTGTTTACGGTAGGCACTCAAGGAAGCCAAGATCAAGACATAATCAAGCTTGTTCTTACTCTCATCTAATAGACCATAGTGGTTCATCTTGCAGGAAAAGAGCCTCACCCTAAAAGATCTCGTAAGGGTTTTTCTCATCAAGAGTCAAAAGCATTCTAGTAGCATTACAGTGCGGCTCAAAGCATATTGAACCCTCCAAAACTCTCTCTTACACTATAATCCATACTCCCCCACCAATTTCATCTTTGCATCCAATAGCTTTCAAGACATGGTTTTTTATGCGGATTCTAAGTCAGTGTTGCATAGAGATGGCAAAGAAGAATCTATTTGTGAAAAGAGAAATAATAATATATTCTAATGCTTATGATCAAAGTAAACGCTTGAGAACTAGCAGCAATTATTCTCACACTGCTTATACAACTCCATCTCCATTTCACCCTCCTCCTTCTGCTCCAATCTGGGGATCTCATGGGTACATGGCCCCTGCTTGGCCCTTACTCCACCTCCATATGATTCATACGGAGGCCATCATGTTCCTTAAGTACTAATGTCTACCCCCTATGCCCATACTAGCTCTTAGTAGTTATGAACCTATTCAGAATACAAAAGATAACCCTCCTTGCAATACCCTACTTATTGGTAATCTTGGAGAGAATATCAATGAGGGAGAATTGAAGGGTCTATTTAGCATACAACTGTGCTTTAAGCAAATGAAAATTTTCAGACAAGAAAGGCATACTATTTGTTTTATTGAATTTGAAGATGTGAACAATACAACAAATTTTCACAGTACATTGCAAGGTGTTGTTATCCCAAGCTCTGGTTATGTTGGCATGTGAATACAATATTCGAAGAACCCATTTGAGAAGAGAAAAGATGGAAGTCACCCTGCTGCTTCTCCTAATGCCCATGGAGCTCCACCAACTATTACCTGCTAGTAGCTCAAAGGGGATGTACTATGGTCCTTATGCATCGAGAAATACATGATAGGATCAATCTTGCAGTTGTTGCATGCATCCATTTCATTATTAACATTAGCATTAGCATCTCTTCTCATATGCATGAATGCACATAATGTTATCATAAAAGCACCATCTAGTCATGAAATACTAATTTCTCTAGGGCATGTAGTTGTAGTAGCATATGTTGATGGTGGCCTCATTTTCATATTTTTTGCCATCTTCTTAGCCCTATGAGAAAGGGATTTTTGGCTTAATCTTTGTGGTAGTCGGTGCCATTAGGTAAGCGAATAATAATGCATGGTTTGAGGGAAAAGTATCATAGCAAGGGAGTATAGTTTCATTATTAATCTTAAACACTAAGTGGGTCTTCTACCACAAGTCTTCTATTTTTCTATAATGAACAACATTATTGTTACAATAATATGGTATTAATTTATGCGTTTCATAGCAAAAAAATGGTTCCTTCTCATAGGGACAATGGGGCTTCTTAAATGTCTTCTCATAGTTGCGATAGAAAGAGACATGCACCATGGCTTTGCTCCTATATGGAGCCTTTTCTCTCATAGAGCTTTGTTTTAAACCTATTAGAGGCGGGGTATCATGCTTCTTTTTATTCTCTAAAGTTCACAATTGAAGAAGCAAATTAGGTTCTTGTTAGAGTGGAGGGATCTCTTAATGGGCAAGAGACTATATTTTATGTTTTATTTATTCATGAGATAAGGAGGGATTTCAGGGATAGAAGAAGAAGAGGAAAAGAAGAGAGAGAAAGGGAAAGAAAAGGTTTTAAGAGGGGGGGAGGGGGGAGAGAGAGAGAGGGAGAGAGAGAGCAAAAAGAGAGATACAGAGTCAATTTTATTTTTTTTATTCATAATCTCTTAATTTTTTAAGCCATGTTAGCATGGTTAGTGTTGAAACACACACTGAATAAAAATAAATCTGTTGTTGATTTTGAGACATGAGAACACTTTCTTTAAAGTGATATTTGCCCTCTTATATATTACTGCGAAGTTACGGAAAATGGCTTCCAGGATACAACAAAACTAATTAAAACCTACAGGCAGCAATTTTGAAGGTTTTCTTATTAGTATTCCTTGAAATAAAAATTGTAGAAATAAGAGGAAGAAGAAAAGAAAAATTATCTAATCCAGTGAACCTGTGAAATATATATACAAGATAGGAAAATAGTTTATAGCAGTTTATAGCTGTTAGCATTGTGAACCAGCACAACTAATCATAACCAATATGACCATTAGCATTGTGAACCAACACAACTAATCATAACCAATATTACTCTTAAAAACTAACAGTAAAAAACTAATGTTTCATAATCATTTTCCTTATATCTGGATTAATTGAATAGAGTTCTATCAACTTGTAGTACAATCTACTCTTATAATCTCCCAATTAGATGGTAATATAAGTTAGCAGTGCAAATATCAACAGCTTCATGCTTTCAAGAAGGTTTTTTCAACTTAAACCTCAAGTTAGTATAGATAATTCAAAATTCTAGAAAATATTGGTGAAATTAATGTTTAAACCCTTATTCATATTTTAGAACCACAATTACCCCACACATAAAACTATAACATTTTCAAGAAATATCCATCAAAGACATTAGCACTATTATGGCCTTGTGCTATATCCTGTTTCATGAACATTTACAAAGTTAATCCTCAAACTTTGTTAAGAGTGGCACCACTCCTTATGTTCACATAGGTGAAAATCAAGTTAATATTAAAATTCACTAAAATTAAATTACTCATCCTTTCTAAATGGATTCACTAAAAATATATATAGGAGTCTTAAACGAATTGTTTTTAGTGTTCAATTACTCAATAACTTATTACCCAACCCTTTAGTTAGTAGGATAGTAAATGAAGGTTGGGTTTTTGTTATTGATAAATTTAAATGAATGGTTTTAAACTCATTCCTAATGACATAGTTTTAATTTTATCTCTTGAGAAAGCTTTAGTGAACAGATCAGCCAAATTATTACAAGATCTTACATAAATTATAGTAACTATGCCATCTGACAAAAGTTGTCTAACATACTCATGTCTTAAGCTAATATACCTTGACTTTCCATTGTAAATCTTGCTTAAAACATAGTAGCTTCACTATCACAATGCAAAGAAATGGGTGGCATCAGTTGTGGCCACAATTTTATATCTAACAACAAATTTCATGAGCAATATGCTTCTTTGTCTGCCGTAGCCAAAGCAATAAACCCTGATTCAATTATGAAATGAGTTATGCATGCCTGTTTCTCTGAAGCCTAAGAAACAGCTCCACCATTTAAAGTAAAAATCTAGCTAGTTGTAGATTTATTATCTCCTACACAATTAATCAACTAGCTTCTGTGTGGCCTTCTAAAACAATAGGAAAATTACCATAATTCAAACACAAATCTTTAGTTTTCTTTAGATATCCTAGAATCCTTCCAATTGCTTTATAATGCTCAACTCTAGGATTGCTAGTATATCTCGAAAGTTTACACACAGCAAAGGAGATATCAAGTCTTGTACAATGCATGGCATACATTAAACAGCCTATTGCATTTCCAAATTCTAATTGAGCTACAGATCTATCAAAATTTCCAGTTATCTTAACTGAAACATCCAATGGAGTATTCACTTCTTCAACTTTCAAATGATTTGAACTTTCCTAAAACTTTCTCAATGTATTGAGATTAACAAAGAGCAACAACCTCACTATATTTCTTTATTTTAATACCTAAGCTAGTATATACTTTATTTAAATCTTTCATTTTGAATCTTGAAGATAGGTACTTCTTAATATCAACTAATCCTTTCATATTAGAACTTACACCTGTTTGCATTATTATGCACAAAACCATATTCTAAAATCACATAATCAAATTTTTCAAGCCATTGCTTGGGAGCTTGTTTTAAAATTTTTCATGCCATTGCTTGGGAGTTTGTTTTAATCCATATAATGACTTAAAGCGCTTACATACTTTTGTCTCATTTCCTGGAAGAATAAACTCTTCAGGTTATTCCATATATACTTTCTCATCCAAGTCTCCATTTAACAAAGTTGTTTTAAGATTTATTTGATGTACATATAAATTATAAATAAAAGCTAATGCAAGCAATACTCTTATAGATGTTATTCTTGCCATAGGTGCATATGTATCAAAATAGTCTATGCGCTCTATTTGCCTAAAGCCTTTAGGAGGTAAGTCATCTAGGAACCAAGTATTATTAGATAATAATGAGTCCATTTCATCATTTATTGCTTTCTTCCAAAATGCAGTATCTCTTGATGCCATAGCCTTATTGTAAGTCTTTGGATCATTTACAGTAGTTAAAGATAATGGGTATTTTATTGGTAACTTCGTTTCTATTGCCTTTAACAAGGAAACAATAGCTTGAGAAGAAATAAATTCTAGACCCAAATTCTTTTCTTTTCTAACTTTTGGACTCCTTCTAGGTTCCAAAGAAGGTTCAGTTTCAACCATTTTGTTACCAGAAGATTTTTCAGAATTTTTATTTGACTGTTGTATTTGTATAAATCGAGAATCAGTTGAGTCATTAATGAATTTACTTTCAAAATATTCTACATCCCTTGACTCAACAATAATGTTAGAATCCAAATCTAACAACCTGTATGCTTTGGAATTTTTTGCATACCCTACAAACACACTTTTTAGAGCTATTGGCCCCAACTTAGTTTTTTTTTGGTCTGGAATTCTATAGAATGCTAAATAGCCTCATACTTGAAGATAATTCAAACTAGATTTCCTTCCTTTCCATATTTCATATAAAGAAACCTTAGTTTTTCTAGATGGAATTATGTTGTGCGCACATGCAGTAAGCAAAGCTTCACCCCAATGATTTAAAGGTAAACTAATATTAAGGAGCATTGCGTTGACCATATCAACCAATGTTCTATTTTTTTCTTTCTGATAATCTATTTTGTTGTGGGGTATATGGAGCATTTGATTGATGTATAATTCATTGCTCTTCACTGTAAGAGGAAAATTCATTTGAAAAATACTCTCCACCTCTATCAATGCACAAAATTTTTAGTTTCTCCTTTTCTTTTTCTTTTTTTCAACTTTCGTTTTGTACAATTTGAACATTTATATCATTGATCATTCACAAAAGTAATAAAATATTTGTTTCCACCTCTTGTTAAATTACCATTAAGTTCACATATAGTAGAATGCACAAGATGAAGCAATGAAGTATTTCTTTCAACTTTAGGGAAAGATTGCTTAGTCATTTTTGCTTGAATGCAGATTTCACATTTCTCTTTATGTTCATTGACATAACTTATTAACACATCTTTGGCCATAAATTTTAATGATTTATAATTAACATGTGCTAACTGATTATGCCATAAAGAAAAAGAACAATCAACAGTGTAAATAGAAACATGTGGATTATTATTATTATTATTATTATTATTATTATTATTATTATTATTATTATTATTATTATTATTATTATTATTATTATTATTATTAACACTTAACAATCCCATCACATGAATAACCTTTCCTAACAAAAACTCTATTTTTAGTCAAGATTAATTTATCCGACTCTAAGATAGCCTTAACCCCTTTCCTACATAATAGATTTGCAGACACTAAATTTTCCCTAACATCTGGAACATGTAACACATTATTAAGAAAAAGCTTTTTTCCAGAAGTTAATAACACTTCGACACTACCTTTTCCTAGCACTTTTGCAGTATCATGATTGCCTATTAATACTTCATGTCCATCTTCTACTTCTTTATATTCTTTAAAATAAGACTTGTTGTTACAGATATAAACAGTAACACCAGAATTATACCACCAGTCATTTGATCAGAAACCGTAGCCATATGTAATTCTGTGACTAATTTTTGCGACCTCCTTGACCATATTTGCATTATTTGCATTGTTGGTACTGGCAGCATTATCCTTTTTGGGCTTCTTTCTAAACCTGCAATCATATTTAAAGTGCCCTTTCTTTCCACAATTATAACAATTTTTGTCTTTCTTTAATTTATTTAAGTTATTTGAATCACTTGCTTCAAAACCCTTCCTCTTCTTTCCTTTATAGCCTTTTTGAGATTTATTATTTCTATCAATATAAGTTACCTTATTACCAAACTCAAAAGCGAATTTCTTTTCACGAATTCGTGATTCTTCTTCAATGCCTAAATGCTTCATGGGTTAGTCTAAAGTAAAACTCCCAAAAGTATGTAACAACTATTTTCTATAGTCATTTCTACTAAGAGGAAGTTTAGCAATTATAGCACCAAATTATAGTGGTTCAGAAACATTTACTTTCAAATCTTTAAGTTTTGAAACTAAGATTTGATGTTCATGCACTTGATCCAAATTTGAATGACTTTCATCCATAACAAAATCAAAAAATTTAGAGATTAAGAATTTATCAGCACCTTGTTTTTCTATATTATACTTGGTCTCCAATGCAGTCCAAATCTCTTTTTGAGATGTCATAGAAGCAAATAGGTCATAGAAACAATCTATCATAGAATTGAGAAGATGGCCTCTACACAAAAATTCATCATCCTTACGTTTTTTTTCTTACTTGTTTGGTTGCTTCAGTATCATCAGATGTTGGTCTAGGGAGCGGCATTAAGGAAGGATGCAATACATAAGCAATCTTCAAAGCAATAAGTATAAATAACATCTTGTCTCTCCAGTGGGTAAAATTGGTGCCATCAAATTTGTTTAACTTCAAAAATTCTTGATTCATAATCTTGATTGCAAACTCTGAACTAGGCTCCATTGCGAATATCACTTTAAAATTGTTGGAAAAAAAATACTGAATAAAAATAAATCTATTGTTGATTTAGAGGCATGAGAACACTTTCTTTAAAGCGATGTTTACCCCTTATATATTACTGTAGAGTTATAGCAAATCATTTCCAGAATATAACAAAACCAACCAAAACCTGCAAGTAGTAATTCCTAAAGATTTCTTATTGATATTTCTTGAAATAAAAATTGAGGAAGAAGAAAAGAAAATTTATCGAATCCATAAAATCTACATCATATGTATAGAAGATTGGAAAACAATCTACAGCAGTTTATAGCCATTAGTATTGTGAATCAACAAAACTAATCATAACCGATATGACCGTTAGTATTGTTAACCAATACAACTAATCATAACCAATATGACTCTTAAAAATTAACGGTAAAAAACTAACATTTCATAGTTATTTTCCTTATATCTAGATAAATTGAATAAAGTTCTATCAACTAGTATTACAATTTACTCTTATAGTTAGATGATGTTAGGCTAGAAGTCGTGATTTGATAATAGGTAGTAATCTCATGGTATCATTTTATTATAAAAGAAACCTTAAACCCTGAAGTGAAAATGAGTGAAACTAAATGATTTTCTTTTTTTTTTTGTAATTTTCTCTAAAAAATATCATGTAGTTTAGGATTTTTTTTTTTTTGCGAGAGTTTGTAATTTGCTTAACAAATATGTAAGTTGGGAGTTTCTATAATAAATAAAAAAAAATTAATAACTACTATTAGATAATTTGATAATGTATAATTTAATAGTTAAAAGAATAAATTAAAAGTAAATTAATTATAAAAAAATACCATTTAACTTATTATGTTAAAAGCTTTTTTACTCCCTGTGAAATAAATCAAAAGTCATTTAAGCCCTAATTAAATTAAATAAATCACTTAAACCTATAAATTTTTGAAAATATCTCAATAAAATTTAAATTCCCATTTTTCAATTAAATAAATATGGCCATTTAAACTACTAAGAAAAAGCTATAATCATTTAAGCCTATCGAATAAATAAAATTAATTTTAAAACTTTCATGATTAAATTTATAAAATAATTACGTTAATTTATACTATTAATAGAACAATAAAATCTACAAAATAAATCAACTAAAATATTATTTAAAAAAATTACAACTATTTAAATTTAAATTAATTAATTCTTTCACTTCAACAAAACACCAAAAGAATTTAGAATTTCTAAACACCAATATTTAACAATTTCCTTTAAAAATTTTTAAAATATTATTAAAAAAAATATACATATTAAAAATTATAGATAATACTCTATATATAAGATAATAAAAAAAATAAAAAAAATGTATATATTAAAATTAAATAATAAAAAAGATTTGTTATCTAGACAATTCTCAAAATTAAATATTTTGATAAATATAATTTAGCATCAAACTGTATTATGACAAATAAATCACATATATTTATGTCTGATTAAATTGAAATTTGGCATGCATAATTTCCATAGACAGAATAGTGAATTTAATTGTCAACTTTCAAAAATTTAAATCATGGGGCAAATTATGAGAAGATATAATAAATTGTGTAGGTTACACACATGTAAGTTGATAATCTCTCAATTTTATATTAATTTTTAATCATTTTGCTATATTATTATTATTATTATTTTAAATTCATTCAGTCAACATTATATTATTTCCCTTTGTGATAAATATTTGATTATAAATTAATAATTTAATAAAATAAGTTTTTAATATATGTGTGTGTTTGAATTAAGAAAGAATAAATAGAATTATAATCTTAGTCAATGAAGGCTTTGGCAATGTGGAGCCATCTCTCCAACTGCAGCAAAGCCATTCCATGTTGAATTAAATATATACATTGAAAATTTTCTAAAACAACTATAATTAAATTATCTCCCTATCTCAAGTCATTCAAACTACATTGTAAAGACTGCTATGATATCTTTGCCACCTTCCCATGATGCTTAAATTTGTCAAACAATCATTCAAGAGTTAATTAATCACTAATTACAACATAAAAATAAAAAAAAATTAATTTCATTGATATAATTATATATGTTGTGTGGAAAGAGGAGAATAATGAGATTCTAAAAAATATTAATGATAATTTTATATTATAGTAATTAATGACTGAATTTAATTATCGATTAAAAATCAATATATTTATATTTTTAAAAATTTTTAAATTATTATAAATATATCTTTATTTTTTATAAAGTTGTAAAGAATCTTTTGCCTTCAAATTTGAGAGTTGCTTACTGCTCTCAAATGCACAATACCTTTCTTTTGGAATAAATCATTTGTAATAAAAAATATATAATTAAATTTTTACATAATTATATTTAATTTTTATTTTTTAAAAATAAATTTTTTAAATTTAAAAAAATTAAAATTTTCATTTTAAATATAAAAATTAAAAAAAAAATCAATGGAATTATACTTGTATAAAATTTTAAGACTTCAAATAGGATATGTGAAAAGCTGAGTGATTCATTTGACCAAGAATGTCTTCTTTCTTGTAATTAATGATGGCAGTAAAAATAACTATAACTAAGCGTGGAGATACAGTAAATTGTATTAATCATTGCTGAATTTAAAGAGTTATTTTATTTTTGCCCTTAAATTTTAATTTATTATAATAAAATAATTTAATTTTAATTTTATTTTAAAATTTTTTTCTCTAATTTACAATAATTGATTTTCAAGATATAATTCAACTCAACTAAGCCTTTATCCTAAAAATTTGGGGTCGGCTATATGGATTCGCTTTCTACACTCTAAACGATTTTGGGTTAAATCCTCAGAAATTTGTAATGCTTTTAGGTCATGTTGTACTACTCTCCTCCAAGTTAATTTAGGTCTATCCCTTTTTTTTCTTTCTATCATCTAACCTAATGTGCTCTACTTATCTAACTGGAGCCTCCGTATGTCTACACTTCACATGACTAAACCACCTCAATCTCTATTCTATCAATTTATCCTCAATTGGCACCACTCCTACCTTTTCTCTAATACTCTCATTACGGACTTTATCTAGTTTAGTATGGCCATTTATCCACCTTAACATTCTCATCTCTGCAACTCTTATCTTAGACACATACGACTCCTCCAGTGTCCAACACTCACTACCATATAACATAGCCGGTCGTATGGCTATACGGTAAAATTTTCCTTTCAACTTATTGAGAATCTTAATATCACATAAAACTGCCGTGGCATGTCTCCACTTCAACCATCCGACTTTAATTCTATGACTAACATCCTCCTCACATCCCTTATCTACTTGAAGGACTGACCGAGATATTTAAAGTGATTACTTTGGGACAGTACCACTCCATCCAAACTAACTCCTTCCTTATCACCAGTTTGGCCTTCACTGAACTTGTAATGCATGTATTCTGTCTTTGTTTTACTTAACTTAAAGCCCTTTGACTCTAGAGTACTTCTCCAAAGCTTTAGCTTTCCATTGACTCCTTCTCGTGTCTCATCTATCAGAACAATATCATCTGCAAACATCATGCACCAAGGAATACTCTCTTGTATATGTTTCGTTAATTCATCTAAAACTAATGTAAAAAGGTAAAGACTTATAGCTAATCCTTGGTGTAATCCAATTGAGAAAGGAAAATCTCTTGTGTCTTCTCCCACTGTGCGCACAATAGTAATTGCTCCTTCATACATATCTTTCAATACTTGTATGTACCTAATAGATACCCTATTTTATTCTAACACACTCCATAAAATATCTCTTGGAACACTATCATAAGCCTTCTCCAAATCAATAAATGTGTAGATCTTTCTTCACATCTCTATATTTCTCCATCAAGCTTCTAATGAGAAAGATCACTTCCATAGTTGAAAGACTGAGCATGAAGCCAAATTGATTGAGAGAGATAGAAGTATCAAGATGTAGTCGATGCTCCATAACTCTCTCCCACAATTTCATAGTATGGCTCATGAGTTTAATTCTCCTATAGTTCGAGCAACTCTGTATGTCTCCCTTATTTTTAAAAATAGGTACTACAATACTCCTCCTCCATTCATCAGGCATTTTCTTTGAGTTTAGAATCTTATTAAATAATTTAGTTAACCATGCCACTCCCATATCTCCTAAAAACTTTCACACTTCAATTGGTATTCCATCGGGTTCACAGGCTTTACCCACTTTCATTGTGACACCCCTTACCCGTGTACAGTATACCCGAGTAAGTAATGCCACACGGTGTACCGGCACACTCTAATATACCTTAATTAATTTATATCATGTTTTTGAATATAATTTGTGAAAGATAATTTATTTAAGCCATTTATCGAAATTGTCATTTATTTGAGGTTCCGAAAATTTTAAAGAAAATCCGGCAGAGTACCGGCTAAAAATGGAGAAAACAGTTCTTCGGAACCTGTTAAAAACACTTCCAATATTTGTATTCAATCATCTCACTCCAATATCCAAAATCTCAACAATTTTCAATTTCGGTTCTCAACAACCTTTTCATTCCTCAAACATCCATTTCTCATAATGCTCATATATAACAATAAATAAATGCTCAAATTTTGCATTCATAACCATAACTTTCATTATTTACATGAACATCAAAATACATTACATAAGTTCAAATACATATGAGGAAGTAAAAATTAGCTACAAAATATCAAAATGACGCCTAGTGTCCTACCAATGCACTACAGAAGTTGAGGTGACATGGACACTGTGCAGAACTACAGGATGGACTCACCCAGTCTACGGTCTACTGGGCTCACGATCTGTATCTCCAGTACCTACGTGTGGCAAAAGCAACGCGCTAAGCAATAATGCTTAGTGGTGCAATAATATAATAAAAGAAAATAGCAGAAAATAAATATGTATAGAATGTGTATGATTTGTTTGTTTGGTATTGGTATATCCATCATTTCATTAACTTTGTTCACCTTCATTCATTTGGTTGCCCAAGTAACCTACACTAGATGACTGGACTGGATAAACGGGTAAACTGGCACTGGGTACCTAGTACCTCGGGCTGTCACACCATCGGTCACATATGCATCTCTCGGTGTGCAGCAGCTAACAAGTCAGAATACATCGAGCACAAGGCCAAATCTCAATGCAAGGTCGAATGGCTAAAAGCCATAAAATCACGGAATGGCATATTGCCATGTGCGATCGCTAATCGAACCCTATTGGCATGCCAAACTATCCAAACCAATCTTGTTAGGTATACTAGGGCATTTGAAACTTTTAAATTCTTCAATTTGTGAATTTCAAGTTTTGGTGTTACTATTCACCTCATTGGTCAACAAAAATGTTGACTTTTGGATAGGAAATATGTACATTGACTTTGGCACTCCCAACATACCACATTTGGCATTTAAAACTTGTTGGAATTGGTCACCATTACCATTTCTCAACTTAAATCTAAAAGGGCAGAAATTTCAGTTTTTGTGACCCAACTTTACTGTTCCATTGGGCCCTGTTGTAGTGGGAATTTGAGGAAATGGTAAACATGAAAGTTGTTCCTTATTTTGTCTAGTTGAATTTCCTTTTTTGAATCACTCCATTTGGAGTTTTGAAGCTCCAGATATGGTCCAAAAACCACAGCTGGCCGGATTTCCATTCTGCAGAAATTACCAAATCTACAATACCATGAACAGTGACTGTGATTGCATTTTGGAATAGGTTCTGGCCATAATTTGGGGTATGTTTCTTCATGAAAGTTGTTTGTCTATGTCGTAACTTGTTGCTGTAAAAATTTCAGGTCAATTGACCATTTCTACAGTGAGTTATGGCCAAATGAACAGTTACTGTTCATTTGGTCATTTCTGCAGGTGCTGTTGCAGGGGATCCAGATTGGGGCCAACTTTTGATCCTCTTGATTTGGTCTTTTGGGCATGGTTTCTTCAGCAAAAATGTGCCATTATAAGCCTAGTTTCATGTCCAATTGGCCAAACACCAATTGGACCAACACAGCCAAAGTTATGGCTGTGTAATTGGACTGAAATCTCAGTCCATTGCTGCTGTCCCTAGGCAGCATAGTCATTCACTTTGCCATTTTTTTTTTCAGTCCATATTATGGTCAAATCTCCTCAAATGGTAACTAATTGACCATTAGAATGTTCTTTAACAATTTCATAAGCCAAGTTCACATTTTACTCCCAAAACCCTAGTTCAAAGTCATGATTTATACAATTTACCTTAGTTAGCTACTAATTCACTATTCTTATGTTTATAAACTTCAAACATGGTTTCTAGTTCACTCCAAGCTCATCAAAAACACTCATTCCTATTCCTTCAATAGGGCAGCCGAAATTCATGTACACATACACATGAGTTTTGTTCATTTAAATTTCATTTTCTTACTATATTCAAGTTCCTATACATGAAATTAAAGAGTTTTAGGTATATAGTGCATAAACCTTTAAGTGGCAGAATTTTTTCCCAACTCAAAACTTCACTTTCTTTCCTCTTCTTGGCTGCCAAAAGCTTCCCCAAGAGATATGGTCAAGTTTTAATGAAAGGGGTTAGGGTTTAGTAGTGTAAACAAGAGGGAAATGAAGCTTTTGTTGCAAATCAATAGAGGGAGATGGGGAGAGGGTTTCGGCTGGCTGTTTGTGAAGAAGATGGCTGCTGCATTTTTTCTCCTTTGGTCCATTTTTGGTCTCTTTTATTGGTTAATTAAAGGGTTGTTAAATTTTGATTGGTGGAAGCTTTTAAATGACCTCACATTATGTCATAATTTGCTTTTTATTTCTTTTTTCTTTTTTTTTCTCCACTACTTATTTCCAATTTAATTTCTAGTAATGTTTATTCATATTTTATGTCATATTAATTATTTACTTAACTGTACAAGTCAGCCAAAAATCACCTCTAAAGGCGAAATGACCAAAATGCCCTCCGTTTGGCTCAACGGGCCAAAATTATCTGTACCGATTGAAAAATTTTTCTAGGTATTTTCTTAGCATTCTAATGCCATGGGAACCTCAATAACCCTTCTCTGGAGTCCCAAAAATTATTTTATAATTTTTCCCCCGGGTCTAGGACTCCTCGTTGCGAGAACCGCAACTTCCCTCTGGTTACCCATCGCTTGGGCACCGGCTCGTTTAACTCGGTTGTATTTTATTTCTAAAATTTTTACCAAATTTTTCTTATTAATATTTGAGTTAATTATGGTCCCTCACTTTAGTTTAAATATTTTTCCGGACGTTCTAGCTGTCCGGACCGACACCGGTCACCGGAACAGCAGGATGTACGGAGTAGTTACCGGGAGGGTGTTACATTCATTCTCTTAAGTGCTTCTTTTACTTCTAAAGATCCAATCTTTCTAGTATAATTCATATTCTTTTCTATCGTTCTATAGTCTATATTCACACTATTACCATTTTGACTATTATTAAAGAGATCATTAAAATAATTTCTCCATCTTTCTTTAATGTCCTCATCTTTCACCAACACTTTTCCTTCTTTATCCTTGATGCACCTAACTTAATTGAGATTTTGACATTTCATTTATCTCCTCCTTGCTAATCTATAAATATCTTTCTCCCCTTCTTTAGTTCCAAGTTTCTTATATAACTTTTCAAAAGACTTGTGCTCTTGCTTGACTAACTGCCTTTTTTGCCTCTTTCTTTACTATCTTGTACTGTTCATATGCCTCATTATTATCACATTTAGGTAATTTCTTATTCCATTTCCTTTTTCTCTTCACTACCTTTTGTACTTCTTCATTCCAACACCATCTCCCTTCTGAGGGTGGTCCATGTCCTTTAGACTCTCCATGTAACAACAAGAAAAAAAAAAGATGGGACTTTTGGCGTGTGACAGTGGATTTCCACTGTCACAGCCAGCTTTTTATAATAATAATAATAAAAAAAGAGTTTGAAAATCGGGAGGAGGAACCCCCCCTCCCCCATTTTCTCTTCTCTCCTCTCCTTCCCTCTCTCTTCTTCTTCTTTCCTTCTCCGGTGACCGGCCGGCGACCTCCCAAGCTACTCCCCACCCGGCTGGCGATGACCAGACACCAGAAACGGCGGCAAGAGAGGGAGAAGAGAGAGAAAACGCATGCACAGCGGGCAGCAGCTTTCCGACGCGATTTCAGCTTCATCAGACGTCCGATCGAGGTGATTCTGGTGGCGTTGGAAAGCTTGTTCCGAGAGCTTTCTTTTGATACCAATTTTGCAACAAATGGAGGTCGGATGAGTGAGATATGGAGGAGAGAAGTTTCTGGTTTTTCAAACTTTTTCGTCAGATCTAGGACGATCCGACCGTTGGATCGACGATCCGAGACCATCTATGGACTGAGGAAGAGGAGAGGAACATGATGGTATGATCGGATCCGGCAAATGTCGCCGGCGACCGACGGCCGGCCACCGTGCGCGGTGGTTCCGGCGGTGGCTCCGGTGGGCTATGGAGATGATTCAACTTCCAGAGGCTTCCTCATAAATTTTTGGAATTTTTGAGACACAGATAAACTTCGAGTAAGACAATTTTTATTATTTCTCTGTCTGTGGAGCATAAATACAGTGTTTCTTAAATAGGAAAAATTGGAGAAAAATTCTAAGAAAAATATATAATGAAAGTAAAATTATTTGGAGATATTCTATGGTGTTTGTTGAATTTTTGAATGATTGTAGAATATTTTTGAAAAATATAGATGGATTTTAGTTAGATTTTTAGCATATGGGCATATAAGATTATTTGAAATTAAGATAATTAAATTTTATATAATTGGTTGAAGCTTGAGGATGGAGGTTTAAATATGTGAATATTGAATTGGGTTGAATTAAGAATATGTTAGATGTTGGAAACTTATGGAATCGAGTAAAATTCTTGAATAAAATATTCATGGCTGATTAGAAAATTTCAATTCATTTTACAATAGCCTTATAATATTATTAAGGACCACGAGACAAAATTTTAAAATTTTTAGAGCATGTTTGAGTGGATTTTTACAAAATGTCAATTATAGGGACTAAAACATAATTTTTAAGGTTTTGAGTATTGCTTGGTTTGGAGGGCCCAGGAGGGGCCATATAATGATGATGAGATATGAGTTGAATTTAGAAGTGTTATTTGAGCCTTTTTGCAGGTTGGGTAGGTCCCAGGTATAGGGGAAACTCAGCCTGATTTCCGGCATAAATTAGGCTGTCTATTGCCTCTTTAGAGTTTTATTCTAACTTAGTACTAATAAATTTATAATTTAATTATTAGGTGATCGAGATCAGCTATTTTTCTGCATCCAGCAGCCACAATAGTCATCGGTGTACTGTGAGTAAAATATTAATTTTAATTGTAATTTCACTATTATTATATGTTCAAGCATGCCCATGCATCACTTATATGTATGTATCTATGTAGTTAAACTCTAGGCACGTTTTATGTTGCATTCATAACTGTTAAAGTGCCTTGGATGTTGTTGTGGTAATTTGGAGCAGTGTGCGTGCATTGGCGTGCGTGTGATGTGGTGTGGACTATGGATAGGACAGGTAGACACAGCTTGAGATCTTCGCTGGGACCCGGTCCTTCTGGGTAGACACGGCTTGAGTTCTTCGCTGGGACCCCGATTTGGTTATTAAGTGGAAGTCCGAGCTGAGTTCTTCACTGGCACAGGTTGGATTAAGAGAGCTATATAGGGGATCAGCTCCCATATATGTATTGATTGATATTACTGGGTGTGTGAGTGCTCCAAATTACCTTTTTGTTATTATGATGTGAAAATTATTGCTGATGTTGCATTTCACTCTACAGGGTGCATTAGCTTTAGATAGTTATAGAGATTATGGTTAAAATTGATATTTTACTCTCTGAGTCGAACGCTCACTCCTGTTCACCATATTTTTCTAGGCTACAGGAGGAGACATTTTTCAGAATAATCTATCCCTTTCCTCTCAGGTTATGAAAAGTTTACTTAATTGTATTATTATTCTCCAAATTTGTAATTTAGGACTCCGCATGTACTAGTAGTAGTATTAATCCTGTCAGGGACTGCGTGAATTTAAGTTTTTGTATTAATAAATGAAAAATTTTTATGAGTTTTAAATAGTTTGTAAATGATGTAACAGGGTTGAGCTAAGCTCCCCTAATTTCAGTTTCTGATAATTACTGGATTTAGTTGGCCCGAAATGAAATTATAACAGTTTGATTTAAATTATTTTATACGCATATTGGGCCTAAATTGTGGGCTTGGTTATGGATTTGAGGAATAGTTAGGCTTACTACGGGCCTTAGGGTCTTTAAGCTGGCCTAGGTCCTAGTGCCGGTCCGGCCCATAGGTTGGGTCGTGACAAAGTTGGTATCAGAGCTTAGGCTCTAGATTCATGGGAAATAATATACTTGGGAGTGTAAAAGGAGTCTTGTTAGGATGTAACATGCGGAGTATAGGATTCTGTTTCGTCTTTTTCTGTAATTCTTTGTTTCTAGATTCTGCGTTATACCTCGGGAAATATAAGAGTACCTCAGTTAGTGTCTTGATTTTCGTGGAGTACATAGAAACATGAAATAGATTTAGCAAACTTATTGAGGTCTACCATGGAAACACATACTCCAATAAATACTATATTTTTGTCAGTATGGGTTTAAATGGTGTGCCCATTTCGTGCAAGGCACGAGTACATAAAAGTGAGTCTTGAAAGTACAGTTGCCCTAGATAAGGATGAGGATACCACTACTGGCAGTCATCAGTGGATGACCCAGTTAGAATAAGTTTATGATAATAGAAGATTCAAGAGAGATAAGAGATTAAGAGACCTAGTGTATCAGGACGTATCGTAGTAACTATACAATACTCTCGATGTCTGCCCTGTAAGCTGCAGATTACAATACCGACATGAGATTATTGTGTAGAGTTGCGTGCATCCCCGTGGTGCTCCATAATGAGGGTGTTTGAGATGGCTTCTGTTTTGGTACAGTTATGCCAGAACAGAGTTCTATATCTGCAGAGGAGTTGGGAACTCCTGGTTAGGGGTCTAGAGTTAGAATATTGAAAGGTCACAGTTGGGTGATAACTAGAGTCAGTGACTCAGTTACCCTAGCATGAGCTAGAGTTACATCAAGAGTTACCATCAGACCAGAGATTTCGGATTAGTTGCAAAGTAAACGTGACACTTATAGAGTGAGATCATCTAGTCCTCAGTATGGAATTTTGGATCATTTTTGTAGTACGACAGATGTTTTGCTTAGAGTTTAGTGAGAATAGTATACCTTGTGTGTGTCAATAAGATGTAAAGTACAACTCTACTACCTAGAGAAGGTCGAAACTATGAATTGATGATTTACAGAGCTATGATATGATAAGAGAGATATTAATTTGACATGGTTTTGGGCAAGGTGGTAAATGTAGTACCTTTGTTGCAGCAAGTTAGGGTATAGATCTATCTTTTCAGAAGGGATCGAAGGTTATCGCTGATAATGATGACTTATAGAATAGTGTCCCAGATGGGACTGTAGAGTGTGGAGAGAGTAGTTGGCTCGGGTGTCCTGCGGAGGATGCAAGTTCTATTATAGGAATCATATATAATCAGATCACGATTGATGTAAATCCTTTGAATTGGATAACGGGTATGGGTGCCCGGAATCTTAAGTTTTGGCTAATTGAGTAAACATGGAAAATAATAATAATAACAAATAAATAAAATTACTGCAGAATCAGTTCTCGAGGTAGTAAGGGTATTATGTAAGCTAAAGGATAAGAATAGAAATCATACGATAAAGGTATGACTGCAATTTCCTGAGTTCTTTTCTAACTTCATATTGTTCAAAACAATAGTATAATCTAATTATAATAGTGTTAAGAGAAATAAATTAGCAAAGATAAATTATAGAAGGCCAATGGATAGAGAAAGTGCAGAATGAAGGTTTGGACAATTGATTGCAGATGCAATATAATCTAAAGGCCAGTGGAAGTACTAGCTAGAGTGGTCAAAGGACCAAATCTGAGTAGCACAGACATGTGATAACGCGGTAGAGACTTTGAAAGATATAGTTTGCAAGTACAGCTGTCATGTTAGGAAGAAGAATGGAACCAGGGATTGAATAGTCAAGTTTTATTTTGGGTAAGACAAAGGAAATAAATGAAAGGACAACCTAAAGAGTGCATAATAAAAGGAATAAAGTTAAGATATAGGGTAGGCTAAGTGTTATTCTTGGCAAGGTAAATGACAAGGACGGAGAACCCAAAATGGGACCATATTAGTGAGAATAGTGATGGAGATATGGAATCTAGTAATGTGATACTCATAGCCTGATGTAGTTGAGGTAGTGCCAGGGGCTAAAATATAGAGCTTGGAGTTACATGATCGGATCATACTTTATCTATTCCTTATTCCTAAAGTGAAGTGGATAGCAATGGGGCAAGATTCTTTTAACTTGTTAACAGTATCAAGAAGATTAGGCGAGGAATACAATAATAATGAGCAAAAGCTAGAAGGTGTGCAGTGGTATTGTGGACTATCTAATTAGGCAGAGACAAAGGAGTTAGTAAGTAGTAAGTTGAATAAAAGTCAGTCTAAGGGATCAAATAGGTATGATGAGTGGAAAGAATGATAGACAATGACACATAGGCTTTAGGTTAGACCTTTGAGATAGTGAGAAGGTAGTTAGAGGTTCGTTATGAATGTTAGGCAAACATTTTTAGTGTGATCAACAGTATCACTTTACAGTGAAGCAATAACGACAGAACAACAGTAGGGGTAGAATGAAAAGTGACAAGTCTGGGTGATTATAAATCACTAGAAAGTTCAAGGATCAAATTAATGACCATAGATAAGGGTGGAATTAGTGTTGGAAGAATCTATTAGTAAGAGAAATCTTTCAGGATTCAACAAAAGTTAAGGGCACAATATAAACGATGATAGATATGAATCATAGGTCGAGTATAAGTAAAGTTAATAAATTATAAAATATTATGTCAGGAAGGACAATGGTACGGTAAAGGGTTCATGCAGATGATACCTTATAGGTAGAGCACAATTGTGCTAAGAGATGATGAAATTTGAAGAGAAAGACCAAGAAACATAGGTTAAACATTATTATATGGATAATCGAGTGTAGTTGAATGTAAGAGTATTTTTCTTTCTTTTCAAGTTTAGCTTGTGCTTTTAGTTCTAGAAGGTTATATAAGGAACAGAGACTGAGTCAAGGAGACCTAGTTATTTGAGAGTTTGGTAGGCACCAATTCATACATAATTTCCTGATATGAGAATGACAGTAAGTACGTACCTAGTGTTAAGTATGAAAGGACAATCAGAATAGTGACAGGAGTCAAATGGAGTTAGCTACCAAGGCTTGCAACCATTTTAAATTATGAGCTAGAGGAAGTACTATTTATGGATGAGTTTCAATAGATGAAATTGTTTCTAATGGGAAAAGTTGAGGCTGAAGTTTGGAAAGCTATAGGCAGTATATGTGATTATATTAAGGAGAATGAACACATGAAGTATTTTGTTTAGAATTAAGGCATGGCACACATTTCCCACAGCCATGTTAGTTCAGATGGAACTTATAATTCAAGGGCTCCTATCCATCCAGGATGAGCAATTTTCTACTAAGGCTGGTAGGGAATGATAATGTTCTGATAGTTAAGTTGGAAAAGGGGGATACAAAAAGAATTTTCTATGGTTAATTACAAGTGTTACATAATGTGAAGAATGTGCTGGTAGGGGTCAATCGTAAGATTAAAATTCTCAAAGTAATGGAACTAGTAATCAAGATAGGACTAAGAAATAAAATGAAAGTTAAAGTTGATGATGGGATGGACATCCTTGAAGGAAAAAGGTGTAAGGGTGAAATAGGATTAAGATTTAGGAATAAGTGCAGCAGGTTGAAAAGATATCAACAATACCAGAAATAGGAAAAGGGAAGTGGATAAGATGCAAAGGACAGGAAGAAAGCTCGATAGAGCCAGTTATAATGATGAGGATAAGGAGGAATAGGTATGCTAGGAACACACTAAGAGATGTTTTAAATAAGTTATTATGAGATGATAGATTAAAGGAGTAGTACAGCCTCGATCTGAGTGCCAATGTGTCAGAAGTAGGCCACATATTAAGAAGCTTTAGGAAGAAGTCTAGATATTTCCATTCCAAGAGAAGGAGTGAGAATTGATAAAGTCGCATTGGATTGAGTTGTCAGGGAATATAAACACTTTTGTTACCTAGAAGGAGAGACCCAGTTTACTTTCCAATGATGATAAATGATACACTTGGCCCTTGGAGGAGACTCTACCTAACTAGTTACATAAGATGGATAGAGGTTGGTCTAAGTACCTTAGTAATGACACAAAAGAGATTAAGAATTTGAAGTAGCATGGGAGTGAGAAGATTTATAGGTGTTGACCACTGAGGTCATAAGAAGAGTGAAGATCTCGAATAAGATGCCTAGATTAGATGCTACAGGAAAGCTACTCATAGGATGCCTTAGGATAAGGATTATAAGTCATGTTTTGGGGAAACAGAGATTATTGAACAAAGGAATAAGGACTGAAGTCACCAAGAGACATGTTGGGGCGTAATAAAAGTGCGGTAAGCACCAAAGTTGATTGAAGTTATGAGACATCAAGTCAAGAACAGTGAGGTATAGCGATTACTTGAAATGTCAGAAAAATGGTCAATGAATAGTTACAAGATAAAAGCCCTCTAGAAAGAGATGTGACAAATAGGATACTATAGTAGAATCAGGGAGCGGTAAAATATCATATATAATAAATGAAGAGTTTGAAGGATAAATGTTTTACCAATCTCTGCATAGCTGAAGGAGTAATGATTGCACTTGTTCTAATAATCTTATTTTCCTTATTTCTTTGTTTATTCGAAAATTCGAGGACGATTTTTTTTTAGGGGGGAAGAATGTAACAATAAGAAAAAAAAAAAACAAAAGATGGGACTTTTGGCATGTGACAGTGGATTTCCACTATCACAGCCAGCTTTTTATAAAAAAAAAACAAAAAAAGGAGGTTGAAAATCGGGGGGAGGAAAACCCCCCCCCCCCACCCCATTTTCTCTTCTCTCCTCTCCTTCCCTCTCTCTTCTTCTTCTTTCCTTCTTCGATGACTGGCCGACGACCTCCCAAGCGGCTCTCCACTAGGCCGGCGACCCTCCTGCGATTGCCAGACACCAGAAACGGCGGCAAGAGAGGGAGAAGAGAGAGAAAATGCAAGCACAGTGGGCAGCGACTTTCCAGTGCGATTCCGGCTTCATTCGACGTCCGATCGAGGCGATTCAAGTGGCATTGGAAAGTTTGTTCCGAGAGCTTTCTTTTGATACCAATTTTACAGCAAATGGAGGTCGGATGAGTGAGATATGGAGGAGAGAAATTTTGGATTTTTCAAGCTTTTTCGTCAGATCTAGGACGATCCGACTGTTGGATCGACGATCCGAGACCATCTATGGACTAAGGAAGAGGAGAGGAACATGATGGTATGATCGGATCCGGCAAATGTTGCCGGCGACCGACGGCCGGCCACCGTGCGCGGTGGTTCCGGCGGTGGCTCCGGTGGGCTATGGAGATGATTCAACTTCCAGAGGCTTCCTCATAAATTTTTGGAATTTTTGAGACACAGATAAACTTCGAGTAAGACAATTTTTATTATTTCTCTGTCTGTGGAGCATAAATACAGTTTTTCTTAAATAGGAAAAACTGGAGAAAAATTCTAAGAAAAATATATGATGAAAGTAAAATTATTTGGAGATATTCTATGGTGTTTGTTGAATTTTTGAATGATTGTAGAATATTTTTGAAAAATATAGATGGATTTTAGTTAGATTTTTAGCATATGGGCATATAAGATTATTTGAAATTAAGATAATTAAATTTTATATAATTGGTTGAAGCTTGAGGATGGAGGTTTAAATATGTGAATATTGAATTGAGTTGAATTAAGAATATGTTAGATGTTGGAAACTTATGGAATCGAGTAAAATTCTTAAATAAAATATTTATGGGTGATTAGAAAATTTCAATTCATCTTACAATAGCCTTATAATATTATTAAGGACCACGGGACAAAATTTTAGAATTTTTAGAGCATGTTTTAGTGGATTTTTACAAAATATCAATTATAGGGACTAAAACGTAATTTTTAAGGTTTTGAGTATTGCTTGGTTTGGAGGGCCCAAGAGGGGCCATATAATGATGATGAGATATGAGTTGAATTTAGAAGTGTTATTTGAGCCTTTTTGCAGGTTGGGTAGGTCCCAGGTATAGGGGAAACTCTGCCAGATTTCCGGTATAAATTAGGCTGTCTATTGCCTCTTTAGAGTTTTATTCTAACTTAGTACTAATAAATTTATAATTTAATTATTAGGTGATCGAGATCAGCTATTTTTCTGCATCCAGCAGCCACAATAGTCATCGGTGTACTGTGAGTAAAATATTAATTTTAACTGTAATTTCACTATTATTATATGTTCAAACATGCCCATGCATCACTTATATGTATGTATCTATGTAGTTAAACTCTAGGCACGTTTTATGTTGATTCATAACTGTTAAAGTGCCTTGGATGTTGTTGTGGTAATTTGGAGCAGTGTGCTTGCTTTGGCGTGCGTGTGATGTGGTGTGGACTATGGATAGGACGGGTAGACACGGCTTGAGATCTTCGCTGGGACCCGGTCTTTCGGGGTAGACACGGCTTGAGTTCTTCGCTGGGACCCGATTTGGTTATTAAGTGGAAGTCCGAGCTGAGTTCTTCGCTGGCACAGGTTGGATTAAGAGAGCTGTATAGGGGATCAGCTCCCATATATGTATTGATTGATATTACTGGGTGTGTGAGTGCTCCAAATTACCTTTTTGTTGTTATGATGTGAAAATTATTGCTGATGTTGCATTTCACTCTACAAGGTGCATTAGCTTTAGATAGTTATAGAGATTATGGTTAAAATTGATATTTTACTTTCTGAGTCGAACGCTCACTCCTGTTCACCATATTTTTCCAGGCTGCAGGAGGAGACATTTTTTAGAATAACCTGTCCCTTTCCTCTCAGGTTATGAAAAGTTTACTTAATTGTATTATTGTTCTCCAAATTTGTAATTTAGGACTCCGCATGTACTAGTAGTAGTATTAATCCTGTCAGGGACTGTGTGAATTTAAGTTTTTGTATTAATAAATGAAAAATTTTTATGAGTTTTAAATAGTTTGTAAATGATATAACAGGGTTGAGCTGGGCTCCCCTAATTTCAGTTTTTGATAATTACTAGATTTAGTTGGCCCGAAATGAAATTATAACAGTTTGATTTAAATTATTTTATACGCATATTGGGCCTAAATTGTGGGCTTGGTTATGGATTTGAGGAATAGTTAGGCTTACTACGGGCCTCAAGGGCTTTAAGCTGGCCTAGGTCCTAGTGCCGGTCCGGCCCATAAGTTGGGTCGTGACACTCCAAGTACTTTTCTAGCTACTTCTCTAATCTTTGATGTCATCTGTATCCACATATCATTGGCCTCCATATCCAGCTTCCATGCTTCGGACTCGAGAAGCTCATTTTTGAACTTCACTTGCTTTACTCCTTTGAACTCCCACCACTTTGTTCGAGCTACACTATTGTAACAGCCCCGTTTATATAGCCTGGTAGATTTCACTGTTCCGATGACCGGTTTCGGTCCGGACAGTTAAAGGGATTAGAACCACACTTAAGACAACTAGATAAGCCACAAATACAAATAATTTGTAATGTTCAATTAGTTAAGTATAAATAAGAAAAACAGAACAAAAGAAGTTAAACGAGCCGAGAGTCACAGTGATGGGTGACCTTCTCGGGAATGACTGCGAAGTCATTTTGAACTCAAATTTCGAACCGTAAAAAGCGACGCTGCGGTCCTTAGGAGCCTTATGGACACAGTGGAAAAGAGAAAATCACGAAAAAGAACTGTTAAGTTAGTCAAATAATTAGGTCAGGGAACCGAAAGAAATATGAAATTATTTGCAAACCAGGATAAACCGGCGAGGGTCAATTTGGTCAATTGACCCCGAGAGTTGACTCCTGACCTAACTGTCAAATAAAATCGGAGAAAAGAAAATTTCAGAATCGAGAATTAAATTAAAGAATTAATAAAAAAATAGAAAAAAAAAAGGAAAAAATCAAAAAGTAAAAAGGTGATGACATCATGCATGACCTCATGCATGATGCCATAACTAGACTAATTAATTTAATAAATTAATTGAAAAATTTGTGGTCTTCCATAACTAAAATAAATAAAGAAAAGAAAAGAAAAAAAAAACAAAAAAATCACTTCTTCTTCTTCCCTTTTGCCGCCTCCCTTCCCTCTCCCAAATCTCTCTCACTTAAACCACCATTAAAGCTCATTTTGAGCTTGAAGAACCCTAAATCCCAACCTAGAAAATTTATTTACCAACCTTAAATCTTGTTGATTTCACTTGAAAGGAAGTTTGAGCAAGATTAGGAAAGGAAAAAAAAGAAGATAATTGAGGAAGAGGAATTTCAAGTGAGGTAAGCAATCTAAATTGCAAATTTTAGTTTATTGGTTATCTTTATGGTTTGAGTAATCTAGAAATTTAATTAAAATCAAAAGAAAACAATTGTAGAGGACCAAAGGGAATTTCAGCCAGCCATGGATGTGGGAGATTTTGATGTATTTTGAATGAATTAAATGTGTTAGTAAGCTTGCATGAGAATGGTAGTAAGTTGGAAATGCATAAATGGGAATAAATGCAACATTTTAGTGTAATTAGGGTTTGGAGACCTAGGGTTTTTAGGAAAATTTTTGGAGAAATGCTTAAATGATGACTTTGGTCTATTGTGAGATGAAAAATGGTCAATAATGACCAAAAGAGATGTGTGGAAATTGTGAGAATGAAAGTTAAATTCGTAGGGCAAATGGTCATGCTGCTGGCAGCATGACCAAGCCAACTTTGAAGGACCAAAATGGAAATTTTACAAGTCCAATTGATATAGCACCAATTGGGAATGAAAATAGACATAAAATAGCACAATTTTCATTAAGGAACCATGGCCAAAAACCGACCAAAACTTAGTGAACTAATTGACCAAAGTAAAATGAGAGCAGGCTGCCACTGCACAAACTGACCAAATGAACAGTAATTGTTCATTTAGTCATAACTCGAGCTAGGAAGGTCAAAATGACCTGAAATTTTACCAGTAATTAGATAGGATATAGATCTAAAACTTTCATGAAGAACACCAACCCAAATTATGCCATTAACCTAATCAAATGATTGAGCAAAGTTGAGTTACTGAACCTACAAAATTGCAGATTTCCATTTGAGCAGTAAAGTTCCAATGGCTATAACTCTCTCTAGAAAACTCCGATTTAGGCGATTCTTGAACCGATGGAAACCTAAGACATAGTAGAATATTTTTTATGAAGGAAATTACACCAAATTATGGACTTAACTTGATCAAATTATTGAATGAAGTTGGATAAAAAATCTGCCAGAACCTAAATTGCAGCATAAACAGTGCACGTGAACAGTAATTGTATTTTGGCTATAACTTGAGCTACAAAACTCCAATTAGGGTGATCCAAAAATGAGAATACACTTAAGACAATAAGGAACATTTTCTATGAAGGAAGTTTTGCCAAATTCCAACAGTAAAAGGGCCAATGAAATAGTGCAACTTAGGACTCCAAAATCGAAAATTGGCAATTTTGCCTAAAAGACCTAAGTTTTGAGAAAATGACCAAAACCAACAAGTTTAGTGACCAAAATGTGGTATGTGGGTGAATTTGGAATTCCCATACCTATTAAGCCTTAGAAAGTCAACAATTTGACTTGAATAGTGCAGTGAATAGTAACCCAAAACACAAAAATTTCGAGAACGTCGAATTTAACACGTTAGAACTAGGTGAATGTGAAGCTAAATTTATTTTAGATTTGTGTTAAGTTCTAGTACTGAAACATTATAAAATTGTGTGTTTCAGTTGAAAAGAATATCAGGAAGGAACCCAAGGAACCGAGTCGAGGCTAAGGGACGACTCGCTTGAGGTTTGTGCACAACACTACTATGCCTTAAAAGTTATTGATAAAGTGAATGAAATATGCATTTTTACTCTTGCTTTGAATTGTTGAAAGTTTATTGTGATCTTATTCAGGATGTTTGATTTAAATTGTGAAAATTATTGTGTATATTTGAAATGGAAGTGTTTAGCAAATTGTTAAGATAAGTTTTGAAACCACAGTGTCATGACCATATATTTGAACACCTCACTAGCACGACTAGTGGGGGTAATTAGTTTCGAATTTTGATTCCTTCTCTGGAGAAGTGTTGAGGTGTGCCAGTAGAAGAGGATGTGAATGGATAAACATATATTTGAGCTAGCTAGCCTTGTGATGTGATTTCTCTTTAGCCTCTGGCTATTGAGATTCTATTTGTTTCGAATGGCATGATTTAACTGTGGGTTTTATGAAATGTGTTTGGATACTTCGAAATGAACGTGGTTTGCATTAAAATCTCATAATTCATGTTTTGTGTTTAATGCTCATGTTTAGTCAAATTTTTGAATAAATGTGATTTTATTTTTGCATAAAGATTATTTTAGTATGTTGTGCACCACTGAGTCCTAGTACTGAGTGATAGATTTTATTGTTGTCGCAGATACAGAGACTAGAGGAGCAGCAGACTGAGCTGCTAAAGATTAAGGATCATTCAGCCTAAAGTCTTCGAGTATAATTTATACCCTAATTGTAAATATTTCTTTTGATGTATATATTGCACATAAATGTATGGACATATAAAAATGGGTCTTGAGCAGTTGTATAAAATTTGTATAAAGTTGTAATATATATTGTAGTTTGAAATTCTCTTAATGTAAATTTTGTAATGATCTATTTAAATTGTTTTGTTTCTAATGAAATATGAATGGAACTATTTTATTTAATTTGAATGAAATGGATTGTTAGTATTTTGATGATCATTGGATACTGGATTTGAAATTGAAAGTTGATAAATGTGTTGAGAAATTGTTTGAGATTGAGTTTGAAATTGAAGCATTTGTTGAGAAAATTTTTAGAAGTGTTTTTTACAGGTATTTGAAGAATCAAGTTTTCTCAAAATACGAGGGAACTCACAAAATTTTTATAAAATTTATGAAAAATAAAATGGGCTAAAATTTCCAACTAGCTTTCAACTTAATTACATGTTTAAAATACTTATTAGAAATGCTCACCACTTATTAAAAATAAGAAAATTGTTTTAAAATCCCTTGTAGGGTACTTAATGAGTTATCGGTAGGTGAAGTTCGGTAGTTCATTAGGTATTCTACGGGATCATGTTATGCCTTACAGAGGGGTAAGGTGTGACATGTTTTAGTGGTATCAGAGCAAATTTTTTAAGTATATTTTAACATATAAATTTGTGTCCTTCTTGTTAAGTACAACTGCTCAATGTCCATAATTGTTACATACAGTGCATTACATCATGAATATGAACTAACGGAGGGAAATCTCCATGTGTTACTTGTTCAGGAGATACCCTACTCCAGACTGTTATGGAAGAAGGGGATCGCTCAGTTGAGCAGTCTGTTGAAGCTGAGGCACAAGGGGAAGCCCCAGCTTTACCAAATGTTAGTGGGTCAGCAGCACCAGCCCCACAAATGCCGCAGTTCCCTGCACAGTTTGCACAGCAGATGGCTGCGATGTTTCAACAAATGGCTGGGGGTATGCCTGCTCAAGCTCCACCCCAACCACCTGTGGCACAACCACTGCCTCCAGCCAGACAATATGATAAATTACTGAAGTATGGGGCTGCAGAATTTAAGGGTACAGTGGACCCTTTAGAGGCAGAGCAATGGCTTGAAAGAATGGACAGAGTATTTAAGAAGCTGCACTGCCAAGATGAACTGAAGTTTGAGTATTCTGTGTCTCTACTGCAAGGGGATGCGTATGATTGGTGGAAGACCATCCCCCACAGCTTGGCTGAACCACCAGTGCTGACCTGGGATGACTTCATCAGAGAGTTCAGACAGAAATACATCCCAGATGCATATGTTGACCAGAAACTGCAAGAATTTTTTAGTCTGAAACAAGGGAGCCGATCGGTGGCAGAGTATGAGAGGGAGTTCTCCCACCTGAGTCACTATGCGGGGAGTCTCCTTACTACTAACAAGGCAAGGTGCAAGAGATTTGAGACGGGTTTGAAGCCCAGCATAAGGATGCGAGTTGTGGGATTCCGACACAGCAACTTTTCAGAGCTCATGTCTCAAGCACTTGAGTTGGAAAGAATAGAATCAGAAGTAACCCCAGTCAAAGAAAAATCAGAGAAAGCTGAGAAATCAGAAAAAGACAAGGGGGAAAAGTCTGTAGAGCCGAGTTCTAGTGGGACTTCTGGGAAAAAGAAGAATTTTAGTGGACCCAGCAGGGATCGAGGTGGAAGATTTGGTAGGGGCCGATTCTCTGGACAGAGACCCCTAGGTCTGGTCAGCAGTCGAGCAGGGGTTCACATTCTGCCCGCCCCTGTGAGACTTGTGGCAAGATTCATGGGGGGGAGTGCTACTGGGCCACTGGAGCCTGCTTTAACTGCGGTGGCAAGGGCCATATAGCTAAAGACTGTACTAGTGCTCCGAGATATAGTCCAGCTCCTACTACTGCCGAGGGATCTATTCAGAGTCCTGCTCTCAGAGGTTCACAGTCAGTTGGCACAGGAAGAGGTAGAGGTAAAGGCACTACTTGCCAGATCGAGCACGCTTGGTCGGGCCAGACAAAGAAGTGCTTCAACCAGAATTTATACAATGAGACAGCGAGAAGAGGCTGAGACTTCTGATGTGGTAGCTGGTATATTCTCTATCTCTGATCAAGAAGTATTTGTATTGTTTGATCCGGGTTCAACTCATTCATATGTTAGTGCTAGCATAGTTAGTTCACTTGCTGTTCCATGTGTGCAAATGGGTTTTGAAGTGCTAGTAACTAGTCCGTTAGGACAAGAGGTCCGGGTCAACAGAATTTATAGAGACTATCCTTTGGTGATCCAAGGACATGTTTTCCTGTCAGACTTGATTGAAATGCCCTTCAGAGAGTATGATATCATCTTGGGCATGGATTGGTTAGCCAGGCATTATGCCATGATTGACTGTAGACTGAAGACAGTCACTTTTGGTCTCCCTTTATACGGTGATGTGGTAATACACGGGGAGAGGCATTTACTGCCATCAAACATCATTTCGGCTGCACTAGCCAGAAGAATGATCAGAAAGGGGTGTGAAGCATACTTAGCACATGTGATAGACGCCCAAGTGGGGAGTCCAGCACTAAGGGACATCCCTACTGTATGTGATTTTCCGGATGTATTTCCTGATGAATTGCCAGGATTACCTCCAGAAAGAGAGGTGCAGTTTGAGATTGATGTTATGCCTGGTGTGGACCCAATCTCCATAACGCCATATAGAATGGCACCTGCAGAATTAAAAGAGTTGAAAGTACAATTGCAAGAGTTGCTTGATAAGAGCTTTATCCGCCCTAGTGTGTCACCTTGGGGAGCGCCAGTGTTGTTTGTAAAGAAGAAGGATGGCACTCTCCGGTTATGCATTGATTATCGGCAGTTGAATAAGGTGACAATAAAGAATAGATATCCATTGCCCCGCATTGATGATTTGTTTGATCAGTTGAGGGGTGCAGCTGTGTTCTCCAAAATTGACCTAAGATCAGGTTATTATCAGTTGAAAGTACAAGAGCAGAGTATTGCCAAAACTGCTTTCAGAACCCGCTATGGCCATTATGAGTTCCTAGTTATGACATTCGGGTTAACTAATGCTCTAGCTGCTTTTATGGATCTGATGAACACTATCTTCAGACCATACCTCGATCAGTTTGTTGTGGTATTCATTGATGATATATTGGTCTATTCGAGGAATACAGAAGAGCATGATAAACATCTGCGGATTGTACTGCAGACTTTGAGGGAGAAACAACTATATGCCAAATTGTCGAAGTGTGAATTTTGGCTGAAGGAGATATCTTTCTTGGGGCATGTAGTATCAGAAGAGGGCATTAAGGTAGATCCAAGTAAGATTGAAGCTGTCCTTAATTGGAGGCCACCCAGAAATGTCACAGAAATTCGTAGTTTTCTGGGTTTAGCTGGATACTACCATAGATTTGTGAAGGGATTCTCCATGTTGGCATCTCCATTGACTAAGCTACTTAGAAAAGATGTAAAATTTCAGTGGACGGATAAATGCCAACAGAGTTTTGATCAATTGAAGAAATGTTTGACTGAAGCTCCAGTCCTGACTTTACCTACTCCGGGTAAAGAATACACAGTATATAGTGATGCTTCTCACAATAGGTTAGGCTGTGTATTGATGCAAGATCGAAATCTCATTGCCTATGCATCACGCCAGCTGAAACCGCATGAGAGGAACTATCCAATACATGATTTGGAGCTTGCAGCTATTGTGTTTGCTCTTAAGATCTGGAGACACTATTTGTATGGGGAAAAGTGTTACATCTATACAGATCATAAGAGTTTGAAGTATTTGGGCACCCAGAAAGAGCTGAATTTGAGACAGAGGAGATGGTTAGAGTTGATAAAAGGCTACGATTGTCTGATAGACTATCAGCCAGGGAAAGCTAATGTTGTGGCTGATGCCTTAAGTCGCAAGACTATGGCAAGTCTACGGGTTACTCCTTTGTCTTTGGTACATGAGTTAAGATCATTGCATGCCAGCTTAGAGATTAATGATGATGGGCAGACAGCAGTTGCATGGCATGTACAGCTAGTGTTGATTGATCAGATTAGAATGGCTACTCAGAATGATCAGAAGTATCAGAAGCTGTTGGAAGAAGTTCGGCAGGGTAAGAAACCAGAATTCTCAATCAGAGATGATGGTCTACTGCTACACCAGGGCAGAATATGTGTTCCTAATGATGTTGAATTGAGGAAGATTATTTTGAAGGAAGCACATGAATCTCCTTTTGCCATGCACCCTGGTGGCACAAAAATGTATAGAGGGCTAAAGGAGCATTACTGGTGGATGGGTATGAAACGAGATGTGGCAGAGTTTGTATCCAAATGCCTAACTTGTCAGCAAGTGAAGGCAGAGCATCAAGTACCTACTGGGTTGTTACATCCACTACCAGTACCAGAATGGAAATGGGAGAGAATAACGATGGATTTTGTGATGGGACTTCCGAGGACACAGAAGAGTCATGATGCAGTTTGGGTCATTGTCGACAGACTAACTAAGTCTGCTCATTTTCTGCCAGTCCGGATGGATTACAGTTTAGAAAGATTGGCCAAGTTATACATCGATGAGATTGTGAGACTGCATGGAGTGCCAGTATCCATCGTGTCAGACAGAGATCCTAGGTTCACTTCTAGATTCTGGGGTAGTCTTCAGAGAGCCCTAGGAACTAGATTGAACTTCAGTACTGCATTCCACCCACAGACAGATGGCCAGTCTGAGAGGGTAATTTAGATCTTAGAGGACATGCTACGGGCTTGTGTGATTGAGTTTGAGGGTAGTTGGGATACACACTTGCCTTTGATTGAGTTTGCTTACAACAACAGCTACCAATCAAGCATTGGGATGCCTCCATATGAAGCTTTGTATGGCAGGAAATGTAGAACCCCGTTGTGTTGGGATGACGTGGGTGAAAGAAAGATGATTGGACCCGAAATCGTTCAGCAAACTGAAGAGAAAATCAGGGTGATTAGAGGTCGACTTAAGACTGCATCAGACCGTCAGAAGTCCTACATTGATTTGAAAAGAAGGGATATTCAGTATGCAGTGGGTGAGAAAGTTTTCCTCAAGGTTTCTCCTTGGAAGAGAATTATGAGATTCGGCAGAAAGGGGAAACTGAGTCCTCGTTTCATTGGGCCATATGAGGTTCTGGAAAGAGTGGGTCCTTTGGCATATCGGTTGGCACTACCTCCAGAGTTGGAAAAGATACATAATGTCTTCCATGTGTTTATGTTGAGGAGGTATCGATCGGACCCATCTCATGTACTACCAGTAGAGGAAATTGAAGTAAATCCAGACCTCACATATGAAGAAGAACCCATAGAGATTCTGGCTTATGAGGTGAAGCAGCTACGGAACAAGCAGATACCGTTGGTAAAAGTGCTGTGGAACCATCATTCGGGCCAAGAGGCTACTTGGGAACGAGAGGAGGACATGAGGAGACAGCACCCACAGCTGTTCAGAGATTGATACCAGGTAAAATTTCAAGACGAAATTTATTTTAAGGGGGGGAGAATTGTAACACCTCCGTTTACATAGCCTGGTAGATTTCACTGTTCCGGTGACCGGTGTCGGTCCGGACAGATAAGGGGATTAGAACCACACTTAAGACAACTAGATAAGCGACAAATACAAATAATTAGTAATGTTCAATTAGTTAAGTATAAATAAGAAAAACAGAACAAAAGAAGTTAAACGAGCCGAGAGTCACAGCGATGGGTGACCTTCTCGGGAATGACTGCGAAGTCGTTTTAAACTCAAATTTCAAACCGTAAAAAGTGACGCTGCTGTCCTTAGGACCCTTATAGACAAAGTGGAAAAGAGAAAATCACGAAAAAGAACTGTTAAGTCAGTCAAATAATTAGGTCAGGGAACCGAAAGAAATATGGAATTATTTGCAAACCGGGATGAACCGGCGATGGGCAATTTGGTCAATTGACCCAGAAGTGACTCGACCTAATCACAAATAAAATCGGAGAAAAGAAAATTTCAGAATCGAGAATTAAATTAAAGAACTAATAGAAAAATAGAAAAAAAAAAGGAAAAAATCAAAAAGTAAAAAGGTGATGACATCATGCATGACCTCATGCATGATGCCATAACTAGACTAATTAATTTAATAAATTAATTGAAAAATTTGTGGTCTTCCATAACTAAAATAAATAAAGAAAAGAAAAGAAAAAAAAAACAAAAAATCACTTCTTCTTCTTCCCTTTTGCCGCCTCCCTTCCCTCTCCCAAATCTCTCTCACTTAAACCACCATTAAAGCTCATTTTGAGCTTGAAGAACCCTAAATCCCAACCTAGAAAATTTATTTACCAACCTTAAACCTTGTTGATTTCACTTGAAAGGAAGTTTGAGCAAGATTAGGAAAGGAAAAAAAAAGAAGAAAATTGAGGAAGAGGAATTTCAAGTGAGGTAAGCAATCTAAATTGCAAATTTTAGTTTATTGGTTATCTTTATGGTTTGAGTAATTTAGAAATTTAATTAAAATCAAAAGAAAACAATTGTAGAGGACCAAAGGGAATTTCAGCCAGCCATGGATGTGGGAGAGTTTGATGTATTTTGAATGAATTAAATGTGTTAGTAAGCTTGCATGAGAATGGTAGTAAGTTGGAAATGCATAAATGGGAATAAATGCAACATTTTAGTGTAATTAGGGTTTGGAGACCTAGGGTTTTGAGTCAAATTTTTGGAGAAATGCTTAAATGATGACTTTGGTCTATTGTGAGATGAAAAATGGTCAATAATGACCAAAAGAGATGTGTGGAAATTGTGAGAATGAAAGTTAAATTCGTAGGGCAAAGCATGACCAAGCCAACTTTGAAGGACCAAAACGGAAATTTTACAAGTCCAATTGATATGACACCAATTGGGGATGAAAATAGACATAGAATAGCACAATTTTCATTAAGGAACCATGGCCAAAAACTGACCAAAACTTAGTGAACCAATTGACCAAAGTGACATGAGAGTAGGCTGCCACTGCACAAACTGACCAAATGAATAGTAATTGTTCATTTGGTCATAACTCGAGCTAGGAAGGTCAAAATAACCTGAAATTTTACCAGTAATTAGATAAGATATAGATCTAAAACTTTCATGAAGAACACCAACCCAAATTATGCCATTAACCTAATCAAATGATTGAGCAAAATTGAGTTACTGAACCTGCAAAACTGCAGATTTTCATTTGAGCAGTAAAGTTCCAATGGCTATAACTCTCTCTAGAAAACTCCGATTTAGGCGATTCTTGAACCGATGGAAACTTAAGACGTAGTAGAATATTTCGTATGAAGGAAATTAGACCAAATTATGGACTTAACTTGATCAAATTATTGAATGAAGTTGGATCAAAAATCTGCCAGAACCTAAATTGCAGCATGAGCGATTGCGTGAACAGTAATTGTATTTTGGCTATAACTTGAGCTACAAAACTCCAATTGGGGTGATCTAAAAATGAGAATACACTTAAGACAATAAGGAACATTTTCTATGAAGGAAGTTTTTCCAAATTCCAACAGTAAAAGGGCCAATGAAACAGTGCAACTTAGGACTCCAAAATCGAAAATTGGCAATTTTGCCTAAAAGACCTAAGTTTTGAGAAAATGACCAAAACTAACAAGTTTAGTGACCAAAATGTGGTATGTGGGTGAATTTGGAATTCCCATACCTATTAAGCCTTAGAAAGTCAACAATTTGACTTGAATAGTGCAGTGAATAGTAACCCGAAACACAAAAATTTCGAGAACGTCAAATTTAACACGTTAGAACTAGGTGAATGTGAAGCTAAATTTATTTTAGATTTGTGTTAAGTTCTAGTACTGAAATATTGTAAAATTGTGTGTTTTAGTTGAAAAGAATATCGGGAAGGAACCCGAGGAACCGAGTTGAGGCTAAGGGACGACTCGCTTGAGGTTTGTGCACAACACTACTATGCCTTAAAAGTTATTGATAAAGTGAATGAAATATGCATTTTTACTCTTGCTTTGAATTGTTAAAAGTTTATTGTGATCTTATTCAGGATGTTTGATTTAAATTGTGAAAGTTATTGTGTATATTTGAAATGGCAATGTTTAGCAAATTGTTAAGATAAGTTTTGAAACCAAAGTGTCATGACCATATATTTGAACACCTCACTAGCACGACTAGTGGGGGTAATTAGTTTCGAATTTTGATTCCTTCTCTGGAGAAGTGTTGAGGTGTGCCAGTAGAAGAGGATGTGAATGGATATCCATATATTTGAGCTAGCTAGCCTTGTGATGTGATTTCTCTTTAGCCTCTGGCTATTGAGATTCTATTTGTTTCAAATGGCATGATTTAACTGTGGGTTTTATGAAATGTGTTTTGATACTTCGAAATGAACGTGGTTTGCATTAAAATCTCATAATTCATGTTTTGTGTTTAATGCTTATGTTTAGTCAAATTTTTGAATAAATGTGATTTTATTTTTGTATAAAAATTATTTTAGTATGTTGTGCACCACTGAGTCCTAGTACTCAGCGATAGCTTTTATTGCTGTCGCAAATACAGAGACTAGAGGAGCAGCAGACTGAGCTGCTAAAGATTGAGGATCATTCTGCCTAAAGTCTTCAGGTATAATTTATACCCTAATTGTTAATATTTCTTTTGATGTATATATTGCACATAAATGTATGGACATGTAAAAATGGGTCTTGAGCAGTTGTATAAAATTTGTATAATGTTGTAATATATATTGTAGTTTGAAATTCTCTTAATGTAAATTTTGTAATGATCTATTTAAATTGTTTTGTTTCTAACGAAATATGAATGGAACTATTTTATTTAATTTGAATGAAATGGATTGTTAGTATTTTGATGATCATTGGATACTGGATTTGAAATTGAAAGTTGATAAATGTGTTGAGAAATTGTTTGAGATTGAGTTTGAAATTGAAGCATTTGTTGAGAAAATTTTTAGAAGTGTTTTTTACAGGTATTTGAAGAACTGTTTTCTCAAAATACAGAGGGAACTCTGTCAAAATTTTTATAAAATTTGAGGAAAAATAAAATGGGCTAAAATTTCCAATTAGCTTTCAGCTTAATTACATGTTTAAAATACTTATTAGAAATGCTCACCACTTATTAAAAATAAGAAAATTGTTTTAAAATCCCTTGTAGGGTACTTAATGAGTTATCGGTAGGTGAAGTTCGGTAGTTCATTAGGTATTCTACGGGATCATGTTATGCCTTACAGAGGGGTAAGGTGTGACAACTATTTCTTCTGACCTTACTTGAATTATTCCTAAATTTGACATCCAAGACCACTAACCGATGTTGACTTGTTAAAGCCTCTCCTGGAATGACTTTGCAATCCTTGCATAGAGCTCTATTTCTCTTCCTGGTTAAGAGGAAGTCAATTTGGCTTCTATGTTGCCCACTTTTGAAAGTCACTAAATGTGACTCTCTTTTTATAAAGTAGGTATTTGCTAGTATTAGGTCATATGCCATAGCAAAATCCAGGATACTTTTTCCCTCCTCATTTCGACTGCCAAAACCAAAACCTCCATGAACATTCTCATAGCCTTACTTATCACTTCCTACATGTCCATTCAAATCTCCACCAATGAAAATATTCTCTTCATTCGGTATTCTTTGCATTAAATCATCCATATCTTCCCAAAACCTTTGTTTTCTCTCACTATCTAGTCCTATTTGTGGGGATCCATATCTTTCCAAAACCTTTATTTTCTCTCACTATCTAGTCCTATTTGTGGGGCATAAGTACTAACTTTGCATTAAATCATCCATATCTTCCCAAAACCTTTGTTTTCTCTCACTATCTAGTCCTATTTGTGGGGCATAAGCTCTAACTACATTTATTGTTTTTCCTTCTAGTACTAGCTTTACTAGTATAATTCTATCTCCTACTCTTTTCACAGCTATTACAGTGTCTTTCCATGTCCTGCCTATGATTATGCCTACTCCGTTCTTTTTTCTCTTGTAACACCCCAAAATTTTAAATTTTATTATTATTTTATGATCATTATTGGTATTTTAATTTTATTTAAATTTTAGGAATTTTTTTGAGATTTTTCGGATTTTAAAAATCGGGTTCGATTTTCCGAAAATATAAACTTTGATGATTTTTAAAAATTTATTTAAAGACCATGTGGCAAAACTAAAAATATATTTGGAGTCTACGTATTTTTCTGAGTTTTCTAGAATTTTTTTGAAATTTTTGGACCTCGTTTTCGATCCCGAGGCAGAGTAAAAATTCAAAATTTTGTATTCTGAATCGAACCGACCGAATCGAATCGGACCGAATCGGACCGGTCGAATCGGACCGGCTCCCTTTTTCTTCTTCCCTTTTCTTCCGCGCGTCCCGACCTCCTCCCCTTTTTTCTTTCTTTTCTCTCTCCTCCTGCCCCTGCCGCCGGCCAGCCACCTCCCCCTGCCACCCCACCACCGTGGCGACCACCGACCATCCTACCACCGGCGCCGCCGACGGCCGGAAAATGCGCGCAAATGCCCTCCCCTGCGCGCGCGACTCTTCGACTTCCCAGGCCAAAATCCGGCCGATCCGGCCACCAATTGGACAGGGTCTTGTGTCTAAAATCATCTACTCGACGAGAGCTTTCCATAGACACCAAGAACACCGAAATCCATCGAGCGGTTTGTCCAATTTTTGCCCGGGAAGTTTTAGCCCATTTTGACTTTCGGGTTAGATTTCTCACAAACCGTGAATCCCACGAGAAAATCGAGAGTACCAGAGCGCTCCACTCGTCGAGAGCTTCGCGGCGACATAAATTTTGAATTTTTCCGACACCGTTTTTCGGTGGGTCCCACGGAACTTCGCAGTGTTTTTCCGAGCATTAAATGAGCTTAGAAAATTCTGAAAAATTTATGTACTAACCCCCGTGTTGTGGGCTTCGTGTAGGTATCCTCAATTTGCGGAAATTCGACATCTGGAAAAGTCTCCGAATTGGACCGAGGTTTTGGCTACCCCCCCCCCATTGTCAGACATCCCGAGCGCGTTCCCGAAGTCAGAATCGACAAAGGTAAACCTGAACCTTGATTTTTCGTAATTTTCTAGTGCTTAAATAGGATTAAAAATCCATAAAATATTCGTGGTAGCTCAGAAAATTATGATTCTTTTTGCAATAGCCTAGTAATATTGCTAAGGACAGTGGGGCAAAGTTTTAGAATTTTTAGAGCTTGTTTGGATAGTTTTTGCAAAAATGATTAATTATAAGGACTAAATTGAAATTTTACATATTGTGATGGATGACTGATTTGATGGGCCCAGGAGGGGCTGTGGGATATGATTGAGTTGTGGATATATGGATTGTGAATATAGAAGTGTGTTTTGAGCCCTTTTGCAGGTTGGGTAGGTCCTAGGTATAGGGGAGACTCTGCCGGATTTTCGGCACGACTTAGGACGTATTTGGTCTTTTCTTGATTGTATTGAGTCATTTGAATTAAATAATTGTAATGTAATTGTCAGGTGAGCCGGGACAGCCTTCTTCCTCCGCCCAGCCGCCACAGTGACCGTTGTCAAGTCTGTGAGTAAAATATTAATTTTAATTGTAATTTCATTATTATTATATGTTTAAGTATGCCCATGCATCACTTATATGCATATATTTATGTAGTTAAACTCTAGGCACGATTTATGTTGCATTGATAATTGTTAAAGTGCCATGGATGTTGTTGTGGTAATTTGGAGCAGTGTGCGTGCGTTGGCGTGCGTGTGATGTGGTGTGGACTATGGATAGGACGGGTAGTCACGGCTTGAGTTCTTTGCTGGGACCCGATTCTTCAAGGGGTAGTCACGGCTTGAGTTCTTCGCTGGGACCCTCGATTTGTTAAGCGAAAGTCCGGCTTGAGTTCTTCGCTGGCACCAGGTTGGATTTAAAAGAGCTGTATAGGGGATCAGCTCCCATATATTATGACTGATACTACAGGGTGTGTGAGTGCTCCAAATTACCTTTTTGATGTTATGATGTGAAAATGTTATTGATGTTGCATTTCACTCTACAGGGTGCATTAGTTTAGATAGTTATAGAGATTATGGTTAAAATTGATATTTTACTCTCTGAGTCGAACGCTCACTCCTGTTCAATATTTTTTTCAGGCTACAGGAGGATTTTATTGTGGTTAACCTGCTTTTCTTCTTCGCAGGTTATTCAATATTTGTGTAATTTTATTTACTCCTAGATTTTCCGCATGTGTTAGAAATATTTAAATGATTCGGGTCTGTAATATAATTGTTATGTGGACCTGTAAAAAAAAAATATATTCTATGATTGATGGATTGGATGAGGGAGCTGAGCTCCCATTTATTTTTATGATGATGAGCTGAGCTCCCCAATTGATGTTATACTTTGTTTACAGGTCGGGTGAGTCAAAAACTCCCCGTTGAAGGGTCTACTTTATGGCCGGACTCTGTCTGGTTGATTTCTTGAAATTGGGCCCAAATGGGCCTTAGAGTTGGGCTAAGTGAATAGTTAGGCTTACTACGGGCCTCGGGGGCTTTAAGCTGGCCCAGGTCCTAGTGCCGGTCCGGCCCATAGGTTGGGTCGTGACATCTCTCCTTTCCGGTAAACCACAGTTTGTACTCTGAATTACCCACTTCCTTACTTTTCTCTTGTCACGACCCAACCTATGGGCCGGACTGGCACTAGGACCTGGGCCAGCCTAAAGCCCCCGAGGCCCGTAGTAAGCCTTAACTATTCATTTACCCAACTCTAAGTCCCATTTGGGCCCAATTTCAAGAAACCAACCGGACAGAGTCCGGCCATAAAATGGACCTACCAACGGGGAGTTTTTGACTCACCCGACCTGTAAACACAATAAACATTCCATTGGGGAGCTCAGCTCACCCTCCACATACTCATATCATCATAAAATAAATGGGAGATCAGCTCCCTTATCCAATCCATCAACATGCATAGAATATAAGTTTACAAGTCCAAAATAATAATTTAGTTTACAGACCCAAATCAAATAAACATTTCTAACACATGCGAAAATTCTAGGAGTAAATAAAATTACACAAATATTGATAAACAACCTGCGAGGAAAGGAAGCAGGTTAACCTCAAAAATATCCTCCGTGGCACGGAAAAATATTGAGCAGGAGTGGCGTTCGACTCGAGGAGTAAAATATCAATTTTAACCATAATCTCTATAACTATCTAAAACTAATGCACCCTGTAGAGTGAAATGCAACATCAACAACATTTTCACATCATAACATCAAAAAGGTAAATTTGGAGCACTCACGCACCCTGTAACATCAATCATAATATATGGGAGCTGATCCCCTATACAGCTCTCTTAAATCCAACCTGGTGCCAGCGAAGAACTCAGCTCGGACTTCCACTTAATAACCAAATCGGGGTCCCAAATAAGAACTCAAGCCGTGTCTACCCGAAGGACCGGTCCCAAGATCTCAAGCGTGTCTACCGTCCTATCCATAGTCCACACCACATCACACGCACGCCAACGCACGCACACTGCTCCAAATTACCACAACAACATCCATGGCAAGCTAACAGTTATGAATGCAACATAAATGGTGCCTAGAGTTTAACTACATAAATATATGCATATAAGTGATGCATGGGCATGTTTGAACATATAATAATATCAAAATTACAATTAAAATTAATATTTTACTCACAGACTTGACGATGGTCACTGAGGCGGAGGAAGAAAGGCTCACCTGACAATTTTATTACAATCATTTAATAAATTTGACTCAATACAAACAAAGAAAAAGACAAATACGTCCTAAGTCATGCCGAAAATCCGGCAGAGTCTCCCCTATACCTAGGACCTACCCAACCTGTAAAAGGACTCAAAACACACTTCTATATTCACAATCCATATGTCCACAACTCAATCCCATCACACAGCCCCTCCTGGGCCCATCAAATCAATCATCCATCACAATATGTAAAATTTCAATTTAGTCCTTATAATTGACCATTTTTGCAAAAGCGCCCAAATCACTCTAAAAATTCTAAAACTTTGCCCCATGTCCTTAGCAATATTACTAAGCGATTGCAAAAAGAATCATAATTTTCTAAGCTACCATGAATATTTTATGAATTTTTAATCCTATTTAAGCACTAGAAAATTACGTAAAAACAAGGTTCGGGTTTACCTTTGCCGATTCCGACTTTGGGGACGCGCTCGGGTCGTCTGACAATGGGGGGGTAGCCAAAACCTCGGTGCAATTCGGAGACTTTTCCAATTTCGCACAGTCAATCGTCGAATTTCCGCGAATCGATGATACCTACACGAAGCCCATAACACGGGGGTTAGTACATAAATTTTTCATAATTTTCTAAGCTCATTAAATGCTCGGAAAAACACTGCGAAGTTTCGTGGGACCCACCGAAAAACGGTGTCGGAAAAATTTGAAATTTATGTCGCCGCGAAGCTCTCGACGAGTGGAGCGTGCTGGTACCCTCGGTTTTCTCGTGGGATTCACGATTTTCGAGAAATCTAGCCCAAAAGTCGAAATGGGCTAAAAACTTCCCGAGCAAAAATTGGACAAACTGCTCGATGGATTTCGGCGTTCTTGGTGTCTATGGAAAGCTCTCGCAGAGTAGATGATTTTAGACACAAGACCCGATCCAATTGGTGGTCGGATCGGCCGGATTTTGGCCGAAAAGCCCAACAGTCGCGAGCGCGCTGCGCGTCCGTTTTAAGGCCGTTTTCCGGCGTTCCAGGCGGCAGCCGGCCGTGGGGGAGGGCCGAGGTAGGGCGCCGGCGAGGTGGGGACGCAGGGGAGGCGGCGGAGCGGCAAGGGGAGGAGGGAGGAGAGAGAAAAGAGAGAGAGAAGAGGAGAAGGTCGACGAGCGCGGGAGGGAGAAGAAAAAGAGAAGAAGACCGGTCCGATTCGACCGGTCCGATCCGAGTTCGATTCGGCGGTTCGATTCGAATACAAAATTTTGAATTTTTACTCTGCCTCGGGACCGAAACGATGTACAAAAATTTGAAAAATTTAAAACTCAAAATTCGTAGACTCCAAATATATTTTTAGTTTTGCCACGTGATCTTTAAATTAATTTTTAAAAATTATCAAAGTTTATATTTTCGAAAAATCGAATCCGATTTTTAAAATCCGAAAAATCCCAAAAAAATTCCTAAAATTTAAATAAAATTAAAATACCAAAAATGCTCATAAAATTTAAAAATTTTGGGGTGTTACATCTCTCCTACCCATTTAGTCTCCTGAATGCAAGCAATATTCACCCTTCTCCTTTCCAAGATATCCACAAGCTCCATTAATTTTTCTGTAAGTGATCCAACATTCCAAGTATCAACCCTGATCCTCCTCCTATCATGTTCCTTCATAATTGGTCTCCTTTTATGATATCTTCTATTGTTTTCTATGTCTATCTTGTGCTCTATTCCACTATCTGTTCTACTATCTATCATATGGACTAACTTCTTTACTCACACCCGTCCATGATATGGGAACCCTTGCTCACTTAACACCACACCCAGACGCCGGTATGGCACGTCACTTTCGGTAAATGCCCTACACCCTTGCATATTTCTCACTATACCCAGGCTCTGATGTAGCGCGTCTTAAGTAGAGGACGCCCCATCGTTTATATCATTTGAATTCATATCATAAGGTGTGACGAAATTTTTACGTTGGTTGTCACCTACCACAACCCTGCTCCTTTATCCGGGCTTGGGACCAATTGAGCGCAAACTACTTAGGAAGAGTTAGATTTTCAAGTTAAAACAAATAAAATTATCATTTTGCCTCTCTCAAAAATTAAATTACCATTATAACTCTTGTCCTTCTCTTTTTCTCTCCCAACTTTATAATAAAACTAGGAAGCCCACCCATTCTTCCCTTTTCCAAGATGCTGTAATGACTGTTACTATACCTAAAAAAAGAGTGACAACCACAAATTCTAATGGCATATTTGTTTGTAACTCTTGGAAATTTTGCAAAATGGTTGTATTTGTTTTGAAACATTGATAAGGGAAGTTGTTCTACTCTATTGTTGGTTACTGGACTTGTTGCAGCCATTGATAAGGTCATGTGTCCTTGTGTTGAATGAGTTTATCTAATTTCATTTTCTGGATAGATTAGAAGTTAATCTGCTAAAATGAGTCCTGAATTCAAATCCACAAGGCTGTGTAGGGGCAGCAATGGTTGCAAATGTGGAAGGTTCAGAGTTTAACCTTTGTTGGACAGAACCCTGTTTTGGTTTCATTTCCAAACATCCACATCTCATCTCATAAACAAGTTTTGAAGAATCATCTGAGTGTGGTGGCATAGTGGTAGACCTTTGCAGTTGGATGCATTCAATTCCAATTCAACTTCTTACATTAGCGTTGAAGATTGAATATTATCACTGCTCGATGGGGATGGGCGAATCAATTGCAAATGTTGAGGATATTACAAGTTGAGGGCCATTTCCATTCAACGTTCTTTGATTGCAATAGACACTGGTAATTTCTAAAGCATACATCTGTAGTTTCTCTATTTAATGAAGCAACTTGCCCACATCATCAAACAAAAAGTCGGTGGCGACTCAGTTTACGAATTTGTTTTTTGTTTGAATTCATGATTTTTATATTACAAATAGAGTAATTTTATAATTACACTAAAAATAAAAATAAATTAGAAAAAGAAAAATCTCATTGGAAGTGATGGATTGGAGGGGAGGTACGCGCTTTCCACGGCCATCGGCGATAATCCACTTATTTAAACCACGAATACACACACACACACATATATTATTATATAAATTTATAATTTAAAGTTTTTTTATATAATTTTTTTTAATTTTTAAATAATATAATAATAATATTATTATATATTATTTTTAATAACTAATTAAATTTAATTATTCATTAACATAACTGTATCTTACTTCTATTTAAAGTTAATTAAAAAAGTTAAAATAAAATAAAATTATTAAGTTATAATATTTTAGTTAATTAAAATATTATAAATAAAATACATAAAATAAAATTTTTAATATACATATCTTTATTGATTAAAATATCATAAATAAAATGTATAAGTAAGTTATGGGAAAATGAATATTTTAATTTTATAAATTAAAATTTATTATTTACTAAAAGTTATATTTAAAATAATTTTATTTTTTTTCAATAGAACTATTATAATCTATTTAAAATAGAGATTATAAGGTAAAATATATGTGTTTATTCATTGACTTTATTTTATTGCAATAAGAATTTTAGAATTAATAATTTCTTTATAAAAATATTTTTTATATTTTGTAAATAATAAAAATAATGAAGGGTGTGTTTGAAAATTTTAATATTTCCCTCTTCTCACTTTTTAAATTTTCTTTCAACTTCTAGCTATTATAGTCAATTTTTTAATTTTTGAAAATTTTAGCATGATTTTAAATATTTATTATTTTTAATAAACAGTAAAAATTAAAATAAATTGACGATCAAAATTATTATTGAAAGGAAAACTAATAATTAAAATTACATCACGTTAACTAATTTAAATCAAATTTAACTATAGGTTAATAAAAATTATTAAAATAATGCTAAAATTATTAAAAAAATTAGCTATAATTATAAATATTTGAAAAAAAATATTTTTTTAATCCTTTAAATTATATATTATAATTTACTATTAATAAAGTTGTTTATGTGTTAGGATTTTTATTATATTTTTTAAAATAAGATTTATAATAAGACTAAGATTTTAACATGTTAATTATTATTATTATAAATTAAAAAATTATAAAATAATTTGATCATTTAGTAAATTTTTTCATTTTTATTTTTATATTTATTAATTAATTATTAGAAAAAAAAATATAACAATATAAGTAAAAAAGTTAGGTTTATATATATATATATTAATGAAAAGTTAAATTATATAATTTAAAAATGCATTTTTATAATTATATATCATGTTTTAATTTTAGTCTTTAATATAACTCTAAATACTCATATATTTATATAATTAAATAACATTAAAAAAAACTTTTATATAATTATCAATTTTAGTAAAAACTTTTATTTAATTATAAACCTTTCCAAGAGTGTTCAATTTTAATAATAAGTTTAATTAAAACAATTAACTTATCAATTGGTAAAAATAATTTAATTTTATTTATTTATTATTAATTATAGCTACTCCTTTTAATTTTATTAATATATTTAATAATTTTAATAATTTTATTAATTTTAATAAACTTTATGTTGATTAAAAAATAATAAATGAATAAAATATCTAACATTATTATCTGAATTTTTAATTTTTTTTCTATTTTTTTCTACTTATATTTTTAATTCACATTTTTTCTACTATTTTATTTTAAATTTATGAAAAAAAAAGAAAAAAAAATATTTAAAATTAAAATATGAAAAAAAAATAAAATAAATATAATTTTAATTACCAAAACGATAGATAAATTAATTAAAATAATAATTTTTTATAAATTTTAAGAATAGCTGCTAAAATTTATATAAAAATAAAAAAAATTAGCCAATATTATAATGTGTGTAAATATTTAAATTACTTTTGTTAATTAAATTATCCAATTATACTAATTATTAAAATTAAAATTAATATTAAAGTTGAAAATTAAATTGATAAAATTAAAAAAATTGATTAAAATTAAAGAAATTTATAAAGGTTTTAATTTTTTTAGTCATTTTATTATTAAATAATACTATAAAAATTATGTAAATAGATAAAAATTTGAAATGAATAAGCATTTAAATTTGATATCATAATTTTTATTATATTTTAATATAAAATTAAAATTTATTTTTATTTAAAACAATTAATTATCAAAATCAAGTCTAAATAATTTTTATGAATAGTCTTTTTTATTTTTAATATATTTATAAATTATAATATTTTATTGATGAAAAGAATAAAATTAATTTGAAAATAAGACTAATTATTAAAAAAAATTCTAATCACTTTTTTAATTTTATTTAAAATTTTATTTTAGTTGATTAAAATTATAAAATTAGTGTTATTTTTATTTTATTTATCTAAATTAGTCAAAACTAAAATATAATTATAATAATTTCATTAAGGTTTTTAACAAAAATTATTTTAAATTTATTATATTGAACAATAATTTGAGAATATAAAATTATTTAATTTTATTCTTAACAAAAATGATATAAATAAAATTTGTTTATATATAAAAATAAATTTTAAGTTTGATTAAACCTATATTTTTATTATTAAAAAAAATATAAATTTATGACTAATAACGTGGTTCATCTACTTGAATTGGATTAAAAATTTGAATTAGTATTAAATATTTAAATTTTTATTTAAATATTTTTTTAATAATATTTTTATAATTATGTTAATTAAATAATTAATTTTTTAGTAATAATTTTATAATAATGTGAAGCATATTTTGTTACTCCAATTATTCCCTCCTTTAAACACACATGTATATATTAATTTTATTAAAATAAATTAAATAATTTTTAATAAATTAATAATACTTATATGATTATGATTATAGAATTACTATATTAGGAATTATAATATGTTTTTTTTAATATAAGTAGAATTATTATTAAAATAATATTAAATTTTAATTTATATTAATTATTGTAATATTAATAAATAAAATTTTTAAATATTTAGTGACAAATATTTTATCGCTAAAAGTTATTAGTAATAATATAATATATTGTAAAATTAACATTATAAAGGATATAATGACAAATTTTTTTTGTTAAAAGATTAGAGATCATATGCACAAATTAATTAAATTATTAGCGACAAATTTATATGATTAGTTATATATTATTATCATTAATATGAATTATTGGCGATGAATTATTTACTTCTCGCTACAAATACGTGTCGACACCATATTTTGATCAATCCCCGAAATCAATAAACTATGAAATCGATCCCCATCACCAAGTCTCCATTCATTTCCGGTCTCTCTTCATGGGGATCTAAACCGACACTAAGTCTCCTTGCCAGACGATCACATTTTCGATCTCTCTCCAAAGAAACTGAACCAATACCAAGTTTTCATATCGCTCAAATCCTTACCGATCTCTTAAATCAATTATTAAGCCTCTTGGCCAATTAGTCACATTTCCGATCTCTCGTCAAACGAAATCAAACCAACATTAGGTCTTCGTGCCATCCAGTTTTATTTTCGATCTCCCTTTTAAAATTTTATGGATAATTGTTTAATAAAGTTAAGGCTTTAATTCGGTTTAATGATGCTTCTGATCCTAAGTGTTCAAATCAAGTTTCCAATTTTAATAATCTTAAGTCCCATTCGGTGTTTGTTCTCAGCCGATCTCATGCTTACAATGTTTTTCCGACCTCTTATACTTGGATTAATAATCACTTTTAAGTTTGATGTTCTAATTGGTTCAGACAGTTAGGCGCTTGTACAACTTAGATTCTTTCCGATCTCATAAAGTCATTGAACAAAAGAAAGAACTTCATTTCATTTCAAAATAAAAAATACAAGTCATTCGGCTGAAGGATCACCCCCAGCCTATTCTACATTGTGTTCACCCTCTCTATCACCCTCAGCCTCCTCCTCGCTATCCTCTTCGTCTTGGGGAGCCAGATCCACCATCCAGGAGAAGTCCTCCTCGGGATAATGCTTCTTGAGCTCGGCCAAAAGATCCCCATAGGCGTTCACATAAGCCCCGGCCTCCCTCGTCACTGCCTCTTCTTCTTTTGCTCTGAGCTCTTTAGTGAGGCGTGCGACATCAGCGGCTCGGAGTGCCCGAGCTTCCTCAAGAACATGAGCCTGTTCGGCCAATTTATCCTCATAGAACTTCATCCGCCCCTCAATTTCAGCTATGTAGTTTTGGGCGGATGAAAGTTGGGCTCGAGCTGAAGCCGCTTCCTGACCCACCTTATGGATCTCCTGCTTTAAATGATGAACCTTTTCTCGGATAATATGTTGGTTCACCAAACTCTCCACACTCAGGCTCATAGTCTGGGTCAGGATATCGTCGAGACTGTTCGGGGTTAGCCTATTCCGATCTTCCTGAAGGCAGACGGAGGCCCCCAAAACCTTAGCAAAACCCGGATTCTCCCGAACAGTCCAGTTCTTCTCCAGGGAATGGATTAGGAACTGAGCGCCGCGAGAAAAAGTCCTCGAAGTGGGTTGAGAAAGACCCCTTTCCGCACTCGAAGCAACTGGAGGAGGTGGTGGCAGCTATTCTTGTTGAGGAGGAGACTGAACCACTTCTACTTTAGGGCTCGGCAGTCCCGAGGGTCGGGACGAACCTTCCTGCATCTCCCCTAGATCGTGCCTTGGCGTCTAAGAGGCCTTCGCGTACTTCATCTCCCGCACTTTTCTAGAAACCTCTCTCTTTCGCTTTTGCCTCTCCTTGGAAGCCTCACCGCTTGCCATGCCTGCACAAAGAAAAAGTCAGTGAGTTCGCTAAGGCCCAAAGATCAGAGATATAGAAAGTACCGAGGCCGAGGTCAGAGAGCTGAAGCCCTCGTTCTTCGCCGGTAATCGGCTGCATTGTCCAATGATGCAGTTTGGCCGTCACCGCATCTAAACAAGAGAACTTCTGAGTGGCCACCTGGTCTTTCAGCTCCATCACCATTATGCCCTCTTCCTATTCAAGGTGAAGTGCTTCGGAAGTGAGGGGCCCAGATGTAGCCAGCTATGTGGGAAATCCTCAAAACCATTCGGAATCTTGCGCCTTAGAATAAAGAAGCGATTCTTCCAATTCTTCAGTGAGGAGGGCAGATCAGTAAAGAGCCCACAATACGGTTTCGCCTGAAAGAACCAGTACTCGTCGTCCTTTTGACGAGTTAGCCTATGTAGCTCGGCGAACACCTTCGCTGTAGGACTGAGTCCCTTAGCTCGGCAGACGCCTCTGAATGCTACCAGGATCCACCATGAGTTCGGATGTACTTGGGCTATACATACTTGGTAGAATTTCAGAACTTCCTTGAAGAAGTCATCAAGGGGAAATCGCAGCCGGGCTTTTAATTGCTCTTCATATACCATGATCATATCATTTTCTTCAAAGAAGTGATCGGCTCGGAGGTCGCCATGACACTTGATAAGTTCGTATGAATCAGGCCGAAGGTTATATTCTTGCCTAAATGTTTGCAGATCGGTTTCTTGAAGGATTGACAGCAGCTCATCCACGGGAAGGTTTTCTCTCCCTGAGGGATGCATTTGTCTTGAGGGTCCCGCTTAACCACGGGCTGGAACGAAGGATGTAGGAGGTTCAGATCGCTCACTCGGTCCGACCACCTCGACTTTATCTGACGACCACGAGACGTGAACGGAAGGAGGGCTCGCCGCTCTCTGACCCTCGGCACCGCTCATTTTCAAAGAAAAGAGAAGATTTAACTAAAAAGAAAGATCGAAACCCTTACCAGAGTGTGATCGGTGTCGGAGGAACTTGAAAAATGAGAGAATTTTGGAATCGCTCGCGAGACGCTGAAAATGACATAAGGGAGCAAATGGCTGACCCATCCCTTATTTATACCCGTCTGAGCATTTAATGCTCACAGTGCCCCAAGCGTCGCATCGATTAGTGGGATTCGCCAGCTTTTTCTGACACGTCTCACGAATATTTCGGAAACTCCATAATTAAATAAGGAGAGATCGGCTGGTTAAAGACTGGCAAATAAAGGTAGATGTTTAGAATTACAGATCGGCTAAGGGCTAGTCAGTTAGGAATCGGATCGGATAAACACATTAGAGATCGAAAAATAACCAATGCAATAATAATAAAACGATAATTGTCAAAATAAGATTTCATTTCCAAAAGGTCGGATTACATCATTTGGGCGATCTCAAGAGATCGGATTACATTAAAGGTCAGATCACATCATTTGGGTGATCTCTAGAGATCGAGTTACATTAAAGGTCAGATTACATCATTTGGGCGATCTCTAGAGATCAACGGTACATCCTACCTAGTAAAGACCTATGTCAAAGCCTAGTCTCGTGGCTGAATCAAAAGATGTGTTTGAGCAGGAAACCAGCCATCGACACCGGATAGATGTACAGCTCAGATGGGGTGACTATGACTCTCATGAGGATAAGAGAGGTCATCGTCAATGTTATCGCTCGGAACCGAGCCGCGATCGGGACTCCCGATGTGGTGAGGAGCCAAATGAACTTTGAAGGGCAGTTACCGATGATAAGAGGGAAATTAGTGGTCTTCTCGCTCGAAATCGATTCGCCGATTAGATCGGTCGCCCGACTCGAGATCAACACGATCGACATTCTCGATCTGGATCGGTAAATTAGTCCAGTTCTCTCATTGTCATCAAAGGCGGTTATTGTGATTTTCTGATCACCGGGATCGTAAATCTTCAGTCGGAAAGCAGAGAAAATAGCCAGAAAAAGATCAAAAGCAGTCGCCGTGGTCATAATGTTACCGAAAAATTAGAACAGCAGGAGAGAGGGATGGAAATAGGAAGAAATGGAATGTGGGAGAAATTTCTGATCGAAGGCATATATATAGGAAGGGTTTGAGCATTTATTACTAGTGGAAATCGAAGCGGGTGCCTCGGCAATCGAAGTCAATCGAAGTAATAAATGCTTTGACCGGATCAGCCTGGATGTAGGAGAAGGAGCTGAAATGGGAGAGATCGAGAGAGGGGCCCGACATGAGAGATCTGAAAAAGGCCATAATGGAAAGATCAGAAGGGATGAGAGATCGAAAATCAAGAAGAGGATGAGACAACTTTCAATAACTACCGTCATAATCAGAGCCGAGATAGTTAAAGCATTGCAGACGAGATCAAATCTCCACCGCACGCCTCATCTGCAGAATCGCCCGCATTACTGACAGGTGCCAGGACATGTCATGACAGTCCTGTACATCTCGATCTCCACCGTTGATCTAACTTGTAAGGATGAGTCCGGAGCCCTTGGATCAAAGAGAAGGCTACAAAACCGGTGCCTTTTATTCCCAGCCCTCGGATCTCTCTTGACAAGAAAGTTTTGGAATCGTTGGATTAGAAAGGAGAAAGGACAAATATTTTGAAAAGGATCTCAGCCGTTCATCTTGATTCTCCTTAATTCCCAAGCATCAGATCATGTCCTTTAAAATCCTAACCTTCCATCTCCCTCAAAGAAAATCCTAACCCTTCATTGGGAGCACCCGTTCCCTATAAATACCTGCATGAAAACTGTTGAAGGGGGACGAAAAAAAAAGGGTGGTGATTATAGTGGAAAGGCTCTGAAAATTGATTCAGTTTTGCTACTCTGCTATTTTTAAGCTAGAAAAACTTCAGAAACCAGTTTTCTAAAGTATTTTTCTTTGAAGGAGTGTTGGACACTGGAACTCTTGATTTTCAGTTTGTTCATTGCTTTGCGATACCCTTTTTTAGTTTCAGTTCTGTTTTCATCACTTTTATATCCACTTTTATTTTTCGAGCTCAATCTCATTCATTGTCATTCTGGTTCGATTACATTCTAACTTGGTATTCTTCATTTCAAGGCAAGCATTAGTCCCCAGACTATTAGCACACAACTCTGCAACATTCGTGACTCTATAGTTAGTCAATAGGTTTAACTTCCTACAGGTGAGTGTCTGAACCGTTGCCCTATCCAGTGTTTGTCTTTATTTTCTTTTTTTTATGCTCGTAATTTTCGTTAAAGTTTGTCTTATGTTAGAAGGTCCCACGTAGGTGGTTATTCTCTTGAGTTTATCTTTTGATACATCAGTTCATGTTATTTATTTGTTCTTGATCTTTTATTATCTCCTAATGTAGGTGTTTTGGTTACGGGTAGCGTATAGGTAGTTTGATAAAATGTTGGTAGCTATATCTTAACACAAGTGTTTCTTTAAATAAAAGTTCGGATAATAAAACAGAGAAAATTATAAAAAACGAGCCACTAGACTAGCTCAAGAAGATGACTGGGTAAGGTGGGGAGTCGGAGTAAAATCGAATTTTAGACTAGCAAATGAAATAGAGGAAATATTGCTTGTTGAAAGGTACTGGTAAGGCGATCACATAGGAGATTAGTAAAAATTTAGTCTGGTTTCCCCTATCTAGTCACAAGGTACCAATGAGTTAAAAGAAGCCTAGTCCGAGTTCCCAGTGTCTTCGGATGCCAGAACCCTTAGCCTAAGGTCCTTGCGCGATACGATCATAATTAAATTTCAAGAGGTCAGGGGAGAGTTCTTACCTGATCCTCATCCAAACCAAATAGGAGATCGGAGAAGAGTTCTTATCCGAGATCCTTTATCAAAACTCTAAAATTGCATATTAAAAGAGATCGGAGGAGAGTTCTTATCCGATTCTCAACCAAAATTTTAATAAATATTAAAAGAGATTGGAGGAGAGTTCTTATCCAATTCTCAACCAAAATTTTAATAAATATTTAAAAAAGATCAGAGGAGAGTTCTTATCCGATCTTCAATCAAAATTTTTAATAATCATTTAAAGAGATCGGAGGCTAGTTCTTATCCGATTCTCAATTAAAAGTTTTAATAAATATTTAAAAGATCGGAGGAGAATTCTTATCCGATCTTCAATCAAAACTTTTAATAATCATTTAAAGAGATCGGAAGAGAGTTCTTATCCGATTCTCAACCAAAATTTTAATAAATATGTGGGGATCGGAGGAGAGTTCTTATCCGAGACCCTTCATTCAAACTTTAAATAGAGTATCCCAAGAGATCGAAAAAGCTTTTACCCGGATTTTCTCAAATCCAAACTAAGATAGCACAATACGCAAAGTAACCCCCTAAATAAAACTGATATGCAACACCAACTCACTAAGGGTCATCTCATTTATTTATGTATCTGGGTAACCCGAATTAGTGAAAAATCAAATATTCCCTTTTATCAAAGGGATTAACATCTTCATTCTAACCCCCCTAACTATCGATTTTAATTTATAAAGAGCGTAAGGTTAAATCTGCTCACCCTCATTGAGGGACGAGGTGGGGTGCCTAACACCTTCCCCACCCGTTTACGGACCCCGAACCTAGAATCTCTATTTTTGAAGTGGTTTCATTTTAATTTATTTTCACAAATGGTTTTCTTTAATTTCCCTCAAAATTAAAGTGGCGACTCCTCACTCTTTTCCACTTCGGTGAGTGTTCGTCTAGGCGATCGCAAAATACCTTGCGACAGCTTGGCGACTCCGCTGGGGACTCCATTTCACCTTAACCCTGGATTAGAGGTCCAAAAGCAGATTTAATTTTATGCTCAAACTGTAGTTAGGTGGGTTTAATTTACAAAATTGGAAAATCTCAATCTATTGATTATTGTTATTTTTACTAACCATTTTGCTTATCTCGATTGTCTTATTCCCTACAGCACTCTTCATCTAAAAAAAGGGGAAAGAAAAAAAACTCCCCCGTACTGGGAAGAGGTAAAGGTATCTCTTCACACACTGAACACTCACACAATGTCCTCACACACTCCAGCCCTATACCTGGGCTTTCTTACACTTTTAGGAAAATAGGAGAGAGTCATGTAATGGTACCCGTGGGTTTTACCCCGTTAGTATCTGTGAAGGCTTCTACTCAGATTGAAACTCGTTCTATTTACTGTGATACCCGTGGAACTCTCCCGTTAGTATCATGGTGATAGAATGGGGCTCTACTATTTACAGTGGGGGCAATTTGGAAACCTGTGGCTTTTAGAAATTTAGAACTTGAGCTAAACCATCACAATAGTTGAAAGCCATAGCAAACTACCTCATAAGATAGAACTAGCCAATTAGGTAGCACCTACCCGGTACTAGGGTTTTCCCGATTATAGGACGAAAGGGACATACTTGCTCTTACCCTATTCTATTTGTGTTTTCTTATATTTTTATTTTGAGGGTAATCTTGGATCATACTGTTAGGAGGATCTGCACATTTTCCTACTTTGATAAATGTGTGGGTGTTACCCTGCCAACAATATAATTCAAAATTACCCAAATTTACCCTGCTAACAAGTTTTCTACTTTAGCCCTACAGAATTAAGGTCTGTAAAAGAATAAGCATCATTTTTAACATGGAATCCTCGAGTCAGTCGGCAGAAGAAGTTCCTAGACAAGAACAAAATGCTAAACCGTGGTCCAGACCGCCTCATAGTTCAGTACCCCCGCAAAGTGATGCCACCAAGGCAGATACTAGCCCGTTACCTCCATTAGACCTAAGTAAGGTTAAGGTCAGAATGACCTATCTCAAGGGTCTATCTAGTAGTTGGAGATCACTTTCCGATCACATCAAGGCGAAGTTCGAGGAAAAATACGGAAGGATTGCGACCTTGATACGAGTCAAAGTCCAAATTTTGGCATTAAAGGCCATGCTGTCGGTTTGGAACCCCAAGTATGGAGTGTTCTCCTTCAATGATATCGATACTACCCCCACTATGGAAGAATATCAGGCATTGCTAGGAATTCCTTATGCGATGCAGAATCGGATCTACTTACACCTTGAGCATAGGCAGACCTGGAAACGGTTCGCACATATGTTGAGAATTCCCCCCGAAGAAGCGAAGGCAAGAGAAACTGTCAAAGGAAACGTGCATGGATAGTATTGGACTTACCTTAGGAAGTGGTTAGATCAATACATCCAGGGTGAACAATGGGAGCAAGCTTCATTGGCACTTGCTTTAGGGATCTATGGCTTGATCTTGTTCCCTGGGCCTCCGGGAATTATAACCGGCAGCGTTGTGGAGATATTCTGGGCAGTAGAGAAACAGAAAGTCAACCCGATATCGGCAATTCTTGCAGAGACTTTATTGACTCTTACTTACTGTCGTCAACAAGGCAAGGGGTCCATCAAGTGTTGTTCTCAATTGTTGCACCTCTGGATCATCAGTCACATGTGTTCTATAGAAACAAAGGGGTTAACTTGGTATCTTGACCAGCCTCTTATTGAAAAGATAATCAGAATAGTAATCAGCCCAAAGGACAAGCTGCAGTGGCAAGAGCGGATTCTAAGCTTCAACAGCCATAACTACTATTGGAAGAAATTGTGAACGTCGGGTCAACCCATTTTGTTCAGCACAGGGGGTAATCATTCAGTGTCCCTAATTGGAGTGACCGGACACACAAGTTACATGCCAGCATTAGTAATGAGGCAGTTCGGCTCAACCCAGTCCACAATTAGTATTGAAGAATACCACCAAGGTCATTTCTATCATGAGCTCGATAATGAAGAAGAGTTGAAAGTAGCTCGCAAATCCTGGGAAAACATCACTATGATGGAAAGGTCGCCTAAAAGTCTGAGTGTCATGGGCGATTATCTTAAAAGGAGGGCTGGCAGGGATCAAGGACACCTAACTGCAAATCTAGCCAAATTCGAAGGTAGCGACCCTTGTCGAAACATCCTTTCAGAAGAAGCTAGTGCTCATTTGGCTGACTCTCTACAAAAGGCGGATACCGAAAATCGGCAATTATAAGAACGAATAAGACAGTTGGAGGACCAACAACAGATTTTCAAAATAAAAGTAAAAAGGTTAAGGGAAGAAGCAAGGGCCGAAAAGACAGAGTTTGAGAAACAAGAAATGCGCTTGAACTGAAGGAGCAAGCACAGCTTATCAATGATATCCTGAGAGAATGCACTAAAGAAAGGAAGGAAAAAGAGAGACAAGCCACCCTCTATCAAGAGCTAAAAGAAAATGTTGATCAGCTGGAGAGAATGATAGCACAGGGGAAACAAGAACTCTTACCTGAATCCGAGTATGCCCTGAGGTGTATTCAATCCCGCCAGACAAGAAGAAAGGCTATATGTATATCTCAGGAAATGTCATCACATTATAAAGAGTCTCCCTGAGCCTAGGCCAATGTAAAGAATGCCATGTATGAATTATTCGATTAATGGAACAACTTTGGGCCATTGTCTAGCAAAATTGTGAATGAATAGTATGACTCCCGTAGGAACCCCCTCGCTAGGGTTATGCAAAAAATTGGATGGGCCATATGGACAGGTATCATAGATGCTCATTCAATCCAGTCATTCACCGTCGGACTATCGAACGATGCCATGATAAAATTGATGCAGTTATTCTTTTGTAGATTTCATTTTTGGCTCTCAGATGCCACTGTATCCTTTGTTTAAACCAGGACCTTTAATTTTTTACAAAATTTGAAATTCATTAAAAACTTTTTACTTCCTACAAAAAATCAACATTGCTTCAAACAAAGCAAGCCTGACCAGACACACAGTTCAACCCAGACGAGTGTACTTAACAAGGTCACGAACAAGAAGGCTAATGGAAGACCAGGAACAAGTCCAGAACCTACAAGGACAAGTGTCCGAGTTGAAAGACCAGGTCTTAGAGCTCATGAGACTAATGAGAGAGATGTACCATAATAAGCCTGCCTCGGAGCCTAACTTACCACTACCTCCCCCACCTCCTACAATGGCTGATTCTCATCATGCTTCAACCTCTTTCACCTTTCAGCCACCTATCCCGGATCCGACAATCACCGTCAATCCGGCTCCCCTGAATAATGACCCGCCTTTCTCCCATTACCTAACTGTCCCAAATGCAGAGCCATACCCTTCAATCCTGATCCCTCCGGTTCATTCCGCCTCTCATTTCCCAACTAGGGGAGTATTTAATGCAGTAGGAGGGGAAAATAAGACGAGAGAAAATGAGAAGCTGTCCGCTCTAGAAGAGAGATTAAGAGTGATAGAGGGACTAAACATGTATGGTTCAGTTGATGTGGCGTCACTAAGATTGGTGCCTGATGTGGTGGTGCCGCCTAAGTTCAAGGTCCCGGACTTCGACAAATACACCGGGAATTCAGACCCTCGCATTCACTTGGCCACTTATATCGCTAAAATGTCTGCCCTGACAGAAGACGATAGACTCCTGGTTCACTTCTTTCACGAGAGTCTCTCCGGGGCAGCCTTGAGGTGGTGTATTCAGTTAGACAAGAGCAAATTATGCTCCTGGAAAGATTTGGCTGACGCTTTCCTGAAACAATACAAGTTCAACTGCGATGTTGCCCCCACAAGGAGAGACCTCCAAAACCTGGTGCAGAGAGACAGGGAAAGTTTCAAAGAATATGCCCAGAGATGGAGAGAGAAAGCCGCAGAAGTATATCCTCCGGTGACTGACAATGAACTATGCTCTCTGTTCATTGAGACGTTGAAGGCACCTTATTTCAATCTGATGATTGGGAACACCTCCAATAGTTTCTCGGACATCATCCAAGCTGGCGAGAGGATAGAAGCTAACTTAAGGATGGGACAACTGCAGGAGTTGACTGAGAATCCTGCAAAGAAAACTGCTAGTTTTGGCAAGAAGAAAGAGGGTGATGTGCATTCCATCACCCGACAGAACACCCAATTTTCATTACCTCCAAATAACTATCGGCCATATCCTCCCCCTCATAGCGCAACCATTACAAATATTCCACCCCCTCTCCTAAATTATCCTCACCCACGCCCACAATATTTGCCATCGTCAACTTACCAGCCCAGACCACCTCCTCAACCCACTCAACCCAGACCACCCCAAAATAACCCAAGACCACCAAGAAACCCTGATCCACCTCTTCCCCTCCCACTCATCGAAATATACCGATACCTCGTCGGTATAAATCAAATAGTGCCAATTCCCCTTGACCCAATTCAGCCACCATATCCCAGGTGGTATGATGCCGGTGCCCGGTGCGAGTATCATGGAGGGGCACAGGGGCACTTTACTGATAATTGTGGAGCACTCAGGGGAAGGGTGCATGCTCTAATTAGAAATGGGTGGTTGAAAATCGAAGGGAATGGCTCCCTCCCCAATGTCACCTCAAATCCATTGCCCAATCATGGTACGGGCAATAGTGCGAATATGATAGATTCGAAAGGAGAAGGGTCAACCTTGGAGGTAGATCAACTGATTCCTCACTTTGAGGAAATTTTTACAACAACAGTAAGGGAAGGATACCTCTACCCTCAAACGCCAGAACCTGAAGACAATACGGGATGCCCCTACCACGGAAGAACAGCTAACCATGAGCTACAAAATTGTGAGGAATTCAAACAAGAGGTCCAGAACTTGCTGTCCCTCAAAGGCTTAAGATGCCAAGCAAGGTCAAAAATGGAGGGCGGAGTAATACAGCCTGGTTCGGCCAGAATGCCTCCACCTTTAACCATAAATGACCTTCTCTGCCCCAGCATCATCACCACCAGTAACAATTATCCGAACCCCGCCCCAGCTCCCAGTCACGAACACCCATGTTGTATCGTGGAACTATAACTTCCAAGTTTTCACCGAAGGAGCATTGAGCAATACACCGGCTCTTAGCCTTACTTCACCCTCAGCACCTCCTAAACCGCGCTTTACTCCTCATGAACACTTCAAGATGACTTACGCCGGACCTTCTAGCAATGCTACTCCCCAATCAAACCCCCAGCCCGTCACTACCACAAAATCCTCCCCACTTGAGCAAGAAGTTGAGTTTATAACCCGAAGTGGGAGATGTTACAGGAGTGAAGAAAAGGAAAAGAAGAAAGGGAAAGTAAAAATGGGAGAGCCACTAGAGAATACGGAAGAGGAGGTTGAGAAAGAAGAGAGAGGAGAACCTGCCAGATTAAACGAAGAGGAGGAGATGTTGCTTCAAATAATGAAGCAAAGTGAGTACGATGTTGTTGAACAGTTAAGAAAGACACCTGCTCGAATTTCACTGCTGTCACTGATTTTGAGTTTGGAGGTGCATCGCCAAGCCTTACAGAGGATCCTGGGTAAGGCCTTCGTAAACCCCGACATCACACCGGGGCAATTCGAGAAGATAGTGGGGCAAATTCAGGCATCCAGTTTTGTCATTTTCTCAGAAGAAGAAATAGACCCTACAAGCTTAAAGCACACTAAAGCTCTGCATGTAACGGTGAAGTATAAAGGTTGCATAGTTGCCAAGGTCTTCATTGACAATGGATCCGCGCTCAACGTCTTGCCTAATGCCACCTTGGCCAGGCTGCCAGTCGACCGGTCGAACATGCGTCAAAGTGCTATGGTGGTAAGAGCTTTTGACGGCACGAGAAGAGAGGTACTGGGAGACATTGACCTACCACTCCAAATCAGCGCATGCACTTTCAATGTCACGTTCCAAGTGATGAACATTGAACCTGCATACACTATGTTGCTAGGAAGACCTTGGATCCATTCAGCAAATGCCGTACCTTCAACCCTGCATTAGAAAATTAAGTACTTCATGGATGGCAGGATCATCACTGTGAAGGGGGAGGAGGCCATGCTGGTCACCAAGCCGCAATCACTTCCTTATGTGGAAGCAGCTGAGGAATCATTGGAAAGCTCTTTCCAGACTCTTGAATTACAAGAAACCACCTCCAGAAATGAAGGGGCTACGGCTATGGTAGCGAAGGTGATGCTGAAGAATGGGTATGAGATGGGCAAAGGGTTAGGCGCTACATTATAGGGGATTGTCGAACCTATACCAGCTATCCAAAGGGTTGGTTGTTGCGGTTTGGGTTATGAGGAAGACGCCCTCATGGATGGACGATTCTGGATGAGAAGTATGCTTCAGGTCAGAGATTTGATCAGAAGATCGAGAAAATGAAGGTAGTCCTGAAAATCACAGAGGTCTTCACCAAGCCGGTTATTGAAAATCCGGCAGAAACTGAAGAATCACCCGATGAACCATCCATTGATGTCATCCATCTCGATTCCTTGTATGAAGCTCTAGTCTCGCCAATAGCTGAAGGGCAAGAACTGGACAACTGGATGGCAGAGGACATTCCTGTACTCAATTTCGAGTAAAGTACTTTTGGTTATCAATACCTGATCATTTTGTCCATGGTGACAAGTGTAATACTGTAAATGGACCCTTTTCTTATGATGCAAATATTAATGGATTAATAGCGCATTTTTACATTCAATTCTCTTTTCCTTGTTTTGCCATTTTCGTAATATATTCCACTTTCATTTCTTCAGGACCATTCATCAATTAACACCTAATAATCCAATAGACTCAGAAATTCCTCTGGTTAATTTTGAAAACCCCATAACTGCCATTACTTCAAGTGATTCTGAGGAGGAACTCGTAGAAGAAATGGATGAAAGAGATGAACCTTCCCTAGTGCCTTGTGGGGACGAAACGCACACCGTGAATTTAGGCACAGAAGAAATAAAAAGGGAACTTAAAGTTGTGGAGAGTGCAGAATTAGAAGATATGGTCAGTCTGCTCAAAGAATTCCTGGACGTATTTTCATGGAGCTATGACGATATGACCGACTTAGACCCCCAGATTGTGACACACAAGATTCCCCTAATTCCCATAACGATCCCGATAAAGTAAAAGCTGAGAAGAATGAACCCTGACACGCTGCTCAAAGTCAGGGATGAAGTCAAAAAGCAGTATGATGCTGGGTTTCTGGAAGCAGTCAAATATCCTCAATGGATAGCTAACATTGTCCCGGTAATGAAGAAAGACGGAAGAGTCAGGGTGTGCGTTGATTATAGGGATCTTAATAAAGCAAGCCTGAAGGATGATTTCCCTCTCCCGCACATAGACGTGCTAGTAGACAATGCCGTAGGATTGGGCAGATGTTCATGTATCGATGGAGTGTTCGGGTACAATCAAATCCTCATGGATGAACAGGATAAGGAAAAAACAGCTTTTGTCACTCAGTAGGGGGTATTCTGTTATCGAGTCATGCCATTTGGCTTAAAGAATGCAGGCGCTACCTACCAATGTGCTATGGTCACATTATTCCATGATATGATGCACAAAGAAGTGGAGGTGTACGTGGATGATATGATCATCAAATCCAGGGAAGGAGAAAGCCATGTGCAGGTGCTAAGAAAAGTATTCGAGAGACTCAGGAAGTATCAGCTAAAATTGAACCCTGCCAAATGTGTGTTCAAAGCTAAATCTGGGAAGTTGTTGGGATTCATAGTGAGTGAGAAGGGAATAGAAGTAGATCCAGACAAAGTTCGAGCTATTCAAGAGATGCCATCCCCAAAGACAGAAAGGGAGGTACGCAGTTTCCTGGGGAAGCTGAACTACATCTCGAGATTTATTTCCAACCTCACCGCTAAAGCTGAGCTTATCTTTAGACTACTCCGAAAGAACAACACCACTCAATGGGATTCAGTTTGTCAATAGGCTTTCGAGAAAATTAAACAGTACCTGTCAAACCCGCCGATATTGGTTTCTCTGGTGGCAGGAAGACCGTTGATTCTATACATGGCTGTCCAACAGAATTCAATGGGATGTGTTTTAGGACAACATGATGATACTGGTCGAAGAGAAAGGGCTATCTATTACCTGAGCAAGAAGTTCAATGATTGCGAGTCAAGGTACTCATTTCTAGAGAAAACTTGTTGCGCATTAGCCTGGGCGGCAAATCGACTTAAACACTACATGTTGAATCATAAGACATGGCTCATCTCTAGGATGGATCCTATTAAGTATGTGTTCGAAAGCCCATTTGTGCCGGGAAGGATAGCCAAGTGGCAAGTCATACTCTCTCAATATGACATTGTCTATATGACCCGAAAAGCTATGAAAGGCAGCGTAATCGCTGATCTCCTAGCAGAAAACCCAATCCAGGATTATGAAGCCTTGGATTTTGAGTTCCCTGATGAGCATGTTAATGAAGTCGACTGCGAAGAAAAAGAGCCAGCTGATGTGTGGGAAATGTATTTCGACGGAGCTATTAATTTGTCTGGTAATAGAATTGGAGCAGTACTGGTATCACCCGATGGGAAACACTTCCCAATAGCCATCAAGTTAAGGTTTGAATGTACCAATAATGTTAAAGAATACGAAGCTTGTGTGATGGGTTTACAGGCCGCCATCGAAATGAAAGTCAGAAAGTTGGAGGTATATGGAGATTCAGCCTTGATCATTTATTAAGTCAAGGGAGAATGGCAAACCAAGGATCCGAAGTTAATCCCATATCAGAAGTACCTACTGGAATTGATTAAGAAATTCGAAGAAAATTCTTTCACTCACCTCAGTCCAGACAAAAATCAATTCGCGGATGCCTTAGCCACCCTGGCTGTTATGGCTCAAATAGAAGAAGGGCAGACGACTCAGGAATTGCAGATCAAAGCAAGGAGTGAGCCGGCGTACTACTTCATGATCGAGGAGGAAACAGATGGTAAACCTTGGTATCATGACATCCAAGTCTACATCAAAACCAGAAAATTTACTCCAGGGGCAAGTAGAAATGAAAGAAGAATGATCCGGAGATTAGCTTTGGGGTACTTCCCCAGTGGAGAAATTCTATACAAAAAGAGCTCCAACGGTGAATTGTTGAGATGCGTGGATGCAAAAGAGGCAAAGAGGATCCTTTTCGAAACTCATGAGGGGAACTGTGCTACCCATGCTAATGGACATATGATGGCTAAGCAAATCTTGCGATGAGGATACTTCTGGACTACTATGGAGAAGGATTGCATCGAATACTTTTGGAAGTGTCACAAATGTCAAATCTACGTGGATCCGATAAATGTTTTGCCTCACTAATTGTTCAACCTCGTCTCACCATGGCCTTTCGCAATGTGGGGAATCAGCGTGATTGGTCTCATCAACCCCAAGGCATCTAATGGGCATAGATTTATCTTGGTAGCTATTGACTATTTTTCTAAATGGGTCGAAGCGACATCATATGCCCACATCATACAGAACACATTTCTCAAGTTTCTCCGAAATAATATTATCTATCGACACGGCCTCCCCAGTGAGATCGTCACTGACAATGCCAAGAATTTGAATGGTCCGAAGATCCAAAGATTATGTGATCAATACAAGATCCGACATCTCAATTCCTCACCTTATCGCCCCCAGATGAATGGAGCAGTAGAAGCTGCAAATAAAAATCTCAAGAGAATAATTCAGAAAATGACAGTCACCTATAGAGATTGGCATGATATGCTTTCCTACGCCCTTCACGCATACCGAACTTCCATAAGGACAATAACTGGGGCAACCCCATACTCACTAGTTTACGGGATGGAAGTTGTATTACCTATTGAAGTGGAAATTCCTTCCTTAAGAATTCTGAAGGAATCAGGGATTGATGAGTCAGAGTGGATCCAGTCAAGGTTCGACCAATTAAATTTGCTATACGAGAAAAGGCTAGCGGCAGCATGTCATGGGCAGTTATACCAGAGAAGAATGGCTCGGGCATTTAACAAAGGCGTTCGCCCACGTGAATTTCAACCCGGGGATCTAGTCCTGAAAAAGGTGCTTCCGAATCAAAACAATGCTTGGGGTAAATGGACACCAACATATGAAGGACCCTATGTGGTCAAAAGGGCATTTTCTGGTAGGGCCCTAATCTTGTCCCGTATGGATAGTGAAGAATTCCCAAGACCCATGAATGCCGACACTGTCCGGAGATATTATGCCTAAAAAAAAAAAAAAGGGTAGGGGTGAAAACCCGAAAGGGCGCCCCTAGCAAAATGCATGAAGAGGCGAAAACTCGGAAGGGCACTTTCTGTAAAATGAGTGAAAGGTGAAAACCCGAAAGGGCGCCCTTAGAACCAGAAAGTGGAAGAATAAGGAAGAAGACATGGGACCAAGGAACGAAAAATAAACCATCACGGCATGAATCTTTGTTAATAGAGTACTTGAAATAATGGCAGTTAAAAGACTTCAAAGCTAACTACAAGGAATCTGTGAGATTTATCCTTGTACCCTTTTTCTTTGAAATTGTACCTTTGTTTCTCAAAGCCATGATAAAGTCATCCTTTCACTTCGATCTATCTTCTTCGCATTTTAATTTATCTTTTTGCTTTGTCTTTCTCATATATTCACACTCTAATGCTATTTTCTATGCGCTATTAATTTGTTAAAATTTTGTTATAAGATTAGGATTTGGATATTGATAACCTCGTGTATTTTGCTAAGAAACTTGCAGGAGATGATTGATAGCCAAAAAAAAAAAAAAACTAGAGGTGAAAACCCGGAAGGGCGCTTCTAGTTGGATGAATGGAAGGGAAAGTGAAAACCCACAAGGGCGCTTTCCACAAAATCGGAAGAAAGTCGAGAGCAGAAAAGGGGCATCCGGAGAAGTGAGTAAGGAAAGGGAAGTTGTAGGTCAAGTCTTGTAACTCGTCCTCCATTAATCGTTGACCTTCGGGATCCTGTTAAGTACACTCTATCGCGGAAGAACTTCTTGTATCAAGTTAGGCTTATTTTGTGAGCATTTTTAATTTTCAACATTTAAATTTTCGTTATCAACCTCTGATTCCTTGATCTAAGTTGATTTTAATTTTTCAGCATTTAAATTTCTGTTATTAACCTCTGGTTCCTTAATCTAAGTTGATTTTAATTTTCCAGCATTTAAATTCCAGTTATCAACCTCTGGTTCCTTGATCTAAGTTGATTTTAATTTTTTAGCATTTAAATTTCTGTTATCAACCTCTGGTTCCTTGATCCAAGTTGATTTTAATTATCCAGCATTTAAATTTCTGTTATCAACCTCTGGTTCCTTGATCCAAGTTGATTTTAATTTTTCAGCATTTAAATTCCTGTTATCAACCTCTGGTTCCTTGATCAAAGTTGATTTTAATTTTCCAGCATTTAAATTCCTGTTATCAACCTCTGGTTCCTTGATCTAAGTTGATTTTAATTTTTCAGCATTTAAATTCCTGTTATCAACCTCTGGTTCCTTGATCTAAGTTGATTTTAATTTTTTAGCATTTAAATTCCTGTTATCAATCTCTAGTTCTTTGATCTAAGTTAATTTTAGTTTTTCAGCGTTTAAATTCCTGTTACCAACCTCTGGGTCGCCTACCTGAGTGGGTTTTAGTTTCCTAACTTTAAATTTGAGTTTCAAAATTTTAAATCGTCCAAAATATGGGTCTGAATCTTTACATAATTCCTACACGGAATTTTTTTTCCCTTCGATAGAAATTATGTAAAGAGGGGCAGCTGTCGACACCATAATTTGGTCGATCCCCGAAATCAATAAACTGTGAAATCGATCCCCATCACCAAGTCTCCATTCATTTCCGGTCTCTCTTCATGGGGATCTAAATCGACACCAAGTCTCCTTGCCAGATGATCACATTTCCGATCTCTCTCCAAAGAAACCGAACTAATACCAAGTTTCCGTATCGCTCAAATCCTTACCGATCTCTTGAATCAATTATTAAGCCTCTTGGCCAATTAGTCACATTTCTGATCTTTTGTCAAACGAAATCAAACCAACATTAGGTCTTCGTGCCATCCTGTTTTATTTCCGATCCCCCTTTTAAAATTTTATGGATAATGGTTTAATAAAGTTAAGGCTTTAATCCGGTTTAATGATGCTTCCGATCCTAAGTGTTCAAATCAGGTTTCCAATTTTAATAATCTTAAGTCCCGTTCGGTGTTTGTTCTCAACCGATCTCATGCTTACAATGTTTTTCTGACCTCTTATACTTGGATTAATAATCACTTTTAAGTTTGATGTTCTAATTGGTTCAGACAGTTAGGCGCTTGTACAACTTAGATTCTTTCCGATCTCATCAAGTCATTGAATAAAAGTAAGAACTTCATTTCATTTCAAAATAAAAAATACAAGTCATTCGGCTGGAGGATCACCCCCAGCCTGTTCTACATTGTGTTCACCCTCTCTATCACCCTCAGCCTCCTCCTCGCTATCCTCTTCGTCTTGGGGAGCCAGATCCACCATCCAGGAGAAGTCCTTCTCGGGATAACGCTTCTTGAGCTCGGCCAAAAGATCCCCATGGGTGTTCACATAAGCCCCGGCCTCCCTCATCACTGCCTCTTCTTCTTTTGGTCTGAGCTCTTCATTGAGGCGTGCAACATCAGCGGCTCGGAGCGCCCGAGCTTCCTCAAGAACATGAGCCTATTCGGCCAATTTATCCTCGTAGAACTTCATCTGCCCCTCAATTTCAGCTATGTAGTTTTAGGCGGATGAAAGTTGGGCTCGGGCTGAAGCCGCTTCTTGACCCACCTTCTGGATCTCCTGCTTTAAATGATGAACCTTTTCTCGGATGATATGTTGATTCACCAAACTCTCCACGCTCAGGCTCATAGTCTGGGTCAGGATATCGTCGAGACTGTTCGGGGTCAGCCTATTCCAATGTTCCTGAAGGCAGACGGAGGCCCCCAAAACCTTAGCAAAACCTGGATTCTCCCGAACAGTCCGGTTCTTCTCCAGGGAGTGGATTAGGACCTGAGCGCCCCGGGAAAAGGTCCTCGAAGTGGGTTGAGAAGGACCCCCTTCCGCACTCAAAGCAACTGGAGGAGGTGGTGGCGGCTCTTCTTATCGAGGAAGAGACCGAACCACTTCTACTTCAGGGATCAGCGGTCCCGAGGGTCGAGACGAACCTCCCTGCATCTCCCCTGGATCGTGCCTTGGCGTCTGAGAGGCCTCCGCGTACTTCATCTCCCGCACTTTTCTAGAAACCTCTCTCTTTCGCTTTCGGCTCTCCTTGGAAGCCTCGCCGCTCGCCATGCCTGCACAAAGAAAAAGTCAGTGAGTTTGCTAAGGCCCAAAGATCAGAGATATAGAAAATACCGAGACCGAGGTCATAGAGCTGAAGCCCGCATTATTCACCGGTAATCAGCTACATTGTCCAATGATGCAGTTCGGCCGTCACCGCATCTAAACAAGAGAACTTCTGAGTGGCCGCCTGGTCTTTCAGCTCCATCACCATTATGCCCTCTTCCCTATTCAAGGTGATGCGCTTCGGAAGTGAGGGGCCCAGATGCAGCCAGCTACTTGGGAAACCCTCAAAACCATTCGGAATCTTGCTCCTCAGAATAAAGAAGCGATTCTTCCAATTCTTTAGTGAGGAGGGCAGATCGGTAAAGAGCCCACAATGCGGTTTCGCCTAAAAGAACCAGTACTCGTCGTCCTTTCGATGAGTTAGCCTATATAGCTCCGCGAACACCTTCGCTGTAGGACTGAGTCCCTTAGCTCGTCAGAGGCCTCTGAATGCTACCAGGATCTGCCATGAATTCGGATGTACTTGGGCTATACATACTTGGTGGAATTTCAGAACTTCCTTGAAGAAGTCATCAAGGGGAAACCGCAGCCCGGCTTTTAATTGCTCTTCTTATACCATGATCATATCATTTTCTTCGAAGAAGTGATCAGCTCGGAGGTCGCCATGACACCTGATAAGTTCGTATGAATTGGGCCGAAGGTTATATTCTTGGCTAAACGTTTGCAGATCGGTTTCTTGAAGGATTGACGGCAGCTCATCCACGGGAAGGTTTTCTCTCCCTGAGGGATGCGTTCATATTGAGGGTCCCGCTTGACCACGGGCTGGAACGGAGGATGTAGGAGGTTCAGACCGCTCACTCGGTCTGACCACCTCGACTTCATCTGATGACCACGAGATGTGAACGGAAGGGGGGCTCGCCGCTCTCTGACCGTCAGCACCGCTCATTTTCAAAGAAAAGAGAATATTTAACTAAAAAGAAAGATCGAAACCTTTACCGGAGTGTGATCGATGTCGGAGGAACTTGAAAAACGAGAGAATTTTGGAATCGCTCGCTGGACGCTGAAAATGACATAAAGGAGCAAATGGCTGACCCATCCCCTATTTATACCCGTCTGAGCATTTAATGCTCACAGTGCCCCAAGCGTCGCATCGGTTAGTGGGATTTGCCAGCTTTTTCTGACACGTCTCATGAATATTCCGGAAACTCCATAATTAAATAAGGAGAGATCGGCTAGTTAAATACCGACAAATAAAGGTAGATGTTTAGAATTATAGATCGGCTAAGGGCTAGTCTGTTAGGAATCGGATCAGATAAACACATCAGAGATCGGAAAATAACCAATGCAATAATAATAAAACGATAATTGTCAAAATAAGATTTCATTTCCAAAAGGTCGGATTACATCATTTGGGCGATCTCAAGAGATCGGATTACATTAAAGGTCAGATCACATCATTTGGGCGATCTCTAGAGATCGAGTTACATTAAAGGTCAGATTACATCATTTGGGCAATCTCTAGAGATCAGCAGTACATCCTACCTAGTAAAGACCTATGTCAAAGCCTAGTCTCGTGGCTGAATCAAAAGATGTGTTTGAGCAGGAAACCAGCCATCGACACCGGATAGATGTACAGCTCAAATGGGGTGACTATGACTCTCATGAGGATAAAAGAGGTCACCGTCAATGTTATTGCTCGGAACCGAGCCGCGGTCAGGACTCCCGATGTGGTGAGGAGCCAAATGAACTTTGTAGGGCAGTCACCAATGATAAGAGGGAAATTAGCGGTCTTCTCGCTCGAAATTGGTTCGCCGATTAGATCGGTCGCCTGACTCGATATCAACACGATCGACATTCTCGATCTGGATCGGTAAATTAGTCCAATTCTCTCATTGTCATCAAAAGCGGTTATTGTGATTTTCTGATCACCGAGATCGTAAATCTTCAATTGGAAAGCAGAGAAAATAGCCGAAAAAAGATCAAAAGCAGTCGCCATGGTCATAATGTTACCGAAAAATTAGAACAGCAGGAGAGAGGGATGGAAATAGGAAGAAATGGAATGTGGGAGAAATTTCTGATCGAAGGCATATATATAGGAAGGGTTTGAGCATTTATTACTAGCGGAAATCGAAGCGGGTGCCTCGGTAATCGAAGTAATAAATGCTTTGACCGGATCAGCTCGGATGGAGGAGAAGGAGCTGAAATGGGAGAGATCGGGAGAGGGGCCCGGCATGAGAGATCGGAAAAAGGCTATAATGGAAAGATCAGAAGGGTTGAGAGATCAGAAAGTAAGAAGAGGATGAGACAACTTTCAATAACTGCCGTCATAATCAGAGCCGAGGTAGTTAAAGCATTGCAGACGAGATCAAATCTCCACCGCACGCCTCATCTGCAGAATCGCCCGCATTACTGACAGGTGCCAGGACATGTCATGATAGTCCTGTACATCTCGATTTCCACCGTTGATCTAACTTGTAAGGACGAGTCCGGAGCCCTTGGATCAAAGAGAAAGCGACAAGACCAGCGCCTTTTATTCCCAGCCCTCGGATCTCCCTTGACAAGAAAGTTTTAGAACCGTTGGATTAGAAAGGAGAAAGGACAAATATTCTGAAAAGGATCTCAGCCATTCATCTTGATTCTCCTTAATTCCCAAGCATCAGATCATGTCCTTTAAAATCCTAACCTTCCATCTCCCTCAGAGAAAATCCTGACCCTTCATTTGGAGCACCCGTTCCCTATAAATACCTGCATGAAAACTGTTGAAGGGGGACGAAAAAAAAAGGGTGGTGATTATAGTGGAAAGGCTCTGAAAATTGATTCAGTTTTGCTACTCTGCTATTTTTAAGCTAGAAAAACTTCAGAAACCAGTTTTCTAAAGTATTTTTCTTTGAAGGAGTGTTGGATATTGGAACTCTTGATTTTCAGTTTGTTCATTGCTCTACGATACCCTTTCTTAGTTTCAGTTCTGTTTTCATCACTTTTATATCCACTTTTATTTTCCGAGCTCAATCTCATTCATTGTCATTCCGGTTCGATTACATTCTAACTTGGTATTCTTCATTTCAAGGCAAGCATTAGTCCCCATACTATTAGCACGCAACTCTGTAACATTCGTGACTCCATAGTTCAATAGGTTCAACTTCCTACAGGTGAGTGTCTGAACCGTTGCCCCATCCAGTGTTTGTCTTTATTTTCTTTTTTTTATGCTCGTAATTTTCGTTAAAGTTTGTCTTATGTTAGAAGGTCCCACGTAGGTGATTATTCTCTTGAGTTTATCTTTTGATACATCAGTTAATCTTATTTATTTGCTCTTGGTCTTTTATTATCTCCTAATGTAGGTGTTCTAGTTACGGGTAGCGTATAGGTAGTTTGATAAAATGTTGGTAGCTGTATCTTAACACAAGAGTTTCTTTAAATAAAAGTTCGAATAATAAATCAGAGAAAATTATAAAGACGAGCCACTAGACTAGCTCAAGAAGATGACTGGGTAAGGTGGGGAGTCGGAGTAAAATCGAATTTCAGACTAGCAAATGAAATAGAGCAAATATTGCTTGCCGAAAGGTACTGGTAAGGCGATCACATAAGAGATCGGTAAAAATTCAGTCTGGTTTCCCCTATCTAGTCACAAGGTACCAATGAGTTAAAAGAAGCCTAATCCGGGTTCCCAGTGTCTTCGGATGCCAGAACCCTTAGCCTAAGGTCCTTGCGTGATACGATTGTAATTAAATTTCAAGAGGTCGGGGGAGAGTTCTTATCTGATCCTCATCCAAATCAAATAGGAGATCGGAGGAGAGTTCTTATCCGATTCTCAACCAAAATTTTAATAAATATTAAAAGAGATCGGAGGAAAGTTCTTATCCGATTCTCAACTAAAATTTTAATAAATATTTAAAAAAGATCGGAGGAGAGTTCTTATCCGATCTTCAATCAAAATTTTTAATAATCATTTAAAGAGATCGGAGGAGAGTTCTTATCCGATTCTCAATTAAAAGTTTTAATAAATATTTAAAAGATCGGAAGAGAGTTCTTATCCAATCTTCAATCAAAACTTTTAATAATCATTTAAAGAGATCGGAGGAGAGTTCTTATCCGATTCTCAACCAAAATTTTAATAAATATGTGGAGATCAGAGGAGAGTTCTTATCCGAGACCCTTCATTCAAACTTTAAATAGAGTATCCCCAGACATCGGAAAAGCTTTTACCCGGATTTTCTCAAATCCAAACTAAGATAGCACAATACGCAAAGTAACCCCCTAAATAAAACTGATACGCAACACCAACCCACTAAGGGTTGTCTCATTTATTTATGTATCTGGGTAACCCGAATTAGTGAAAAATCAAATATTCCCTTTATCTAAGGGATTAACATCTTCATTCTAACCCCCTAACTATCGATTTTAATTTATAAAGAGCGTAAGGTTAAATCTGCTCACCCTCATTGAGGGACGAGGTAGGGTGCCTAACACCTTCCCCGCCCGTTTACGGACGCCGAACCTAGAATATCTGTTTTTGAAGTGGTTTCATTTTAATTTATTTTCACAAATGGTTTTCTTTAATTTCTCTCAAAATTAAAGTGGCGACTCCTCACTCTTTTCCACTTCGGTGAGTGTTCGACCAGGCGACCGCAAAATACCTTACGACAATACGTTTTTTTTTTTTTTTTTTTTGTAAATAATAATAAGTTAATAATTTTTTATTTTTATTTATTAATTTTTTATTTTAGTTAATTATTTCTTATAAAATTTTATATTTAATTGAAATTAAGTATAAGTATGATTAAGAATTTTAAATTTATATAAATTTTAAATTAATTTAAATAATAATAAATATAATTGTAATTAATTTTAAAAATGAATGACAATTTGAGTAAAGCTAATATTTTCCCTTCATATATTTGTATAAAATATAGATTAATTTATAATTTGTTATCAAAGAAAAATATTTTATTTTATTTATTAATATAATTATTAATTATATAATTAATTATTATTATTATTATTATCAAATAAAATATATAAACTTATTTTATTTAATGATGGGTAGCTGAAATATTTTAATAAAATATTATTTCCAATATTATTAGAATAAGAATTTTAAAGAAAAAACAAAAATAATGTAGACCGGCACAGTGGGCTCAAGCCCCTCATGGGTTTTGGTGGAGTTCAATCCCTTCGCCTGTGAGCTAGGATTCAACCCATATCACCTCACGGTTTTGCTTCCTCTCTTACCAATTGAGCCTCAATTGGTAGGAAAGCAAAAAACAAATCCAATCTGTAGGGTAAGAGGCGAAGCAAAACAAGGTGATATGGGTTCGAATCCTAGCTCGCAGCGAAGGGATGACCCTCTCAAAAGCGGACAAGACATTGAGTTTGAGCAGCCTCCCTCAGAGAGAGGGAAGGCAAGATGACCACCCATAGAGGGGCTTGAGCTGGGGCCCACTAAGCCGGGGTGTGACATAGACCCTTTCCTAAGTTATGTAAAACACTAATGCATGGTTTAAATACATATATTATTAATTTAATATTACAATAAAATAATAAAAAACATTCTCTGAAAAAAAATTCCATAAACAATCAAAGTATAAACAATATGTTTTGGATTGAAATTAATTATTTATTGATTGCCTTTGATATTTTAGGAGATTTTTTTTGCTGGGTCTGAGACAATAAACTCTGAATCTATGAAAAAGGTTAAAAAGTCAATGTAATTATTGGAAAAAATAGAAATGTTGAATTTGAGAGACATGGATAATTCTCTGCCATGTCTACAATGTTGAGGTGAATGAAACATTTAGATTATATCCTATAGTTCTTCTAGTCCTTCCAAGACACATGATAATTTCTATTTATATTTACAAAATATAATTAAATTATTAATTAAAATTACTTGGTTATTATTATAATATTTTATTAAAATAATTTTACATATTTTATTTGATAATACTAATAAAATTAATAAATAATATATGTGATTAATAATTGTATTGATAAATAATTATTAATTAATTTAAATATAAAGTTGAGAGAGAAAAGGAGAATGAGAAGGGATAAAATTATAATTTTATTTTTAAAAGAGAGAGTAAAAAAAATTTAATTATAATAAATTAAAGTTCAGAAAAAAAAAATAAAACAATTTTAAATTTAGTAATGAAAATGAAATAATCCTCAATCATTTGCAAGAAATTCTGGTATAATAATATATAATTTTTATTTTTTAAAAATTAAACTTTTTTAAATTAAAAGAATGAATTTTTTTTTATTTTAAATATAAAAATTAATTAAATTAAATTCTTATAACATTTTAATCTCTAATAGAATATGAAAAGCGAATGATTCAATTGACAAAGAATATCTTCTCTCTTGTAATTAATGGTGAGGATAAATATAACAATCATGTTAGTACGACCAGGCACTGAGCCCATTTAATGTAAAAAGATTTAAGTTTCTTTGACCTTTTCACAAAAATTTCTTTGACCATTTGCCATACGATAAGATGTTGAGCAAATTTAATAATTATTCGTATTTTTGTATTATTCACATATTTTATTTTCTTTTAAAGCATAGGAGTAAATAGGATATTTCTTTATGCTAAAAAGTTTTTTTTATCAATAATGCATGGGGAATTTATAATTTTTTCTTTAGACTTTGCCTTATTTTATTGTATTTTAGTTTTTAAATTTTAAAAAATTAATTATTTAATTTTTAAATTTGTATGATATTTAATTTTAATTCTTAAATTTTAAAAAATAAATTATTTAGTCTCTAAATATTATATTATATTATATTTTAATCCCTATAATTTTAATATATAAAATAATTTAGTTCTGTTATTAATAGATGAAATTATTGTAAATATTAAAATTACAGAAACTAAATTATTTTATATATTAAAATTAAAAAAATTAAATAATTTATTTCTCAAAATCTAAGAATTAAAGTGAAATATTGTCACGACCCAACCTATGGGCCGGACCGGCACTAGGACCTGGGCCAACCTAAAGACCCCGAGGCCCGTAGTAAGCCTAACTATTCACTTAACCCAACTCTAAAGCCCATTTAGGCCCAAATTCAAGAAATCAACTGGACAGAGTCCGACCATAAAATGGACCTTTCAACGGGGAGTTTTTGACTCACCCGACCTGTAAACACAATAAATACTCAATTGGGGAGCTCAGCTCACCCTCCACATACTCATCAGCATAAAAATAAATGGGAGCTTAGCTCCCTCATCCAATCCATCAAACATGCATAGAATATTAAGTTTACAGGTCAAAAATAATAATTTAGTTTACAGACCCATATCAAATAAACATTTCTAACACATGCGAAAATTCTAAGATTTAACAAGTTTATACAAACATTAATAATCGACCTGCGAGGAAGAAAGCAGGTTAACCTCAAAAATATCCTCCTGTGGCCTAGAAAAATATTGAACAGGAGTGAGCGTTCGACTCAGAGAGTAAAATATCAATTTTAACCATAATCTCTATAACTATCTAGAACTAATGCACCATGTAGAGTGAAATGCAACATCAGCAATAATATCACATCATAACATCAAAAAGGTAATTTGGAGCAATCACACACCGAGTAGTATCAATCCTAATATATGGGAGCTAATCCCCTATACAGCTCTCTTAAATCCAACCTGGTGCCAGCGAAGAACTCAAGCCGGACTTTCGCTTAATAAACCAAATCGGGGTCCCAGCGAAGAACTCAAGCCGTGTCTACCCCGAAGGACCGGGTCCCAGCGAAGATCTCAAGCCGTGTCTACCCGTCCTATCTATAGTCCACACCACATCACACGCACACCAACGCACGCACACTGCTCCAAATTACCACAACAACATACATGGCACTTTCACAGTTATGAATGCAACATAAATCATGCCTAAAGTTTATCTACATAGATATATGCATATAAGTGATGCATGGGCATGCTTGAACATATAATAATAGTGAAATTACAATTAAAATTAATATTTTACTCACAGACTTGACAACGGTCCTTTGGGGCGGTGAGCGGAGGAAGAAGGTCATCGACTCACGACAATTACATTACAATTATTTAATACAAATGACTCAATACAAATCAAGAAAAGACCAAATACGTCCTAAGTCGTGCCGAAAATCCGGCAGTCTCCCCTATACCTAGGACGTACCCAAGTTTGCAAAAGGGCTCAAAACACACAGCCTATATATCCGCAACTCAATCACATCACACAGCCCCTCCTGGGCCCATCAAATAAGTCATCCATCATAATATGTAAAATTTCAATTTAGTCCTTATAATTTATCATTTTTGCAAAAACTACCCAAATAAGTTCTAAAAATTCTAAAACTTTGCCCCGCGGTCCTTAACGATATTACTAGGCTATTGCAAAAAGAATCATAATTTTCTGAGCTACCACGAATATTTTATGGATTTTTAATCCTATTTAAGGACTAGAAAATTACGAAAAAGCAAGGTTCGGGTTTACCTTTGCTGATTCCGACTCTGGGGACGCGCTTGGGACATCTGACAATGGGAGGGTAGCCAAAACCTCGGTCCAATTCAGAGACTTTTCCGATAGCAGTGCATGCGCCGGAAATTCCGCAGACCAGTCAGCCAATCGAATTTCCGCGAATTGAGGATACCTACACGAAGCCCACAACACGGGGGTTAGTACATAAATTTTTCAGAATTTTCTAAGCTCATTTAATGCTCGGAAAAACACTGCGAAGTTCCGTGGGACCCACCGAAAAACGGTGTCGAAAAATTTTGAAATTTATATCCCCGCGAAGCTCTCGACGAGTGGAGCGCTCTGGTACTCTCGGTTTTCTCGTGGGGTTCACGGTTTGCGAGAAATCTAGCCCAAAAGTCAAAATGGGTTAAAACTTCCCGGGCAAAAATTGGACAAACCGCTTGATGGATTTCGGTGTTCTTGGTGTCTATGGAAAGCTCTCGACGAGTAGATGAGTTTAGATACAAGACCCGGTCCGATTGGTGGCCGGATCGGCCGGATTTTGGTCTGAAAGTCGAACGGTCGCGTGCGGCGTCCACTCCAGCCAGTTTTCGGCGTTCGGTATTGTCGGTGGTGGGGCCCGGTGGGGTGGTGCCGCGACACAGGGTGGCAGGGGAGGCGGCGATTCTGTAAGGGGAGGAGGGAGGAGAGAGAAAAAGAGAGAGAAAGGGAGGGAGGTCGGACACGCCCGGGGAAGGGGAAAGAAGAAAAAGAAAAGGCCGGTCCGATTCGACCGGTCCGATCCGGTCCGGTTCGATTCGGTCGGTTCGATTTAGGATACAAAATTTTGAATTTTTACTCTGCCTCGGGACCGAAAACGAGGTCCAAAAATTCCAAAAAAAATTTCAGAAAACTCAGAAAAATTCGTAGACTCCAAATATATTTTTAGTTTTGCCACGTGGTCTTTAAATTAATTTTTAAAAATCATCTAAATTTATATTTTCGAAAAAATTGAACCCGATTTTTAAAATCCGAAAAAATCTCAAATAATTTCTTAAAATTTAATAAAATTCAAATATCCATAATACTCATAAAATAATAAAGTTTTAAAATTTTGGGGTGTTACATTCTTCCCCCCTTACACAAAATTCGTCCTCGAATTTTACACAAGGCAGAATAAAGTACAAGATTACATATTGAACAGATAAGGATACTTGCTACGCATGTCCCGTTCTGACTCACAGGTGCACTCTTCCACTGACTGACTCCTCCAAAAAACCTTAACCATAGGGATCTGTTTTGATCTTAGTTGTCTCACTTGGTAGTCCACTATGGCTACAGGTTGCTCCTCAAATGTCAAGTTCTCTTTTAGCTCTATTACATCCGGTTGTAGTACATGAGAAGGATCTGAAATGTATTTCCTGAGCATGGAGATGTGAAACACAGGATGAACATGAGAAAGGTTGGGTGGTAGCTCCAACCGGTAGGCAACTGCTCCAACTCTATCAGTAACCTCAAAAGGTCCAATGTACCAAAGTGTCAACTTGCCCTTCTTTCCAAATCTCATCACTCCCTTCATCGGAGAAACCTTCAGGAATACATAGTCGCCTACTGCAAACTCCACATCCCTCCGTCTGGGGTCTGCATAACTCTTCTACTTGCTGAAAGCTGTTTTCAATCGTTCCCTGATTAAAGGAACTATCTCTGAAGTGTACTGCACTAGGTCTACATCATGCACCTTCGCTTCTCCCATTTCCGTCCAACACAGAGGAGACCTACACTTTCTTCCATATAGTGCCTCATAGGGTGCCATCCCTATGCTAGAATGGTAACTGTCGTTGTAGGCAAACTCCACCAAAACTAGCTGATCATCCCATTGACCTCCAAAATCCAAAACACTCATGCGAAGCATGTCTTCCAGTGTTTGGATTGTCCTTCAACTGTCCATGCATGCGAGGGTGGAAGGCCGTACTGAAGTTCAACTGTGTGCCAAGTGCCTCCTGTAACTTTCTCCAAAATCGAGAAGTGAACTGGGGCCCTCTGTCAGATATTATGGAAGCTGGAACTCCATGCAATCTGACTATTTCTTGAATGTAGAGTCGGGCGTACTGTGCCACAGAATATGTAGTCTTCACAGGCAAAAAGTGAGCTGATTTGGTTAGATGGTCTACAATTATCCATATCGAATCATATCCTCGCGTGGTATGAGGCAACCCAGTCGCAAAATCCATAGTGATCATTTCCCACTTCCATTCTGGGATAGGGAGCTCTTGCAGCTTCCCTGACGGTCTCTGATGTTCAAACTTCACCTTCTGACAAGTCAAGCACTTGGACACGAAGTCTGCTATGTCTCTCTTCATGCCATTCCACCAATAGCTATCCTTCACATCATGGTACATCTTGGTGGAGCCTGGGTGGACATTGTACAGTGTATAGTGTGCCTCTTGCATGATTTCATTTCTGAGATTGTCCACATCGGGCACACATATCCTAGAACCTTGCATAAGGGAGCCATCATTAGCAAATCCAAACTCACCACCTTCACCCTGCTGTACTCTTTCTATGATTTTCATCAATTGTTGGTCCCTGTGCTGGGAAACTCTAACTCTGTTCCGCAAGTCTGGCCTCACTGAAAAATGAGCCAACAATACCCCCTCATCTGAAAGATCTAGGATTAAACCTTGATCCATTAACTCATGTACTTCCCGAATCAACGGTCTCTTCTCCACTGAAATGTGCGCAAAGCGCGGAAGACTTCCTGCTCAAAGTATCTGCCACTACATTGGCCTTCCCAGGGTGGTACTGGATGGTGCAATCATAGTCTTTCAGAAGCTCCATCCATCTCCTCTGTCTCAAGTTTAAATCCCTCTGTTGCAAGATGTACTTCAAACTCTTGTGATCGGTGTATATCTCGCACACTTCACCATACAGGTAGTGTCTCCAGATTTTTAGTGCAAAGACTACAGCTGCCATTTCCAAATCATGGGTGGGGTAGTTCTGCTCATGCCTCTTCAGCTGCCTTGAAGCATAAGCCACTACCTTTCCATTCTGCATCAAAACACACCCTAAGCCAACTCTAGAGGCATCACAGTACACGGTGTATCCTTCACCACTCATAGGTAGTGTCAACACAGGGGCGTGGTTAGACACTCCTTAAGCTTCTGGAAGCTCTTCTCACAGTCATCTGTCCAAATGAATGGAACATTCTTCCGAGTTAACTTAGTTAAGGGAGCTGCTATCCTGGAAAAATCTTGCACAAAACGCCTATAGTAGCTAGACCAGAAAACTTTGCACCTCGTGGTATTTGTAGGCCTAAGCCAATCGATTCTGACTTCAATTTTCTTGGGATCCACTTGAATACCTTCATTAGAAACCACGTGTCCCAAGAATGAGATGCTTTCTAGCCAAAATTCACATTTTAAAAATTTGGCATACAACTGGTGCTCCCTCAAAGTCTGCAACACCATTCTCAAGTGCCACACGTGCTCTTCCTCGGTCCGAGAGTATACCAGAATGTCATCTCTGAATACGATGACAAAACGATCCAAAAATGGCTGGAACACCCTGTTCATCAAGTCCATGAAGGCTGCTGGTGCATTAGTGAGTCCAAAAGACATCACCAAGAACTCATAATGACCATATCTTGTCCTGAATGTCGTTTTGGACACGTCCTCATTCCTGATTCTCAACTGATGGTAGCCTGATCGCAGGTCTATCTTGGAAAAGAATTTAGCCCCTTGGAGCTGATCAAACAGGTCATCGATCCGAGGAAGTAGATACTTGTTCTTCACAGTCACCTTGTTCAGCTGTCTATAGTAAATACACAACCTCAATGACCCATCCTTCTTTCTCACAAATAGAACAGGAGCACCCCAGGGTGAAGTGCTCGGACGTATGAAACCCTTGTCCAAAAGCTCCTATAGTTGGTCCTTTAACTCTTTCAATTCTGCTGGGGCCATCCTGTAAGGTGGCATTGATATGGGGTTTGTACCCGGAACAACATCAATGCAGAACTCTATTCCCCTTTCTGGTGGCAACCCTGGAAGCTCTTCAGGGAAGACATCCATGAATTCTCTGACAACAGGAACATTTTCCATGTTGACACCTTCTACAGATGTATCTCTCACCAATGCCAAATACCCTTGGCATCCACGCCTCAACATTTTTCTAGCACTAACTGCTGACACCAAATTATATGGAGCTACGCTCCTGTCACTATCAAAGCTAAACTCTTCCACACCAGGTATGTGGAAATGCACCTTTTTGTTCCTGCAGTCTAAAGTGGTATAATGAGTTGCCAACCAATCCATCCCCAAGATTACATCGAAATCCATTACTGGTAGAGGAACCAAGTCTGCTGGGAGAATCTTTCCATCCACTACTACTGGGCTACCCAGAAAAACCATGTCTACCTCTATGTTGTCACTAAGTGGGGTAGCTACAGACAAAGGGCATTCTAAAGTGGTAGGGTTTCTACCCAATCTCATGGCAAACACAGGGGAAACAAATGAGTGCGTAGCACTCGGATCTATTAAAACACGAGCCTCATAGGAACAGACCAGAAGAATACCTGCCACAACTGCATTTGAAGCTTGAGCATCCTGGTGGGTCAGGGTGAAAACCCGAGCTTAACCCCTACCCTGAGTGGCAGAACCCTGATACTGACTTCTCCCTCCTGATCTGCCTCCAAATCCACGTCCCCCTTGTCCTCGGCCCTGTTGGCCACTAAACTGACTGCCTGCCATGCTGGAAGCACCCGGATACAACTGACGAGGAACATTTGCAACAGAACCCTGTGACCCCATCTGTGGCTCACTGAACACGGGGCATTCCCTAGCAAAGTGACCTGGTTGGCCACACCTGAAGCATACTCCTGAACCCATCATACAAGGTCCTGAATGTCCTCTTCCACACTGTGCACAAGGTGCCAAGGAGGATCCTGAACCAGACCCAGAACTGTTGTACCCTGAACTGTGACCACTGCTGGATCCATACCCTGGTCTGAACCCTCGGGATTTGTGTCTAAAACCACTCTTCTTGTTCCTACTTCTTCCTCTGAAATTACTCTGGCCACCACTATCTGGAGCACCCATATGGGGAAGACCTGAAGAACCCTCTGCTTTGTTTTTCTTTGCTCTTCCGCTGTCATCCGCAGCATAGCTAATCTCTATCTGTCTGGCTTGATCAACTATCACATCAAACGACTGATCCGACATCATGGCCAGGTTTGCATACCTCGTGTCCAGCCCCTTTAGGAACCTCTTCACCTTCATAGTTTCTGTAGCAACTGCTGTAGGGGCATACCTGCTCAACTCAAGAAATTCTGTAGCATATTCATCTACAGACCTGCCATTCTGTCTTAAGGCCTCAAAGGCCCACTACTTTTGATCCCTAAAACTTTCTGGCACAAACCGATTGATGAACAGTTCCACAAACTGAGTCCACGACAAACCCTCCATCCGAGGTAATATGTAGTCATTCATCCATTGTCTAGGCATAGGCCCCATGACATACTGCATACACTCTATTAGTCTTCCATCAGTCAACTGTAATTCTGTTCCTGCCTATCTGCAGAAATCCAAAAACCGATATGCATCGTCTGACACATCATAAGTACCAGGCACCAACTTCTTGAAATTGATGATCTGTTTGTAAGGTTCCCCTCTTGGTGCAGTGGACTGCTGCTACTGTATAGGGTGGACCATATATTGCGCCATCATATCGATGGTTCTCTGTAACCCAGCTAGAGTAGCTGCCATGGGGTCCATGGGACCCTGTGCCATGAAAGACTGATCCTGAACTATTGGCAGCTGCTCTTCTACTTGAGCAGCTCTTGGCCTCCTACCCTGCCTCCTCGGGGCAGGCGCCTCATCCTGTGCTGACACCTCGTCAGGCACATCAGTTACAGTGCGATGGCAGCTCTCCTGCTTCTACGCATTTTCCTGAAATTTAGCAGCATTAGCCCACAAAATTCAAAACTGCACATTACATAGCTCTATAGACTCATGTTTACACACAATATATAAAGCAGAAACTAGAAGCAAAGATGACAATACAAGACGAATGTGGACCCTATTTTCCGCATGTGACTCCTAATAGACTCTTTCTAACACTTTAGACAATCAATCCCTAAGAATCTAGAGCCTAAGCTCTGATACCACATTTGTCATGACCCAACCTATGGGCCGGACCGGCACTAGGACCTAGGCCAGCCTAAAGCCCCCGAGGCCCGTAGTAAGCCTAACTATTCACTTAACCCAACTCTAAGGCCCATTTGGGCCCAATTTCAAGAAATCAACCGGACAGAGTCCGACCATAAAATGGACCTTTCAACGGGGAGTTTTTGACTCACCCGACCTGTAAACACAATAAATATTCAATTGGGGAGCTCAGCTCACCCTCCACATACTCATCAGCATAAAAATAAATGGGAGCTCAGCTCCCTCATCCAATCCATCAAACATGCATAGAATATTAAGTTTACAGGTCCAAAATAATAATTTAGTTTACAGACCCATATCAAATAAATATTTCTAACACATGCGGAAATTCTAAGATTTAACAATTTTATACAAACATTAATAATCGACCTGCGAGGAAGAAAGCAGGTTAACCTCAAAAATATCCTCCTGTGGCCTGGAAAAATATTGAACAGGAGTGAGCGTTCGACTCAGAGAGTAAAATATCAATTTTAACCATAATCTCTATAACTATCTAGAACTAATGCACCCTGTAGAGTGAAATGCAACATCAGCAATAATATCACATCATAACATCAAAAAGGTAATTTGGAGCACTCACACACTCAGTAGTATCAATCGTAATATATGGGAGCTGATCCCCTATACAGCTCTCTTAAATCCAACCTGGTGCCAGCGAAGAACTCAAGCCGGACTTTCGCTTAATAAGCCAAATCGGGGTCCCAGCGAAGAACTCAAACCGTGTCTACCCAGAAGGACCGAGTCCCAGTGAAGATCTCAAGCCGTGTCTACCCGTCCTATCCATAGTCCACACCACATCACACGCACGCCAACGCACGCACACTGCTCCAAATTACCACAACAACATACATGGCACTTTCACAGTTATGAATGTAACATAAATCGTGCCTAAAGTTTATCTACATAGATATATGCATATAAGTGATGCATGAGCATGCTTGAACATATAATAATAGTGAAATTACAATTAAAATAAATATTTTACTCACAGACTTGACAACGGTCACTGGGGCGGCTGGGCGGAGGAAGAAGGCTGTCCCGGCTCACCTGACAATTACATTACAATTATTTAATACAAATGACTCAATACAAATCAAGAAAAGACCAAATACGTCCTAAGTCGTGCCGAAAATCCGGCAGAGTCTCCCCTATACCTAGGACGTACCCAACCTGCAAAAGGGCTCAAAACACACTTCTATATTCACAACCCATATATCCGCAACTCAATCACATCACACAGCCCCTCCTGGGCCCATCAAATTAGTTATCCATCACAATATGTAAAATTTCAATTTAGTCCTTATAATTTATCATTTTTGCAAAAACTACCCAAATAAGCTCTAAAAATTCTAAAACTTTGCCCTGCGGTCCTTAATGATATTACTAGGCTATTGCAAAAAGAATCATAATTTTCTGAGCTATCATGAATATTTTATGGATTTTTAATCCTATTTAAGGACTAGAAAATTACGAAAAAGCAAGGTTCGGGTTTACCTTTGCCGATTCTGACTTCGGGGACGCGCTCGGGACGTCTGACAATGGGGGGTAGCCAAAATCTCGGTCCAATTCAGAGACTTTTCCGGTAACGGGTCTGTCTGGCCGGAAATTCACAAACCCGGTCAACTGTCAAATTTCCGCTAATTGAGGATACCTACACGAAGCCCACAACACGGGGGTTAGTACATAAATTTTTCAGAATTTTCTAAGCTCATTTAATGCTCGGAAAAATACTGCGAAGTTCCGTGGGACCCACCGAAAAACGGTGTCGAAAAATTTTGAAATTTATATCCCCGCGAAGCTCTCGACGAGTGGGGTGCTCTGGTACTCTCGGTTTTCTCGTGGGGTTCACGGTTTGCGAGAAATTTAGCCCGAAAGTCAAAATGGGCTAAAACTTCCCGGGCAAAAATTGGACAAACCGCTATTTGGATTTCGGTGTTCTTGATGTCTATGGAAAGCTCTCAACGAGTAGATGAGTTTAGACATAAGACCCGGTCCGATTGGTGGCCGGATCGGCCGGATTTTGGTCGGGAAGTCGAACAGTCGCGCGCGCGCGTCACTCCACTTCGAGTGCCGTTTTCCGGCGTTCCAAGCGGCGGCCGGTGGGCTGGGACGGCTGAGTGTGGGCGCCGGCGAGCTGGGGTGGCAGGGGAGGCGGCGGCGCGGTAAGGAGAGGAGGGAGGAGAGAGCAAAAGAGAGAGAAAGGGAGGGAGGTCGGACGCACGCGGGGAAGGGGAAAGAAGAAAAAGAAAATGCCGGTCCGATTCGATCGGTCCGATCCGATCCGGTTCGATTCGGTCGGTTCGATTCGGGATACAAAATTTTGAATTTTTACTTTGCTTCGGGACCTAAAACGAGGTCCAAAAATTCCGAAAAAAATTTCAGAAAACTCAGAAAAATTTGTAGACTCCAAATATATTTTTAGTTTTGCCACGTGGTCTTTAAATTAATTTTTAAAAATCATCTAAATTTATATTTTAGGAAAAATCGAACCGGTTTTTTAAAATCAGAAAAATCTCAAATAATTTCTTAAAATTTAATAAAATTAAAATATTCATAATACTCATAAAATAATAAAGTTTTAAAATTTTGGGGTGTTACAAATATAATATAAAATTTATAGACTAAATAATTAATTTCTTAAAATCTAAAGACTAAAGTATAATATAAGATAAAATCTAAGAACTAAATTATAAATTTTTCATAATAATTACTTATAGCATTACACAATACATAAATTCTTTGGAATTTATAATACTTTGACCGATAAGAAGAAAGTAACAATTAATTATAAAATAATAGCTCATCTTATAAATTTTAAGACTGATTGGTGTATGCAATTTTATTTTTATTATATAAAGAGATTTAATTGATAACTTGAAGTCGTAATTTTTAAGTCATAAATAATGAAATAATGAGAAATAATTAACTATAAATAATGAAAAAGAAAATACACATTATTTTAAATAATGCTTATTATTAGTGAAAATTGTGGTTAAAAGAAAAATTAATTAAGAAAAGATGAGAGATCTTCACTTCCTTGTATTTGCTTAATTCGCTCCATAAGATCACGTTGACATTTAAACTATGCCTCTTCAGCCACCATTCACATCACTTAATTTTCTATTTATTTTTTTAATCTTTAATCATATATATATATATATATATATATATATATATATATATTATGAAATATAATATATTTACCTTCAAAATCATCTCATCGTTGACTTTTGAATAAATTTTTTATTATTTGACTAAAGCTCATTTAAAATACTCCTATAATAATAATAATAATAATAATAATAATAATAATATCAGAAATTAAAGCTGAAATTTTAGTGAAAAAATATTAAAATCCATTTTTCAAAATGAAAATGAATAGAAATTTTTACCTAAAAATTTAATAAGAAAAATTGAAATGTATAATAAAATATAAAAATAATATATTAAAAACGTTATTCCACAACAGATTTTAATGTAATATTGAATAATTTAATTAGAATTAAAATATTATATCTCTTATTTATATTATTTGATGACATAATATTTATAATAACATTTATAAACTTATAAGTGATTTATGAAAAATTATTTTTTTAGGATTTTAGTAGTTAAACGTGTATTTTAATTAAGGCTAACAAAATTATACAATTATTTTTATATTTATAAGTTAATTTAATAATTATTTTTACTAAATATTTTTATTTTAAATTATATATAAATAATTAATATTTACCTATTAACTATTAGTAATTAAAATAGTCATTGACTATTAAAATAACTAAACAGTTAATATTATGAGGTATGAGCATATTTTTTTTAAATTTTTATAAAATTTAAATAGGAGAATTAATTAAAATTAAAAAAATAACACAATTAACATGAAATAAATGAAATTACTTCATAAAAAAATTAAGAAAATTCAGTGTTTTTTATATTAAAAGTTAAATTAAAAAGAATGCTATTAAGAATCCCTAATTGTCTAATTTTGAGAGTGAATTCCTAAAAAAAATTGAGTGAATATTAGATTTTTTCAAAAAAAAAAACAGACAAAGTTTGCAAAAAGTCAAGTCACAGCTGAGAACCAGACAATTCAAAGGACGTCCAAGTTCCTTCATGGACTTTGCCAAGACTGCTTATACCATTCTATTTCACACCTGTCCTCCAATCCTTCTAAACCTTTAAAACTCTATCTTTCTCTCTTCTTAATGATCAATCCTCGTCTTCTGCTCTCTGGGTTTTTCTCAGGTGAGCCATCTCTTCTTTTTCTTCTTCTTCTTTTGATTTTTCTTGTTTTCCTTTTGATTTTGAATTTTTTTTTTCGTTTATGATGCTTCGCTGTACCATTTGGACGCTTCAATTTATAATTCAGCTTCTTAATACTTTTCTTTATCTAATTTTTTAGCCAATCTCTTGTGGGTTTACTCAATACTTCCCCTACTGTACTAATTCTTCTTCTTCTTCTTCTTCTTCCAGCGGGTGTTTCTGGTCTTAGTTTCTGTTTTGGTTTTACTTATATATTTCAATTTGTGGGTAAGTTCATTTTTTTATGAAAGAAGTCATATTAGTTCAGTAGTGCTGGAATCATTAAACCAGCAAGTGAATTAACATAAAAGATGCCGTCATAAGTAAGAAAAGCTTGCGTAAGTATAGGATAAATAGGTGGAGCAATTCATTTATGAACAACTTATATGCCAGATGCAATCAAGGAAAAAATATATATATTTTTCAATTACTTGGCAATTTCGACAATGGGTATCAGTACTGAGAAATTTTGATAATGATATTCTTGTTATTTTTGTTATCTTTTGGAATTTTATATTACTTTATAGCTTGGATTTTCTTATTTGTGAAGCAGTAGGAAGTCTATTTCATTTTGATATTTACTAGTATGATCAATTTTATGAAAGTTCTTTTGCATTGAACAAACAGCCAAATGAGATAAATTGTGAATTAGAAGCAAAAAAAAAAAAAGGTCCTCTGAATTTTATTGCATCCAATTTGTTTGTGTCTTTTTTCTGTATAAAACAACTGATTAGAAAATTATTGTGTTGAATATCTTTTCTTTATGCCAAACTAGCCTCATTTTATTTGTGCAGAATGCCAACTAAATAAAAAAAATTTCAAAGTTACTATTGTGATTATTTATTTTTTTATTTTTAATGCTTCAAGACTTTGTACTTAATGAATATTTCTGATGATTCAGGTTAGCTGGTCCTGGAAGAAGTTCATTTAATCATTTGTTGACAGTTGGTATTGAAGACTGGTCTATTATAAAATTATGAATTGTTTTTCTTTCTTATTTGGTCAGAGTGATTCTTCAACAAAAAATTCTTTTGGAGTTGATGAAGGTAAGATGCAAACAAAGTATTTTTTTTTTTATGTGTTTTTATAAGTGAGCAAGTGGCTGGTTTGATCATTACATTTGTATAGATTTTCATGTATTTTGACAAGAAAAGCCTTCTGAGATATTTATTGTTCAACATGGTTATATACGTGCAGTAAAGACTTCTATATTATATAACCCACAACTATTTTGACTAATACCAACAATAAAGCTTCTTATTATGTTCTACATCTGAACAGAAGTTGCAGGCATTCACAATGTTAAACTTTACACTTACAAGGAATTAAGAAATGCTACTGAAGATTTTAGTACGGCCAATAAAATTGGTGAGGGTGGTTTTGGTTCAGTGTACAAGGTAATTGTATAATTATTATTAAAAAATATGCCTTTATTTTTATTAAAGCATGGTATTTCTTTTTCCTTTCTTTTTCCTGTGAGTGGTGCATCCCTAAAGAAATATTGTGGATGTCATCAGGGAAAGCTTAAAGATGGGAGAATTGCTGCTATAAAAGTTCTTTCTGCTGAATCAAGACAAGGAGTGAAAGAATTCTTAACAGAGATTAATGTGATCTCAGAAATAGAGCATGAGAATTTAGTTAAGCTATATGGCTGTTGTGTGGAAGGAAATCACAGAATTTTAGTCTACAACTACCTTGAGAATAATAGTCTTGCACAAACTCTTCTTGGTAATATAGAGTGCTTTTCTTCATTTGGATCCCTTTATAATTGCCTTATTCATTCTGCTTTTGGTAGTTTTTACTATAAAAAAGATTGTTCTGTTGTTTGAGTTTCATGGATATTATCTAGAAATTTGCTAAACTTTTTCTCAGTGCTTTGTCGTCTGTTTCTCATCACCCTCAAAACCTTAAGATAGTAAATATTTTAGGCATATACATCTATATTAATAACATTTACTTAGTGCTTGCTTTGATTTTGTTTAATCAAGCTGAATCTGAGCGCTCGCCTATCTTTTCCTTTTCAGGAGAAAGTCACAGTAACATCCAGTTTAGTTGGAGAACACGATCTAAAATCTGCATTGGTGTAGCACGAGGGCTTGCCTTTCTTCATGAGGATTTACGACCATACATTGTTCACAGAGATATCAAAGCAAGCAATATTCTCCTTGACAAAGACTTAACTCCCAAAATTTCAGATTTTGGTCTAGCCAAGCTTATCCCTCCCAACATGACACATGTCAGTACACGTGTGGCTGGAACAATGTAAGTTTCACCCTTTCTGTTGTCTTCATTGATTTGTAAATTCTTTTTCCAGCATGCTGTCAGCGACAATCAGTCACATTTGTGCATTTTTTTAAAATTGTAATATAGTTTCATCATTCATGGAGAATATTATAATAGAAAATGTTCCATTCCATATCATTTCTTTGTTTGGAATTGTGATAAATTTGGATGGTGAATTTGCATAACTCAAATCCATCATCCTGTACAAAGCTGATATCACTGCATTGCAGCTGATTTTTTTCCTCTCTCCGCACTACTTTTTGGACTAAGGTTATAGGAAGTGGTGATTTTGTTGAAATCGTGTAGAATATACTATTGGGAGGTCTAGAGTAGTTGATACTCCTCTCTTACGTATGGTTGTCATTGTAACTTATAGGTCTTGAATAATGTACCAATTTCCAATAAGCTGCTTTTAAAAGCATAGTATCATATTCTGGTGCTGTTTTGCTGTTGTTAAATGTTTAAGATTACATGTGCGTCATCTTTTCAAGCCTAATTCTTAAATTCCATTTCTTATGTGCTCGTGCACACGAGTGCATCCACATTTGTGTTTGTTTCAACAAGCATTTAGTATCCTGTATTAATATCTGCATTTGCTGTTTTAGAGGTTATTTGGCACCAGAGTATGCAATAAGGGGCCAGCTGACAAGGAAAGCAGATATTTATAGTTTTGGTGTCCTCCTTGTGGAAATTGTCAGTGGGAGATGCAACACAAACACACGATTACCTATTGATGAACAACATCTCTTAGAAAGGGTATGAATTTCTCAAATCCTCACTATCATGATAATTGAACTGGCAATTGCATAGGTAAAATGACAAATATATTATGTTTCCAAGTTTGAGACATGTTTTCTTCAAACTTTTTCTTTTATGTGTAATAATTGTGTGAATGCATAATCAGAATTCGCACTCGAAAAGACAAGCAAAAATGTTGATCTCACTAACTCTTATGATGCCCAACATGATCAAGAATATTACTAGGTACAAACTTTTTCAATATGAGGCAAGAGAAATGGGAATAAAATATTTGTAAAGAAAGAAAGACAATTTCAACTGTCACAGATTATCCTATTGCATACTATCGCCATATTTCTATCGAAACAGTAGGCATGAGGGTCAGATTTGAACTAGATCAATTTATATACTAATTCAATGTACTAAATGAAATACTAAATTCAATCAATCTATTAGTTTAATATATTTTTTAAATTTCAGTCCTAACTGACTTGGATATCTGGTCCATTTATCTAATCCATTTTAATTTTGACTAAACACTTCCTTTGCTTTCAAATAAATTTATAGAGGTCGTGCAAAGTTCAGTCCTTATCATGCCTTCTTCCCATCAACTTTTATCTAAAATTTTCATTTCTGAAGTTGCCAAAACCAATCAAACTCTGCAACACAATTTCCAACCTATGCATCCAACCAAGCGGCAGCTAACTGCTTCTGGAAATTTGCTACCAAAGGTGTGGAAGGAGGTCAATCAGATGTTTTCATGTAGGTTGATACACAATTCTTGCATTTTTTTTTTTTTTACCATATTTATCATCCTTGGATAATATGGTGGATATCAGGAAAATGGTCACATTTTGTTACGTTGTATTAAGCTGCATAGAATTCATGCTTATAGCAAAATAGATCATTTCGGCACTGCTCATCATATTTGTGTTCTCCTGTTGCAGACCTGGGAACTTTATGAGCGAAAGGAGCTGGTAGGGCTGGTGGATACATCACTAAATGGTGACTTTGATGCTGAGGAGGCTTGTAAGTTTCTAAAGATTGGTTTACTCTGCACCCAAGATACTCCAAAGCTTCGTCCTTCCATGTCTACAGTGGTCAAGCTGCTAACTGGTAAGAAGGACGTTGATAACAGTAAGATAACAAAACCAGGTTTAATTAGCGATTTCATGGACCTAAAAGTACGACCCCCCCCTAAAGCCAAATCTGAAATAAAGACAGGATCTAATATGTCAACTGACTCTGAGAAACTGGGTGAGTCAACCTGGACATCTGGAAACACGACAAGTGCAGCTACGACGTTAACTGCGTCTTATGACGGAAGTATTTAAACATCAGTGTGAGAAAACGTATCCACTTAATTTTTTTTTTTTTTCTTTTATCCCATTTTAGGCTTTTAATTGTGTAAATTCTGGAACCATGTTCCTTTCTTGTTTTCCCCTTCATTTTATTTAATTTCTTTTGGCTACGCAAGTTTTGCCCGCATGTATTCTCTCTCGTAAATGGATGAAGTTCAGTCATATGAAGCAAGTGTACTGGGGCTTGAGTTCAGTAAAATGGTGTGTGTATTGGGGTTTTATCCTTGGGACTGTCACATTACAGAGAAAACAGCATCCCCAATAACAGAACTCTGCATTATTTACCAAATTTTCAAGCAAGCATTTGCTGATTATATCTAAAAGAAAAGTAATTATATGCGTCAAAATGAGAATTTTATTGAAAAGAATATGTACAGAAGATGAGAAAACAACACACCCAACATGCATCTCATTGAGATGATTTTCTTTGTTTTTCATTTTCAGATGGGTGGGTGGTTCCTTGCTGTACGGACATTGCAATGAGGTTTCAGATTTTATATGCTCAAATATGGGCGAAATGTTAGTTAAACATTTGCTGCTCTCAAAGCCAGCTTACCTGTAAACCTGTCTTGGCTGGGATCATCAAACCACATTTGGTTGATCTGATCGAGACTAATCACCTAAAACAAAGTTCCATTTTACTTGGAAGGGCCGTGAAAATTTCTGTACTCCATTAATCCTTTCAATCATTCAAGTAGATGATCTTCGCCATTGCTTCTTCCCTTTCTTTTGATGCAATTTGAACGGACTCCAGCTCTTTCTACGTGTGGAGGTCTCACAAAAGAGCCCAGACGCCAAGGCCTGCTGAAGCCATAGCTCAAATTCTTCATCCTCATCCATCATCTCAGCATCCAGATCCCACGGGTATCTGCTTGATTTGGAGCGTTGCGTCTTCTCCAAACCGACCATGTTTACATGGAAGCTAGGCCTATGGGTATTAGGCCTACATGCCATTCCCTGCAAAAAAGTCCTCAGCATGTAAGATTCTGGATATGAAATTCCATATGTCAAGACACTTTTCTTTTAATCATTTGTCCACAGTAACACTGTTTGGTTCATAGAATAAAATGGCCATGGAATAGCTATCTCCACTTACGTGTAAAACCTGCATTCTGCAAATTTGGATAATATGTTCTCCACAAAATAATGATTGCATATCCAAAATTTTAATTAAAAGATGAGACTTTAGAATAGTTATTCCATGGAATAATGATTCCACATTTAAATTTTGAACCAAAGCTAAGAATAGCTATTCTATTCCCATCTTGTTCCATAGAAACCAATACTAAAAGACAGCTAAAAAAAATTCCAGAGCATTATTTCCATCTTCTCTGACAGGAAATCATATCAATTCTAAAGTATCACTAGAATTGCCTATCAAGTATATCAAGTATATCAAGAGTAGTGAAATTACAATATTTATTAAACAGTAAATTACAAATGGTATGCCACTATTAAATTACAAATGATCCCTGTAAATTTAAAGCTGAAAGTTGGTCCTTTCTTCTCTCTCTCACACACACACACACAAACACATCCTATGGGATTGCCTATTCTCTCTCTCACATTCTTGTCTCACATTTTAGTCCTGCACTACCACACATCAGTCACCATATTGAGCATGGTAGTCCTTGAGCTTCTCCTTGGTTGTCTCCCATGTACCCCAACAATAAATAGCTTGTCCCATATATTCATAAAATTTCTGTTTATATAGTTATGGCTAGTCTCTTGGTGGCTTCAAATATTCGTTTGTTTCAGAATTTGGGAGATTTTATTTCCTTGGGTTTGGGGGTTTGGTAGAGAGGATTTGCTTTTGGAGTCCCCTTTGCGCTTTTTTTTTTTAAGGGAAGCTTTTTTGATTTGATCAAAATGAAAAATTGTTCTTTAGATTTCTACGAATTTGATATTATGCAGGATTTTGATTCAGGTTTAAAACTTTAAATTGAGTCTTCTGTTCATAGCCTTATCCTCTTGTTGTTACTTGGTTTGCGTCAGTCCAATTAACAAGTTGGCATTTCATCAAAATCTCAGAACCAATAAGCAACTGTCAATTTTTCTCCTTTTTATAAAATAATTTTTAATACCCGCTCTTTGTTTCTGTGCTTCCTTCCTCAACTGTGCATATCCCTTACTTTCTTGGCAATACCTCTCATTCTCCTTCCGTTCCTTTCTTGGCAATACCTCTCACTCTCCTTTCCTATCAGAGGGAATATGCACAACAAGACAGACTCTGAGGGAACAATGACAACACCTCATAGCCAACACGATTGCCACTGCAGAGGCTGGTGTACTACGTGCAAAGCCGTCAAAGCCACAATGTGGAGAAGATGTCATCTGGGATAAGCCTTGCTGTCTTGCCAACCCATCATTATTGTTCAACTATTCACCACTCCCGCAAATCCTCCATGTCATGCTTCTCTGCATTGCTTATGAAGCCTAGAAGCCTCTCCACCCAAAAGCACGTACAAATTAGTCAAGTTGATCAGATGACGAAATAGACGGCAGCAATATGGTGATTAGTCATTTGGGGCAGTGTCGGGGCATGCTATTTGTGGCAAAAATGGATTTGCAAGGAGAATCCACCATTCAATCTAATCAAGCTGAGAATGTGTGGCTGTGACTTTTGGGTTAGGGAGGATGGGCAGGTGTGAACGAAAGAGAGAAGTTTCTCCATTTTTTCTAAATTTTCCAAGTGAATGATAGTTTTGCATTGGGGGGTGCAAACGGTCAGTTAGGTTCGGAACTGAAAAAATAAAATTAAGAAGGGAGCCGGAATTGAACCAATTTGGTTCCGTTCAGTTCAATTCGGTCCGTTCAGTTGGTTCCCATGAGAAGTTATAGCAATGGAGAAATAAATTTATTGATGAGAAGAAACTCAATGATCATCAGGAACAGAAATCAACTCCACAGTCAAAACAAGGCAAAAGAAACAACCTGCAATCCTATGTCATTTATGATTTCAGGTAAAACAAAAATTTTAGATTAAAAAAAATATATATATTAAAAAAATTACCATAGAAATAAGAGTTTATCAAAGATGGTAGGAACTCTACCCTTCAAAGCCCAAAAATGCAACTGATCTAACATTGAATATAAATAAAACCACAACCCCAATCAATTGAATCTAGAAAGACTACCGATTTGCTCAAATCTGGATACACATAACACTAAATGACAAACTAACAAATATAGCTTCCTTAAGAAATCACCCAAAATAAAAAGCCTTCCCAAATCACTAATAAAGAGAATAAAAGCAGTTGGTTCACTTAAAGCCCAGAATTCTCGCAAATCATAATAGAAATATTTGAAAGATTGAACTTTCTTAGTAATTCAAAAGTTGAACCTAGAAAACAGAAAAAAGAATAGGCATTTAAGATTCAAAGAAACTAATGAGCAAGTGAGACAAATAACTTTTTTTTTCTAATAAAACATATATACCCGTGTAGCAGGTTCACTCTCACTGAGATAGAAACTTACAAGAATAGGCATTTAAGATTCAAAGAAAAACATATACCTTTTTTTTTTCTAATAAAACATATATACCCGTGTAGCAGGTTCACTCTCACTGAGATAGAAACTTGCAGCCATGGAAGCACTGTGCGACCTAACAAATGCAGCCATGCTAAAAAGGAAGGCCTAAAGAAAGCCAACGGCAAACCAAGACCTGCAGCTTCTGATGCCTCCATTGTACAGTCTGATAATCATGAGACTCACTCTAATAACTGGGTCAGAATAAGGAGGATGTTGATGGAGTTGTTGAGGTGGAGAGAAGCAAACAAGTGGGAGGTAACTTGCAGGAAATTGAGAAGGGAAAGAAAATGATTAAGACTTGAGAAGGGCAAGAAATTGGGAGGAGAAGACAGAAATAGAGAGAGATGGAGGCTGTAGGCAGATGAGAAAAGAAAAGTTAAAGTAACCCTAAACCTAAAAATGAAAACACAGCATTTAGTAAATTTACCTGGATCACAGTACTCTCGAGTCGTGGTATGGGTATAGGATACGTGATACGCTATTTTATGAAATATAGAATATGTAAGGGGTAAGCTTAATTAGTACGCTAATTGAGTTCGTGGTACGCTAATTCAGTTCGTAGTATGCAAATTATATTGTTTAATATGTAAAATATATTTATATGACAACTTCTAAAAAAAAAATTTACTTAGCATAATGTGTTATAAAAAATTAAAATATTAATTTAATAAAAATAAGTAATTAACATAATATTTTTAATAAAATTCAAATATCATCCATTCAAAATTTAAAAGTCATTTTATTATTATGATTCACTATTAAAATAATATAATTTTAAATATTTAAAAATTTAATTAGTAATTACTAATATTTAAATTTTCTAAACACTCTTCCCTTTCCAATAATAATTTAGTCACGAATATTTATTATATATTAAAACTTTCTCAAAACCCACAGTCCTACCTGCCCACTAAAAGAGGAAAGGCCAATCTTTCATGCAGCCACAGAAAGGAAAAAGTCAAAAGAGCCGCATTTTGTCTCTAGCGCCCTTTCTTCTTCCTCTTGCATCAGCCCGTGATTTTTATTTCTTCTCGTTGCATCACTACTTCTGCTGCTGCTTTCTCTTCTCCTGCATAGGCTGCTGATTTATTCATCTATGTCTGCCTTTCTCTTTCTTCTTCTCTTTTTTCATTTCTTCCTTTACTTTCTCACCGGAAGCACAATTTGAACGTCTCAGATCGTGTCCCTTAGTGATTTGGAACGCAAACGTTCAACGAATTGGAACGCAAGACCCAAATCGTGGTACCCAAAGGAGGTGAACGAATCTAGTAACCATGGTTTGTTTTGGTTATTCTGATTTTTTGTCTCTAAAAACCAAGCTGAACCAAATTATTTAATAAATCAAACTGAATTTTCGAATTAAGGCAGTTCAATACAATAATTCATTTTGAATCAAATAGTGCTCAACCCTAGTTTTATTGTTATTTTAGGGTTTTGGTTCACTTTATTCTTTTTGACTAACTGAATACTCCAGAAATATTAACAAAAGGACCAAGTTGTTAATAGAACTTAAATCCATGGATGTTTACTTCGATTTTAAAAATACGAGGACCGACTAATGAATGTCAACATACCACAGGGCCTAAATAGTAATTTAGTAAAACATAAAAGCTTGATTAGTTATTTGCCTATGTATTATCAAGGTCATAGAGCTCAATTCAATGTGTGCACTCAATCTTGAAAAGTAGTCAAAATGAGTTATTGGCAGGCAATGAATCTTAAGCATTAAGACAACCGCAAAAAAGAACTACTGACCTGACAAATAGCCCATTCTGACACATCAAAGATTTTGCTTTCAGCACAGACAAAAGCACAGGGTATTTCCACCTAGAAAAGAAACCCAAACTGATAAGCATAATGATCAAATCTCAAATCACTCCAAATGAAATAAAATTGAATCATTTAATGGAATAAAGGACACATTTACTCACTGAACCAAAGATGAAACAATAAGATTAAGCATAAAGGATTCCATCTTTTAAGCCTTATAAGATTAAGCATAAAGGATTCTATCTTTTAAGCCTTATATCTCTCATTCATGAAGCTGCTTAAAATGCTTTTTCATGTCTACATTTTTCAAAACATAATTGTTTAGGTCAATAAAGACCCATCAACTGAGTCAATAATTTTTGTCCATGTCAAAAGTCTACCCAGGGCCATGTCAACATGGATAGACATCCCATTGGATATATTTGAAATAATATTAAAAAACTATGAACAAATCAATAAAAATAAAAGCTCAAGATATAACGGAAAAAGCGTCCGGAGTTTCCGATTTCCCAAACCTTCATTTTTAGAATTGTAATGTGTCAAGAACTAAATTAAATCCAAGTTATATTCATAATAGTTTCATATAAAATGACTTCCCTAGGAGGAACATACCTTTTGAGGCCTATCAAAGACCAACGAGCCTTTGTATTCAACCCACCCATCTCCATCTTTGGCTTGATGGTATTGGCAGCAATCCTAAAGCCAAAACTAGTCTTATAATAAATTAAATAAAATGCAGAATTGATAAATGAGGGAGAGTTCAATTAGCAGACCAACCTGACACCATCTGGCCTTTGCCTTGCTCCTATTGGTGCACACCCATATATGTGAATTGCCACACTTTGTGCATTGTATACGCCTCGACTCCTCAGAGCAATAGTCTTGGTTGCCCTGCTTATAATATCAAAATGGTTACAAAACATTCTACTACAGTCAAATACAAATAAATGCATCAAGGGTAACTACTATTCACATCACTATTAATAGCCTATATTCTAACCACTGATCTGAATATGTTAGCAGCAACAGTAATACTAATTATCTTGCTTGGTTACCACACATATTGAACATATCCACAAGCTTCTGGACACAATTATTAAACAATAATTTCATCCATTAACTTCAGGAGACTCTCTGAAAATCTTTTACAAAGAATTATTTCAAATCCATTCTACATCAGTTAGGTATCAAACCCACTTTCGATGAGAGATCGAGAAGGGTTGCTACAACTTAAAGATGATATAGAGATACAGTATGAACATGGGGTTTATGATAGCAATCACTTGAAAAAGGATGAAGTAGATACTTCTCCAGTCCCAGGTGCTAGATGCATTTTATATGTATCTAATCAGAAGATTGAACACTGGTGGTGCTAGATGCATTTTATATGTATCTAATCAGAAGATTGAACACTGGTGGCATACATCTATATTTCAAATATTAGCTTGCTGTGCTGATCATATTAAAAAGCTTATAATTGATGGTGGAAGTTGTATAAACCTTATGCCACCATCCATGTTTAAAGTTCACAAATTTCTAATGTCAACGGAACCACATGTTCATTCTTACAGAGTGGCAATTGACATAACTTTAACTTGTTTCTTATTTTTAAGGTACTTATAATTATTCAATTCACCAAACTTAAGCTTTCATTTTGCATGATAACGGAGCAGGAGATCACATATGGAAGTAAAATAATTATTGCTGCATTTCATTATCCACATTTCAGTAGCAGGGGTATTTCAGTGATCTCAAAGTTATGGTGAGATGGACTGAGTTATTACTTTTAAGTCTTACAACTTAAAAGTCAGTTTATTTCGTTTTGAAGTTATGTTAGAAACTTGATTAGTCTAGCAGTAAAATAAAAAGGGGGTCTTCAATTAGGAGTCCAAGCACTTATTAAGAGTTCAGAATTACTTTTGCGGCTATAAATACTTAATTGTAATCCTTTACTCTTCAAATCCAATGAAAAAAAAAATCCCCGTAATTATGTTTCTAGAATTTTGTAATGCAATTCTAACACTAGAAAGCATGGCCATGAGGCTTTCTTGCTAGGAGTGATTCCAGATACTGCACGTGTGAGGCTAGTAATTTATTTTGTTCAGTTCATTTTTCATCTGCATTTAAGATGATAATCAGATCTGCTACCCTAAGTTCTTCAAATTCCATCAAATATTAAGACTAATTGACTACCTACATCATGCATGCTTGAAGGTCAGAAGGGCAAGTTGTTCACCCATAAAATTTGTGAGGTTCCCTAATTTCTATAAATCCAATGAAATCCTAACCCTAAAGTTTCCCCTCCATATCTTACATCATGCATGGTTGAAGGTCAGAAGTTGGCAAGTTGTTGATCTGAAGGACTGTTCACGCACAAAGACAAAGGCATGAGACAGAAAGCAGATTTCTGATATTGCGATGCAGCAAAGGAATCAGAACCTTTGTTATTAGGCATTTTAAGACTCAAGGGCAACTTTTCTCCAACCAGGAGAACAACGCATGATATGCATCAAATGAGGAACTTGGGAAAAGCAACATTAAAAATCAAAACTAAACTAAATAGTTAGAGTGCATCACAAGTGCTTCACTATACATTAATGGATTGCTAGAAGCTCAGTGAATAAGTGCCTATATCATAACGTAAAATGTCAAGTCAATCCCAATCATCCCCCTTCCTTTTAATAATTTCCAACGTACCAAAAAGAAAACTTGCCTTCTGCTTCTTTCAAGAAGACCACGTCCCTTCATATATTTCAAAGGGAATAAAACCAAAAAGGCTGAAGATCATGGATTAAAACATCGGATTTTACACAAGGTAATAGCTGCTATTTAACAGTTTTAGGGGTGTCATTGCCATTACCCCCTATGTATAACAGGGAACTTTCTTTCTGAAAAGTCAATGAAAGCCATGGCCTTTATTGGACAACTACCATTAAAGTTGCTACCATTACAGCAATGGGATGCAAAACTAGCAGAATTTTTTTTTCTGACAAATATATGAACCACTGATGAATCCAACCCATCCAGCGACTATAGAGCCTCCACTTACAGCAATGGGATGCAAAAATAACAGAATTTTTTTCTTCTGCCAAATATATGAACCATTGATGAATCCAACCCTTCCAGTGAAGCCTCCGCTTAGGTTTTTCTTCCACTTAAAAAATACTTCAAAGATGTTAGCACTTGAAAGTTGAAATTAATGCTTGATTTTACTTATAATTAGTGCAAACTTTCCTTGAAAGAGGTGTTCCAATGCCCTTATCTGATGTAACTAAGTTAGTTGCATTTTTTAATTTTATCTAACTAACTAACTAACTAACTAATTAACTATATATATATATATATATATATATATATATATTGTTCATTACGGTCATGACAACCCCATTTCCATTACACGCGACAACAACCATGGTTGTGATTTAAATCTATAGCAGAGAATAAATTGAAAATTACAGAATAGGCATAATAGTGAATACAAACAAAAACAAGGTTCAACAGAGTAACAGACACATGTCAGCCTTTGATCAACACACCTGTAAAAAAAAAAGACATAAATGGGGGTGGGTGGACATTACTTGTCACATCCTTTATTTCAACGCAAATCAGATTATCATGAGAGAGGCAGAGGGAAGGAGGTGCTAATGTGGCGAGTGGGAGACTCCCTTGTAAGTTACAACTTACAACTATTTAGATTTTTTTTCCCTTTTTTTTTCCTTTTCTATAATTTTTAATTAATGTATAAGCAAAACCAAATAAATATTTTAAAATAATAAATAAATAAGTTGAACCAAACAATTATGCATTACAAAATTTACAAACAGATATATGAATCTTAGGTGATGTTTAAAGACAGTTAAATTACACAGCGACTTTTGGGAGTTTCAGGTACCATTTGGTTAAACTTTTGCTTCTTTGCTTTATTAAAAAAAAGGAGAAAAAATTCTATTTCTTTTGAAATAAAGGTAATGAAAGAAAGCACACTTGGTAAATATGTGAAATCACTTTATATGAGAAGTGATTGCTAAGGTACAGCCAGTGCAGTAGTTAATAATTCCTCACATGAGAAAAGCAAAAAGCAACTTTAAAAATTAATTAAATTTTCTATTTTTGTAGAAAGAAATTTGTATTCCCTCAAAAATTATTCTTTGTCATCCACAAAAATATTGCTAGTTTCTTTTTGACTCTCTTTTTTAGAAAAGAAATTTTATGTAGAAAGAACGAAGGAGTGTACACCGGATAACTAACAGCTACATTTTGCCTTTTGTTTTGAAATAGCAAAAAGCTAAAAGGATAGGAGGAGACATACTAGCAAACTAACCGTTGCCTTTATAATTTCTTGTATTTTCCTTATTTTCAGTTTGTCATTCTTATCAGCTTATACTTAAGGTCTAGAAGTTGTTCAGTAGTGCATGGTCCATACAATCTCTTCTTTTTATATCAATTGAATGAGGAATATTTTCAGAAAATATCTAGCAATTGTGCTTTCATTGGGACCGTGTGCAGCAACACCAACCTAGGCATGACACCAATGGCACATAGCTAAGCATATCTTATTTATTGCTTGATTTTCACTCAAAATACTTTACCCACATAACCTCAAGCTTTAGATATAATTCCTAGATAATAATTAAATCAACTTTGCTGTGTAGAAACTTTGAAATTCTTGTTAAAAACTTATTTCAAAGCTGTCCCATGTCAAAGTGACCATTTCATTCTCACTTTTTATCATAAAAGTAACACCAGTAATGAATTATAAAACAGAGACTCTGAACAAAATGACCACAATGGCGGAGAAATTATGAACAAAGAAACCCCAAAATTACCTGACGAGGAGCACCGTGCGACTTTTGACATACACTCCTAGTCTTTGATTCTTCCTTCCTCAATTGCTCATCGTAGTCCCTCTTTTTAAATGAATCAGAAAGAACCTATTAATTAAAAAGTTGTGATCAGTCAAAAGAATTGAAACCAATAGATCCTTTAACTTTGAAAGAGAGAGATTCCTATTGAATTTATATGCCTACCTCATAAGCGCAATGAAGTTTCTTAAATGACTCGCTCGCCAAAGGACTTCCCATATTTTTATCAGGATGAACAAGCATGGCCTAGACACAAGAAATTATAAATGGGAACCAGTAAGTCCACACTCCCTTTTCATCCTTTCTTTTTCTAATTCTTTGTGCGTGAGTTTTCTTATACCCCACCCCCACCCCCCCCCCCCCCTCCTCTTCCACCTTTAGGAGGGCTGGGGAAAGGTGTATTTGGAGAGAACATCACATTGCCAACACCTTTGACACAGGCATTGGAAGGTATTCCAACTGGTCATATTTTCAGTTACCACGAGCAGAAACAATCAATAAGTATATATTCTTGTATAGAGGAGAAGCAAAATATGGATTTTGAGGGGGGAGGGAAATATGACCTAAACAAAGCAATTTTTAGACCACTTTGTGCCTCACAAAGTACAGCCACACAGAAGTTCAAATGAACCTAGTACTCAAACTCCTATCAATAAATTTTAAACATACCTTCTTCCGATATTCCCTTCTCAAAATTGTAGTATCAATTCGTTTATGACGAGGAAATCCTAGTGCTTCATAATGATCTACACTATTTGATATCCTTCTTATCTCATCAACAGAGCTTGTTTCTTCTCTAACTACCTTTCTATTGGAAGACTCATTTTGGTTACTGATAACAGATGAAGTAACAGCTGGTTTGCTCGATGACTTGCATGACTGCAACTTTTCAGATTCATCAGTAGGAACTGAGTATTCACACTCCGGAGAAAACTCATCTTGCATAACTGTTTCGGATTCCTTATGCTCTTCAAAGTGTGTACTTTCATTGATATTATCACACCATTGGAGCAAATAATTTAATGCATCATTTGATAAAAATGTAAGGTTTATTGATAGAAAAACACCATGCCATCCAACTCGAACTTTCACACAATAAATAGCATATACAGTCGCCATGAAGACCACCAAACGTGCATGATTCAGAGAGAAGAGGTAACCTGCATTTTCATAATTTAGACAACTAAATTCCCTAAAATCTACAGAAATATAGAAGAACAAAACAATCATTCACTTCTATGAAGAGTTTGAAATCACCAGACATCTTTCAAAGTGTTTAGCCAAATTAGTTCAAAGCGATGCACAATATAATAGCAATGATGCACTCTTTGATCATGTAGAAAATCCAAGGTCACAAGGTACCACAAAAAAAAAAAAAAAAAGCAAGCGCACACACAGATGCACATAGATATTAGCACAGACAGGTTGCAGATATCCACATCAGGAGGATATAGACAGTAATTTACAGAAACCATATGAGTATTTATATTACAACCAGAATACTTCAGATATTATTAAAAGGCTTTATTTTTGTTGCTTATGTCCTTCCTTTGCATTAGTCCCACTACCAGTTAGGCCCTGTAACAGGATGGCTTCATCGGCTGTTCCAGTTAGTTTATAACTGGAGACTCCTAAGGTGGTTCATCCTCCATACTTAACAGCAACATATGTTCTAGTCAATTGTTTTATCAAAGTAGCTATCATAGCTAACTTCAGATTGTACATATCATCTATTTCACTATATCACTCATATGATTTAGTTAACTTGGTTTCACAGTATGATACCAATGGTAAAGGTGTCAGATGTCTATAATCCTGATATCAAAGAAGCTTAATTCGTTCTTTAAAGATTCCCTTTTAGCAAATGCAAAAGGACTGTCATTATGTAAGATAATAAAAAGGACCGGGCCTAACTCACCCCCAAAGCTTCAGGGGAAGGATGCACAAGTCTTTATAAGGGGCACATTACCCACATACCTAACAGAATTGGGATACTTAATAATGTACAAGCACAATATTTGTCAATGCCCACACAAGAGTTGCCATCTAAAAAATTCCAGTTTATGCAAGCCAATCAAACCGATAATATGCTAATTTTCATCAGAAATGATAATGAATATGCATGAGCACAAATTTTACAGCAGTACTACCTAAGGGGTACATCAAAAAGGGATCAAGTGAAATGGCAACAATAGCACAAAGGATCCCAAACTGCAGAATCACTCATTTAAATTTCCCATTTCATTTTTGTGTTGCCACTTCTGGAGTTACTAATGTCTAAATAACAAAGTGATTCAACATCTTAAGGTTGTTGCAGAAGCAAAGCTTTAAATCAATAACTTTAACTATGCTGATGGAAAACATAATTCAAATTCTGATAAAACATTAGAAAAATATATAATAGACAACGAAGAGTAACAAAAATATAATCCACATTGTTTGGCCCAATTAAAGGAGACTACAGAATAGAAGAAAATTTGATTTGGGAAATCTATATTCTAAATTAATTATTGAACATCAGGTGCTAGCAAAGAAGCCAATGGATGATGAATATCATCCTATCTTGCGTAAACAATAACAGCAAGGAGAAAACACAAGAATTGAATATCATGTTACTGATGTTGAAATTCAAACTATATGTAAAATGAAACCAAGCCATACCTCCAACTATAAACAATGTTCCAGTTATCCAGAAGTTAGCATACATCCACAGAATTAAAATAGCAAAGAGTCCAACAATAAAAAGTCCAGGAGTATAACCCAAATACTGAACAGCAGCTCCTGCAGCTCCCTGAAATATTGGAGTGACTGTTGGTGAAATTTACACAAAAGTAGACTGTTCAATTAGATTGATGCTACTCTATAAATCTAATGTAACAACAGTCAGGCTGAATTGCAAGAAAACTGTGACCTGCTCATGGTAAGTTGCAGATCCACAATCATCAATGAAGAAACAATCGCTAATGGTCAAAAGTGCAAAGGCATAAAAAAAGGATCAAAGCAACATACGATGTGAACATCTGAAAAGTTGTCAAAAAGAAAGATACAATATGAAATACACTATCATGCAATATTAAGGTCCAAAAAAGAAAAGATTCTATTCTTTTTCTTTCCTTTTCTTTATAGAGCACTAAATTGGCAAATTATGGAATAAGAATTGAAGATACAGAAAAGGTGGAAAATTAAATTCCATGTCCAAACTTTAAGCTCCTGAATTACTCCCCAAGCACGCAGGTTGCAATTTCATGCCATTACTTCTTCATTGAAACATATCAAGATTGTCATGTGTATTGAGCAATATTGAGCATGAGCATACCCATAGTTCCCCCCAAATCTTCCTTTCTCCCAAACCCAGATTCCAAGTATAATTATTTTTGCTGCAGCTAATTATCAGACTAATGCGACTAAAATTATTTGCAGCTAGAAAATAACACATTAAAACTGTGATGCCATTGGTATAACTCAACTCACTTATTGCCATTGGTTGTCCACAAACATAAGGAAATGGAACGCAAGCTCAAGAATATCATATTAAAAAGAAATCAACAGAAAATAAATGAAGATATGGGCAAAACTCAGAAAACTTACCATACTAAGCAAGACATAAAGCACACAAGACATTGAAGTGAGACTAAGAAAGCAACTCCACATTATAAGAAGCAAAGCTGCTGAACCCAGTGTGATAACTGACTGGAAACCCCTTAAAAGGCAGTCCTTCCAACAAATCAAAAGGAAACTCATTAATTGACCAAATCTCAGAAATCCCCTGCACACCATCGGCCAATGGCGCTCTATGAATACACCAATCTTGTCCCTCAAACATAACGCTGCATTTTTCACACGCGAGTAGGCATTTTTCTGTGTTTGCAGCCATTTCCATCCTTGCTTGACCAATCCAATATCCTCCATCACTAACTAAATACAAACAACTAAATAAATAAACCCAGAAACTTGACGAGATGCCCCGATCTTCAAACATAAAAAATGCTATAAATATCCTTCGATGTCAACGCTAGGACATTCCCTGAATCTTAGAAAATGCGAAGCAAAAGCATCAATGCCTTCCATCCTGAGAGAGCTCTTAATCTCTCAAAATTACCCAAAAGCCTTGAGAGGTTAGGGACAATTTCCTATTAAAAAAAAGAAAACCCACAAAATTCACGGGTTACTCGGGAATGAAATACCCAAGAAAAAGGAGATCAAGGAAATGAAGCACCCACTTGTAGGAGAGAGTAGAGAAACAGAGACAGAGACAGAGTTCCCATGTGATAGAATTACAATTACAGTCAGTGAAGTGTCAAAAGCATAGTTGGATCACATTCAACGCAAATTGCTTCACATGGAAGTTTCCAAAATGTGCTCTCTTTACACTAACTAATGTCTTCTCTTTATTTAAAGAGTGGGAAAAAAAAGGAAGGAAAATTGGAAACAAACAGTAGCTGCTGCGTCTGGTCTCTAGAACACCAAAAGATCAATGAATCGATCAGATGAAGAGGAGGATCAAATAACGAGAGAGAACGAGAGCTGGTGGATAGAAAAGAGAGAGATACAACCTTGAAAACTTGGGTTTTGGGGCGGAGAAACCCTAGCTTTTTCTGAAGAGCTCGTGAAAGGGGGAGTTCAAAAAGTTGGATTTTCCTTTTCTTTTCTTTTCTTTTCGTTTCTGCTTCTGCGAATGAAAATGAAATGAGAGTCGAGAGACCAGTGTGTGTTTGTGGCTTAGGGGAAATTCAGTGGGACCCACTTGCTCCCTTTATGCCTTCTTCAGCATCTCTGGCCTAAGCCTTACGCTACGCGGATTTTGTTTATTTTTTTTTTTAAGCGGGGCCGTAAACGAGTAGAGCCAAAAACGGAACCAGAATGAGAATTTATTCGGAAAATTTACAATTTAGTCCGTAAATTTTATTTATATTATATTTTAATATTTAAATTTTAAAAAAATAATTATTTAATGTTTTATTATATTAAATTTTAATATTTAAATTTTACAACGAATAATTTAGTTTTTTAATTTTAATATATAAAATAATTTAATTTTTATAATTTTAATATTTATAATAATTTCATTAATTGATATAAATATTTAATTATTTTATATATTAAATTAAATAAATTAAAATATGATATAATGAAAAAATTAAAAATTAAAGATTAAATAATTAATTTTTTAAAATTTAAGAAGTAAAATGTAATATAAAATAAAATTTAAAGTTAAATAATTAATTTTTTAAAATTTAAGAATTAAAATATAATATAAAACAAAATTTAGAGATTAAATTATAAATTTTTTTAACAAGCCGTTAATTATTAAATTATTAATTTTTATCTAATTAAGAAACCTCAAAAAAAAAAATCAAAATTCTTATATGATCTATCATCTTCCTCACTCTCTGCTCGACATGCCAAGAAGCAAAATTGTCATTCGTGTTGATTCTCTAGCAACACAAGAAGTCATCATCAACTCATCGAGCCTTCTGGATAAAATTTGTACTGTGATTTGCCATTTCAATCTGTATTTGCATTGTGATTTTAGTTTCTATTTTTGTAAATTTGCAATGCGTGATTATGCTTTTCTATTGTAGTTTTGTTCAAGTTTGTGATTCAAATTTGCTTTTTTATTGGATCTATTCAATTTGTTGAATCTATTCTAATTTGCTATGAAAATTTGTTGTTCTAATATGTCCTATGTCTTGAATGATATGACCTGAATTTGCTTAATCTAGTCTAATTTGTTCTTAAATCAGTAATTGCATAACCGAATTGAATATTTCGGTTAATCGAAACTCTTTAATAAAATTGGCTTAGTTTTTAAAATTCATTAATTTCGATTTTCATCTATATATATATATATATATATATATATATATATATATATATATATATATATATATATATATATATAAAGCAGAGTAGTGTTTTCCTGGTGATGCCACATAGGATTTTAAAATTATTATATTTATGCCATATGACAATATTTAAAGTAGTTAAATTTTTTTCCTACATATATATATATATATAAAGTAGAGTAGTGTTCCCTTGGTATTGCCACATAAGATTCTAAAACTATTATATTTATGCCACGTGGCAATATTTAAAGTAGTCAAATTTTTTCCTGTGCTAAGTGACAATGCCAAGTGACAATATTAAATTGAATTTATTGCTAACAATATTTTCTTCTTCCCACATATGCCAATTATATTAAATTGAATTTATTGCTAGCAATTTTTTCTCTAACCTCATTTATTAATTTTATTGATAGCAATTTTTTTCCTTAATTAATTTTTAAGTTATAATCAAAATTTAACTTTTTACTGCCTAACTACATATAAAAAAGATATTTAATATGCCTAAATACACATATTTTCTTTTTATCAATATCAAAGTTCAATTTCTTGAGTACAATAAATTAAGAGAATAATATTCTATTCTCTATGATCCAAATTCTATCATTTGTGAATTGTAATGATTCTTTAGACTTGAAGTGAGGCAAAAAAGTCACTGCAGATCATGTGTCTTCATTTGGAGGTTGTACCATAAACATATTATTAGATCAGCACTACAATATCAAATTTACAAATTAAACACTAGGAAGATCCATCATAAGATTTACCTCAATAAATAAAATATGTCTTCCAGTATTAAAAATAAATAAATAAATAAATAAAAGCAATTTTATTTAACTGACATTAGAATAAAATGATCATGTTTTTGTAAAAGAACAAGCCAAAAAAAAAAAAAATCTTCTTAGTAAGGAAGATTTCTTATATTCTTTGAAAATAAAGTTAAAATATTATATATAAAGCAGAGTGGTGTTCCCCTAATGCTACCACATAGGATTCTAAACTATTATATTTATGCCACGTGACAATATTTAAAATAGTCAAATTTTATCCTGTGCTAAGTGGCAATGTCAAGTGACAATATTAAATTGAATTTATTACTAGCAATATTTTCTTCTTTTCACACATGTCAATTATATTAAATTAAATTTATTGATAGTTTTTACTAATTGCACACCCTTATGAAAGATATTAATAATTTTTTAAATTTTTTATTAGAATTTTTTTATATATAAATAAAAGTATTTTCTATGTTTCCCTTTGCTTTCTATAGAAAATAAAATTTTGATTTACTTAGAAAATTAAAAAATAAAATTATTTTTGACAAGTAAGTATGTCCTAAAAAATCTAGTCACTTGAGCCTACATGGTACGAAAACTAAATTAATTGGTCCAAGTTTGGAGTAAGATCAATAAATTTCACATTTGATTTAATTAAAATTAGCCAAATACCTGTGCAAAAAGCACATGGATTTACTAATTTTTAAATTTTAGTATTTAATTATGAATATATTTATATTTAAACTTAAAATTGACTAATTATAATACAATAATTATAAATTTAAAATTACACAAATTATTAAAATGCATATTTATAAAATAAATTAAGAATATATAAAATGTTAATGAAATAATTATTAGCATAAACTTACTTTAATTTTTCAGGCAATAAAAATATTATAAATAAAAAAAGCAAAATAAAAATAGAAAAATATACTTTCATTTAAAAAAAATTGAGATCAATTTAATAATAATTTTAATATATAAATAATTTTCATTATATATTTTTTTTAATTTTAATATATGAAGATAAAATAACACTTTAAATTTATTATTAATTACTCTATATTTTATCTAAATTACTTTTTATGTAAACTAAATTTTTTATCTCTCAAATTTTTTTAATAAATATTTTATAATTAAAATAATAAAAAATAATATAATATAAATATTTATTAAATATATTGAATAATTAAGGTTGATTAAATTATATAATCATTTTCATGATTTTTAAATATTCTCTTAATATATTAAAAAATATAATGTATTCAAATATTATCTTTATGTAGTAATATAAATATTATTTTTTAAAAAATAATATTATATTAATAATAAAAAAAGCATAAAGACAGGGCAAAATGGGAGAAAAGAAAACAAAATTATATATATGTCCTATATAAAATTATAGACGTATGAAAATAAAATATTTTTACATTTTTTTAATTTAAATTAGTTATAAGCATAATTTTAAATTTAATTAATTATTTTTATGTTTTTAATTACTATAATTCATTTTAATTCTTAATTAATTATATAAAATTAAAAATATTTATTTTTATATTTTTTATTATAATTTGTTACCTTTAATTAATTATATGAAAGTATAAAAGTAATATTTTTTGTCATTATAATTATTATTTCAATTTAATTTTAATTAATTATATGAAAACACAAAATATTATTTTAAAATATTATTTTAATTAATAATAGAAAAATATAAAAATTAAAACGTAAAAATAACTATATGGGCATATAGTCTTTAACAAGATAACAATTATTATTCATACGTTTTGATTTTTAGGTTCGAAAGGATAATTATGATTTCCTTAGCTATGAAAATCAGATTATCTAATTTATAGAAATGAAAATTAAAAAAAAAAAGAATTTTTATTTATTTCCATTCAGGAGTTATTTGGTGAACCAAATATATCCTTAACGTAAATCATTTACTAGTAGCTATTAATAATTAGTAATCAACTAACAGTAATAGTTATCAGGTAGGTAGTAATAAGGGTGGCAATTCAAGTTGATGTTTATGTTCGTGTCGTGTCATCACGCGACACGAATACTATTAAGGTCATGTTATCACACGACGCGATTAATAAATTGTGTCAAAAATTTAAACACAAATAAGTTACACGATACGACACGATTAATATTAACTTGTATTAGGTGTATTCAACATGACATGACCCATTTAACACGAAATAACTCATTTAATACGGTTTGATATAACTTAACCCATTTAACATGCTATATAAGTGGGTTCATGGTTCATAGTGGGTCAAATGGATTAGTGGGTCATAGGTCAATACGTGACACGAATATTAAATTGTGTCATAAACGTGTCAAGTCGGGTTAGCGGGTTAACCAGTGATACGACACGATTATAAACGTGTTATAAATGGATCGACACGAATTCGACACGAACACGAATAAACCTAATATTAACCATTTATTTTCGTGTCGTATTCGTATTGTGTTCGCGAGTTGCATCTAAAATTGTCACCCCTAAGTATTAATTATCAATTGTATCTAATAATTAAACTAAACAAGTTTTAACTCATCTCACACTAGCTGTCTTTTTATGGTGCATATATTTTTTATGTCATTATTTCGTTTGTAAATATATATATATATATTGTTGAATGATTAAAAATGAATTTTTGATTTGTGGTTTCTATTTAAAATATCTAATACACATGATATTTTGAAAATTTTCAAAATTGATAAATTTAAAATCGTAAATATAATTCTATTAGCTTTTATATTTATTAATTATTAATCTTTTAATTTTTAAAATAGCATTTAAATATCCTTTAAATTATTTATTTTACAAAAAATATAAATTTAAAATAGAATAATTATTTTTTGCAAAAAAATTTATAAAATTAAACACGTTAATAAAACAAAATAATGATTAAGATAATTTACTTTTTCATTTTTAAATTATATGAAAACTGACACATATATCTTTTAATTTTTAAAATTAATTGACTCCGTCAAATTAAAAAAAAAAAAAACACCCTATTCAATTTTTCATCAATTTTCTATTAAACTTTTGAGAAACAATCAAAATATTTTTAAAGATATTATGTTAAAATTGGCACATATATCTTTCAGTTTCTTAAAAATCAATGATTTAGTATGTGTATTTTAATTATGTCAAAAAATATCAAAACACAAATGTTAAATCATTGTTTGTTGAAAATTAGAAATTTGTATGTGAATTTTGACATAGGTCCTATTTGGTTTAACTATTAGATATAGCTGATGACTGTTACTATTAGTTGATTGTTGATTAGGGTTGTACACGGTTTCCAGGAGACTTGAAATGAACTGAACTGAATTGAAACTGAAAAAAGAACCATCACTGCAGAAACTATACTGAACTTATTTTACCACTTTGGCTCGGTTTTATTTCTTTATCATGAAATAAATTAGAACTAGACCGAACTAAAATCAAATGAAAAAATCGATTATATATATATATATATATAAACCTAATTTGTCTTTAATTATAAGTGTATATATATAACTTAATATTAACTTTTATTATTTTTAATCATAAACACATTAAATCACTTTATAGTCATTAATTATACGATTAAATCACCTTGAAGTCATGTAGTATACTTTCTAGTTAAAAATCATATAATTGAAAAATATGTATAATTTGTTATATGTTATGGAGTGATTTAATTTGTTGTTTAAAATAAAAAATACTTAATTTATGGATTTGCGATCTGAATAAAATATTTTGTGAAGTTTGTGATGGCAACGAAGAGTCAGAGAGTACAAGCCAAACTAACATTTTGGAGTGAATGTTAATAATTGAATTTATTAAATTTAAAATTACATTGGCTATCTTATTTTTATTTTAAAATAGTTTTAATTATAATTTACAAAATTTTTATAACAACGTTTACTATATTAAAATTAAATTTATTTTTAATACTTATTATTTTTAAATACTAAAAATTATTGTCTAGATGTTTGTATTTTACATTTAGCATTTACTTCCATAAAATAATGAAAATTTTAAAGGAATTGCACAGTTGAAAATAATAAAGACAATAGAATAATTGAAATGGGTAAATAAATGAGAGCAAAGTTCATTAAACAAAATGAATGTGATGCTATTTGTAGTAATTGTCCTAGACCATGATATAAATTGAATTATATTAAAGTCAAATACATTATTTACTATCCTAAAAGTGAGGTCAAACTCTTGATTGATAGAGTGATAAATGTTTTAAAAGAAATGTTAAATGAATGTATGAAAGATAATGATTAAATATGATAAAGTATGTACAGCTGATAGCGGTTCTAGTAAGGATGCTAATGTTAAAAAATGTGATAATGCAATGATGAAAGAAGATGAAGAGATTAATGATTAATTTATTCAAATGGTGTAGTAAAATTAAGTTGGCTTTCCAATCTAAGTTTGATAGGTATTTGGAAGAACTTATTGAGAAATTCACTATGGATTTTAACCTATTATTATAGTGGAAGGTGAATTCAGTTAGGTGTCAAATTTTATCTAAGGTAGCCAAGGATGTTTTGAATGGAATATTATTTTATAATTTGAATGGAAATATTATGACTTAATATGGATATTTTGTCTTGTTTTTTTATGTGGAAATTATTAGTTTGGTTTTAATATTTGATGTTGCAGGTAGTCTTTTTGATCTTGACTCAGTTGACAGCGTAGACCTGTAATGAGGAAAGGTGATGAGGAGGATGGCCTTTTGGTGGGCCACTCCGACACTCAAGTTAGTGTTCTTGATCTTTTTAGAGAGAGATTAAGGTATTCTTTTGTAACGGAGAATAATGGAGATAGTAAGCGTACCTTAATCTCCCTTTTGGCTGGTATTTATAGGCTTTTAGAGGAAATAGTTGTTCTATTTAAAGCGGTGATTATGGTTAGATATTTATGGATCTATGTGATATATGCTTGTATTGGATTATATGCGAGATTATCGCTCAGTCCAAGAAATTTGCATTGTATCCGTTACTAGGTGTTTGCTCGGTAAGGGTTTTGCTCACCATTTTGGGCCAACAAAACTATTGTTCTGTTCTTTCTTCTTATTCGGCTTGTTGAGTCTCTGTTTAGGCTTGTCACGTTTGAAAGTATTTCTTGCTTTGACTATCCATGCTAGAAATATCTTTGACTTTTTGACTTTATTCTAGGAGGGTGGTATCATTAGTGCTTCCACCAGTATTGCGTACATTTATGTTCGCCCTGTTTGCTTGTCCTACTGTAAGTGGGATATGATCATATGCATAATTCATTTGTGTTTGGGGACAATTGTCTTACTGTCTTTGGTTTGGCGTGGGCTGTTATTATTAAATTTTGCTTGGTTTTTGAAAGGGCAGCAGTTCGTTTTTTGAAGTTATTAATTTCTTCCCCTTTAAAAGCCCTTCCTTCCCTCCTTTCATCTGTTTCCTTTCTTCACTATTTCTTTCTGCGAAATCCAGTAGTGTTTCTTCTTCTCTGGCGGTGTTGGCTTTGCTCTATATGATCCTTCTTTACAGCTTGATTTCGAAGGTAGTTGTTATTTTTTTTTCACTTTTTTGTGCTTTCTTTCCTATTTCTGCTGAAGAACTGAGTGGTTTGAGCAATAATGGGGACTCGAATGCCACTCCTCGACATTGGCGATCATTTACAGTAATGATTCTAGTACTAGCTACTTATTTTCAAATAAGAATCTGACAAAAGAAGTAGTATCGCCAGAGGTCATAGGTCCCAGGACTGTTCAATCCCTGATATCGAAACGAGTTCGAGAGGCGTCTCTAAGATGGTGTCATCCCTAAACAGGTGGGACCTCCTTGAATATCTAAAAACTTACTGGATACTTACCGAATGGTTCTGGCTCTCACAACTTGGAGCAAGTAGCCAAGCTGACAATATGTTTCTTCATCCCATAAGAATAGCAATATATGAAGAACAGTTCAAGTCTAGTTTACACCTACCTCTGGATCCTTTAAACATGGAAATTCTGAAGTACTACCAAGTGCCAATCTCCCAAATGCACCCGAACTCCTAAAAGCTCCTTTTTGGGTTTCAAGCTTAATGTCGAAGGAAGAGGTTGCACTCTTTGGCACGTATTTTTTTGGCTTTCTTTCAGCTTAATGTTTGGCAGAAGGAAAAGTACTAGCATTTCCATGCTCAGAAAGGAATGGGTTTTTTTTCGAGCTTCCATCTTCTTTGAAGAAGTGGAAAGACAGGTTCTTTTTTGTGGAGGACGTCATTGATAAAAATTAGGGTGGGATCCAGACTTCATGGAATTGTTTGGCAGACAAAAGGTCTAGCAAGTTGAAACTAGATGTTGAGGAGAAAGCGATAGTAAGAGAAATAAAAGCCTTAGTCCGAGATGACAAAATATCAATAAAAGCTCTGCTAGAAGTCAAATCCAGATGGTGGGAATCGATTTATGTGAGGATCCTGTGGCAGCTGAACATTTCAATAACTTGCCTCAAGAGGGTAAAAACTTCTGCTATTTCTCTTGATTTATTTTTACTTACTAAAATTATTTTCTTTTTGCAGATATGGGGAGCCAGGCAAAGAATATAGATTTATTGATTAGGCAAAAAAAGAAAGCTGCTCAACTAGTTAAGGATGCATCCCCGATAGATCCTAAATGGGTGAGGGTTAACCCGCCTCCTTCCTCTCCTTCGAGTGCTCTTCCTCCAGATACTCAAACCTCATAGCCAAAGATTGAGAAAAATGAAACTGTTCCTCCCCCTCCTCTATTGCATAAATAGTCAGTCGAATAGGCTCTGGCGAGTGAATCCATGGTGGATAATCTTAAGTTGGCCAACTGGTTTGTGAAGAAATATACTCTGTCACTTGATCGTGCAAGACTAGAGGGGGAGCATGATGACGATCTGGCTCTGCTGTCACTTCTTATGGAACTACTAGCTTGCACTTAAATTTTACACGAGAAGAATCGAGCTTTGTGCAACCAAGTTGGTTCACAGGAGACAGGTCTTCCTTTATTAGCAGAAGTTGCAGCTACTTCTAATAAGAGAGCCAAGGACTTGGAAGGTAAGCTGCAACAAATGAAGGATCAAATTGCTACTCTCTAAGATGAACTAGCTACTACTTGGAAGAGTCACTCGTCTATGCAAGAAAGTTTAAATAAGAAGATTGAAGTTCTGGAGGGAGAGCTTATACAATCGATGATCAGATAGCTAATATTTATATCAAGTCTCAAAATGACACGGTCGTCTAATTACAGAAGCGCTACCTGAGAGATGATTTCTCCTGGGTAGAGGAACTTGGGGGAGGGGGGGGGGAGTGAGAGGAAAAAGATAAAGAGGCCGGGCAGAAGGGCAAAGGTTATGATGTAAGCCCTTTTGCCTAAAACCTTGTAAAGAATTTTAAGATTTTTATAAATGAAGTTACTTTTGCTCATTCTCTTCTATGTTGAATTTTTATCACTCGGACCCATCGACCGGGTTGATTTTATAGGCATAAGATTATTATAATTTATTTATAATCCGATCATATAGTCAACTCAAATTGTGTGGATGAAAATGGAACTTAAATAATTGCGTTTTACTTCCATTAGATTTACTGCCATCGCATTATCCTAGACACATAGTTTCAAGCAAAACGTACTTAGGTTTGTAGGTGAACTATTTCATTTTGGTAGGCTTTCTCTGAGGATCGTCTATTTATCCTTACGGATTGTTTTAGCCTGATAGACTATTATAGTGGATAGGCTAAGTACCTTATTTTAGCTTGGCAGACTATCGCCATGGATGAACTAAGCGCCCTATTTTAGCTTGGTGGACTATCATTGTAAATGGGCTAAGCACCCTTGAAATTGTTTTAGCTTGGTGGACTATCACCATGGATGGGCTAAGTACCCTTTACAAGATCTTTGAATAAAAAAAAAAGATTTCTTTATTGATAGTATTTCCGAAGGTTACATATATTCCAAGTTCGGGGGAGTATTCTTCCACCGGTTTCTGCTAACTTGTAGGTTCCTAGGTGTACAACTTTAGAAATTACATAAAGTCTGATCCAATTGCATCCTAATTTTCCAGCTTTTGCTAGTCCTCCTGTGATGTCATCTCGCTTAAGCATTGGGTCCCCTACCATGAATGCTTGGTTTTTAATTTTCTTGTTATGCATGTTCATTATTTTTTATTTGTATTGTGCCATCCGGATAAAAGCTATCTCTCTGAGCTCCTTAACTGCATAAAAGTTTAGCCATAGTTTTTCTTCTTGTGAAGTCTCTTTAGGGTGTTCTATTCAAGTTGATGGAATGTTGATCTCCGCTAGTATTACTGGTTCTGATTTGTATGCGAATGAGAATGATGTTTTGCCTATTGTCGTTCTTAGTGTGGTTCGATAGGTCCACAGGACATTTGGCAAATGGTTCAGTTATGCTCCTTTTGCTTCTCCTAACTGCTTCTTAAGTCCTTGAATAATTGTTCGATTCGTGACTTCGGTCATGCTATTGGTTTGAGGGAGATAGGTTAAAGTGAATCTGAGGTCTGTTTGCCACTTAGTGCACATCCTCCTAAACTTTTCACTGGCAAACTGTGTACCGTTGTCTATTATGATGACTTTGGAAACTCCAAATCTATAGAAGATGTTTTCTATGATGAAGGTAATAGCTCAGTCGGCTGTTACATGCTATGATGATTTTGCTTCTGGCTACTTGGTTAAGTGATCGATGGCAATGATGATGAATTTGCGTGATCCTGATGCCTTGGGAAGTGGGTTGAGTATGTCTACACCCAATTGATAGAAGGGCCAGGGACTACTGATGGCTGAAAGTAACTCTACTGGATATCAAGGGATGTTGCTGTGTGCTTGGCATTTCTAACATTTTTGGACTAACACTTTGGCGTCTTGTACTGCTATGGGCCAGAAATATCTTTGCCTGAATGCTTTCTTAGAGATTATTCTTCTTCCTTCGTAGGCGCCACACAATCCTTTATGGATTTCTAGTGGTACTAATAGTCTGCCTTCTTTGTTGATGCATATTAATCATGGTTTGAGATAGGATTGTCTGTATAAACATTCATCCAGAATGTTGCATCTTGCCGATCTTTGTACAATTTTCTTGGCTTTAAGTTGATCCTCTGGGAAGCGTTCCTTGATCGAGGCGATAAAAGATTAGTGTCATCCATGTTTCTCCTAATTTAATGGGAAGAATTTCTTCTCTGTCAATGGTTGGAAAGGCAATCTCTTCTAATGGGATAGGTTGTGAGAAATATTGTTCGCTCGTTGTTGCTACATTGGCCAGACTATCAGCTTTTTTATTTTCTTCCCTTGGTACTTAGCTGAGGTTGACGTCTCCCCCATTAGCCCTGATTGGTGCCAACATTTCTTGGATGCGGAGTTTGTATTTTCCTAAGTTCGAATCTCGTCCTTAGAAATTTCCTCGCACTTGATTTACAACTAGTTGTGAATCATAATAAAGATTAATGTTATGGGCTTTTACCTCTTTGATGATTAAGAAGGCCATGAGTATGGCCACATATTCTACTACATTATTTATTGCTCAGAAAGTTAGTTTTGCCGTGTATCTCATCTTCACTTTGTACAGTCCTTCCATTGTTATTCTAATTCCTACACTGGAAGAGCTTAACCCTCCATCTGTCCATACATTCCATTACTCTCTGATATTGTCCTTCCTTTCGAGTATTGGGGTTAGTTCGGCCATGAAGTCGGTGAGTACTTGTGCCTTTAATGTTATTCTTGGCATGTACCTGATGTCGCATGCTCCCAAGCTGACTGACTAAGTCACCAATCGCTCAGATTTTCTGGTATGTGTTGACCCCGTGTAGCTCAAAATGAGCATTGATTTTGATGATAACAAAACTCAAAGAGAATCTATCTAACCCAACTTTAAAGTGATGTGTAGATTCTTTGTCTTATTACTAAAGAATTCTTGAAGTTGCATCTAAGGAGAAAGGATACTCAAAGACATTTCAAGACAAATTCAAAATGAGAAAAGGACAAAATTATAGAAGCCAAGACTCAAAGAAAAGGTATGAAAGGCATAGTATTAAAGATTGAGTCTTAAGTCTTGTGTGAAAAGAATGGCTGAGAATTGAGTCATATGGAGCTCAAAAATGAAATTTTATTTTCTGATTACTTTTTCTCATCATGACCTTGGATACTACCATTGAAATATTTTTTAAGGTCTAAATCATTTGACATTGCAAGTTGAGATATGCAGCTGTTGACTTAGTTTGCTAACTGGTTTGCTAAATGTTTTAGTTTGCTAATTAGTTTGCTAAAAACGTTAGTTTACTAACCAGTTTACTGACTGCTCCTAAACTTTCATTAGTTTGCTAATTTATCAGAGCTGCTCAACTTCGCACAAAAGGACAAAATAATGGCCATTTTGTCTTGGGTAGTGTGTATAACATTCCAAAAGGGTTTCAAACGGTCTAAAATGATTTGGGACTATAAATACACATTCTTTGCTTCATTTACACTTGATGAAAGCTTACATTTGAACTCCAACTTTGATTTTTCATTTATTGCTTTCATTCAAGAGCTTTAAAGATTTTAAGCTACCATTGGCAAATCAACTCATCTCTTCTTTATAGTTTGATTTGTATTGAGTAAGAGTGAGTGTTGAAACATTAAATTGCATTTAAGAGAGGTTGTACAAGCACCTATTGAAGCTTGAGAGAGAAAATGCTTGTGATAGCATTTGTGAAGGTTTCAAGCTACCTTGGTAAAAGCTTGGTGTTGAAAAGTTGTAAAGGGCTTTTGGTCTCTTGCCTTCAAAAGAGCAAATAGTAGAGAGAAGACTCAAAGAGGGTTCTTTGAGAGAGTGGATGTAGGCTAGTTAAGCCGAACCACTATAAAATCATTGTGTTTGATCTCTCTAACCTTGACCTCTTTACTTTTGTGCAATTTAAATTTTTCCTTATATACATGATATTGAATGTTGGTTGAATAGATTGAACTGATAAATTTGTGGACATATTGAGTGACTTGAAAAATTAGTTGTATATTGTATGATGGATGCTTTGTCAAATATTGTCATATACATTGATCGAGACTTGAATTGCAACTTAGGAACACATTGTTGAAGCACATATTACTTTCATTTTATATTGAAAAGCACCTAGTTGAACAAAGCCACGATTTTTCATTAGGCTACAAGCAAGGGCCGAAAAATTGTTAAAGTCCAATTCACCACCCTCTTGGACTATTTTGGGACAACAAATTGGTATCAGAGCTTGTCTCTCTTGCTTAGGGTCTTACAACCTTAGAGTGATCCACAATGGCTAGTTCATCTAGTAATTCTGCCGGTATACCCGCATCATTAGTTGAAGGCTACTCAATCACTAGACCACCACTCTTCAATGGCACTAATTATTCATTTTGGAAAGTAAGAATGAGAAATTTCATACAATCTGTAGATATTGATGCATGGAGAATTATTAAAAATGGTCCACATGTTCCTCAAAAGAATGGTCCAGGAACTACAAAGGTTCCAAAACTTGAAGATGAATATAATGACAATGATTGGAAGAAAATTTCTATAAATGCTAAAGCTATTAATATTTTGCATTGCTCACTTGACCTTAATGAATACAATCGTGTTTCAGGATGTCAATCTGCTAAGGAAATTTGGGATAAGCTTGAAGTGACTTATGAAGGAACTGATGTTGTTAAAGAGTCCAAAGCAAACCTTCTTATTCGAGATTATGAGCTGTTTGAAATGAGGCTAGGGGAGTCAATTGCGGATATGAGTACAAGATTTACTGATCTTGTAAATCTTCTCAAAGCACTTGGTAAAAGATTTGAGGAAGCTGAACTTGTGAAGAAAATTCTTAGATCACTTCCAAAGTCTTGGGAAGCAAAGACAACAGTTATCCAAGATACCAAAGATTTTAAAACATTCACTTATGATGAACTCATTGGATCTCTCATTGCACATGAGATGGTATACAAGAAAGATGAAGTTGAAAATGAGCAAAAGAAGAAGAAAAGCATTGCTCTCAAGTCAAATAAGGATGAAGAAAAGAAGAAAGGAGTTGCATTCAAAGTTGACTCAAGTGACAACTCAAATGCTTCAAGTGATGATGATGATGAAATGGCTATGCTTGCAAGAAAATTCAAAAGAGCTTTCAAGAAGGGAGGAAGCAAATACAAGAAATTCTTGAAAAAGTATACTCCCAAGGATAAACACTTCAAAGATTCAAAAGAAGAAATTGTATGTTATGAGTGTCACAAACCTGAACATATCAAGCCCAAATGTCCATTACTCAAAAAGAAGAAAGGAAAATAAGATAGGAGCAAGAAAGCTATGAAAGTAGTATGGAGCAACAGTGAAGAATCTTCAAATGATGAATCAAGCGACAAAGAGACTGCTCTTCTTTGTATGATGGCACTTGAAGAGAAAGTCGAGAGTTCACAAAAGGAAGAAGAAAGTGACAATGAGGTAAAATCTTATGAATCTCCTAATGTAGAAGAACTTGAACTTGCATTTGCTAGAGTATATGATGAGTATAGAAATTATAAGAGAAAATGCAGTAAAATGAATTTAGAGATTGAATCATTAAGATCACAAAATATTGCCATGTCCAATGTGTATAAAGAAAATAAATTTTACAAAGGAAAAATTACTTTGTTTAAAAAACTAGACTTAGAGTTAAAAACCTTAAAAGAAACTTGTGAAATGCTCATTGAGAAAAATAAAGTTCTTGAAGCTAAAGTAGAGTCTTTGACAAATGATTTGGCAAAATTTACAAAAGGAAAAGAAACTCTAGATGTACTTCTTGGAAACCAAAGAATTTCAAATGAGAAATATGGAATTGGTTTTGATGGTTTCATGAACTATGACAAGTACAAGAATCATTTCATTAAAGCATCTACATCCTCCTTGCCTAATGTTACATGTTATTATTGCAATAAAAGAGGTCATATGATTAGTTCTTGTGCACTTAGGAAAGGTCATCTTAAGGTAAAGAAGGTATGGGTACCAAAGGGAACCTTACCTAATGTCACTAACTCCCAAGGACCCAAAGTTGCTTGGGTACCTAAAGTTCAATGATTAAATTTCAGGTTTGTTTCAAAGGGATGAAGGAAAGTGAAAAATGGTACATAGATAGTGGTTGTTCAAAGCACATGACTGGTGAAAAGGACAAGTTTTCAAAAATCACAATGAAAGATGGAGGATACGTAAAATTTGGAGATAAAGGGAAAGGAAAAATAATTGGAAATGGCACAATAGAAACCAAACCTTGTATTGAAGAAGTATCGCTTGTTGAAGGTTTGAAATACAACCTGCTAAGTGTAAGCTAACTGTGTGATAAAGGTTTTGAGGTAAAGTTTACTTCTTCTCTATGTACAATCAATAACTTAAATAATGACACATTGTTCATTGCAAATAGATCCAATAATGTTTACTTGCTTGACATGAATAATTTTAAAACTAATCATGGTACATGTCTAGTATCTCTTGATAACTCTAGTTATTTATGGCATAGAAGACTAGGTCATGCAAGCATGCATACACTCTAAAAATTATCTAAGAAAGAACTTGTTAATGGTCTTCCTAAGATTAATTATGAAAATGAATTTCAATGTAGAGCATGTGCACTAGGAAAGCATACTAGAGCATCTTTTAAATCTAAAAATATTGTGTCTACCACTAGGCCATTAGAATTGCTTCATCTTGATTTATTTGGACCCGTAACTCCTACTAGTCTTGGTGGAAAGTCATATGCTTTAGTTATTATTGATGACTATTCAAGATATACATGGACATTTTCCCTTGCTCATAAAGATGAAACTTTTGAAAAATTCACCTCTTTTAGTAAAATGGTTCAAAATGAAAAAGGCTTTTGCATCTCATCTATAAGAAGTGACCATGGAACTGAGTTTGAAAATCATTTGTTTGAGAAATATTGTGATAAACATGGAATCAATCATAATTTTTCAGCTCCTAGAACACCACAACAAAATGGGGTAGTGGAAAAGAAAAATAGGACTTTGCAAGAAATGACTAGAACTATGTTGAGTGAAAATAATTTGCCAAAATACTTTTGGGCTGAAGCTGTTAATACATCTCGCTATGTGTTGAATAGAGTTTTGATTAGACCAATTTTGAAAAAGACCCCCTATGGGCTATGGAAAGGAAGGAAACCAAATATCTCATATTTCAAAGCATTTGATTATAAGTGCTACATTTTAAATAACAAGAAGGATAACTTGAAGAAATTTGATGCTAAATCCGATGAAGGAATCTTTCTTGGGTATTCAACAAAGAGTAAAGCCTATAGAGTGTTCAATAGAAGAACTTTGGTTATAGAGGAAACTATTCATGTTTTGTTTGATAAGACTAACCCTTCTATTAGAAGGAAAAATGTTTGTGATGATAATAATGAGCAGGTTTTTGGAAAAGAAAATATAATATCAAGTTAAGAAATGGAACAAATTGATGACAAAGATGAATAAACTCAAGGAGAAACTACAATAGATGTCCATGATGCTAATGAAGATCAAATTAATGAAGAAATGCCAAATTTGGAAGAATTACAAGTAAATGAGCCTCAACATGAAGATTTGCCTAAAGAATGGAGATTCCATAGAAAGCATCCCTAAGAAGACATTATTGATGATCCATCTCAGAGGAATGATGACTAGAGCTCAATTGAGGAGATATTTTGGTAATGTTGCTTTTGTTTCACAAATTGAACCTAAATGTTTTGAAGATGCTCAAAATGATGAAAGTTGGATTCTTGCCATGCAAGAAGAACTAAATCAATTTGAGAGAAATAAAGTTTGGAATTTAGTGCCTAAACCAAAAGATCATTCAATTATTTGTACTAAATGGGTTTTTAGAAATAAAATGGATGAAAAAGGCAATGTTGTTAGAAACAAAGCTAGACTAGTGGCTCAAGGCTACAATCAAGAGGAAGGGATTGATTTTGATGAAACCTTTGCTCCGGTTGCTAGAATTGAAGCTATTAGAATGTTGTGTGCCTTTGCATGTTACAAGGATTTTATGCTTTATCAAATGGATGTCAAGAGTGCATTTTTAAATGGTTATATTGATGAAGAAGTGTATGTTGCACAACCTCCAGGCTTTGAAAATCATGAGCATCCAAATCATGTTTATAAACTTACTAAAGCTTTATATGGTTTAAAGCAAGCTCCTAAAGCATGGTATGAAAGGCTTAGTAAATTTCTTTTACAAAATGATTTTCAAAGAGGCAAAGTGGATACAACACTTTTTGTTGAGAAGCATCATAATGATATGCTCATTGTGCAAATTTATGTTGATGATATAATTTTTGGTGCCACTAACGAATCTCTTTGCGAGAAATTTTCTAAGATTATGCAGAATGAATTTAAAATTAGCATGATGGGTGAGCTCACATTCTTCCTTGGACTTCAAATTAAGCAAATGAATGATGGCATCTTCATAAATCAATCAAAGTACATCAAGGATATGCTAAAGAAATTTAAAATGGAAGATTTGAAGAGCATGGGCACTCCTATGAGTTCAACAATCAAAATTGACAATGATGAAAAAGGTAAAGAAGTGGATACAAAGCTTTATAGAGCTATGATTGGCTCTCTTTTGTACCTTACTGCATCTAGACCAGACATACACTTTAGTGTTTGCTTGTGTGCAAGATTTCAATTATGTCCAAAAGAATCCCATTTAAGTGCAGTTAAAAGGATCTTTAGATATCTCATTGGCACATACTCAATTGGTTTATGGTATCCAAAATGTGAATCATTTAATCTTGTTGGTTATAGTGATTCTGATTTTGCTGGAAGTAGACTGGATAGAAAAAGTACTTCAGGTACTTGTCAATTTCTTGGTCTTGCACTAGTTTCTTAGCACAGTAAGAAACAAACTTCAGTAGCTTTTATCTACAGCTGAGGCAGAATATATAGCTGCTGGTAGTTGTGTTGCTCAAATTTTATGGATGAGACAACAATTGGAAGATTTTGGTTTAAAATATAATCTTGTTCCAATTAGGTGTGACAACACAAGTGCCATAAACTTGGTCAAAAATCCAGTCCAACATTCAAGAACTAAACATATTGAGATCAGACATCATTTTATTAGAGATCATGTTCAAAATGGAAATATCAAAATCGAGTTTGTTGCCTCTGAAAATCAACTTGCTGACATTTTTACAAAACCTCTTAATGAAGAAACATTTTGCAGAATTAGAAGAGAAATTGGTATGTGTGAACCATTTGTTTGAAATTTAATTCATAATAATTTCATGTTTTACATTTTGTTTAATATGTGAGTGATCTGCTGTAATATAAGTTTGCTAAGAAATCTTTAAAGAATATTAGCTAACTTGTTTGTGTACTCATGAAATTAGTTTACTATGTTGTATGCTAATATTGCGTGACTAAAATTAGTTTGCTATATCATGTACTGTTCAAATTTCAAACCGAAAGGTGATTGTTCTTGAAATTTTTTGTGTGTCCACCAATGCATTTATCTTTTCACATTTGATATCATACTCTCAGTGATGTGTTAGACATGTAGAAATGTTTACTTGTGCATTTAGGGATAGATAGACCTGTTTGAAATATAAAATAAAAAAAAGGTAAGAAAACAGGTTCAGTTGAAAGTACAGTGAAACTGAAAAGCGCGGGACTCAAGAGGACTTAAACCCTCTGCCACACGAAACCCCCACGCTCTCTCTCTCCTCTGCATCGATTCCCGACACCTCCCAAAACAAACCCATTCTCTCTTTCCGGCGAAATATACCCTAACCCATCAATTATCTCGACTCTCCTTTCCTCTTCCACTCTTCATTCACCGAAAAGCCATTATCAGATTTCATTTTCTATGGCTCGCGCTAAACGAAAGTCCTCTGTTGCTGCGGCTGCTTCATCTTCCTCCTCAGCCTCCGACGATGTCCCTGTCGCCACATTGCGAAAAAAATTGAAAGGGAAGAAAACCTTACCTGCATCGAAATCAGCTAGTGAGTCTTCAAATCCATCCAAGGGTGTCGAACCCACTAAATCGACGCCAGAACAGAAAAAGAAACCGCAGAAGTCAGGGATTGATACCCAACGAACAATGCTTATCGTAAAATCTTCAGGCCCAGTGGATAAAGCACTGTTAGATTGCAAATTTATCAAATGGGAGTACTTCAATCAGGTAAACTTTCAATTCAAAGAGCTTTTTGAGTTTCAAGGATGGTTGGATGTGTGTGAATGTGCAAATGAGTATTACCCTAGGCTTGTTCAAGAGTTTTACAGGACCTTGAGAACAGTTGATGATGAGGACAAATTTGAAGTGATTTTGAATAACAGTACATATGGTGTTTCTGTTGAACTGATAGCTATGGCTTTGAAATTGCCCAATGATGGAAATAAAATTTCCACACATAAGGATGTTGCTAGGGTAACAGGATTCAATTTGGTTGAGTTTGAAAATGAGGTGTTCCCTGCTAACACTGCCAAAAATGAAAAGTCCACTAGCACAAAAGCACTTCAACATATCAAAATCATTCACAGTTTGGTGAACTACATTTTCTGTCCTAAATCTAGAAGCTATGGTTATTTGAGTCACTTGGACATGTGTATTATGTGGCACATTGTGAATAAAGTTAGGATGAATTTGGCTTATTTGATTTTCAAGAACATGTGCAAAGCTTATGGGATTGGAAAACTGCCGTATGCACATCTTTTGTCTGCTGTGTTTAAAGAGCTGAATGTGAATGTCTCTAAGGAAAGCTCTAGGACTGATTTGATGGTGCTTAGAGAAATACACTCAGACACTGATGGGAGAAAGAAAAGGTTTGAAAAGGGTGGTTCCTCCTCTGCTAAGGTTGGTTCTGATTCTGCTAGTGAATTTTTGAGTGAAATTCAAGGGATAAAAGCTACTGTCAATGAACAATTTAGTTCAACCAATCAGTCCCTTGACATTCTGAGAAAATATGTGGATGTGGTTGACTACAAAGTGAGTCACCTGCTTACTCAAAATGAGGAATTGAAGAGGCTAATTATGGATCTTCAGCAGGCCAAAGAAACTAGTGTTCCAACTAAAGTTGAGGCTGCTACTCAAGTCTCTGCTGACAAGGGTGAAAGCAATAAGGTTGGTGAGTCTCCTACTGCTATGGCACATGAAAGTGACCATGTAGCTGAACCTGAGCTTGAACCTGCAGTAGAAGCCCCTGTTGAACATGCTACTGAACAGGTCATTGAACCTGAAATTGGCCTTGCAGCTGATATACCTACTGAGCATGATGGTGAAAAGATTGTAGAAACTGAAAGTGAGCTACCAAAGGATGGTGAAAAGGTTCTAGAATCTGAAAAAGTTGTTGAAACTGCTGCAGCCCTTACACAGCACAAGGAAGCTTCTCTCAAGGATCACCAAGAAAGTGCTCCAACTCAGCTATCTGCAGTTGCTGCTCCTGCAGCTAAGAAAGGGAGAAAAAGAACTAAATCCACCGTGTCAAATCCATACCAAACCCTAGCTGCTGCTCTTCAACCACCTTCTGATGAAGATGAGGCACAGAAGGGTGATCAAGTGGCTGACCAAGGAACTCAGCCACCTGTTGTCAAAATCACTAGGAAGAAGTTGGTGCCTTCCAAGTCCACTCGAAGGAGCAAAAGACTTAAATGATTCCCATCTAATCTGGATTTTTAGTTTCCTATTTGCATATTTAGTTTCCTAGTCTGTTTGCTAATATTGGTTTTTAGTTTGCTACTATTCCCTTTACTGCGTTCACATTTAGGCTAACATGATTCTTTTTGGTTATTTTCTCCTGTTTCCTTTTTGATTGATGGCAAAAAGGGGGAGAATAGGATGGATATGAATATGTGAATATGTGTGTGAATATGTGTTTATAGGATGGATATGAATGTGTTGATACTTGTGTTGATGGATATGAATGTGTTGATACTTGTATTGATGGATATGTGTTCATACTTGTGTTGATATTTGTGGAACTTTTTTTTGAGAAAATTGTGAATATGCTTTATAGCATAAACTCAGGGGGAGCTTGTGTACAAAAAATAGATTTCTTAGAAATTATGTGCATATATTTAGGGGGAGCATTTTCGGTATACTATACTGCTTGGATTCACATACTCACATAAACTTTCACATACTTTTATTTTTTATTGTTGATTCAGTTGAGTTTTGTCATCATCAAAAAGGGGGAGATTGTTGACCCCGTGTAGCTCAAAATAAGCATTGATTTTGATGATAACAAAACTCAAAGAGAATCTATCTAACCCAACTTTAAAGTGATGTGTAGATTCTTTGTCTTATTACTAAAGAATTCTTGAAGTTGCATATAAGGAGAAAGGATACTCAAAGGCATTTCAAGACAAATTCAAAATGAGAAAAAGAAAAAATTATAAAAGCCAAGACTCAAAGAAAATGTATGAAAGGCATAGTATTAAAGATTGAGTCTTAGGTCTTTTGTGAAAAGAATGGATGAGAATTGAGTCATATGGAGCTCAAAAATGAAATTTTATTTTCTGATTACTTTTTCTCATCATGACCTTGGATACTACCATTGAAATATTTTTTAAGGTCTAAATCATTTGACATTGCAAGTTGAGATATGCAGCTGTTGACTTAGTTTGCTAACTGGTTTGCTAAATTTTTTAGTTTGCTAATGAGTTTGCTAAAAAAGTTAGTTTACTAACCAGTTTACTGACTGCTCCTAAAATTTCATTAGTTTGTTAATTTATCAGAGCTGCTCAACTTCGCACAAAAGGACAAAATAACGGCCATTTTGTCTTGGGCAGTGTGTATAACGTTCCAAAAGGGTTTCAAACGGTCTAAAATGATTTGGGACTATAAATACACATTCTTTGCTTCATTTACACTTGATGAAAGCTTACATTTGAACTCCAACTTTGATTTTTCATTTATTGCTTTTATTCAAGAGATTTAAAGATTTTGAGCTACCATTGGCAAATCAACTCATCTCTTCTTTATAGTTTGATTTGTATTGAGTAAGAGTGAGTGTTGAAACATTAAATTGCATTTAAGAGAGGTTGTACAAGCACCTATTGAAGCTTGAGAGAGAAAGTGCTTGTGATAACATTTGTGAATGTTTCAAGCTACCTTGGTAAAAGCTTGGTGTTGAAAAGTTGTAAAGGGCTTTTGGTCTCTTGCCTTCAAAAGAGCAAATAGTGGAGAGAAGACTCAAATAGGGTTCTTTGAGAGAGTGGATGTAGGCTAGTTAAGCCGAACCACTATAAAATCATTGTGTTTGATCTCTCTAACCTTGACCTCTTTACTTTTGTGCAATTTAAATTTTTCCTTATATACATGATATTGAATGTTGGTTGAATAGATTGAATTGATAAATTTGTGGACATATTGAGTGACTTGAAAAATTAGTTGTATATTGTATGATGGATGCTTTGTCAAATATTGCCATATACATTGATTGAGACTTGAATTGTAACTTAGGAACACATTGTTGAAGCACATATTACTTTCATTTTATATTGAAAAGCACCTAGTTGAACAAAGCCACAATTTTTCATTAGGTTACAAGCAAGGGCCGAAAAATTATTAAAGTCCAATTCACCCCCCTCTTGGACTATTTTGGGACAACAGTATGTGTAAGATCTTTCTAAGTGGGTAATTCATCTGGACCTCTATGGTGTGTGCTTCGAAGTATGGCTTCAATTTTGTTGCTGCTGACAGAACTGCATAGGCGAGCTTTTCCAACATTGGGCAATTGAGTTCTGATCTCTTCAGCACCTGACTGGTGTAATATATAGGTCACTGCTCACCTTCTTCTTCTTTTACGAGGACTGAACTGACTATTTCCTTTGTAATTGCAAGATAAAGATAAAGAACCTTACCCAGTTTTAGCGAATTAAGTAATGGGGGTGAAGATAAAAATTGTTTAATTTCTTCAAAAGCTACCTGGCATTCGTCGACCTATTTGAAGTTTCTTCTTGTTCTTAGTGCTCGGAAGAAGGGTAGGCATCTTTTGGCTGAGTAGCTTATAAATCTCCCCAATGCGATGATCCATCCATTTAGTCATTGTACTTTCTTGATATTGCATGGAGGTTGCATATCGAGGATTTCTTGGATCTTCTCTGGATTTGCCTCAATTCCTCACTTAAAAATCATATAGCCAAGGAATTTCCTCGCCTTTACTCTGAACGTGCATTTGTTTAGATTTAGCTTCATCCTAATTTTGTCCAATACGTCAAATGCTTCAGTTATGTCATTAGCGTAATCTTCTTCTTTCTTAGATTTGATGATCATATCGTCAATGTAGACCTCAACTCTTTTTCCCTTCTGTTGCCTGACCATCTAGCCTATGAGCCTCTGATATGTTACTCGAACATTCTTTAATCCAAAGGGCATCACTTTGTAGCAATACACCCCTGAGTCTATTAGGAAAGTTATTTTTTCTTCGTCTTCTAGGTCTATCCATATTTGGTGATATCCTAATATCGCATCGACCAGCGAGACTACTGCATGTCTTGTTGTTGTGTCTATAAGTTTTTCGATGCTTAACAATGGATAATGGTCCTTTGGACATTCTTTGGGGAGATCTATGTAGTTGATACACATTTGTCATTTTCCATTTGCCTTTTTTACCAGGACAACATTAGCGATCCAAGTTAGGTATTTTACTTCACGGATTAATCCTGCATCCAATAATTTCTTAATTTCTATTTCAATTACCTATTATCGTTCTAATGCGAAGCGCCTCTTTTTTTATTGGACTGGTTTAGCTTCTGAATCGACGTTCAACCTGTGGGTTATTATTGTTGTGTCCACTCCTTTGATGTCCTCTGTCTTCCATGCAAAGGTCGTTATCCTATTTTTCAATGTCTGGATGACTGCCTCCCTGCTCGCTCCATTGAGTGTTGTTCCGAGGTGCACTTTCTTTCCTTCCTCTAGCTCTTCTTTTGTTATTGAATCAACTGGTTTGGGTGAGATTTGGATTTCTGGATTTTTGAGCAATTCAATTGGTAAGGTCACTTCTGTTACTACCTTTATTGATTTTTTATAGCATTTCTGCGCTAATTTTTGGCTTTCTCGTACCACTGCTATACCTCCTGGCACTTGCAGCTTCATGCATAGCCACTTCATGCTAATTATTATGTCATTGTCATTTAAGATTGGTTAACCGATGATGACGTTGTAGGATAAAGGAATGTCAATTGCTGCAAACTCTGAGTATATTTCTTTCTTGTGCCCTTCGTTTCCCAGTACAATGACGAGATTCATAGTCCTTAAGACCGAACTGTTTTGTCTTCTAAACTAACCAAGGGGTATATGACTTAGGTCAGATTTTCTATTTTGTATTCGAGCTTCTTCAATACTTTCTTTGTCAAGAGATTAACTGAGGTACCAATGTCAATTAGTACTCATTGGACTATGTACCTGTTGATCTACATCGAAACAACTAAAGGATCAGTATGAGGTTAATGTACCTCATTATCGCTCAATCTTATGGTGATAACTCGACTTGATTGATTCTTTTCCATGGAGATGATTGCTCTGCTACTACTTGGTTCGGCTGGCCTTTTATTGCTCATCTTACCCTTGTTTGGTCCTCCAGCTATCACGTTGATCACTCCAATCGGACTATCATCTGTGTCTGGAATGGTGTCTTTACTTCTAGGGGTAGGTGTTCTTCTTTCACTCTGGCTGTTTCTGGTGAATTTTTTGAGTTGACCAACTCTAATGAGTCGTTCTATTTCATCCTTGAGTTGTTTGCATTCATCAGTTGTGTGGCTATGGTCTTTATGAAATCTATAAAATTTTCCCTTGTCTCTTCTATCGGTAGTATTCGGGTTCAATTTCCTCAGCCATTTGACCTATTCTCCATTTTTTTGGATCCACATAAATACTCAGGATCTGGGCTCATTTAAAGGAGTATAATTGTGATATCTAGTTCTGTTCTGCTCTTCGCTTCTATCTAAAGGGTAAGAATGACCCGAACTATAGTTCCCTTTGTTTTACTGTTTATCGTTGTTTTGCCTGGATCTTTTTTCTTCTGTGAGGGCTTGTCGCTCGTCATCTTCCTTTATGTACTTCTTGGCTCTCTGCATTAATTATTAATAGTCTGTTGCAGGGTTTTTAATGAGTGAGTCTGAAAATTTTTATATTTCTTTTTCCTTTTTCAAGGCTTCACATGCTGTCTCGTGGTTCAAGTTCTCTATTTATATTACTTCGGTGTTGAAATGAGCTAAATAATCTCGAAATGATTCTCCCTCATATTGTTTTACTTTTTGAATATCAGAAAAGTGCTTTTTAGGAGGTATGGAAGAGACAAATTTATTCTTAATTTGGTGGCGAGCTAATGGAAGTTCTGGATCGATCCGAGCTTGAGGCACTGGTACCATTTTTATGCCAAACTGGTCAGTGTTGTTGTGAAAACTTTGCACAGGTGATAATTATTAATGTTTTGGAGCATCATGGTTGTTCGAAAGTTTGCTATGTGGCTCCTTGGATTTGTTGTCCCATCATATTTATCGAGAGTGGGCAACTTGAAATTATTTAGGAACTGTTTGGCTTGGATTGGTCTAGACAACGAAGATTCATCTCCCAAGCTGATTTCTTCTTCCTCATTTTATTTTTGGTATTTCTGTAATGCTATTACCAATCCCTAGTTAATCTGTGGGCATTGTGATTCGTCTGACTGTTCCTCTAGTTTTTCGCCAAGTCTCGATCATTCTTTTTTCCTGACTTATTGTTCGTTGATCGGGTGGCTTCCTGTGTTATTCCTTTTGTTCCTGATGGGTCTGTTTTTATGATTCTTCTTGTTTCTAGGGCCAATGTTCCTTGTGGGGCACTTGTAACATCCCTAATTTTCAAATAATTATTTTATATGTAAATATTTTATTTTAACCCTGGTATTGTGAACTTTGTGTAAGTACTTTCATTTTGTAGAAATTCGATCGTGCCCGGATCTGCAATTTCGGACCGAGCAAATAAGCTGCTGGAACCATTTCGAAACTGGGTCAAAGTTATAGGCTATCCTACCATTTGCAGATGCCCCGGACGCGTTTCAAGAGTTAGAATTGGCATAGGTAAACCCGAACCCAAAGTTTTTTCAGTTATTTAGTGTCAGGTTTAGAATAAAAATCCATAAAATATTCGGAGGTTATTAGAAAATTATAATTCTTTTTGCAATAGCTTTATAATATTGTTGAGGACCACGAGAAAAAAGTATTAGAATTTTTAGAGCTCATTTGAGTGATTTTTGCAAAATATCCATTTTAGGGGCTAAAATGTACTTTTTCAAGTTTATGACTATTGCCTGATTTGGAGAGCCCAAGAGGGGCCATATGATATTGGTGAGATATAGGTTGAGATGTGTGATTTTAGAAGTATTATTTGAACCATTGTGTAGGTTGGGTAGGTCCTAGGTGCAAGGGTAATTCTGCCGAAATTTCAACAAGATCTTAGACACTATTTTTATTTTATGGTTTAAATCAATTATTTTAGTTTTGTCAGTCTTTTGATAGAAGTCAGTGTGTATGTTTAGGTGATCGGTACCAGTTGTTTTCTCCTTTCAGCCAGACTAGTTGTAGTCCAGTTGACTAATCCGTGAGTAGATATTTATTTTATTTACAATTTCAATATTATTATATTTCTGGCATGTTCATGTATCACTTATACTTATATTTATGTAGTTAAATATTAGGCATACTCTGTTTTGCATTTATACTTGATGATATTACTTTGATTGCTATGTTTTAATAATCTGGAGCTGTGTGTGTGAGTTAATGTGTATGTGGAGTATATGGATATGGGTAGGACCGGTAGACGTGACTGAAGCTTGACTCGCTAGGACCCGTTCCTTATTATAGATAAGTTTGGATAGGCATGGCTTTGAGTTGATCTCGCTGGGCCCCGTATATGGATTATTGAGCGAAAGTCTGGCTCGAGTTGATCTCGTTAGCAGGCCTTGGATTAAGAGAGCTGGGTAGGGGGATCAGCTCCCCATATATGTATGCATGAGTATGAATATAACTTGGGTGCGTGAGTGCTCTAGATTATCTTTGATGTGACCTGACTTGTTTGCATGACTTGTATAAAGATAATGCATTTCATTTCTAAGGATGCATTAGAATTAGATAGTTATAGAAATCATAGGTAAAATGAATATTTACTCTCTGAGTCGAATGCTCATTCCTGTTCACTATTTTTTCAAGATACAAGAGAGCCTTATTGTAAATGACCTGTTCCTTTCCTCACAGGTCCACTTATGTTCATTTTGTAAAATTTACGTAATCAAAGGAAGTTTTAGAACTCCGCATGTGTAGGAATTATTTAATTTGATTTGGGCTGTAAAAGATTATGTCCTTTTTCTTTTAAAAATTTGTAAACTTCTTATGATGCATGTGATGTTGAATGGACTGGGTATATGGCTTGGTTTGAGGGAGTTGAGCTCCCATTTGATCTTATTGTGATTTGTGGATAATTGTGAGGGTGATCTAAGCTCCCCAATGGATTGGATTTCTGTGTTTACAAGTCGAATGAGCCAAAAACTCCCCGTTGGATGATCCATATTATGGTCAGACTCTGTCTAGTTGTTTCCTTGAAATTGGGCCAAATATGGGTTTATGTTTGGGTTGAAAGATAATTGGGCTTACTATGGACTTCGGGGGCCTTATGTTGACCCAAGTCCTAGTGCTGGTCCAACCTGTGAGTTCGGGTCATGACAGCGCTGGTCCCTGGGATCAAATCTTTGAGAAATGAAATCTAGGCCTCCATCTTCCGGATGCATTAGAAAATATGATCTGGTGCCATTTCCTAGATTTGTGGCCATGTTGTGTGACAGATTCCCATTGAATGGGATATTGGGTGTGGCCATATTTTGGACTAAGGATGACACTGGGAGGTCCTCTCAATGTGGGGGTGGCAGAAATGATGCCTTTGTTTGAGGTCCTTGAATATGTAGCTATCAAAGATAAAATAAAAACAAAAAATTGCAGGAATTATTACGTCTAAGAACTTTAAAGACTACTGAAAGCAAAAAGGAGAGAATGTCATGTAAAATAGGTGTTTTCAGATGCAGATGTTTCAGCTGAAGACTTGGGGTTTCCCTACAGACGGCGCCACTGATGTTGTCGATAGTCTTTTTGATCTTAAACCAGTCGACAATGTAGACCTGCAATGAGAAAAGTTGATGAAGTGGATGGCCTTTTGGTGGGCCACTCCGATGCTCAAATCAGTATTCTTGATCTTTTTAGAGAGAGATTAAAGTGTTCTTTTGTAACAGAAAATGATGGAGATAGTAAGCGTACCTTAGTCTCCCTTTTAGCTGGTATTTATAGGCTTTTAGAGAAAATAGTCATTGCTCTGTTTAAGGCTGTGATTATAGTTGATCTTCACAATATATGCTTTTACTGAATTGTATGCGAGATTATCGCTCAGTTTGAGAAATCCGCGTTGTATCCGTTACTTGATGTTTGCACGGCAAGGGTTTTCCTTGCCATTTTGGGTGAACAAAACTATTATTCGGTTCTTTCTTCTTGTTCAGCTCGTTGAGTCTTTGTTTAGGCTTACCACATTTGAAAGTATATTTTGCTTTGACTATCTACGCTGGAAATATCTTTGACTTTCTGACTTTATTATGGGAGGGTGGTATCAATATTTCTCTTGAATAAGTCATTATATTTATGTCTATTGATCTTTTATTTTGATATTAGTATTATTATTGTCACGACCCAAATTCTGAGCTGGACCGACACTAAGACTTGGGTCAGCATAAGGCCCCCAAAACCCATAATAAGCCTAACTATTCTTAGCCCAACCATAAGGCCCATACCTGTAGTTCAAATTCAAGAAATCAAACGGATAGAGTCTGATCATAAATTGGACCACCCAATGGGGAGTATTAACTCACCCAACCTGTAAACACAAAATAACTCAATTTGGAGAGCTCAGCTCACTCTCACAATCTTCAAAATAATAAATAATCAAATGAGAGTTCAGGTCCCCCATTTAAGGTAAATACTCATCTCAAACATTCCAACATACCCATATCATATGTTTACAACTTCAGAGAAATGAATTATTAAAGTCCTAATAAAGATTAGAACACAGCTAAATTATAAATCACATAAATGAAATATAACTAAGCTACTGCTGGTAAACCTGCAAGAAAAAAAGCAGATTATTCACAAAAAGAGTCCACCTATCACCTAAGGAAAAATAGTTGAACAGGAGTGAGTGTTTGATTCATAGAGTAAGATATTGATTTTAAATACAATTTCTATAACTATCTAAGCCTAATGCATTCTTATGCATGAAATGCAACATGCACATATACTTTCAAACAATTCAAAAAATATTCACACAAAAGATAATTTGGAGCACTTATACACCAGTATGTCACATCAATGAATATATATATATATATATATATATATATATGAGAGCTAATCCACTATACAACTATCTTAATTCCAACACCTACCATCGAGATTAACTTGAGTCGGATTTTCTCTTAATAAGCCAAATGTGGAGGTCAGTGAGATCAACTCAAAGTCGTACTCACCCTGACTTATCCACAAAAAGGATTGAATCTCAGAGAATCAAGTTTGAACCGTGACTACCCGTCCTACCCAAACCCGTGATCACACCACACACACTCCAACACATGCACACAGGTCTAAATTACATTAAGGCGACATCCACAATAGTCTCATTAAATAAAAATGTAATATAAGGCATGTCTAGTATTTAACTACATAAATATATTTATAAGTGAATGCATGAGCATACCTTGAATATATAATAATACTGAAATTATAAATTAAATCAATATCTACTCACAGATCACCAAAAATCACTGCAGTGGCTGAAAGGAAGAGGAATGCTGATTCTGCTCACCTAAACAACTATATTTATGAATTATCAGCATTAACACAAAATAAGAATTTTTTAAAGAGTCAAAGATATCCTAATTTATATCGAAAATTCGGCAAAGTTTATCCTGTACCTAAGATCTACCCAACCTATAAAGTAACTCAGACAACAATTCTATAACTCAAGGCCTCAAATTCACATTTCAATAACATCATATAGCAGCTTTTGGACTTGCCAATCCAGACAAAACTCACATAACCAGACAATTCAGCTATAAGGCTTAGAACTAGCATTTTGCAAAAACTAACCAAATCAACTTCAAAAATTCTATAAACATGCCTTGCAGTCCTTAACAATACTATAGTACTATTGTAAAAAGAATTACAATTTTCTAGATACCCACAAATATTTTATGAATTTTTATCATAAACTCGGTATTAGGTAAAAAGAGCAATTTAGAGTTTGGATTTACCTATGCCAAATTTGACACTTGAAGTACGTCCAAGGCATCTGAAAATTATGGGAAGGACTATAATATTGACCCACTTTTGAAGTGGGTCTAGCAGCTTGCTTGTCCACCCCAGAAATGCAGATTCGAGCGCCGATAAAATTTTTGCGATGCGAAAATACCTACTTGAAGCCCATAATACCAGGAGTTATAATATAATTTTTATTTAATTAAAAAAACTCATTAAAGGTCCAAAAAAACACTACAAATTTCATGGGACTTACCAAAATTTCAATGTTAGAAAAATTTAAAATTTATGTCATTGCGAAGCTCTCACCTAGTGGAGCGTACTGGTGGTCTCGGAATCTCCGTGGGTTCACGGTTTGGGGGAAATCTAGCCCAAAAATCGAAATGGGCTAAAATTTTCTGAGCTTGATTCGTATAAACCGTCCGATGAAAATTGGTATTCTAGGTATCTATAGAAAGCTCTCAAAAAATAGAACAAAATAGAAATAATACCTGGTCCGATTGTTGGCCAGATCGGTCGGATTTGGTTTGAGAAGATGAACGGTCACACAGCGAGAGGGAGGGACTTTGGGCATAATTTCTGGCCAGCTGGAGGGGCAGTCGACGGTGGGGATGGTGATCGGAGGGGCACCGATGTGTGGGGGAGGCTGAGGGGGTGGTCGGCTCGCTGTGAGGGAGGGAGGAGAGAGAGGAAAATAAGAGAAAAGGTAGGGGGAGAGTGATGCGTGAGAAGGGAAGGGAAAGGGAAAAAGAGTACCAGTCTGATTCGATCATTCCGATTTGATTCAGATCGACTTGGCCGGTTCGATTTAAAGTACCAAAAAATTGATTTTTACTCTACCCTGGGACCCAAAATGAGGCCTGAAAACTTCAAAAAAAATTACAAAAAAACTCAAAAAAATTTGTGAAGTCCAAATATATTTTTAAACTTGCCACGTAGTTTTTAAATTAATTTTTAAAAGTTGATAAAATTAATTGTCTCGAAAAATAAAAACTCGATTTTGCAACCCAAAAAATTCAAATTAAATACCATAATATTTAATACATTAAAATATTATAATTTTACGTATAAAACAATTATTTAAAAATTCGGGATGTTATAATTATTTTAATATTAGTATTGTTATTTTTATTGATACTTTTATGTTAGAAATATATAAGAATTTTGAATGTAAGATTCGAAAACTGAACCAAATCAGAATCGAAATTATAATCGAACTGAAATAGAAACCGAAATTTGATTCTAATTCTGGTTAAAAAAATGAAATAATCAAAGTTTGATTACATTTCCGACTCTTGCAAAGAACCAAACTAGAACGGGTAGTACACAGTCCTATTATTAAACTGATAACTGATTGTAGTTGATCTATATAATATATAAGTATATGAAGGGAGAACATTTACTTTGATCAAATTTTCTTTCATTATTTATAGTATTTGCAATTATATTTTTTAATATTTAATTTAATTTTAGAATTTGTATAAATTTAAAATTTTTAATATTTAAAATTTAATTGTCTATATAATTTTAGAGTTTATATAAATATAAAATTATTAATCTTACTTGTATTTAAAATCTACTTAATTAAATTTTTATTATAATATAATATTAAATAAAATTTTATAAAAATATATTTATGATTTATATTATTTACAAAAATAAGAAAGTATTTTCATTTATATGAATCACATTTTTAATGAATTCTAATAAATTTTTATCTTTATCTTATAATTATTTATGTAAATTTATTTTAATAGAATTATATTTGAATTTGCATAGAAGAATAAGAAAATAAATTAATTTTTGTCAATCAAATATATGAATTCTTTTATTAATATTTTTGAAATTCTCATTTAATTTAATTTCTTATAAGTTCATTAAAAAATATTTCATATAAAATAAATTTATATTTTTCTTAATTATAGGTATATTTCTAAAATTCTTAATTACTACATTAATATATAAATTAGTTCTAATTAAAATTAAATTTATAAGTCTTGTGTAAATACTACTAAATAAGATATATATATATATATATATATATATATATATATTCAACAACTGAAAAAAAATCATATTCGTTGACTTATAAAAAATATTTTGTTAGTATGCAATATATTAAAATTATATGAATTTAAAATTTTTAAATAATATATAATTACAATAAAGTAAAAAAAATAAATCATATATATGAGAAAAAAACATTTAAATAGATAAATATATATTATTTAATAATTAATAATTAACAGAATATATTAAGGTTGAATATATTATAAAATTAATATAATTAATCGGATTATTTTAATTTATAAAACTGATTTCTTTTATTTTAAAATGATATATTATTAAAAGTTTAAAATATTAATATCTGTACATATAAAAAAGTATAATATTTTTTAATTTTTTAATATTATAATATTATCCTAATTTGATAAATCGTAAATACTTATAAAAAGAATTAGAAATCATATTTTAAATATAAAATTATTATTTTAATTTAATAAATTTATATTTAACTATAAACACGTATTGATAATTTTATTAAAAAAGTCACAATTTTCATATGAATATATCATCTAATATAATTTTTATTTATTTGAATTCAATAACTTTTTTATTGAAATTTGATGTTTACTTCTAAAAAAATAAATATAAAAAATTAATTTAAAAATACGTTATAATTTTAACAAAATATTTTACTATAAACCGAATAATTATCTATATGCTTTTTTATTGTAATTATTTCAATTTAAAATAATAATATATCAACATCAGTATTTTTTATTTTATTAGTATTGACTTTTTATTTGTCATAGAGAAAGAACATTTAAGTTATTAATTTATTATTTATAAATAATTTATGAGTATTAATATATTTTTCATTTTTATTTTTAAAATTTTTCTCCATATCATAGAAAATATAAAATTATATAAAATATTATATATCAAACAAAAATTAATAATATTGATACTTATTCATATGGATGTGCACAATCAATTTTGTCAAACAAAATTAAAAAAATCAATTTGAAAATAATTAGAAATAAAAAAAACTAATTAGTTTTAATAATCTCAACACTTATGAACTAATAAAATAATAAATAATTAAATTTATATATTTATAAAAAACTTATAATTATAAAATTATATTATAATAATAAATTTTTCATTATAAATTTAACATTTACCGTTTCTTATTTTCATTTATATACTTTCATATCTATTAACTTATTCTGAAAATGATAAGTGCATATATAACATATAACACTCCAAATTTTTAAATAATTATTTTACATGTAAATTATAATATTTTAATGTATTAAATATTATCGTATTTAATTTGAATTTTCTTAGATTTTAAAATCAGATTTTTATTTTTTTGAGATAATTAATTTTAATGATTTTTAAAAATTAATTTAAAGACTACGTAGCAAGTTTAAAAATATTTATACTTCATAAATTTTTTTGAATTTTTTGTAATTTTTTCAGAATTTTTGGACCTCGTTTTGGGTCTTAGAGCATAGCAAAAATTAAATTTTTAGTATCTTGAATCGAATCGGTCAAATCGAATCAGACCGGCCTTATTTTCTCCCCCTTCTTCTTCTCGCGTGCATGGTTCCCCTCCCCTTCTCTCTTCTTTTTCTCTCTCTCTCCTCCCTCCCCAACCACCGGCCAACCCACCCCCCTGTTCCCCCACTCGCCAACGCACCTCTTGCTGACCTTCCCCACCGCCGTTGCTCCACCATCTCACTAGAAATGCACTCAGAAAGTCCCTCCCTAATCAGCGCGACTCTTCACTTTCTTAGGCCGATTCCGGCCAATTTGGCCACCAATCAGACCAGGTCAAGTTTTCCTTCGTGTTCTACTCCTCGAAAGCTTTCCACTAACACCTATTTCACTCATTTTCATCGGGCGGTTTATGTGAATCAAGTCTTAAAAGTTTTAGCCCATTGACTTTTGGGCTAGATTTCTCCCAAACCATAAACCCCACTGAGATTCCGAGACCACCAGAATGCTCCACTCGTCGAAAGCTTCACAACGACACCAATTTGGAATATTTTTGGCACCAAAAATTCGATAAGTTCCACGAACTTAGCAGTAATTTTTTAGGTCTTTATTGAGACTTTTTAATTCAATAAATATTATATTCTAACTCTTGGTGTTATAGGCTTCTCTTAGGTATTTTCATTTCGAGAAAATTTTACCGTCGATCGGGATTGCATTTTCTAGCCAGTCAGGTGAGCTGCCAGACTCACTTCAAAAGTGGGTCAATATTAGAGTGCTTCTTACCATTTTCAGATGCTTCGAACTCGTTCTAAGTATCAAAATTAGCGTAAGTAAATTCAAACTCCAAATTACCATTTTTGCCTAATATTAGGTTTAAAATAAAATTCACACAATATTCATGGGTAGCCAGAAAATTGTAATTCCTTTTACAAAACTATAATAACATTGCTAAGGACTGTGTAGCATGATTATAGAATTTTTTGGGTTAGTTTGGATGGGTTTTGCAAAATGTTAGTTTTAGACTTTATAGCTGAATTGTGTAGTTATTTGAGTTTTGTCTAGTTTGGCGGGTCTAAGAGGGGCAGTATGATATTGTTGTGATGTGGGCCTGAGGTTATTAGATTTGGAAGTATTGTTTGAGTTGCTTAGCAGACTAGTTGCAAAGAAAACTCTACCGGATTTTCGATATAAATTTAGTATGTCTTTGACTCTTTAAATTATTATTTTGTCTTAATATTGATAAATTCATGAATATAATTATTTAGGTGATCCGAATTAACCCTCCTCCTCCTCTCAGCCGCCTCAGTGATCTCCGATTGATCTGCGAGTAGATATTAATTTTATTTATAATTTCAATATTATTATATATTTAAGGCATGCTTATGTATTCACTTATATATATAGTTAAATGTTAGGCATGCTCTTATATTGCATATTTTATTGATGAAATTATTTTGAATGTTGCCTTAAGGTAATTTGGAGCTCTGTTTGTGCGTCGGCGTGCGTATAGTATGGATATGAATATGGGTAGAACGAGTAGTCACGGTTGGAGCTTGACTCATAGGAACCCAATCCTTATGTGTGGATAAGTCGAGGTGAGTACGGCTTTGAGTTGATATCGTTGACCTCCGCACTTGGATTATTAAGAGAAAATTTGGCTTGAGTTGACTTCGCTGGCAGACATTGGAATTAAGAGAGCTGTATAGGGGATTAGCTCTCAGATATATATACATGTTGATGTGATACACGGGTATGTGAGTGTTCTAAATTATCTTTTATGTGAATATTGTTTGAAATTATAAGTGCATGTTGCATTTTATGTATAGGAATGTATATGTTTAGATAATTATAGAAATTATATTTAAAATCAATATCTTATTCTATGAGACGAACACTCATCTCTGTTCAACTATTTTTCCTCATGTGACAGGTAGACTTGTTGAAAATAACCTGCTTTTTTTTCTCGCAGGTTAAACTAGAAATGTTCAGTTTATTTTTATTATCTTTTATTAAATTCTAGAACTTCGCATGTATTAATAGTGTATTATTATTATCTGGGTTTGTAGTAGCTAAATGTTTGGAGTTGTAAATTTATTTATGTGTGTATGCTTGGATGCTTGAGATATTCATTTCTAGAGAGTTGAGCTCCTATTTGATTATTTATCTCTTTGAGGATTGTGAGGATGAGTTGAGCTCCCCAGATTTTGATATTTTGTATTTACAGGTCAAGTGAGTAAATTCTCTTCGTTGGATAGTTCAATTTATGGCCAGACTCTGTCTGTTTATTTTTTTGAAATTGGACTATATTTATAGGCTTCATGATTGGAGTAGAAGTAGTTAGGCTTACTACAGGTTTTGGGCCTTATACTGACCTAAGTCCTAGTGTCAGTTCGACCCAGTAATCGGGTCACGACACAACATACATATTATGAAAAATGAAAAATTATTATATTATCATAATAATAATTAATATGTTATCATAATATTATATCAGATAAAAAATTAATAATAAAATAATATATAAAAATATTAAATTATGAGTATATGCAATGAGTATAAATGTGCAATGCACCTTTAAAAAATAATTTATATTAACTATTTGTAAATTATGTATTTTATTGACACGTAAAATGACTAATAAAATTATATTTTATAATTTATTTTATTATGAAAATAAATAAATAAATATTATGTAATATTATATTTTTGAAATAAATAAATAAAAATTAAATAATCAAATAAATCATTTTATCCTTTATTGTTATCAAAAGTTTGCCAAAAATTGAAATATAAAAAAATGTAATTGTATATTTATTTTTTTATTTAAGAGTTATTAAAAGAATGTGATACTCATGAACATTATTATAATTATTATGTTGTTTCACAATAGAGAAAATAAGTGAGAGTATTGTGTTTATGATTATTTTTATCAAATAATAAAAAAGTATCATCTTTTATGTGAATAACTTATCTTACAGAGTTTATAAAAAAGATAGCTGATTAGTATTCTATCTTAAGAATGATAACTATTTTCAAATTTTATTTATTTTTTTATTCAATTTTGATCTCAAAATTATATAGAGTAGGGACAGGGGAGATATTCTCTCTGCTTTAAATTTTTGTAATTTATATTGCATAATAATATATTATTATTTATTAAAATAAAAAAAATATATATAAATATATCATTAAAATTATATTTAAAACTATACTTTTAATTTATAATTTATTTTTAATAAATAAATATATATTATATGATAATAAATTAAAATAAAAAAGAAAAAAAATCTCTGTAAGAAATTCACCCACCTTGCCTTGCTTTATGGCGGAGAAGTCTAACCCTAACCTCAAGCTCTTGTAATCCCCACTCCGAACTTGTCAGGCTATTATTCTTATTCTATCAATTATTTATTGCCTTTTAAAAAAATTTATCAAATAGCTTGATTTAACTATTTAAATTAAATATGTTTAGATATATAAATGAAAAATAATTTATTTTATAAATAAATATTTTAAAATTAGTTAATTAATTAATTAATAAAAAAATAAAATAATCATATTAAATGCACGCTCTGAATTCTCCTTGTCTTCCTCGGAAAGGACAAAACACAACCACCGCTTCTTCTCCTTCTCTCTTCCACTCTCACGGCCTCTGCTCCCAAAACCCTAACTTTCTCTCTCAATTTTTATTTTCCCTCTTTTAATTTCAATAATAATCATAATAATAATAACAATTTATCATTGTTAAATAATCACTTCCTCTATCTTTATCTCATACAATTTTTTTTTTCTGTTCTATCCTTTTCTGGTTTGATCCTCATCTCTTTAATGGGTCTCTGTTTATAGACTAACGTTTCTGTACAATTTCAATCTGATTTTATCTTTTCTTGCATTATTTGAGGAGAATTTGAAAAATAAAATTGTTGTTTTGATTTCTTGATTCTGTGTTCAGCTGTCGATTTCAAATAAATAAAATTTTATATTCTATTTAAAGGTTATTTTTTATTTTCTTATGGCTGCGGTTGCTGAGATCACTGGTGAGGCTGCAGCGGCTGTCAATACTAATAATAATACCAACAATGACACGAAGAATTTGGATTCCGATGTGAAGTCGAAATCGGAATCCGAATTCAGAGTTCAAAAGCTTGTGGATATGTTCACAAAATTGAATCCTTTGGCAAAGGAATTTTTCCCTTCTTCTTACCATAATAATAATAACACTCAAAACAATCTTCATCTCAATGATTTGGCTGAGCCCAATAAGCAATCGGCCAATGACAATTTTCCCACTAATCGAAGGGTACTGTTTTGTTGCTGATCATCTACATTTTTATCTTTAATTTTCCTTTTAAATGTTTATTCTTTGTTCTTGCTGTAATTCATTTAGCTTTGATTTTGATTCGTGGGTTTTGATCTCTTTATTATTATTATTATTATTAACAATCTTGTTTCGGACAAATGGGTTATTTGGCTTTTCCATTTAAGTATGTTGATTATGATTCTGCACTGGTACATTTTAGCCTCTAGTTAAATGGGTTGTTGAGGTTTATGTCTATCATTTTTTTTTTCATGTTAATATTGATCATATGTAGCCATTTATGGCAATTTTTATACTGTTATAGTGAAATAGTCACTATTTAGTTGTAGTGCTATTCTAATGTAGCTGAATTGCCATGTTGGGTTTCACTGTAAGAAGGGTTTTGGGTTTTTCACTTGTCACTTATATATGTTTATATACATTAGTTGTATTCTATATGATATCTTTTGTATTAATTATGACGGGTTTTCACTGTAATTGTATTCTAGAATTTGCTATCATAGCTATTTCTAGGAGTTCCAATCTTCAGCCTTTGTCCTGTTCCCCCTATTCCCATCTCACAATACTTATTTTTCTCTTTGTTGTTGATATGAAGTTTTTTTTTTTTTTTTTTTTTTTTTTTTTTTCTTGGTTGATAAAAGGGTTAGTTTGTATATTTTTCCGGTTATTGTCCAGTTCTTAATTTTGGTTGAGTAGCTAGAACTCTCAGCCATTCAGAGATTTATTTGCTTTTTTAGTTCTTGCATTTTGTTAATAGCTTATCAGTGTAAAATAACTTCTAAGTCAGAAATAAATGGCAATGTAATTGAGATTTTCTTTTCTGAAGGGATTTTTGTCCACTATATTGTTTACATTTTAGACACTTGTGTTTGTCTTTTTCTTGGTTTCAATCACTGAATTTTATTTTTGCTTTTTTCAGAGAAGAAACAACTATAACCAGGGGAAGAGGAGGTTGAATGGGAGAGCTTATAGAGCACAACGGGAGGATAGTATTAGACGAACAGTATATGTGTCCGACATTGATCAGCATGTGTGTTCCTAATTTTGATAGCAATATTATGTCATCTTGACGTCTTGCCTGTATAAAGATATTGATTTTGTTCTCTGAATTTAAGAAATTGCTCTAATGTAAAGTACTTCTGTTTCATTTAGGTAACTGAAGAGAGGCTTGCTGGCTTGTTTAGTGGTTGCGGTCAAGTAAGTTGCAACATTCTGCTCTCTCTCTCTCTCTCTCTCTCTCTCTCTCTCTCTCTCTCTCTCTCTCTCTCTCTCTCTCTCTCTCTCTCTCTCTCGTGTGCACGATGCATTGATTGTATTTCAATATTCTAAATCATGAACCTCATATCGTCTCCAGTGCCATGCGGTGATGGTTCTGTTTTACATGGAAATGAACTTTTTTTCTTTTTCTTAGAAAAGTTCTATATCTTTTGTTCCGTGGTTACATCAGTCCATTCTAAAAGGTGAGAGCTTATATTGACCTGATACTCACATTGTATGCTCCTGCTTTTGTTGTCGTCTTTTACATTTCTAATTTTTGGGAATGTCTCTATCTTTCTTTTTTGTTTGTCTTCTTCATTTTTATTGGCATTTTTTGACATTCAAAATGTTTTTCTGTTCCTTGATTAAATTAATGTCATACTGGGGAAGGATGTAGATATACTGAAACTCCTGGAGTTGATTCCTGTACTTCAGCTCAAGAAACCTTTTTAGAGTTTGGTCTATCTTTTCTGTTAATCAGAATTTTGTTGAATCTGAATTCCATTACTTATGTTTTATACATTTTGTTACTTCCTTGCATGTGTTGAACCAAAACGTGCATCACATATTTCTGTTAGTTAATTGTGAAGTTTGCCTTGAGGGTGTCTTTTGCACTTTCTCCTCCAGGATTACCCATTTCGTTTATTTCCTGTTCTTTACAGTTCCCTATCTGGATTACTACTATCGGTTAGTTGTTTAATTACCCCACCTGCGCACTCGTATATATTTCTTTTTTCTTTGTTGAATAATTAAATACCAAGTATAGTCCTTTATTCAGTGCTGAGGGCGTGCTTCAGAAGTTTCAAAAAATTAATGCATATTATATATGGATTTTGGTAACAATATCTAGCAAAGTTAAACTTTAAAGTAATGAATTATTAAAGATTTTAGCATGCAAACTTAGCAGTTTGATTTTGAGAATCAGCAGGAATCTAATTACACTGATATGTGTATAGCAGTTTGACTAAAAAACCTGTGCCTTTTAAAATGTTAATGGAATATATTGTGGAGATATTTACTTTTGAGTATTTGTAAAACCAATACATGTTCCATCAGTGGGGTATAATTTTTTAGGCTTTGTTAAATTAATTCAGCTTCCATCAATGGGTTTGACATTTGAAGATATTCAAAGCCAATGGGTGTATGTATAGGTGCTGCATGGTGGTAGAGTGTGTTTTGTTAAGCTTCAGGCTTGTTAAATTTACTAAATTTTAGCTTTCTCAATTTGAAATCGTTAAATTCTCTATCCATGGGTGCTTTTGTGATTTTTCTGAATTGGGGCTTAGCATTGTGGGGGGATTCTTAATAGAAGTCAGCTTTCTCTCTCTCTCTCTCTCTCTCTCTCTCTCTCTATTAGTCTTTGTTTGGGAATGAATTTGATTAAAATCAAGTTAGATGCAGTAATATTGTGGTGTTATTTAAATGTTAAACTAGAATTTTCCCAGCCTGCTCTATTTTAATTTATTTTATTTCCCTGTACTGGATGCAATTTTTGGAAATAGATTTGTGCCTTTACTTTATTGATTTATTGTATTTACTTTATGACCTCAGGGAATTGCTAATTTGCTATCTATATTATCAGTTTGAAATTGCTACCTTTTGCCCTGTTGCAAATTATTTGTAGTGTAGATTAGAGTTGGCAAAACCTTTTTGCCCTTTCCACTTCACATATGTGGTTTTGATGCTGTATGTTTTCCGTTTTAGAGATGGTAATAAATTTTATCACACATACATATGCGAAAACAAATACTTATCTCATTAGAAAAATATTGAAGTTTTTCTGATTATCTATTTTCAGTTTGTACGGATATACCACTAATACTGGCTATTTTGTTTCAAATAAAAAAAGTACAGGGGAATTCATTGAGATTGGGAGTCATGAAGCATACTTACAAGTGTGTTTTATGCAGTGCTGTATTTCATTATTGGTCAGCAGTTATTTCTGTTTTTGCTCTTCCACCTGCTGCACTCCACCTCTCTTTCCTCAGTGTACTTTGTTTTAGGTCCATGCTGAACTGTTGTCTTACACTAGCTATTTTCATGAATGAATGTCTGTCAGTCAAATATGTCCTTTCCTTTGTTTTGATTTCATAATGCAAACTTATCCCTTCTTTTAAGGAAGTTTGATTTGTCAACCATATAACATTTAGTCAAATTGAAGGATGTAAGTTTTGCTTAGCATCCATGACAAAAATACTCTTTGTATAGTCAATTGACTTGATTTTTCCAAGATGGAAGATCTGCTTATTTGTTTTATATGTCAGTTTATTGTATATATATTCACTGGTCAATTTGTGCCTTTTGTTCTTTTACATAATTTGGACACACACTGGAACTAGTGTCAATGAGTTGCCCTGGAGGTGTCATGGGCTGCTAGTAGCAACATTAGACGAGTACAATTCTTGATGAACTTGTTTTTTTCTGCCAATTCCTTTGCTACTGCTAGATTCCTGCAATTTCATTTCATATTGTGTGTAAAGTACTGAAATTTTTGTTTGCTTTCATCTGTTGTTGGTATAGTTTTTTGATTCCTCGACATTAATTAGAAGTATTCTCTGCCTTTCTCTTCTAAGACTTTCTTGCCTTTTATATTAGTATTAAGATATATAGTTATCAAAGTGGTTAAGGACCAGGTCCAAGGTTCAAACATGGATGATGGATCATTGATGATACCAGACTTTTAGAGCTATGCGAAAAATTAAAACTATATTTTTGGAGGACTTGTGATATGACAGAAGATTCGGAAAAGATCACATAGAGGGGGAAGGAGAAAACAGAAATCACATTCCAAATGAAATCAAATTCTCATAATTCTGTTATTATACATATGCAGGAATAGCTTATTCACTGAAAGGAATGAACTAAATTGCAAAGTTCTTTTTTTTTTTTTTTTTTAATCAAAACTAAACACTATTACCTGTCCTATTAGGCTTAGCACTCCCAAATAAGAAAATTATTGACAAAATGAAAAAAGGGTTCCTAGATGGGGAGAGTCTAAATAGAAAGTTAAAAAACACTCATTAATAGACTAATTTGAGGAAAGATCCAACATTATAAAAATCTCGTCAATCCGAACTTATACCTGGCTGCATTGCCTTTGCCTTTTTCCTTTTGAACTGCATGCCTTTTTGCATGAACTTGTTATGGAGATCTCATTGATATTTTTAATTTGAATTAAAAGGTTGTTGATTGCCGAGTCTGTGGAGATCCACATTCAGTTCTTCGTTTTGCATTTGTGGAGTTTGCTGATGAGCGTAAGTTATAACTGCTGCTGGAGAGTATTTGGTTCAATTTTTTTTTATGCAAATAAATTTGTAATTATTCATACCTTATGTGTGATATTGGAACCTTGTAAACAGAAGGTGCAAGAGCAGCTTTGAACCTTGGTGGAACGATGCTAGGTTACTATCCTGTCAGAGTGTTACCTTCAAAAACTGCCATCCTTCCAGTGAATCCTACATTTCTCCCTAGGGTATGAATAACTCTGGCCCTTTTTGTTTGTGTTAGCTTATGCTTTTTTGTATTGTCTTAGCATGTTCTTAAGGTTGCATGACACAGATATGGCTTTTCTGATGATTCTAATTGGATGCAGTCAGAAGATGAACGGGAGATGTGTAGCAGGACAGTATACTGTACAAATATTGATAAAAAGGTAAACCCCACATATGTAATGATGAACTTTAGGAGTACTCTTCTTTTCCATTTTTGGTTCATTGCCATGCTTCATATTTGCCATTTTGCTATAAGGCTTACTGATTGCAACTTATTTCTTCAGACTCATTTAATTTTCCAGTTAATAATTCCATTAAATCTGCAGGCTTCTCAGGCTGAAGTAAAAAATTTCTTTGAATCGACCTGTGGTGAGGTGAGGACAGAAATAAAAGATATCCCCTTCCCTCCCCAAAAAAAGAGTTGGCTGTAAGGAGCATTCCAATGTTTGACTGCCCTTTTTTTCTTGTATATTTTTTCATTCATAGGTTATCCGCTTGAGGCTTTTGGGGGATCATGTCCATTCAAGTCGTATAGCTTTTGTTGAATTTGCCATGGTGAGTTTGTGTTTACAGCACTTAAATGAGTTTAAATTCTGAGAGCTGCATTGTTATGGGAACTTTGCTTGTGCTTAGTTTTCCTTGGGTTTTAATATGTCTTTCTCCATTCATCCATTCTTGCATCTGTTTTTCTGTTTGTTATCATAGCTACCTTAAGAAAATCATTACCATAACTTTTTACTGCATCTTTAATAGATTTTGAAGTGTAACATGAATTCCTCCTCTCTCCATGTGTGTGTGTGTGTGCGTGTGTGTCTGTGCGTGTGCGTGCGTATCTGTTTGTGTATTGAATAATAGTTGCTTTGATGTAACGGTATTTGGCGTTCATTAGTGCTAATTTGAATGAGCTTCCCTTAGCAATATATTCTAGCATATCATCTTCTTCGTGGACGGGGTACAGAGGTTTGGAAGGTTGCTTGACTATTTTGAAATCTATTTTTAAAGTTTCAAATTTTACCTTGTTGGAGATCCAAGTAAAATTCATTTTTCAACATTCTATACCTAGTTAGATTTTACTTGTGTGTTGTTTGATGAAACTAAGATTAAGCATTAGAGAATTTTAGACATGATATGAAGTATTGAAAATTGAATGATTGAAAATTGTTGGAATATGACTTGAGGGATCAAGTCCCACATAGCCAGGGTACAAATAAATTAAAGGGCAATTAAGTGTTGGCAAACCAAATAAAAAAATGGCTTAGGCCATTTTGGTAATGATGGGGAGCCCATTTACAAGCATAGTTCAGCTTGTAGCCCTTCCGGTTTGATATTCACACTCCTAGATCCGTAATTCTCATCATTTTATAAGAGCAGTAAGGCCTAACGGCTGTAAATTTGGGACTCAAAAGCATGGTGGGTGGAGCCTCAATAAGCCGGACTCAAATGGATCTGTGGGTTAGCTCAGTGTGCTAGACCTTGAGGTCAGACACAAAAGGAGCCAGACCCAAGTTAGATGAGTCATCCCAAGCAATGGCAAGTAACAACTGGGCTTGTGAGCCTCTGTAAGCTGAGTTAAACATAATTGCACTTAGAGGGAGTTTTGGAATATGACTTGTGAGAACAAGTCTCACATAGTTAGTGTACAAGTAAATTAAAAAGCATTTAAGTGTTGGCAACTCAACTCAACTAAGCCTTTATCCCAAAAATTTGGGGTCGGCTCTATGGATTCGCTTTCTCCACTCTAAACGATTTTGGGTTAGATCCTCAAAAATGTGTAATGCTTCTAGGTCATGTTGTACTACTCTCCTCCAAGTCAATTTAGGTCTACCCATTTTTTTCTTTCTATCCTCTAACCTAATGTACTCTACTTGTCTAACTGGAGCCTCCGTATTTCTACGCTTCACATGACCAAACCACCTCAATCTCCCTTCTCTCAACTTAGTCCATTTTGGTGATAGGGAGCCTAGGTTTGCTTGCAGCGCTGTCAGTTTGATATTCACTTTCCTAGGTCCGTATTTCTCAATAAAAATCAATCGGAAAAAAAAAAGAATTCATTTGGATAAAGTGGTTTTGATGAGTAGTAGTGGTGGAAAATGACATTTATAGTAGTGATTATGATAGTTGTGGGAGTAATGTAGTTGTGGGAGTAATGTCTAATGTTGTTGGTGATGGCTATAACAATGATATTGGTGGTGATGGTATTAATAACAATCTGTTGTGATAATTGAAAAGAAATCATTATTTAGTATTATGTAGAATATGCACTTAGATATTATTATTATTATTATTATTATTATTATTATTATTATTATTATTATTATTAGATGCTGCTGGTTTTTGTCTTGACCCAGATGACAACGTAGACCTGCAATGAAAAAAAGGGGTGAGGTGGATGGCCTTCTGGTGGGCCTCTCCGACGCTCAAGTCAGTGATCTTAATCCCTTCAGAGAGAGAGATTAAGGAATTCTTTTGTAATAGAAAATAATAGAGATAGTAAGCGTACCTACGTCCTATCTTTTGGCTGGTATTTATAGGTTTTTTAAGGAAATAATCATTGCCTTGTTTAAGTTAATGATCTTGGTTAAATATTCATGGATCTTCGTGATATTAGCTTTTACTGGATTATATGTGGAATTATCACCCTGTCCGTGAAATCCGGGTTGTATCTGGTACTGCGAGTGTTTGCTCGGTAAGGGTTTTGTTCGCTTTTTTGGTCGAACAAAATAATCGTTTGGTCCTTTCTTCTTGCTTGGCTCGTTAAATCTATGTTTGGGCTTGCCACATTGGAAGTATTTACTTTGACTATCCATGCTGGAAATATCTTTTGACTTTTTGACTTTATTCTGGGAAGGTGGTATCATTAGTCAGCATGTGGTAATGGGTTCGTTTTCCACAGACAACGCCACTAATGCTACTGGTAATCTTTTTGGTCTTGACTCAAATGACAACGTAGACCTGCAACGAGAAAAAGGGTGAAGTGGATGGCCTTTTGATGGGCCAGCTCAAGTCAGTGATCTTAATCCTTCATAGAGAGATTAAGGAATTCTTTTGTAACAGAGAATAATATAGATAGGAAGCGTACGTGCATCCTTTCTTTTGGCTGGTATTTATAGGCTTTTTAAGAAAATAGTCATTGCTTTATTTAGGACGATGATCTTGGTTAAATATTCATGGATCGCCGTGATATTAGCTTTTATTGGATTATATGCAGAATCATCGCTCGGTCCGTGGAATCCGGGCTATATCTGATATTGCGAGTGTTTGCGCGGTAAGGGTTTTGTTCGACCTTTTTGGTCGAACAAAACTATCGTTCGGTCCTTTCTTCTTGCTCGGCTCGTTAAGTCTGTTTGGGGTTTGCCACATTGGAAGTATTTGCTTAGACTATCCATACTAGAAATATTTTTTGATTTTTTGACTTTATTTTGAGAGGGTGGTATCATTATTATTATTTTTACTATTATTATTATTATTATTTTTGAATATGTCCAGAAAGCCAAAAATTTATGAAATGCATTCAACTTTTTAAGTTTTGAAAAATTAATATGATCAAATGTGTTCAATTTTAAGTGCTTAATCAAGTTACCAAAACTCATTGTGAAAAATAAAAATGTTTTCAATAATAATAAAAAGCATCATATTTCTACATGTGCAACATATGGACAGGACACCATTTTACCCCAATATTTTCTATTTGATGTCATCATAGATTGTGTTGATTGTGTGAAACCATCGATTGTTGTTCCTATGTAACAACTCTTAAATTGGGTTAAAGAAATTGATTTGATTTCTGATTTTTAAGGTGAATGAACAACTCATATAGTTTACAATGCATTGGATTTTTTATGCTAGACAGTGACGTATTTTGGTTATACTAGTTGCAATCAGTGTTGTCAAGGTGAAAGGCGATAAGGTGCACTATAACCTTAGGCGAGGCGAGGCGAGGCGAGGCGAGAGCTTTTTTGAAGCAAGGCAACATAGCCTAAATTGCCTAAATTATGTATACACGCACACACATATATATGTATACATATATAAATATATATATGTACTTCTAACATAAAAATTCATATTTTTAACTAGATTAATAAGTAAAAAGGTATATTAAAAAAAAAAATATTTAGATGATACATATAAAAATTCATATTTAGAAAGTATCAATGTTGTCCCAATTCAAGCAAATAAGAAATTAAATTATTAAACAATTGATTTTTTTTTAAAATAATTTGCACAATTACACATCATAGCAACACATATCAATGCTGTCCCAATTCAAGCAAATGAGAAATTAAAGTATTATACAATTGATTTTTTTAATAATTTGCACAATTACACATCATAGCAAGAGCATCAATATCCATCTAATAAAATATTTCACAATTTACAATACTCATTTAATAAAAAGCATATCACAACAATATCCATTTAATAAAAAAGAATATCACACTACCCATTTAACAAATTTAACTGAAAAAATAAAGAAGAAACCAAAAATAAATAAATAAATAAAGGAACTACTGGTTCGCAGGGGAGAGACTTAAGAGGAGAAGAAAATAGCAAGTGCTGGATCTAATTTAGAGAAGAAGGGAAGGAGTAGAGAAAAGAAGAAAAAAAAAACGCTGAATTGCTGGTGCTGGAGGTACTGTAAGGTTGCACAGATGAGAGACTAAGGAGAAGAAAATAGAAGAAGAGTAGAGGAGAGAGATGAAAGAATGTGAAGACGAGAGAGAGAGAGAAAGGAAGGAAGAAATTCCCGGTTGCTTTGTTTCTCGTCTGCTTTGTGTTCTATTTGCATTCTGTTCTTGTTGTTGGCGTGAAGTGGAGCTATTTTTAGGGTTTTCTTTTGTTTTATACTATTACAAAAAAATTTAAAAAAAAAGGGAGAAAGTGTGTTATTTTGAAGAGGCGTCGCCTCACTGGCCCATTGCCTCTTGCCTCCATGGACTCGGGCACTCACCTGTTATCACTTGCCTCGCCTCAGCTAGGTGAGGCACCAAGGGCTCGCCTCGCCTCGCCTCGCCTCACCTTACCTTGTCTGGTGCCTTGCTCAATGCCTTTAACAACACTGGTGGCAATAGATACTCCGGGAAGCCTGGCAGGTTAGTCTATTAATGACTGGTTGTGGGTTGATTTGAACGTTGGAATATGAACAACCAATAAAAAAGTACCATAGGAAGAAAAATTGCTCAAAGGACATGCTTGAAGGGCTATTTGGAGTGCAGCTTTGTCACTGGAGTTTGCATGAGCAATGTTTTGGAGAAAATTTTAAGAAATCGATGTTGTCTGAATAGGGTTTGATAGAATGGAATTCAGATGATAACATTATATTGAAATTTAATTGTGGAATTGAAGGAAAATATAAATTTTGTGCTTCATGCTTGGGAATTCTTATTTAGTCAAGAAATTGTACACAAAATTTACTAATTAGACTAGGATATATTACATATTAAAGACTGAAAAGAAAAAAAAGTAAAAATAGAAACATTGACTCTTAATTCCTATTTCCAAAAAATCAGGAAATTGCATTAATACTTCTGGAGCATTTAAATTGTGAATATTTAGGGGGCTGCATCACTTAAAAATCTCAAAAGCAAAGATTGATAAGGAAATTATGAAGACAAATTTGTGACAACTATTCAAGCAACTTTTATCCTTTCTTTTCTTTTCCAATTGGCCACACTTCATTGTAAACATAGCACAACACGGTAAATTGGGAAGACAAATTTATCCTACAAATGGTAAATTGGGAAGACAAATTTATCTTGCAACAACTCAAGCAAACTGTGATCATTAGTGATGCTTTTGTGAGTCCTTGGATCAATGCCTGGATCTTGCAAAGAAAGGTGTGAGGTCAGTCGTCTTAGGTAACCACTTTGACGCTCAAGTTAATATTATATTTGAGTGCTTGAAAGCTTGAAGAAAGAGTAAATAAGTGGTAATTTTAATAAAGTAAGCGTACCTGAGGTCTAAAGCTGTGTCACTTTATATAGGCAAACCTTGGAGGAGTTGTAGGTAGTTAACATGCAATTCGGGATTAGTGGTTTCCGATATCCTAGGCAAGGATCTCGCCAAATGGATAATGAATGATCTTCTGAACAACAAGTGAACCATAGTTCGATTGAGTAGAACCATTTGAACATCCTTGTGTCCAAATGTTGAACTACTAAGATGAGGTGTCCGAGCTGTTGGTAGGTGAGCCATGCGGAGCTCAACCTAACTTAGGTGCTTGGATATGTAATACTTGTTAACCCGAACCATTCTATTTGTGTTTCTGGGATGTACTATATCACTAGTCCCCTTTTTAGTGCTAATTTTTAAGCTCCAGTGTCAGAGTGCTGTGGTGGAGCACCCATTGTGCAGTTAGGAGAGCGCCACTTGTCATTTATTCAGAGGTTTATTCATGGGAGACACAACTGTCATGTTGGTCATGCCAAGAGTCCATTTTGGCCCTCGAGGTTTTGGCGCTTGGCTTTTGAAAATTTGTGCATTAATTATTATTTTAGCCTATAAAACCTCTATGCGTGCCAATTGCATTTTCTGCTTTTCATTTTAGCTTTTTGCATTTGCGCTTGCCAATTTTTTGTTTTACTTTTCCAACAAGGCTCCAATTAGCACTTTAACAAATGTAATCACCTTTTTCTTCTTCTTCTTCTTCGTATTTTTTTTTTTTACTTCCCATCCACCGTGAGCCAACAAGACTTCCAAGTAACTGTCAAGGAACCTGAGGATGAGTACTCTTGGAGCTCCTCAATTTCTAGGGGCTATTCTCCCTTCCCCTCTGGCGGCGACGACTCTGGGGCAACAGATGGGACATGGAGATTGTAGGCCCTGCTAATGTCTGTGAGAGAGACGTTGTGCTTGTTGATCTTTCCACCGCCAATGAGGGAAATGTTAAAGGTGCTTACCCTGTCATCGAAGGTTTTGATGAGATCGGGGCTTTGCTAGCAGTGCAGGTTGATTAAGGATAATTTCATCAACGGTCACTACGCTTATCACTGGTTTTAATTCTACTCTACTCTAATTTCTTGTATAGAAGAATTTGACATTATTAATATTTCAATAAGGTTGCATAATTTCTGTAGATATTTGGTTGAATTTTACATGATAGCGAAATAATGAAGTATTATAGTCGTACAACGATATACACAAAATTTTACTTGATTGCTAGGTCAAAATTCTAGCTAAATTTCTATTGGATTTTGGCAATAGTGACCTAATTAAAACAAAAACGGAAGTTGATTGATTCTTTTATGAGACAAATTGAAGTTAGGTGACTATAGTCTTATTTGAAATTGAGTTGTAAGTCTAGTGAGCATGGATAAAATTAAGCCTATGGTTGACATAAAATAATTGTAGCTAGATGTTTTTGTTAGAGATTTGGGGAGCTTGCCTAGGGAGAATATTTTTTGAAGGGCCTTGTGAAAAAACACACTTTTGGGCTTGACACCACATTCAACCTAAAATCTTAAGCAAATGGGTGTATGGGTCATTCCCACTTATACGTATCTCACTCATCCCATTTTTTTCCGATGTGAAAATGTCATACTTACGTATTCCTAACAATCTCTCCCTCAAGTGTGAATCTCTTCTACATTGGATTTATTGGGCCTGCTCCCCCTCGAATGGAAATTTTTTCTTGAGTATTACGGTACCACCAAAAGCTCCAACTACTCCACCAAGCCTACTCGAGCATGCACTTCTAAGAGCTACGCCAGAGCCATCACGTGTACCAAGAGTCTTCACTCCATCGGTCTGTTTTTCTCCAAAAGAATGCTTTCCTACTCCATTGGGCCTACCGGGAGTCTCTGACTCTTCCATTCATGTGTCAGACCACCACAGGAATCATCGACTACCGTTTTCATACTCATCCTTATCGAACCATTGGCTTTGATACCTTTTGATAGAGATTTGAGGAGCTTAAAGCGCCTGAGGAGAATATTTCTTGATGGGCCTTGTGAAAAAAAAAAAACACTCATGAGTTTAACACTGCATCCAACTCAAAACCTTAAAACAATGTGTCTATGGGTCATTTCTGCTTGTATGTCTCTTTTTTTCTAATGTAGAAATTTCGCACTTGCATATTCCCAACAGTTTCCTGACATGTCATGCTAATATCTGCATCTCTCTTAAAGCTTAATCCTAATTGTAGATATTGAGTTGATGTACTTCTGTTGCAACTTTGAATATCTTTGCCTTGATGTTACTTTAGCATATTTTGAATTTGGTTGATGGAGAGATGCTTTTTTTTTTTATTTGTTTTTGACATTGAGTTGAATATTAGCACATGTAACATAATGAAAGTGAGAGAATGGTGAAAGTTTATTGGTGGAAGGACGAGCAATATATGGAGGTCTTTTCCCATAAGTGAGAACCGCTAGTCAGCACTTTAGTTTGAGAAATATTGTGTTCAGTGCTGGAATAAGCATATAGTTCAAGAAAAAAAAAATACTCTTGCAACAACAACAACAATAATAATAGAAGAGGTACTCTGATTTTGGTTATGCCATTTGACGTGATGAGGGCAATTAATGTGATCAGAAAGGTGAAATCAAGCAAAATAGTGGTGAAAATTTTTGATTTTGGACTATATTTTCCATTAGGTGTACAAGGCATGGACTTTTCTTTTTTTTTAATAATTTCATCAAAATTTATAGAGCGTCTTATGTCCTATGTGAATAAATAGTGTAATCAATTCTATCACTTGCGCAAGCATTGAATTGATGAGCATGTGCACATTAGATTATGGTGATATTTGCGCATTAAAACACCATACAAATGTTTAATGCAGACCCATTTGGCTTTGTGAACAGGCAGAAAGTGCCATTATTGCTCTGAATTGCAGTGGAATGATCTTGGGAAGCCAACCCATCAGGTATGATCTTTGAACTTCTAAAAAAAAATTGCCCTTAAAAGGCTTGAACAACTGAGAAATGTCACTAACATTATTTTTTTGAATATTTGTAATTTCTTAGGGTAAGTCCATCAAAAACACCTGTGAGGGCGCGAGTTGCTAGCATAAAATAGTGTTGAGAGTTTCAGATCTATGGATGGAATTTTGTTGATTTCCCAGTTGAGAGGAATTCCATTGTGTTGATGGGGTGGTGAAACGTTCTTTTGTTTCAGTGTTTCCATCTTTTCCACAGCAACAGTTACTTTTTTCTGTGACTGAAACATGTTGTAAACCTGCTTCAAACTGAAGTTTTTACAAGACTGTCTCAGTCTCGATTTCTTTTATCTTGTTCCATCCAATATTTTGGAAAATTCAATTTTATTAACTTTGATAATGTGAGTTTCAATTATCATTCCTGGTTGCAGTTGAAGACTTGAGAAAAATTCGACGAGCAGGAACACGAGAAATACAACTGTTCATTAATCAAATTAATAGTTGGAATTTGCAGAAGTAATCTTGATGCACAATGTTGGGATAAAAGTAGTATTTCTCAATTTCAGCCGTTAAGATGGGGAGAAAAGATGGAAAATTCTTGCATGTGAACTAAAGCAATGATACTGTAGGATTATGAATTTCATTTGATCACTTTTATTTTATTCTATTATTAAAATGATTGTGGCTTAGGTTTAATGGTTAAGTTACTCTACTTTCACAGGTTCCAGCCGTAGGGTAAGATTGCATAAATTAACTCTATTATTCGCAAGTGGGATATTTCGCGTGCAATTGAAGTAGGTAAGAAAAATCCTGATTGAAAAAGGGTTTTAGCACTATGTTTGAATAAATTATTGGAGAGAAAAGAAAAATTAAAAAAAAAATTCTTTTTTTTATCATTTATTTTTTCACCAGAAAATAAAAAATAATAAAAAATAAATATTTTTCTTCTTTCATTTTTTTTTTTCTCTCTAATTAGATTAGAGAAAAAAAAGGAAAAATTTTCTTTTTTTTTTATTTTCTTTCTTCTATCTAAATAAAAAAATATATACTTTTTCAAACTTATTTTTCCCTTGTTGTTTTCGTTCTTCTCCCTCTTCCACTTGTCCAAATAGGCGTAAATGACTAAACCAAGGGTTAAGGCAATCAACAAGTCAGTCAAGGCAAGAAGTCAAGTAGGTCGGCAGTCCCACATTGCCGCTGCTGCTTCTACCGCTACCACCTCGAGATGGTGAGAGGGACAACCACCTATGACCTTTTGGTCTTGGCATTTTCTTGGAAGGAAACAAAACGTGACCATTGGCTGGTAAGGCTACAAGCAAAGCAATCACATCATCAAAAAAATTAATAAAATAAGGGCAGTAGTCTATTGTGAGTGTGATGTGGCAAAATCTGAAATCGTTAACAAGCGAAAAATGAGGGGTTTATTTGCTACAATGGCTGAACATGAGCCTAGTCAAAACGTGGGGTTGGACACGCCTCGACACTTATGTGGTAAGTGTAAAAAATAAAATGAAAAGAAAACGACAGGTTTTTAAGGTGTCGGCTTCAATAACGTGTCGTAAAGTAGAGGCGGTCGTTTGATGTTTCAACTGTTGTAAGTGGACGCAAAATCTCTGCCCGGCCAATCAACGCCAATAACTGTGAACCCATCATTTCGGTTAAAAGATTAAAATTCAATTAAAATTGAATGAATTATAATAAAAAATTTTATATAATAATATTATTAATTTAATATAAATTATTACATTTAATATAATGTCAACAAATAATATTTTATATTATATTTAATTAAAAATAAATATAACATATTATTTATATAGAAAGTATTGTATTTAAATTGAATCGAATCAAATTATTAAAATCAAATTAATTGAATAATTATATTTTAGAAACAGAATCGAACTCAATTATTAAAATTAAATTAATTAAATTATTATATTTTAAAAATCGAATCGAATTTAAATCCATTGGTTTTTAGATTTGAATGAATTTTTTAATTTAGACTTAATTTTTAAATTATTTAATCTAATTTTAATCTTGGTTTGAATCTAATAATCATTAATAAATGAAACTAAATAATTTATATATATATAATTACATATAATTCATAAATTTTCTATAAAAATAAATCAATTTAAAATTTAATAAAGTAATTAGGTTTGATTTAGTTCAATCGATTTTTTCTCTCTAAAACTGAATCGAACTGAAATAATTAAAATTTGTAAAATATAAAATTGAACCTAACTGAATTATCTTAAAAAATAAATTGCATTACCAAATTAAAGTGATTTGATTTGATATATTTGATTCAAATTGAATAGTACTCACCCCTAAAATTATATTTAAAATAAGTCTCTACTTAGAAATTAAATAACAAAAAAGGTTCAATACTTGAACTGTTTTTTTTTTTTTTTTTTTTTTTTTGAAAGTAAGAACTCAACAAACCAATATCATTTTGATTAATAATAATAAAGAGTCGGCCGATCCATTAAACCTGCAACGGATTAGGCGAGTTGATGGGTACCCACCTGATTCATCAAACTTTTCTCAGTCTTCATGATATATGAATTTTAAGGATAAACTAAATTATTTAATGAATCGATTTATAGTTTTCATGATTTAATTAATTAGGTCAATCTAAATTTCAAAACCATGATCCGACTCTGGTTCTAAAATTTATATTTCATTTTGGGTATTGCTTAAATTTTAAATTTATGATGGGCACCACAATTTTTACTTACATTTTATTTATTTTCATCATCATGTTAGAAATTATTAATAATACTAAGAGTTAATTTCATGTGAATTTTTTTTAACAATGAATATAAAAATATATATGTCAATTTACGTATCTTTTTCAAAGGAATCTAAAAATTAAAAAATAATTTTTCTTAAAAATGAATAAAACAAAACGATAAAGAAGTTGGAGAAGGAGAAAATAAAGAGCTACGTGAAGGAAGTTTCGAAGATATGCGAAAAAACCCATAAATGGAAGCCACGTGTAAAAAGGAAGACATATTACGTGTCTCATCTGATCAAGATTTGTAACATCAAGCCATCTGGTGTCCAAGATTAGCGACAATTGTAAGTGGATGTTTTAGATAGGCGGCATTTCGTCTCCAATCATCATTTGCCACTTGTACCGCATTTTCAGCATCTACCAACCTGGCCTTTTCTACTGAAATTTTCCATTGGCTGATACAGAGATACAGAGATTTCATAAATATCTTTTTTTTTTCCCGTAATTTTATAATATAGAGATAATATATTCTATTTATTCACTTTTATTTATATTTTTTAAAAATTATTTTATTTAAAATTATTTATTATTTTAAAAAAATTAAAAAAATATTAATTAATTTCTTTATTATTACTTTTATTTTTACTAAACATAATTTATCTCATATAATGTAATTAAGAGAGAGAGAAAGATAATAAAAAAAATTTAAAAAAATTATAAAAATAATTATTATATTTAATAAAAAATAAATTTAAAAAAAAAATTAATTAATACTTTTTAATCTTTTCAAAATAATTATATAATTTTGAATAAATTAACTCAAATAAAAATGGACAGAAGGTATATTTTAAAATTTTTTAAAAAATAAAATATAATTTAGTTAAATTAAGTAATATTTTATTATAATTTAATGATTTAATTATTTATTTAATTATCGTATAAAATTTTAAGCGACAAATAAAAAATGATAGAGGGAATAATAATATTATGATTAAGAAAAAATAATACAACAATATTAAAGGCTTATATTATAAGATGAATAATTTGAATCTAAAAATAAACTAATTTTTTTAATGTTTAGATGAATTTTGACATTAAAATAGTTGTGCAAATAAAAAATTTTTGATAATTAAAAAATTGAATGTGACTGTTTTAACTTGATTTTTCCATTAGTTTAATTTAATTAGTATTTTATAGAAAATTCAATTTTTAGTTTAATTCAATTATTTTATTAAAAAAAATCAATTTGCCCAATTCATAATCGATTATTATTGATTTTATTGACTTTCATGAGATAAAATATGTAATTTATAGTAGGCTAAAAACTAAAATGTAAAATTTCTAATAAAATAAATCAAATCAAATTAAAATTTTTCATTCAATTCGATTTATTTTTATTTCAATTTAATTTAATTAATTTTATTTATTTATTAAAAATTTTGATTATTCAATTCAATTGAATTTAAAACTCACTGATAAAAAATTACAATTCTAAGTAAAAAATTAAAAAAAAAAACTTTTGATTTCTATGTTAAAAAAAAAAAAAGGCCTATTTTTCTTTAGCAATTGAGAACTAAAATGATGTTGGAATTGTTTTTATAAAAATAAAAAAAATAATTATTTTTTAAAAAAAATTAATAATTACATTTACGTATATGTCAATTTATGATTGATTTGTTGTTTCACATCATATGTGCACGTGGAGGAATAACGGATCGAGTCTAAAATTTGTCGGAGGGAGGATAGATATCGGATGAGATGATATGATGTGATGTCAAAAAGCAGAAGAGAAACGTAACGATAAAATTGGAAGTATCAGAAGAGCCAAAATGGGCAGCAGAACCCACTACAGTGCCTTATGGACCCACTGTGTTTTAGGTTCAGAGCCGTCCTGCCAATGCCTAATGCAAAGGGTGGGCCCATTTGGATGCTGAGGGCCCATTTACTCTCTCTCTCTCTCTCTCTTAAATTTAACTAAAATTTATACACTGAAATATTATTCATTTCATTTATTTTTATTTTTACGTAATTTAAAAAATATATATATATAATTAAAACAGTAAATTTTATTTAATTTGCTTTAATATATCTCACTCATATTATTTCATTAAAATTAAATAATTTATTTTATTAAATTATTTTTAAAATAAATAATTTTTATAACATTATTTAAGTTAGTGAGTTGTCTCTTTGTAAATTCAAGAGGGAAGATGGATAAAGAATGCTGTTAAAGTGAAAAAAAATGTACCTTATTCTTGGGGTGTCTTTATCTCTTATAACAATATTTTGAGCCGTTAGAGGTTCTATTTCAATTTCAGATAACTCTAATGCTATGAGAGTAAGACTCAAGATAAGGGTGAGAATTCGGTTCAAATAGAACCGAATCAAATCATGAAAATTAAATTATACATTTTAAAAATTAAATCAAACCTAAATTGATGAAAAATCAATTCGAATCGAATAGCTCTATTTCGATTTGATTCGATTTAAATCGATCAGTTTTGATTTTTAATTATTTTTTAATTTATACTTAATTTTCAAATTTATTTGATCTGATTTTGACCTCGGTTTGAACCTAATAACCATTAATCAATGAAATTAAATAATATATATATATAATTACATATAATTCATAAATTTCCTATAAAAACAAATCAATTTAAAAAATCAATAAAATTATTTGGTTCAGTTCGGTTTAACTTATTTTTTTCTCTTCAAAACCGAACCGAAGAAAATAATCGAAATTTTTATAATATAAAACCGAACCGAACATAATTATCTTAAAAATCAAATCGAATTATCAAATTAAGGTAGTTCGATTCAATTTATTCAGTTTGAACCAAATAATGCTCACCTCTACCCTAAGACTCTAGTTGAGAAGATCTCCTGTAGGATAAGCTATCCTATTTGAGCATGTGTTGAGCTAGTTGAGTACCAAATCCAAACGTATGAACATGTTTCTTGTCCGGATGTCTAACTACCAAAATCCAAGAATGTAGACGAGAAGATCTCTAATCAGGTGCCGAACCATTAGATGACCGATTCGAGCCATCCAAATTATCATGTCTCAATTCATACCTGGCAAGAAGACCTGCCTTGACCACTGGCGGGCAAGCCATACTTAGTCCGAGTCTGCTTGAGACGAGCCATGAACATGAATTCTTGGAAATCAGGCCATTCGATTGACTTGATTTAGAGTCGGTTCGAATTTTGAAGTGTGCTATATTATGTAACAAATAATAAATCCCATTAATGCTAAGTAAAGATAATTAAATTTAGTAGCATAATTGAAATAACCAACTAAATATTAGGCCTCAATGAAATGTATATACAAAGGGAGCCATTATTATATTAGAAATTCAGAGTCAAAATTGTAGATTTATTATTTTAAAATTCATTTGCAAATTTTGAGGGTGTTGGTATTCAGAATTCCCATTTATAATCACTTTATTAGAAAAATAAATTTTCAAGAAAGTAATATTATAAATGTAACATTATAATGTTTAATTATATTTTAATTTTTTTAGAATGCATAATTATTATGTTTACTATTTAGTTAAACTATGAAAAAGTATAAAAATAATTAAAAAATAATATATCAATATGAAATAATATATTATTGAAATAAAAAATAACTCAATTGATTATGAATTTAAAGAATTTTTTTAAGGTCTTGATTTAATTTTCTTTACCAACAAGCAAAAAAAATTTACTCCCATTGACTATTCAAATAAACCGAATCACACTAATTTATAAATATAATTAATCAAGTGAATTAAGTCACACTAAATTATTTTTTTATTTAATTAAATTATAAATTTAAATTAATTTACGATTCGATTTATCAATTTAATTAATTTGATTCGAATTTAATATTGATGGTTGAATTGTACATCTCTAGGATAGTTAAGAGTTAACCAATTTGATGAAAAAAATATAAACTAATTTATTCAAATAAAAGAAGAAAGCACTAATTAGATATGTCCGATCCAAATCCAACCTACTCAGACAATTTTTGGTTTCCTTTCAATTGTGCCTCCCAACACAATACTTTCAAATGGGCCATTTAATATGAGTGGCCAATTGGCAGTTAGCACTTTTTACTATAACTAATATGACTTAATTAAGTGTTAAATCATCATTAATTAATTAATTAATTAATTAATTTTTGTGTTTAGAAGTTGCCAATTGAATTGTTGGGAGTTGGCGTGTGCATACAATGTACACACACATCACCAGAAGAATCCAAGGAGAGAGAAACCCACTTTCTTGAATCTTGTAGCCTTCTTTTTAGCCTTCTTTTTAGCCTTCTTTTTTTTAAATAATAAAAAATTTTATAACATTTAGTAGTAAATTTTTAAGTTATTTTAATTATTGATATATTTATTATATTAAAAATTATATTTTTTTTTATTAATTTAATAGTTATTAAAAAAAATAATTATATTTTCTATATTTACACAATTAAAATTATATATATTAATATTTTAATAACTCAAAATTTATATAATTTAAATTATTAATTCATAAAAATATAATTTTTTAACTAAATAAATATTATATTAGCATAAGTGACATAACAATTAATTATTGAAGTTTTTAAGTGAATTTTATATTATTTAAATTAAAAATTAAAAAATTTTATATTATAAATTAAAATTTAAATACTTTATTATTCTATTCCTCTATATTAAAGGACCACTTGTATAATTTATCCCACTAATCACTAATAATGCTGCTCCTTAATTCTAATTATGCTTGCCAGGTTCGTTGGCCTTGGCAGTTGGAAGTTTTTTCAGGTAAAGGGGGTAGTTGCCCCGACAAGAATGCTTCAATTATTTATTATTTCGTTCTTTTTCTTTTTTAACTTTTCCTTAACCACGAGAGGAGACTGACATTTCATTATATCATATATTGAAATTATTATTTAAATGTAGAAATCAACAACTTGCTTACACAGTCTCATCTAACTGCCTAATTCGCTAATCTTATTATTCCTGTTTAAATTAAAATTTTATAAAAATTCAATCTAATTAATTTTTTTAATAATTTTTATATTTAAAATAAAAAAATATAATTATTTTTAGTTTTATTTTTTTATCATTTTAAAAGAAATAAAAATTAAATATAATTATATGAGAATTCAATTAAAATATCTTCTTTTTGTAGGCTAATTATGATATAGATATAATATATATAAAAAAAAATTTTAAAAAATTATTTTTTCTTATAAAATAAGATTTTAGCAGTTTAAGTTTGAAAATATTTAAATAAAAAATTAATATTTAATATGATACGAATAATTTTTATATAAAAAATAAATAAAATAAAAAAAAGGCTTTGTGATATGGTAATTTTTTAAATCATCTTATTAATATAGGTGGCACAATATGATGTAAACGTTTTACAGGCTCAGCTTTAATATATATATATTTTGAAGTCAAAGTTTTAAAATTTTAAATTTAAATTTTAGTTCAAATTGAAATTAATTAAAAAAAATTAATCTTGATAAAAAGATATCAAATGTTTAGTTTTATGCACAATAAATATTTTGTCTGAAAGATAATAAAAATAATAAGAACTTTGATAAATAAGATGTGAATCTAATTAATTAACTAGCCAATTGAATAGACATTTTTATATGCAAAAAATATATTATTTTAACTAGCAAAATATTTTTTTAAAAAAAAATCAAAGTCTAAAAAAAAATTAATTGATGGGACAATCACATTTTTTATATATATAACATGAAAAATATTTTTATTAATTGAAAATAGAGTATAAAGTGAATTATTAATTAATATATTTTAATTCTACATAAATAATAGTTATCACAGAATTTAAAAAATTATAATATTAATAAAACATGTAAGGTAGTCAATAAACAGAATATATTTTACCATTCGACTGTAATTTTTTATAGTTCTATCAAATAAGTTTTAAAGCATTTAAAAAATAATTCATCAATAAAAATTGTAACAACTCAATTTTTCTAATAAATATATTTTAATTTTCTTTTATTGACCTGATAATCTATTGATATTTTATTCATAAATTTAAATTAATATTTTCACAATGATAATTTTTGTTAAATGAGTATCATTTTGTTTTTCATATATTATTATTATTATTGTTGTTGTTGTTGTTTTAAATTGAAAGCTAAAATTTCAAAGAATTAAAAATTTGGACTTAAGTGAACAACTCATGAAACTTTGGGGACTAGCTATGTAAAAAAAAAAAAAAAAAAAAAAACCAGAAAATAAAAAACGCAGCAGCAGCCTCCCCCTCCTTCCACACATCCTTTCCCAATTTCCCCCTCCCCATTCTTTTCTTTCCCTTCTCCTTCAGGAAGGCCCAAGCCTGTTGGCAGGACAACCACCTAGTGGCCACCGGAGCTGCTCCAGACGGCGAGAGGTGGCGGCAGCACAGGTCGACGAGAAAGAGAGAGAGAGAGAGCGCGCTTGAGTGAGTTGGAGGCCAACTCCTACCACTGCGCCGTCGGACGCAGGTGGAAGACATAGGCGAACCTTCCTGGATGGTAAGGACCCCAGTTCCCGGCCAAGCACGCCGGAATCCATGGAGTTTTCCGGCAAGATCAGGAGGAGAGAGAAAATATTGGGCAGCGAGCATTCCAGCCATTTTTTCGGCGATCCGACCATCAAATCGAAATCCAAGACCACCGATGAACTTGGGACGGCGAAATCTTCGAGATTGGACCAGTCCCACACCGATCAGATACTGTTTGAAAAGGCCGATAATCGAACGGTCCAGATCGCTTAGTGAGATTTTCTCACTTTTTCGATTCTCAAAATTTAAAAATAATTTTATGATAATTATTAACACAATTTGGACTTAATTTAGGTACAATCGGATCGAGGATAGCTCACCGATGTCGGGATTATATTTTCAGCCAGATCCAGCTATCCAGCAGTCTGTCTCAGAACGTGGTCGATATTATAGTCAATTCTAGCATTTTCAGACGTTCTGGATGCGTTCCAGGTGTCAGAATTGGCATAGGTAAACCCGAACTCCAAGTTGCTCATTTTCGGCTAATACCGATTTAGAATAAAATTCATAAAATATTCGTGAATGATGAAAAAATTATAATTCCTTTTGCAATAGCCTTATAATATTATTAAGGACCGCGGGGTAAAATTTTAGAATTTTTAGAGCTCGTTTATGTCACGACCCAACCTATGGGCCGGACCGGCACTAGGACCTGGGCCAGCTTAAAGCCTTCGAGGCCCGTAGTAAGCCTAACTGTTCATTAACCCAACTCTAAGGCCCATTTGGGCCCAAATTCAAGAAAACAAACGGACAGAGTCCGGCCAAAAATGGACTTTCCAACGGAGAGTTTTCGACTCACCCGACCTGTAAACACAATAAATACTCAATTGGGGAGCTCAGCTCACCCTCCACATACTCATCAACATAATAATAAATGGGAGCTCAGCTCCCTCATCCAATCCATCAAACATGCATAGAATATTAAGTTTACAGGTCCAAAATAATAATTTAGGTTACAGACCCAAATCAAATAAACATTTCTAACACATGCGGAAATTCTAAGATTTAACCAGTTTACACAAACATTAATAATTGACCTGCGAGGGAGAAAGCAGGTTAACCTCAAAGAAATATCCTCCTGTGGCCTGTAAAAATTTTTGAACAGGAGTGAGCGTTCGACTCAGAGAGTAAAATATCAATTTTAACCATAATCCCTATAACTATCTAAAACTAATGCACCCTGTAAAGTGAAATGCAACATCAGCAATAAATTCACATCATAGCATCAAAAAAGTAATTTGGAGCACTCACACACCCTGTAGTATCAATCATAACATATGGGAGCTGATCCCCTATACAGCTCTCTTAAATCCAACCTGGTGACGAATTACTCAAGCTCGGACTTCCACTTAATAACCAAATCGAGGGTCCTAGCGAATTACTCAAGCCGTGACTACCCCTCGAAGGATCGGGTCCCAGCGAATTACTCAAGCCGTGACTAACCCGTCCTATCCATAGTCCACACCACATCACACGCACGCCAACGCACGCACACTGCTCCAAATTACCATAACAACACTCATGGCACGTTAACAGTTATGAATGCAACATAAATCATGCCTAGAGTTTAACTACATAAATATATGCATATAAGTGATGCATGGGCATGCTGAACATATAATAATATCGAAATTACAATTAAAATTAATATTTTACTCATAGACTTGACGACAATCACTGTGGTGGCTGGGCGGAGGAAGAAGGTCATCTGCTCACGACAATTATATTACAATTATTTAATAAAATTGACTCAATACAAACAAAGAAAATGATCAATACGCCCTAAGTCGTAGAAAATCCACAGAGTCTCCCTATACCTAGGACCTACCCAACTCGCAAAATGGCTCAAAACACACTTCTATATTCATAATCCGTATATCCACAGCTCAATCATATCACACAGCCCTCCGGGCCCATCAAATCATCATCCATCACAATACGCAAAATTTCAATTTAGTCCTTCTTATTGATCATTTTTGCAAAACGCCCCAAATAAGCTCTAAAAATTATAAAACTTTGCCCCGCGGTCCTTAGCAATATTACTAAGCTATTGCAAAAAGAATCGTAATTTTCTAAGCTACCACGAATATTTTATGGATTTTTAATCCTATTTAAGCACTAGAAAATTACGAAAAAGCAAGGTTCGGGTTTACCTTTGCCGATTCCGACTTCAGGGACGCGCTCGACGTCGACAATGGGGCTAGCCAAAACCTAGGCCCAATTGAGACTTTTCCAGAACGTCCGTTCGCCGGATTTCGCAGACCTTGGCCAATCGCCGAATTTTCGCGAATCGAGGATACCTACACGAAGCCCATAACACGGGGGTTAGTACATAAATTTTTCAGAATTTTCTAAGCTCATTAAATGCTCGGAAAAACACTGCGAAGTTCCGTGGGACCCACCAAAAAACGGTGTCGGAAAATTTTGAAATTTATGTCGCCGCGAAGCTCTCGACGAGTGGAGCGTGCTGGTAGCCTCGGTTTTCTCGTGGGATTCACGGTTTTCGAGAAATCTAGCCCAAAATTTGAAATGGGCTAAAATCTTCCCGAGCAAAAATCGGACAAACCGCTAGATGGATTTCGGCGTTCTTGGTGTCTATGGAAAGCTCTCGCCGAGTAGATGATTTTAGACATAAGACCCGGTCCAATTGGTGGCCGGATCGGCCGGATTTGGCCGGGAAGCGAAACGCGCGCATGGGGGCATTTCAAGGCTTTTTCCGTTGGGCGTGCGGCCGGGAGGGTCGGGCACGCCGCCTACTGGGCCGGGTGGTCGGGTGGCTACTGGGGTGGGGAGGAGAGAGATAACTCGAGGAAGAGAGAAGGAGGAAGGCACGCGCGGGAGGAAGAAAAAGAGAAGAAGCCGGTCCGATTCGACGGCCCGATCCGTCCCGGTCGATTCAGCCGGTTCGATTCGGAATACAAAATTTTGAATTTTTACTCTGCCTCAGGACCGAAAACGAGGTCCAAAAATTCCGAAAAAATTTCATAAAACTCAGAAAAATACGTAGACTCCAAATATATTTTTAGTTTTGCCATGTGGTCTTTAAATTAATTTTTAAAAATCATCAAAGTTTATATTTTCGGAAAATCGAACCCGATTTTTAAAATCCGAAAAATCTCAAAAAAATTCCTAAAATTTAAATAAAATTAAAATACCAAAATGCTCATAAAAATTAAAATTTTGGGGTGTTACATTCTTCCCCCCTTACAGAAAATTCGTCCTCGAATTTTACACAAGGCAGAATAAAGCACGTGATTATACATTGAACAGATAGGGGTACTTGCTACGCATGTCCCGTTCTGACTCCCAGGTGCACTCTTCCACTGACTGGCTCCTCCACAAAACCTTAACCATAGGGATCTGCTTTGGATCTTAGTTTGTCTTACTTGGTAGTCCACTATGGCTACTGAGTTACTCCTCAAATGTCAAGTTCTCTTTTAGCTCTATCACATCCTAGTGCGACATGAGAAGGATCGGGAATGTATTTCTGAGCATGGAGATGTGAAACACGGATGAACGTGAGAAAGGTTGGGTGGTAGCTCCAACCGGTAGGCAACTGCTCCAACTCTATCCGTAACCTCAAAAGGTCCAATATACCGAGGTGCTAACTTACCCTTCTTTCCAAATCTCATGACTCCCTTCATTGGAGAAACCTTCAGGAATACATAGTCGCCTTCATCGCAAACCGCACATCCTTCGCAGGAGTCCGCATAACTCTTCTCGCTTCATCGAAAGCTGTTTACTGCTTCCCGATTAAAGGAACTACCTCAAGTGTCTTGCACTAGGGATGTCTCGATGTTTGGATTGTCCTTCAATTTGTCCGTCTGTCTGAGGGTGGAAAGCCGTACTGAAGTTCAATTGTGTTCCAAGTGCCTCCTGCAACTTTCTCCAAAACCGAGAAGTAAACTGGGGCCCTCTGCCGATATTATGGGCGGAACTCCATGCAATCGACTATTTCTCGAATGTAGAGCGGGCATACTGCCACGAGTATGTAGTCTTTACAGGCAAGAAGTGAGATGATTTGGTCAAGCGGTCTACAATTACCCATATCGAATCATATCCTCGCGTGGTACGAGGCAACCTACCACAAAATCCATAGTGATCATTTCCCACTTCCATTCGGGATAGGAGCTCTGCAGCTTCCCCGACGGCCTCGTGTTCAAACTTCATCTTCCGACAAGTCAAGCACTTGGACACAAAGTCCGCTATGTCTCTCTTCATGCCATTCCACCAATAGCTATCTTTCACATCATGGTACATCTTGGTGGAACCTGGGTGGACACTGTACAGTGTGTAGTGTGCCTCTCGCATGATTTCATTCCTGAGGTTGTCTACATCGGGCACACATATCCTAGAACCTTGTACTAGGCACCATCATTGGCAAATCCAAACTCACCACCTTCACCTTCTGTACCCTCTCTATAATCTTCATCAATTGTTGGTCTCGTGCTAGGAAACTCTAACTCTGTCCCTCAAGTCCGCCTCACCGAAAAGTGAGCCAACAATACCCTCATCTGAAAGATCTAGGATTAAACCTTGATCCATCAACTCATGTACCTCATGAATCAATGGTCTCTTCTCTACTGAAATGTGCGCCAAACTGCCAGAAGATTTTCTGCTCAAGGCATCTGCCACAACATTGGCCTTTCCAGGGTGGTACTGGATGGTGCAATCATAGTCTTTCAGAAGCTCCATCCATCTCCTCTGTCTCAAGTTCAAGTCCCTCTGTTGGAAGATGTACTTCAAACTCTTATGGTCGGTGTATATCTCGCACACTTCACCATACAGGTAGTGTCTCCAGATTTTTAGTGCAAAGACTACAGCCGCCATTTCCAAATCATGGGTGGGGTAGTTCTGCTCATGCCTCTTCAGCTGCCTTGAAGCATAAGCCACTACCTTTCCATTCTGCATCAAGACACACCCTAGGCCAACTCTGGAGGCGTCACAATACACGGTGTATCCTTCACCACTCACAGGTAGTGTCAACACAGGGGCAGTGGTTAGACACTCCTTAAGCTTCTGGAAACTCACCTCACAGTCATCTGTCCAAATGAATGGAACATTCTTCCTGGTCAACTTAGTTAGGGGAGCCGCTATCCTGGAGAAATCTTGTACAAAACGCCTATAGTAGCCAGCTAAACCCAGAAAACTTCGCACCTCAGTGACTGTTGTAGGCCTAAGCCAATCAGTTACAGCTTCAATTTTCTTGGGATCCACTTGAATACCGTCACTAGAAACCACGTGTCCCAAGAATGAGATGCTTTCTAGCCAAAATTCACATTTTGAAAATTTGGCATATAGCTGGTGCTCCCTCAATGTCTGCAACACCATCCTCAAGTGCCACACGTGTTCTTCCTTAGTCCGAGAGTATACCAGAATGTCATCTATGAATACGATGACAAAACGGTCCAAAAATGGCTTGAACACCCTGGTCATCAAGTCCATGAAGGCTGCTGGTGCATTAGTGAGTCCAAAAGACATCACCAAGAACTCATAATGACCATATCTTGTCCTGAAAGCCGTTTTGGACACGTCCTCATTCCTGATTCTCAACTGATGGTAGCCTGATCGCAGGTCTATCTTGGAAAAGAATCTAGCTCCTTGGAGCTGATCAAACAAATCATCGATCTGAGGAAGTGGATACTTGTTCTTCACAGTCACCTTGTTCAGCTGTCTGTAGTCGATACACAACCTCAATGACCCATCCTTCTTTCTCACAAATAAAACAGGAGCGCCCCAAGGTGAAGTGCTCGGACGTATAAAACCCTTGTCCAAAAGCTCCTGTAGTTGCTCCTTCAGCTCTTTCAATTCTGCTGGTGCCATCCTGTAAGGTGGCATCGATATGGGGTTTGTACCCGGCACAACATCAATGCAAAACTCTATTTCCCTTCCTGGTGGCAACCCTGGAAGCTCCTCTGGGAAGACATCCATAAATTCTCGACAACAGAACATTTTCCATCTTGACACCTTCTACAAATGTATCTCTCACCAATGCCAAATACCCTTGGCATCCACGCCTCAACATTTTTCTAGCACTAATTGCTGACACCAAATTATATGGAGCCACGCTCCTGTCACCATCAAAGCTAAACTCTTCCACACCAGGTATGTGGAAATACACCTTTTTGTTCCTGCAGTCTAAAGTGGCATAGTGAGTTGACAACCAATCCATCCCCAGGATTACATCAAAATCCATTACTGGTAGAGGAACCAAGTCTGCTGGGAGGATCTTTCCATCCACTACCACTGGGCTACCCAGAAAAACCATGTCTACATCTATGTTGTCACTAAGTGGGGTAGCTCTTGACAAATGACATCCTAAGGTTGTAGGGTTTATACCCAACCTCATGGCAAACACAGGGGAGACAAATGAGTTCGTAGAACCCGGATCTATCAAAACACAAGCCTCATAAGAATGCACTGGAAGAATACACCACAACCGCATTGGAAGCTGAGCATCCCGGTGGGTCGGGGTGAAAACGAGCTTGACCCTACCCGAGTGGCGTAACCTTGATACCGACTTCTACCTCGATCCGCCTCCAAATCCACGTCCCCCTTGTCCTCGGCCTGTTGTATCGATCACTGCCATGTTGGAAGCACCCGGATACAATTGTCGAGGAACATTCGCAACAGAACCTTGTGACCCCATCTGTGGCTCACTGAAAACGGGGCATTCTCTAGCAAAGTGACCTGGTTGGCCACACCTGAAGCATACTCCTGATCCCATCAAACAAGGTCCTGAATGTCCTCTTCCACACTGTGCACAAGGTGCCAAGGAGGATCCTGAACTGCACTAACCAGGCTGCATGCCAGGCGTGACCACCGCTGGATCCGCACTGTGCAGATCCTCGTGGTCTGTGTCTAAAACCACTTCTCTTGCTCCTACCCTTTCCTCTGTAATTACTCTGGCCACCACTATCCGGAGTACCCATTTGGGAAACACCTGAAGAACCCTCTGCTCTGTTTTTCTTTGCTCTTCCGCTGTCATCCACAGCATAGCTAATCTCAATCTGTCTGGCTCGATCAACCACCACATCAAAAGACTGACCAGGTTTGCATACCTCCTGTCAAGCCCCTTTAGGAACCTTTTCACCTTCATAGTTTCTGTAGCTACTGCTGTAGGGGCATATCTGCTCAATTCCAGAAATTCTGTAGCATATTCATCTACAGACCTGCCATTCTGTCTTAAGGCCTCAAAGGCCCACTGTTTCTGATCTCTGAAGCTTTCTGGCACAAACCGATTAATGAACAGTTCCACAAACTGAGCCCATGTCAAACCCTCCATCCGGGGTAACACGTAGTCATTCATCCATTGTCTAGGCATAGGCCCCATGACATGCTGCATACACTCTATCAATCTTCTATCACCAATCAGACTTACATTCTGCACTGTCTGCAGGAATCCAAAAACCGATATGCATCGTCTGACACATCATAAGTACCAGGCACCAACTTCTTGAAATTTATGATTTGTTTGTAAGGTTCTCCTCTTGGTGCGGTGGACTGCTGCTGCTGTGGAGGGTGGACCATATACTGCGCCATCATGTCGATGGTTCTCTGCAGACCAGCTAGAGTAGCTGCCATGGGGTCCATGGGACCCTGCGCCATAAAAGACTGATCCTGTACTGGTGGTAGCTGCTCTTCTACTTGAGCAGCTCTAGGCCTCCTACCCCGCCTCCTGGCGGCGCCTCATCTGTCGACACCTCGTCAGCACATCTGGTTCGTGTAATGGCGGCTCTCACCTTCTACGCATTTTCCTGAAATTCAGCAGCATTAGCCCACAAAATTCAAAACTGCTCATTACACAGCTCTATAGACTCATATTTATACATAATATATGGAGCAGAAACTAGAAGCAAAAATGACAATGCAAAACGAATGTGAACCCTATTTTCCGCATGTGACTCCTAGTAGACTCTTCCCAACATTTTAGACAAACATTCCCTAAGAATCTGGAGCCTAAGCTCTGATAACACATTTGTCACGACCCAACCTATGGGCCCGACCGGCACTAGGACCTGGGCCAGCTTAAAGCCCCCGAGGCCCGTAGTAAGCCTAACTGTTCATTAACCCAACTCTAAGGCCCATTTGGGCCTAAATTCAAGAAAACAAACGGACAGAGTCCGGCCAAAAATGGACTTTCCAACGGGGGAGTTTTCGACTCACCCGACCTGTAAACACAATAAATACTCAATTGGGGAGCTCAGCTCACCCTCCACATACTCATCAACATAATAATAAATGGGAGCTCAGCTCCCTCATCCAATCCATCAAACATGCATAGAATATTAAGTTTACAGGTCCAAAATAATAATTTAGGTTACAGACCCAAATCAAATAAACATTTCTAACACATGCAGAAATTCTAAGATTTAACCAGTTTACACAAACATTAATAATTGACCTGCGAGGGAGAAAGCAGGTTAACCTCAAAGAAATATCCTCCTGTGGCCTGTAAAAATTTTTGAACAGGAGTGAGCGTTCGACTCAGAGAGTAAAATATCAATTTTAACCATAATCCCTATAACTATCTAAAACTAATGCACCCTGTAAAGTGAAATACAACATCAGCAATAAATTCACATCATAGCATCAAAAAGGTAATTTGGAGCACTCACATACCCTGTAGTATCAATCATAACATATGGGAGCTGATCCCTATCTGACTCTCTTAAATCCAACTGGTGCCGGTAATTACTCAAGCTCGGACTTCCACTTAATAACCAAATCGAGGGTCCCAATAATTACTCAAGCGTGACTACCCCTCGAAGGATCGGGTCCCAATGAATTACTCAAGCCGTGACTACCCGTCCTATCCATAGTCCACACCACATCACACGCACGCCAACGCCACGCTGCGCTCCAAATTACCACAACAACACTCATGGCACGTTAACGATTATGAATGCAACATAAATCGTGCCTAGAGTTTAACTACATAAATATATGCATATAAGTGATGCATGGGCATCTTGAACATATAATAATATCGAAATTACAATTAAAATTAATATTTTACTCACGGACTTGACGACAATCATCTTTGTGGCCGGGCGGAGGAAGAAAGGCATCTGGCTCACGACAATTATATTACAATTATTTAATAAATTTGACTCAATACAAACAAAGAAAAAGACCAATACGTCCTAAGTCGTGCCGAAAATCCGGCAGAGTCTCCCCTATACCTAGGACCTACCCAACCTGCAAAATGGCTCAAAACACACTTCTATATTCATAATCCGTATATCCACAGTTCAATCATATCACACACCCCTCCGCCCATCAAATCGATCATTCATCACAATACACAAAATTTCAATTTAGTCCTTATTATTGATCATTTTTGCAAAAACGCCCAAACAAGCTCTAAAAATTATAAAACTTGGCCCCGCGGTCCTTAGCAATATTACTAAGCTATTCCAAAAAGAATCGTAATTTTCTAAGCTACCACGAATATTTTATGGATTTTTAATCCTATTTAAGCACTAGAAAATTACGAAAAAGTAAAGTTCGGGTTTACCTTTGCCGATTCCGACTTCGGGGACGCGCTCGGGACATCTGACAATGGGGGGCTAGCCAAAACCTCGGCCCAATTCGGAGACTTTTCCGTGCAGTGCATGCAGTCGGGATTTCAGACCGGTCAATCGTCAATTTCCGAATCGAGGATACCTACACGAAGCCCATAACACGGGGTTAGTACATAAATTTTTCAGAATTTTCTAAGCTCATTAAATGCTCGGAAAAACACTGCGAAGTTCCGTGGGACCCACTAAAAAATGGTGTCAAAATTTTGAAATTTATGTCGCCGCGAAGCTCTCGACGAGTGGAGCGTGCTGGTAGCCTCAGTTTTCTCGTGGGATTCACGGTTTTCGAGAAATCTAGCCCAAAAGTCGAAATGGGCTAAAATCTTCCCGAACAAAAATCGGACAAACCGCTCCATGGATTTCGGCGTTCTTGGTGTCTATGGAAAGCTCTCGCCGAGTAGATGATTTTAGACATAAGACCCGGTCCAATTGGTGGCCGGATCGGCCGAGGTGGGGAAGCCAGCAGCGCAGGGGCATTTGCGCGTTTTCGTGTTTAGCGCGGCCAGTGGCTGGGAGAAGTGGCGCGTCGGTGAGTGGGCGGTGGTGGCGGCGGTGGGGTGGGAGGAGAGAAAGCGAGGAAGAGAGAAGGAGGAAGGAACGCGCGCGGGAGGAAGAAAAAGAGAAGAAGACCGGTCCGATTCGACCGGTCCGATCCGATTCGGTTCGATTCAAAATACAAAATTTTGAATTTTTACTCTGTCTCGGGACCGAAAACGAGGTCCAAAAATTCCGAAAAAATTCCATAAAACTCAGAAAAATACGTAGAATCCAAATATATTTTTAGTTTTGCCACGTGGTCTTTAAATTAATTTTTAAAAATCATCAAAGTTTATATTTTCGGAAAATCGAACCCGATTTTTAAAATCCGAAAAATCTCAAAAAAAATTCCTAAAATTTAAATAAAATTAAAATACCAAAATGCTCATAAAAATTAAAATTTTGGGGTGTTACAGTTTAGGTAGTTTTTGCAAAAGGGTTAGTTATAGGGGTTAAATTATAATTTTTCAAATTGTGGTTGTTGACTGTTTGGGTGGGCCCAGGAGGGGCCTTGTGCTGTGATTGAGTTGTGATTGTGTGATTGGTCGATATAGAAGTGTATTTTGAAGCATTTTGTAAGTTGGATAAGTCCTAGGTATAGGAGAGACTCTGCCGAATTTTTTGGCACAAATTATGATGTGTTTGCCTCTTAAAATTTTTTTTTATTTGAATTAGCGGTAATAAATTCACAATAAAATTATGTAGGTAATCAGGGTCAACTATCTTCCTTCACCCAACCTCTACAGTCATATCTGGTATACTGTGAGTAATATATTAATTTTAATTATAATTTCGATATTATTATATGTTCAAGCATGCCCATGCATCAAATACTATGCACGTTTTATATTGCATTCTTAATTGATGAATCGTCATGGATGTTATTTGTGGTAATTTAGAGCAGTGTGTGTGCGTTGGCGTTCGTGTGGTATGATATTGGATATAGACAGGACGGGTAGACACGGCTTGAGAGACACTCACTGGGATCCGGTCGTTTATGGATAAGTCGGGGTAGACACGGCTTGAGAGACACTCGCTGGGACCCTGCACTTGGTTTATTAAGCAAAAGTCCAGCTTGAGAGGCACTCGCTGGCAGAGGTTAGATTAAGAGGGCTGTATAGGGGATTAGCTCCCATATATGTATTGCTTGACAGTATTGGGTGTGTGAGTGCTCCAAATTGCCTTTTTGCTGTTATGATATGATTTGTATGAAAATTATGAGGATGTTGCATATCACTCCACAGGGTGCATTAGCTTTAGATAGCTATAGAGATTATGATTAAAATTAGTGTTTTACTTTTTGAGTCGAATGCTCACTTCTGTTTATCTATTTTTCCAGGCTACAGGAGAATTATTTGTTGTGGCTAACCTGTTCTTCTTCTTCGCAAGTCCATTAATAGTATTTAATATATTTTATATAATTGAGTTAAATTTTAGACTCCGCATGTATTAGAAGCACTTATTTTTATTTTGGTTATGTATTATAAAAGTTATGTTGGACTTGTAAAATTATTAACTATATACATGATGGGATTGGATGAGGGAGCTGAGCTCCCATTTAAGTTATGATATTTTGATTATGTGGAGGGTGAACTAAGCTCCCCAATTTATTATATATTGTGTTTATAGGTCGGGCGAGTCAAAAACTCCCCGTTAAATGGTCCATTTTATAGTCGAACTTTATCCGGTTGAATTCTTGAAATTAGGCCCAAATGGGCCTTAAAGTTGGGTTGATGAATAGTTAGGCTTATTACAGTATCGGAGACTTTGGTGGCGAAGTCTATCTTGGATTAGGCTACTAAGTCGTCATGATAAAATATATAATAATAAAAATAAAAAAAAATAAATTGGGTGAAATATTCACTTAAAATTTATTAATAATAATAAAAATTTAAAAAGATTTATTTAAAATTTGTTTTGAAAATAGATAAGAATTATTGAAAGAAGAATAGCATAATTTTTAACTATTTCATAGTTATGAAATTATTAAAGATCAATAATGGGATTCGAAAATAATATAAGGTAAGCATGTGGCTCCATGTGCACTCGTGGGCCAATCACTACCCTACCCCGAGTGTTTACATCTCCTTAATGATGTAGCTCTTTGCACGTGTTACATGTGCGACTCTCTTAAAAAAGCGATTAGCGCCATGGTTTTTAAAAATTAAAAAAAAACCCGACTTAAGGATTAATGAAGAGTTATAAATTTAAAATTCAATTTGATCGCCATGGAATTAGAATACTGTTAATATAAATATTGTTTTAATAAATATTTAATTTATGTTATATATTAAATTTATATTATGTAATTATTTTTTTTTATAAATTAGTATTATTATTCTAATATTAAATTAACATTATATTAATAAAAATAATTTTTATAACTTAATTTTACAATATTAGCTTATAATTAGAAATATATATATATATATATATATATATATATATATATATATATATATATATATTTAAAAAATAGACATTATTATTGTGTTTCAGAATATTTTATATTTTTTCATTACCAAGTCTCATCCATTTACTTCTGTCCCAAAGTTATATTCTCTGACTGATGCCTCAGCTGAATTTCAAGAGCACAAGGAGCTCCGACAGTAATTTGAAGTATAAAAAAATAAGTACATTGGCAACAAATTTCGAAATTCATTAATAAATTATCAATATATTTTAAAATTCATCGCGAAATTGCGGGATATAAAAAATTATGCGTTCAAATTATTAATAGATTTGAATTTCATTTATAATTTATTAATAAAATTTGAAATTTATTAATAATTTTTGAGACATAAAAAATTAGGCATTTAATTACCAATAAATTTGAATTTTGTTGGTAAATTACTATGAGATTTTTGAATGTGTTAGTAATTCATAAGACATAAAAAATGAGTGTTTAAATTATCAATAGATTCAAAATGCATTAATAATTTGAGAGAAATTTTAAAAAATATTATTTATTTAAATTACCAACAGATTTTAAATTTGTATTTGATATTTGTTAAAAGTAATAAAAAAATATATGTACTTAAATTATGAACAATTTTAAATTTTATAAATTTCAAAGGGAAAATTTTGCTTTTCTTTTTTAAAACCTTGCCTTTTTTTTTTTTTTTGAATTACCTTCAAGTTTTTAATTCATTGGTAAATGCTAATTGATTTTAAATCCATTGGTAATTTAATTTTTAGAAGAAAATTTCGCCTTTTTTTAAAGTATATATATATTTTAATTATCAATAAATTTTAAAATTTATTAATAATTACTGACAGGTTTTAAAATCCTTTGATAATAGTTAGAGCGAAAAAAACTCATTTTTTTAAAAAGAATTAAGCAATGAGTTGCAAATTTCTTACTAAAATGCGCATAAAAACCTACAAACACCATATTCATTTTCTCACTCTATTCATTCGATCATTTTATTCTCTTCTATTTCAATTTTCCTTGTCCTTTCTCTCATTCATTATTTTTTTAGATAAATTTCAAGGGTTGTTCCTTAATTTTAGAGGTTGTAACAAAATTATCTCTAAACTTAAAAATGCAACATAAAATCCCATGAACTTTAAAATTTTGCATAGCAAAAATTTTCTAATTCTCAATAGCTGATTTATGCAATTAGAATAATAGTGATATGAATAATTCTTTATTCTCTATGTGATAATGGCAAAAATCAGTTATGATTTTTTTCACAGATTAATCATAAAAAAAATTTTAGTTGTATGAGATAATAAAATACTAAATGTATAACAGCTAATTAGAGGGACTATACCTTAAAAAAAAATAGCAATCATCTATGTTATTGTCACTTTAGATTGTTTGCGTTAGCGTATTATTTATAAATCGGTTATTGAGAATAAAAATAATTTTACTTTATAAAATTTCAAAGTTTAAGAAGTGTTATATTATATTTTTAAGTTTAGAAATGGCTCTGTTATAACTCCTAAAATTTAAGAATGGCTATTGAAATTTATCTTTATTTTTTCTCCCATTTCCTTTTTTCTCTTATTTTTCTTTTCTCTTCTCTCATCATTTTCCTTTTTTTTCTCTCATTTTCTTCCCCCTTCTATTATTTTCTTTTATCTTCTTTCATCATTCTTATATTTTATCTCATTTTCTTTTCGTTTCCTTCGTCATTTTATCTCTTTTCTCTCATTATTTCTTTATTCTTTCTCTATTTTTTTAATCATTTTTTTTTTTTTCATATATCTTGTGAATTTTGCCTTATATCCTCCATTCTCATTAATATAATTTCCCTTATTTCATTTTTCCTCATATTATAAATAATATCATATTTATAACAATAAAATAATTTGAGACAAAAAATAATTTAAAAATAATAATAAAATTTGTCATTTTAATTGAAAATATATACTTTTAAAATTTATCAATGGATCTACCAATATATTTTAAATCCGTTAGTAAATTTGCTAATGTATTGCAATATTTGTTATTTTTTAATTTTTTTTTTTAATTTTTCCATCAATTTTATCAATAGAAAATTCAATGATAAAATATTCTTTAATAAAAATTACTAATGAGATTCACTATAACTAACAAAATCCATAGATAATTTCAATTACCAATATATTTTTTTAGATTAAACCCGTTGGTAATCCTAAAATTTCTCGTAATGTTAAAAGAACATGCATATGCATCTCAAAATACAAAAATTGAAGAAAAAACTTCACAATCAAAGAATTGTAGACAGATAGCCAATTGATCACAATTCTAAACTCTTGTCGGCCTAATTAATAATTAAAGAGGTCATTAAGCATAATTAATCATGTGAATTTCCCCACTTCTTATGGATCACGGCCTTATACAAAATCACATTTATTCCATCATTATAGCTAATTAAATCTGCCTTTAATTATTTCTTTAATTGTTAAAGTTACATAAACATATTATAAACAAAACATAGTGCTTTTATATATATAAATAATCACAGTTGAGATCTTAAAATCCAAGAAATTAATATCTAATATTTATCTTTTCTTTAGAGATAAAATGTGAACCTTGTGGTGGTTAAGTTAACAATTATTCTCTTCTAAGGGTTAAAATCTGTAGGAGTAACACTTAATGCTTTTAATTTTTTAAGTTTTTACCAAACACATCCTCAGAGTGTTAGATGAAAAATATTCTTACTTAGAATTATTTTGAAATTTTTTTTATCACAACAAAGGGCGTAATATTAGCTTGGAGATCTAAGGGAAATAATTAAGTCCTTAATATTAATTAAGTCCTTTCAAGGTTGAATTTACATACATATAAAAAAGGCACGTCACATTAATTAATATTAAGGACTTATTCAATATAAGTTATATCTTATACAAGAATAAACGATTGTTAGATTAAATATTTATATTGAGATTTATGTAAAATTGATATAATAAATACATAAATTTATTTAATTATTATTTAATTTATATATTCTTTTACTTGAGGAAATTAAAGGTATATGCTGCTTTAGTGGTTCGTGCTAGAGATATTTCACTTGTGCTTTAAATGTTGATGGAGCCAATCTTCTTGAATTATATTGAGGCTAAATTCAATTGGTAAATTAAAATAAATGAGGATATATATTTAGTTAGGTTGATTTAGAGAAAAGTGCAAATGGCCCCTCAATAATAATAAATAATATAATCTATATTATATATAAATATACGAAAGAAAATACTATTTTTTATTTTTAAAATTAATTATATTTTTATTATGGAAATTAATTTTAAAATTTATATAAATTTAAAATTTTTAATTTTAGAGTTCATATAAATTAAAAATTTTTAATTATACTTGTACTTAATTGTAATTAAATATAAAATTTTATAAGAAGTAATTATATTTTTATTATTTAAATTAATTTTGAAGTTTATATAAATTTAAAATTCTTAATCCTACTTATATTTAACTTCAATTAAATATAAAATTTTATAAGAAGTAATTAACTAAAATAAGAAATTAATAAATAAAAAATATTATTAATCTATCTATTATTTACAAGAATATTAAAAAATATATTTATAGTGATAAATAAATAATTCATCGCCTATAATACATATTAAAGACATGAAACTAATCCATACAAATTCGTAGCTAATACTATTTAGCAATAAAAAGATATATCACCAATAATTTTAGCAATTAGTACCTTCTAAACATTATCTTTGCTAATTTTTTAGTGATAGAACATTTGTCGCTAAATTCTTTATGATGCTAATTTTATAAAATATTATATCGTCACTAATAACTTTTAATGACAGAATATTTATCACTGAATCCTTAATAATTTTTTTAATATTACAATAATTAATATAAATTAAAAATTTAATGTTATTCTAGTAATAATTCTAAGCATATTATAATTTTTAATATTTTCTATAATTATAATCCAATAAGTATTATTAATTCATTAAAAATTATTTAATTTATTATATATATATATATATATAACTGAAATGAAGGGAAATAATTGAAGGAATAAAAATATTCTTCACATTATTATAAAATTATTACTAAAAAAATAATAATTTAATTAACATAATTACAAAAATATTATTAAAAAAATTAAATATTATTAAAAAATAAAATATTTAATTAAAAAAAAAATATGCATTAACTACATAATAAAAATAAGAATTTGAATTTTTAATCTATTTCAATTAGATGTGTAACACTCCCGTTTGCATAGCACAGTATATTTCAACATTAGGTGGCCAGGTGTCGATCAGGACAATTATTGGGATTAGAGCCACACCTAAGACAATTTGAGAAGCCATAAACACAAATAATTAGTAATGTTTAATTAGTTAACTATAAATAAGAAAAACAGAACATAAGAGGTTAAACGAGCCGAGAGTCACAGCGATGAGTGACCTCCTCGGGAACGACTGCGAAGTCGTTTTAAACTCAAATTTCGAACCGTAAAAAGTGACGCTGCGGTCCTTAGGACCCTTATAAACACAGTGGAAAAGAGAAAACCACGAAAAAGAACTGTTAAGCGGTCAAAAAATTAGGTCGTAGGAAGAAATATTGGATTATTTGCAAATCGGGATGAGCCGTGAGGGCAATTTGGTCAATTGACCCCGAGTGACTCCTGACCTAACTGTCAAATAAAATCGGAGAAAAAAAAATTTCGGAATCGAGAATAAAATTAAAGAACTAATAGAAAAATAAATAGAAAAAAAAAAGAAAAGGAAAGAGGTTGGAAAAGTCAAAGTTGATGACATCACTAATGATGTCATAAAAAAATTTGTTAAATATTTATTAAATTTGATATTTATGGTCTTCCAAAGCAAAAACGTGTAAAGGAAAAATAAAGAAAAAAATTTAGGATTTTCTTCTTCTTCTCCTCTCTATTTGCCACCCACTTGTTTCCTTAAATCCCCTATGGAAGCTTTCTCTTTAAGCTTACATTAAGCTCAAATTTTCCTTACCCAACCATAATAACTCTCATAAGGACTTCTTTAAAGCTTGTTATTACTACTTAAGAAGGAGATTTCAAGAAGAAAGAAGAGCAAAGGTTAGGGTTTTGAAGCTTTAAGTGAGGTTAGCATATCAAACTCTTTATTTTTCCATTTAAATGCATGTTTAGGTAATTAAGTGAGCTTAGAACTTGATTTAAATGAAACAAATATGGGAGAGGGACCAAATTGAAATTTGGGCAGCTTGATAGGAGTATGAATTACATGAAATTGATGCATTAGAAGGAGTTTAAAAGCTTTGATTAGTTGAATGGTTAAGGTTAAGTGCACTAGTTATGGTTAAATGCAAGAGTTAGTGAGTTTAGGGTTTCAATGCAAGGGTTTATGAACCAAAAATTGGAGAAATGCATAAATGGCATATTTGAACTATTGTGAAATGAAATAATGATCAATTAGGACCAAATAAATTGTATGGGAATGGTGGAAAATTTAGCTAAATTCGTAGGTCAATGGTCATCTTTGCTGTGGCATGACCAAACCCACTGAAGGACCAAAACTCAAATTTTACAAGTCCAATTGATATGCCACCAATTGGAGATGAAAATAGACATAAAAGAGCACAATTTTCATTAAGGAACCATGACCAAAAACTGACCAAAACTTGGTGAAACAATTGACCAAAGTGAATTGATTGCAGTATCGCACCAAAAGCGACCAAATGAGCGATGGCGTTCATTTGGTCATAACTCGAGCTAGGTAGGTCAAATTGACCTGAAATTTTACCAAAAATTAGATATGATATAGACCTAAAACTTTCATGAAGAACACCAACCCAAATTTGTAACACCCCGAAATTTTAATTTTTATGAGCATTTTGATATTTTAATTTTATTTAAATTTTAGGAATTTTTTTGATATTTTTCGGATTTTAAAAATCGGGTTCAATTTTCCGAAAATATAAACTTTGATGATTTTTAAAAATTAATTTACAGACCACGTGGCAAAACTAAAAATATATTTGGAGTCTAAGTATTTTTACGAGTTTTCTGAATTTTTGAAATTTTGGACCTCGTTTTGGTCCGGCGATAAAAATTCAAAATTTTGTATTTCGAATCGAACCGGCCAAATTGAACCGGCCGAATCTAACCGGACCGGATCGGACCGGTCGAATCGGACCGGCCCTTTTCCTTCTTCCTTTTTCTTTCCCCGCGCGCGCGTCCCTCTCCCCTTCTCTCTCTCTTTTCTCTCTCCTCCCCTCCTGCGGCCGGCCGCCTCCTGCGTCCTCCCCTCGCCAGCTCGCCTCGGCCCGTCGGCCGGTAGGCCCATGAGCAATGGAAAACGGGCACGATCTCCCCCCCTGCGCGCGCCGCGTTGCTTCGACTTCCTCGGCCAAATCCGGCCGATCCGGCCACCAATTGGACCGGGTCTTGTGTCCAAAATCATCTACTCGGCGAGAGCTTTCCATAGACACCAAGAAAGCAGAAATCCATTGATCGGATTGTCCGATTTTTGCTCGGGAAGATTTTAGCCCATTTTGACTTTTGAGCTAGATTTCTCGGCAAGTGAATCCCACGAAAAGCGAGGCCACCACGCTCCATTCGTTGAGAGCTTAACGACATAAATTTCAATTTTTCCGACACCATTTTGGTAGGTCCCACGGAACTTGCGGTGTATTTTCGGCGATAAATGAGCTTAGAAAATTCTGAAAAATTTATGTACTAACCCCCGTGTTATGGGCTTCGTGTAGGTATCCTCGATTCGCGGAAATTCAACAGTTGACCGGGTCTGCAAATTTCGGGCCAGACAGACCCGTTACCGGAAAAGTCCCCGAATTGGACCGAGGTTTTGGCTAGCCCCATTGTCGGGACGTCGGCGCGTTCTCAAGTCGGAATCGGCAAAGGTAAACCCGAACCTTGCTTTTTCTTAATTTTCTAGTGCTTAAATAGGATTAAAATTCCATAAAATATTCGTGGTAGCTTAGAAAATTACGATTCTTTTTTCAATAGCTTAGTAATATTGCTAAGGACCGCGGGGCAAAGTTTTGTAATTTTTAGAGCTTGTTTGGGCAGTTTTTGCAAAAATGATCAATAATAAGGACTAAATTGAAATTTTGCGTATTGTGATGGATGAGTGATTTGATGGGCCCGGGAGGGGCGTGTGATATGATTGAGCTGTTGATATATGGATTGTGAGTATAGAAGTGTGTTTTGAACCCTTTTGCGAGTTGGGTAGGTCCTAGGTATAGGGAGACTCTGCGGATTTTCGTACGACTTAGGGCGTAATTGGTCTTTTTCTTTGTTTGTATTGAGTCAGTTGTATTAAATAAATGTAATATGATTGTCGGTGAGCGGGCGACCTTCTTCCTCTCCGCCCGCCACGATAATTTGTCGTCAAATGCATGAGTAGAATATTAATTTTAATTGTAATTTCGATATTATTATATGTTCAAGCATGCCCATGCATCACTTATATGCATATATTTATGTAGTTAAACTCTAGGCACGATTTATGTTGCATTCATAGCGTTGATGTGCCATGGATGTTGTTGTGGTAATTTGGAGCGGTGTGCGTGCGTTGGCGTGCGTGTGATGTGGTGTGGACTATGGATAGGGCCAGGCGATCCACGGCTTGAGTAGTCATTTGGGACCCAATCCTTGAGGGGTAGTCACGGCTTGAGTAATTGTTGGGACCCTCGATTTGGTTATTAAGTGGAAGTTCGAGCTTGAGTAATTGGCACGAGTTGGATTTAAGAGAGTGTATGGGGATCGGCTCCCATATGTTATGATTGATACTACAGGTGTGTGAGTGCTCCAAATTACCTTTTGATGTTATGATGTGAAAATGTTGTTGATGTTGCATTTCACTCTCTGAGTGCATTAGTTCTAGATAGTTATAGAGATTATGGTTAAAATTGATATTTTACTCTCTGAGTCGAACGCTCACTCCTGTTCAATATTTTTTTTCAGGCTACAGGAGGATTTTATTTTGGTTAACCTGCTTTTCTCCCTCGCAGGTCAATTATTACTGTTTTTATAAACTTGTTAAATCTTAGAATTTCCGCATGTGTTAGAAATGTTATTTGATTTGGGTCTGTAAACTAAATTATTATTTTAGGACCTGTAAACTTAATATGCCATGCATGTTTGATGGATGGGATGAGGGAGCTGAGCTCCCATTTATTATTATGTTGATGAGTATGTGGAGGGTGAGCTGAGCTCCCCAATTGACTATATATTGTGTTTACAGGTCGGGTGAGTCGAAAACTCCCCGTTGGTAAGTCCATTTTATGGCCGGACTCTGTCAGTTTGTTTTCTTGATATTGGGCCCAAATGGGCCTTAGAGTTGGGTTAATGAACAGTTAGGCTTACTACGGGCCTCGGGGGCTTTAAGCTGGCCCAGGTCCTAGTGCCGGTCCGGCCCATAGGTTGGGTCGTGACAAAATTAGGCCATTAACTCATTCAAATCATTGAGCAAAGTAAAATTTACTGTACTGAGATTCTGCAGAATTTTCATTGAGCAGCAATGTTTGGATGGCTATAACTCTCTCTAGAAAACTCGGATTTAGGCGATTCTTGAACCGATGGAAACTTAAGACATAGTACAACATTTCATATGAAGAAAGTGAGACCAAATTATGAACTTAACTTGATCAAATTATTAACCAAAGTTGGACCAAAAATCTGCCAGCACCAAAATCTCAGTATGAGCGATTACACGTGAGCGATAAACTTATTTTGGCCATAACTTGAGCTACAAAACTCCGATTGAGGTGATCCAAAAATGAGAATACACTTAAGACAATAAGGAACATTTTCTATGAAGGAAGTTTTGTCAAATTCCAACAGTAGATCGACCAATGGAATAGTGCAACTTCGGAGCACAAAATCGAAAATTGGCAATTTTGCCAAAATGACCTATGCTTTGAAAAAGTGACCAAAACCAACAAGTTTAATGAACAAAATGTGGTATGTGGGTGAAGTTGGAGTTCCCATACCTATTAATCCTTAGAAAGTCAATTATTTGACTTAAATAGTGCGATGAATAGTAACCGAAACACAAAATTTGAGAACGTCGAATTTAACACGTTAGAAATAGGTAAATGCGAAGTTAAAATTTATTTTGTGATTTATGTTAAGTTCTAGTACTGAATAATTATAAAATTTTTTTTTTCAGTTGAAAGAATATCGAGAAGGAACACGAGGAAGCGAGTCGAGGTTAAGGGACGACTCGCTTGAGGTTTGTGCACAATAAACCCTATTTAAGCATTTTATCTTTGAAAAATTGATTTATTACGCATTATGAATTTATGAACTTTTGTGTTGCCACCTTGTGATCAAATTGTAACTTTGGAAATGGATTTGATTTTTGTATGCAATATTTGAATGAAATGTTTGAAACGAATTTTTGATTCAAACTTAGCATGTGATTACTTATTATTCCTCCTCCATTTATGGGGTTGAGATCGTTTATTTTCCTCCCTCTGCGGCTTGCGATTGAGGTTGTAGATCGGATGAGTACTCATTAGCTAGCTAGCCACCTCCCTCATTGGTTTGATTAATGGGGTTGAGATTGCTTTGTCGTGGTGTACAACACGGCATTGATCGGAAATTTTGTGTCATGGCTTAAGTTGTGTATGCGACTTTGGCAACCGTGTTTATGCAATTGTTTGACTAAACTGTTGTTTAATATATTATTTGACAAAATGAGTTGTTATGAGCTTTGATATTTGCGAAATGTGATTGTGAAGTATTCAAATTATGTTTCATCAATAAATGATTTATGTATCGCATTTTAAATCTTTATTGTGCACCATGTATGTTTATACTCGTGATAGTTTAATTTCTTATCATGAGATAAAAGCAAGGAGAAAGCGCAGAGTAAGTTGCGGGATTGACAAGATCTTTTTGATCCCTTTTTATGCGGGTATTGTTTTATACCCTTATGGTTATTTTGATGTAAATCTTTGTAATGTCATAAGTATCAATGTAAATTGAGCTTGTAAATAAACTATAATAATATTATTTTAGATTTTCTTACATAAATTTGATATTTGTACATATGGATTTTTGCCTTATGTTTTGTGAATGGAATTATTGAACATCTTGAGTTGACAAATTTGACTTGGATTGTGGCTTGTTTTGAAATGGATTGACTTGAGTTGAATTGTGAATTATTGGAGGTTGGGAGTTGTAAAATAGTTTTGGAAGTACTTTTACGGTATTTGAAGAAGCTGGTTTCTCAAAATACGAGAGGAACTCTGTCAAAATTTTTATAAAATTTGCGACAAAATTTGAATGGACAAAAATTTTTACTAGTATTTAAACTTTGAATAAATGGTTTTAATTCTTACCAAAATGCTCACCACTTCCAAAATGTAAGAAAATTGTTTTAAAATCCCTTATAGGGTACTTAATGAGTTATCGGTAGGTGAAGTTCGGTAGTTCATTAAGTATTCTCTACGGAGCATGCTATGCCTTACAGAGGGTAAGGTGTGACATGTTTTAGTGGTATCGAGCATGGTTTTGCAATAAATTTTGGCTATGTGTATGAACATTTTATTGATAAGTACAAATTGCTCAAGTGTCTTTAATTGATACATATGACATATTTACATCATGAATATGCACTAATGGAGGTCAACCTCCTTGTGTTTAATCTCGAAGTAGAAAATTTGAGAAAGCGGAATGGAAGGAGGAGATCATTAGAAGAACAATCTGTTGAGGTGAGGTTCAAGGGAAGCCCGACACTCCGAGAATGTGAGTGGGTCGACCACTCGGCTCTGCTCCGGCCTGCGATTTCCTACTCAATTTATGCACGTGGATGGTGCCTTTTTTGACAAATGGCGGGTAATGTGCCACCCCAAGCTCAAATGCGATGCAGCGGCACAACCACAACCCTCGGCTCGGCAATATGAAAAGCGATGAAATTTGGGGCCACCAGAGTTTAAAGGCACCGTGGATCCACTGGAAGCAGAACAGTGGTTGGAAAGAATGGAACGGGTTTTTAGAAAGCTGCAGTGTACAGAAGAAATGAAGTTTGAGTATTCTGTCTCCTTATTACAAGGGGATGCCTATGAATGGTGGAAGACCATCCCCCACAGCTTGGTGGAGCCACCTGTGTTAACACAGTCGGACTTCTTGAGGAGTTACGTGAAATGGGTTCCGATGCGTATGTGGACATGAAGTTGCAAGAATTCTTGAGTTTGAAACAAGGGAACCGAGCGTAGCGAGAATATGAGAGAGATTTTTCAAGACTAAGCCACTATCTTTGGAAGCTTAGTCTCCACCCCGAGAGCAGATGCAAGAGGTTTGAGTCGGACTAAGGCGAGTGCGAGAATGCAAGTTGTGGGATTCGGACATCGAATTTTGCGAATTGATCTCACAGCCCTAGAACTAGAAAGGATAGAATCGGAAGGCGGTGAAGAAGGGTCCACAAGAGAAAAGCGAAAAGACTCTTGAACAAGCATGCAGAGTGGTTATGGGAAGAGGAAACAGTTTGTGGGATCTAGCTCCGTAGAGGCCGAGGCGATTTTCTAGCCAAAGACCACCTCGATGCAGTCGTGAGACCCAACCCGGCACCCAGGAGCTCTATCGATGCAGCGGTCTGAGCACGTGGTAGAACTCATGGTGGGGTTTATTCTGAGCTCTTGGTGCGTGTTTTAAGCGTGGAGGAGCGGACATTTCGCTAAGGATTGCACTAGTCCGCGCCGATGCAGGTCTTTCACTACATCCGAAGGATCGGCTCAAGTCTCTGCACCCAGTCACGATCATTTGCTAGAGGCGAGGCGGTAGAGTCTGGTAACACCCACGGAAGTCGAGCATTAACGGCCCGGCATCGATGGCGCACGGTTAGAGTATATACCATGCGTCAAAGGGAAGAGGCGGAAACATCAGATATTGTAGCTGGTAATTTCTCTATCCTTGACAAAGATGTGCATGTGTTATTTGATCCTGGCTCCACACATTCGTATGTTAGTGCTAGTGTGGTGTGTTCTACTACTATTCCGTGTGTACCAATGGACTATGATGTGTTAGTAACTAGTCCATTAGGCCGGGAAGGTCGAGTAAATAGGCTATATAGAGGCGTCCTTTGGTGATCCAAGGACACACTTTTTGTCGATTTAATTGAAATGCCCTTAGAGATTATGACATTATCTTGGGCATGGATTGGTTAGCGAGCATCATGCTATGATTGGTATGGTAGAAAACGATCACTTTTGGTCTTCCTCGGTATGGTGATGTAATGTCTGAGGAGAGGCAGTTATTGCCCTCAAACATCATTTCAGCTGCACTGGCTAGAAAAATGATTAGAAAAGGGTGTGAGGCGTACTTGGCACATGTGATAGACACCCAAGTGGGGAGTCCAGCACTGAAAGACATTCCTACTGTATGTGACTTTCCGGATGTGTTTCCTGATGAATTACCAGGATTACCTCCAGAAGAAGTGCGATTTGAAATTGATGTTATGCACAGTGTGGACCCAATCTCCATAACGCCATACGAGAATGGCACCAGTGAACTAAAAGAATTGAAAGTGCGATTTGCAAGAGTTGCTTGATAAGGGCTTCATTCGCCTAGTGTGTCACCTTGAGGCGCCCGGTATTATTTGTAAAGAAGAAGGATGGCACTCTCGGCTATGCATTGACTATCGGCGGTTGAATAAGGTGACAATAAAACGAATACCCATTACCCGTATTGATGACTTGTTTGATCGGTTGAAGTGCGGTATATTCTCCAAAATTGACCTAAGATCGAGTTATTATTAGTTGAAAGTACAAGAGCGATATTGCTAAAAGCGCCTTGAGAACCCGCTATGGCCATTATGAGTTCTTGGTCATGCCATTGGGTTAACTAATGCTTTTGCTTTTATGGATCGATGAACACTATCTTGAGACCATACCTCGACCGATTTGTTGTGGTATTCATTGATGATATATTGGTCTATTCGAGGAATGCGAGAAGAGCATGATAGACATCTGCGGATTGTACTACAGACTTTGAGGAGAAACAACTATATGCCAAATTGTGAAATGTGAATTTTGGCTGAATGAGATATCCTTTTTGGGGCATGTAGTATCAGAAGAGGGCATTAAGGTAGATCCTAGTAAGATTGAAGTTGTCCTTAATTGGAAGCCACCCAGAAATGTCACAGAGATTCGCGATTTTACGGGTTAGTGGATACTACGTCGATTTGTGAAGGATTCTCCATGTTGGCATCTCCATTGACCAAGCTGCTTAGAAAGGATGTGAAATTTGGTGGGCGGACAAATGCCAGCAAAGTTTTGATGAATTGAAAAGATGTTTGTGAGCTCGATCCGACTTTACCTACACCGGGTAAAGGGTATACAGTTTATAGCGATGCTTCTCACAATGGGTTAGGTTGTGTGTTGATGCAAGATCGAAATGTTATTGCCTATGCATCACGCCAGCTAAAACCGCATGAGAGGAATTATCAACGCATGATTTGGAGCTTGACCATTGTGTTTGCTCTTAAGATGCGGAGACATTATTTGTATGGGGAGAAGTGTTACATTTACGGATCATAAGAGTTTGAAGTATTTGGGCACCCAGAAGAGTTGAATTTGAGGCAGAGGAGATGGTTAGAATTGATAAAGACTATGATTATGCGATAGATTATCGGCCGAGGAAAGCTAATGTTGTGGTGATGCCTTAAGTCGCAAGACTATGGCAAATCTACGGGTTACTCCTTTGTCTTTGGTACATGAGTTAAGATCATTGCATGCCGACTTAGAGGTTAATGATGATGGGCAAGCGGCGGTTGCATGGCATGTCTGGCCGGTGTTGATTGATCAGTTAGAATGGCTACTCGGAATGATCGAAGTATCGAAGCATTGGGAGAAGTCGGCGGGGCAAGAAACGAGTTCTCGATTAGAGATGATGGTTTCTTTGCTACACCGAGCGAGAATATGTGATCCTATTGATGTTGAATTGAGGAAGATCATTTTGAAGGAAGCACATGAGTCTCCTTTTGCCATGCACCACAGTGGCACAAAAATGTATAAAGGGTTAAAGGAGCATTCTTGGTGGATGGGTATGAAGAGATGTGGCGAGTTTATTTCTAAATGCCTAACTTGTCGGCAAGTAAAGCGAGCATCAAGTACCATTGGGTTGTTACATCCACTACCCGATGCAGTGGAAATGGGAGAGAATAACAATGGATTTTGTGATGGGACTTGAGGACACGAAGAGTCATGATGCGATTTGGGTCATTGTTGTGGACTAACCAAGTCTGCTCATTTTCTGCCGATCGAATGGACTACGATTTAGACAGATTGGCGGGATGTACATCGATGAGATTGTGAGATTGCATGGAGTGCGGTATCTATCGTATCGAGACAGAGATCCTAGGTTCACTTCTAGATTAGGGTAGTCTTGAGAGCCCTAGGAACTAGATTGAACTTGATCTTGCATTCCATCCACGCAGACGGATGGCGATCTGAGAGGGTAATTGATTTTGGAGGATATGCTACGGGCTTGTGTGATTGAGTTTGAGGCGGTTGGGATACAAACTTGCCTTTGATTGAGTTTGCTTACAACAACGACTACCAATCAAGCATTGGGATGCCTCCATATGAAGCTTTGTATGGCGAGAAAATGTAGAACCCGTTGTGTTGGGATGATGTGGGTGAAAGAAAAATGATTGGACCGAAATTGTTTAACAGATGAAGAGAAAATCGGGGTGATCGAGATCGACTTAAGATGCATCGGATCGTCGAAGTCCTACATTGATTTGAAGAGAAGGGATATTGAGTATGCGATGGGTGAAAGTTTTCCTCAAGGTTTCTCCTTGGAAGAGGATTATGAGATTCGGTAGAAAGGGAAACTAAGTCCTCATTTTATCGGGCCATATGAGGTTACGGAAAGAGTGGGTCCTTTGGCATATCGGTTGGCACTACCTCGAGTTGGAGAAGATACATAATGTCTTCCATGTGTCCATGTTGAGGAGGTACCGATCGGACCCATCTCATCTACTACCGATGAAGAAATAGAAGTAAATCCGGACCTCACATATGAAGAAGAACCCATAAAGATTACGGCATATGAGGTGAAGCGACTACGGAACAAGCGGATATCGTTGGTAAAAGTCTTTGTGGAACCATCATTCGGGCCAACGAGCTACTTAGGAGCGAGAGGAGGACATGAGAGACAACACCCACAGGTGTTCGAGATTGATACGGTAAAAATTTGAGACAAAATTTATTTAAGGGGAGAATTGTAACACCCCGTTTGCATAACGATATATTTCAACATTCGGTGGCCGGTGTCGATCAGGACAATTATTGGGATTAGAGCCACACCTAAGACAATTTGAGAAGCCATAAACACAAATAATTAGTAATGTTTAATTAGTTAACTATAAATAAGAAAAAGCAGAACATAAGAGGTTAAGCAGTAGAGAGTCACAGCGATGAGTGACCTCCTCTGGAACGACTACAAAGTCGTTTTAAACTCAAATTTCGAACCGTAAAAAGTGATGCTGCGGTCCGTAGGACCCTTATAAACCAGATGGAAAAGAAAACCACGAAAGAAGCATTAAGCCGATCAAAAAATTAGGTCGAGGCGTAGGAAGAAATATTGGATTATTTGCAAATCGGGATGAACCGGCGAGGGGCAATTTGGTCAATTGACCCCGAGAGCTGACTCCTGACCTAACTGTCAAATAAAATCGAAGAAAAGAAAATTTCGGAATCGAGAATAAAATTAAAGAACTAATAGAAAAATAAATAGAAAAAAAAAAGAAAAGGAAAGAGGTTGGAAAAGTCAAAGTTGATGACATCACTAATGATGTCATAAACAAATTTGTTAAATATTTATTAAATTTGATATTTATGGTCTTCCAAAGCAAAAACGTGTAAAGGAAAAACAAAGAAAAAAATTTAGGATTTTCTTCTTCTTCCCCTCTCTCTTTGCCACCCACTTGTTTCCTTAAATCCCCCATGGAAGCTTTCTCTTTAAACTTACATTAAGCTCAAATTTTCCTTACCCAACCATAATAACTCTCATAAGGACTTCTTTAAAGCTTGTTATTACTACTTAAGAAGGAGATTTCAAGAAGAAAGAAGAGCAAAGGTTAGGGTTTTGAAGCTTTAAGTGAGGTTAGCATATCAAACTCTTTATTTTTCCATTTAAATGCATGTTTAGGTAATTAAGTGAGCTTAGAACTTGATTTAAATGAAACAAATATGGGAGAGGAACCAAACTGAAATTTGGGCAGCTTGATAGGAGTATGAATTACATGAAATTGATGCATTAGAAGGAGTTTAAAAGCTTTGATTAGTTGAATGGTTAAGGTTAAGTGCACTAGTTATGGTTAAATGCAAGAGTTAGTGAGTTTAGGGTTTCAATGCAAGGGTTTATGAATCAAAAATTGGAGAAATGCATAAATGGCATATTTGACCTATTGTGAAATGAAATAATGATCAATTAGGACCAAATAAATTGTATGGGAATGGTGGAAAATTTAGCTAAATTCGTAGGTCAATGGTCATCTTTGCTGGCAGCATGACCAAACCACTGAAGGACCAAAACTCAAATTTTACAAGTCCAATTGATATGCCACCAATTGGAGATGAAAATAGACATAAAAGAGCACAATTTTCATTAAGGAACCATGACCAAAAACTGACCAAAACTTGGTGAAACAATTGACCAAAGTGAATTGATTGCAGGCTGCCCTGCACCAAAACTGACCAAATGAACAGTAACTGTTCATTTAGTCATAACTCGAGCTAGGTAGGTCAAATTGACCTGAAATTTTACCAGCAATTAGATATGATATAGACCTAAAACTTTCATGAAGAACACCAACCCAAATTAGGCCATTAACTCATTCAAATCATTGAGCAAAGTAAAATTTACTGTACTGAGATTCTGCAGAATTTTCATTGAGCAGCAATGTTTGGATGGCTATAACTCTCTCTAGAAAACTCGGATTTAGGCGATTCTTGAACCGATGGAAACTTAAGACATAGTACAACATTTCATATGAAGAAAGTGAGACCAAATTATGAACTTAACTTGATCAAATTATTAACCAAAGTTGGACCAAAAATCTGCCAGCACCAAAATCTCAGTATGAACAGTACACGTGAACAGTAAACTTATTTTGGCCATAACTTGAGCTACAAAACTCCGATTGAGGTGATCCAAAAACGAGAATACACTTAAGACAATAAGGAACATTTTCTATGAAGGAAGTTTTGTCAAATTCCAACAGTAGATCGACCAATGGAATAGTGCAACTTCGGAGCACAAAATCGAAAATTGGCAATTTTGCCAAAATGACCTATGCTTTGAAAAAGTGACCAAAACCAACAAGTTTAATGAACAAAAATGTGGTATGTGGGTGAAGTTGGAGTTCCCATACCTATTAATCCTTAGAAAGTCAATTATTTGACTTAAATAGTGCAGTGAATAGTAACGAAACACAAAATTTGAGAACGTCGAATTTAACACGTTAGAAATAGGTAAATCACGAAGTTAAAATTTATTTTGGGATTTATGTTAAGTTCTAGTACTGAAACATTGTAAAATTTTGTGTTTCAGTTGAAAGAATATCGGGAAGGAACCCGAGAAAGCGAGTTGAGGTTAAGGGGCGACTAAGCTTGAGGTTTGTGCACAATAAACCCTATTTAAGCATTTTATCTTTGAAAAATTGATTTATTACGCATTATGAATTTATGAACTTTTGTGTTGCCACCTTGTGATCAAATTGTAACTTTGGAAATGGATTTGATTTTTGTATGCAATATTTGAATGAAATGTTTGAAACGAATTTTTGATTAACACTTAGCATGTGATTACTTATTATTCCTCCTCCATTTATGGGGTTGAGATCGTTTATTTTCCTCCCTCTGCGGCTTGCCGATTGAGGTTGTAGATCGGATGAGTACTCATTAGCTAGCTAGCCACCTCCCTCATTGGTTTGATTAATGGGGTTGAGATTGCTTTGTCGTGGTGTACAACACGGCATTGATCGGAAATTTTGTGTCATGGCTTAAGTTGTATGCGACTTTGGCAACAACTGTGTTTATGCAATTGTTTGACTAAAGCATTTGTTTAATATATTATTTGACAATATGATTTGTTATGAGCTTTGATATTTGCGAAATGTGATTGTGAAGTATTCAAATTATGTTTCATCAATAAATGATTTATTTATCACATTTTAAATCTTTATTGTGCACCATTGTGTATGTTTATACTCAGCGATAGTTTAATTTCTTGTCATGAGATAAAAGCAAGGAAAGCAGCAGAGTGAGCTGCGGGATTGACAAGATCTTTTGATCCCTTTTTGTACGGGTATTGTTTTATACCCTTATGGTTATTTTGATGAAAATACTGAAATGTCATAAGTATCAAAGTAAATTGAAAGTTGTAAATAAACTATAATAATATTATTTTAGATTTTCTTCTGTAAATTTGATATTTGTACATATGGATTTTCTGCCTTATGTTTTGTGAATGGAATTATTGAACATACTGAGTTGACAAATTTGACTTGGATTATGAAACTGTTTTGAAATGGATTGACTTGAGTTGAATTGTGAATTATTGGAGGTTGGGAATTGTAAAATAGTTTTGGAAGTGCTTTTTACAGGTATTTGAAGAACTGGTTTCTCAAAATACAGAGGGAACTCTGTCAAAATTTTTATAAAATTTGCGACAAAATTTGAATGGACAAAATTTTTTACTAGTATTTAAACTTTGAATAAATGGTTTTTAATTCTTACCAAAATGCTCACCACTTCCAAAATGTAAGAAAATTGTTTTAAAATCCCTTGTAGGGTACTTAATGAGTTATCGGTAGGTGAAGTTCGGTAGTTCATTAAGTATTCTACGGGAGTATGCTATGCCTTACGGAGGGGTAAGGTGTGACAAGATGAACCACATTATTGGTCTTAAATTCTTTTTTTTTTAGTTATTTATATTGATAAAAATATAGTTTTAATTAAACTTAACATTTATTTTTATATATGTAAACAAGTTTTATTTATTTTATTTTTATTAAGAATAAAATAAATAATTTTATATTCTCAAATTATTGTTCAATATAATAACTTGAAAAATATTTTTCACTAATGTCACGACTCAACCTATGGGCCGGATCGGCACTAGGACCTGGGTCAGCTTAAAGCTCCCGAGGCCTGTAGTAAGCTTAACTATTTTTCAACCCAACTCTAAAGCTCATTTGGGCCCAATTTCAAGAATTCAACCGGACAGAGTCCGGCCATAAAATGGATCATTTAACGGGGAGTTTTTGACTCGCCTGACCTATAAACACAATATATAATAAATTGGGGAGCTCAGCTCACCCTCCACATAATCAAAATGTCATTACTCAAATAGGAGCTCAGTTTTCTCATCCAATCCCATCATGCATACAGTTAACAATTTTACAGGTCCAATATAACTTTTATAATACATGCCCAAAATAAAAATCAGTGCTTCTAACACATGCGGAGTCTAAAATTTAACTCAATTGTACAAAATACATTAAATACTATTAATGGACCTGCAAAGAAGAAGAGCAGGTTAGCCACAACAATAATCCTCCTGTAGCCTAGAAAAATAGATGAACATGAGTGAGTTTTTAACTCAGAGAGTAAAATATCAATTTTGATCATAATCTCTATAGCTATCTAAAGCTAATGCACCCTATAGAGTGAAATGCAACATCATCATAAATTTCATACAAATCACATCAAAAAGGCAAATTGGAGTACTCACACACCCAACACTGTCAAACAATACATATATGGGAGCTGATCCCTATACAACCCTCTTAATCCAACCTCTGCCAGCGAGTGTCTCTCAAGTCGGACTTTCACTTAATAAACCAAATACGGGGTCCTAGCGAATGTCTCTTAAGCCGTGTCTACCCGTCCTGTCCATATCCAATACCACAGACTTAACTGAAGTCACTGTGGCGGTTGGGAGGAGGAGGAAGGTTGTCCCGGCTCACCTGATAATTTTATTATAATTATTTAATATATTTGAGTCAATACAAATTAAAAAAAGACCAAAGATGTTTTAAGTTGTGTCGAAAATTTGGCAGAGTCTCCCCTATACCTAGGACCTACCAAACCTACAAAAGAGCTTAAAATGCACTTCTATATCCACAAACCACACACCCACAACTCAATCACATCACATAGCCCCTCCTGGGCCCATCCAAACAGTCAACAATCACAATATGAAAAATTACAGTTTAGTTCTTATAATTAACCCTTTGCAAAAACTACCCAAATGAGCTCTAAAAATTCTAAAACTTTGCCGGTGGTCCTTAGCATTATTACTAAGCTAATGTAAAAGGAATTATAATTTTCTAAGCTACCACGAATATTTTATGAATTTTTAATCCCATTCAAGCACTAGATAATTAAGAAAAAGTAAGGTTCGGGTTTACCTATGCCGATTCTGACCTAGGGAACGCGCTCGGGACGTCTGACAGTGGTGGGGTAGCTAAAATCTCAACCCAGTTCCAAGACTTTTTTCGGTAGCCTGTCTGTCCAGCCCGAAATTTACAAATTCGGGCAACTGTTGAATTTTCGTGAATTGAAGGTACCTATACGAAGCCCACAACACGAGGGTTAGTATATAATTTTTACGGAATTTTCTGAGCTCATTTAGTGCTTGGAAAAACACTACGAAATTTCATGGGACCCACCGAAAAACGGTGTCGAAAAATTTTGAAATGGGTATTGCCGCGAAGCTCTCGACGTGTGGAGCACTCAAGTACTCTCGGTTTTCTCGTGGGGTTCACGGTTTGCGAGAAATCTAGTCCAAAAATTGAAATGGGCTAAAACTTCCCGGACAAAAATTGGGCAAACCGCTAGATTGATTTTAGTGTTCTTGGTGTCTATGGAAAGCTCTCGAGGTGTAAAAGAGTTTTGACATAAGACTCGATCCGATCGGTGGCTGGATTAGCCAAATTTTGGTCGGGAAGGAGAAAGCACTTGGCTGCGGCAGGAAGGTTTTGTGCGGCTTTTCCGCGGTAGGGAGTGCGAGGCTCTGCGAGCGAGTGGGGAGGCTGGGGTGGCGCGTGGCGAGAGGAGGTGAGAGGAGGCGAGCGGGAGAGGAGGCGAAACGGAGAGGAAGGAGGAGTATCGGTGCGCGAGGAAGGAAGAAAACAGAAATGACCCGTCCGATTGGCCGGTCCGATTCGATTCGGCCGATCGATTCGAGATACAAAATTTTAAATTTTTACTCTGGCTTGAAACCGAAAATAAGGCCCAAAAATTTCGAAAAAATTCTAGAAAACTCAGAAAAATTCGTAAAATCCAAATATATTTTTAGTTTTGCCACGTGATCTTTAAATTAATTTTTAAAAATCATCAAAGTTTTATATTTTTGAAAAATCGAACCCGATTTCTAAAATTCAAAAAATTTCAAATAATTTCCTAAAATTTAAATAAAATAAAATATTAATATTTAACCACCAAATAATAAATTTAAAAATTAGGGATGTTACAACTGAAAACTTTAACGAAATAATTATAATTATATTTAAATTTTGACTAATTTAGCTAACACTAATTTTACAATTTTGTAAAATCAATTAAAATTTTAAATAAAATTAAAAAGTGCTTCGAATTTTTTTTATTAATTTTATTCTTTACATCAATAAAATATTATAATTTATAAATATATTAAAAATTTTAAAAAACTACTATTCATAAAAAATATTTAGACTTTATTTGGATATTTAATTATTTAAAATAAAAATAAATTTTAATTTTATATTAAAATATAATAAAAAATCATAATATTAAATTTAAATGTTTATTCATTTCAAATTTTTATCTATTTATATAAATTTATATTATTATTTAATGACTAAATGACTAAGAAAATCAAAATATTTATAAATTTCTTTAATTTTAGCTAAAAATTTTAATTTTATCAATTTAATTTCCAACTTAGACATTAGTTTCAATTTTAGTAATTAACTTAATTGGATTACTTAATTGACAAAAGTAATTAAAATATTTACATACATTATAATATTTATATGGTGTATTTATAATAATAGGCTATATGCATTATAACAGGGGTAGATCTATTTAAATCTTATATATATATATATATATATATATATATATATATATATATATATATATATATATATATATGAGCCATTAAAATAATTTTTGATTATAGAATATATACAAATCAATATTAAATTTTATTCTTCTATTTTTTTTAATAATTTTAATTATAAACACATTAAATTAATTATATTTTTAATTATAAATATTTTAATATATTATATAATATATTTAATCCTTAATTATATACATCTCACAATAGTTAAAATTTATATAATTAAAAATAGTTAAAAAATATATTATAGATATATTATGTATTAACAAGTAACTTTAAAATTTAAATAGTAATTTATGTATAAATTTCATGATAACAATTACATAAAATTATTTTAAGTATCGAAATTCGAATTGAAACTGATGAATCAAACTAGAACTAAAGTATCAAAAACAAAATCAGATTAAAATCGAAAGATCAAAGAACCAAAAATCATGTCAAAATTTTAATTAACTTCGTTTCTCAAGTATAGTCTAAACCGGAATAAAAAACACACATTCTCTGGCTTATAGTTACCTGGAAAGTCGAACTAAGTTTGTCCATAATATATTTAAAATTCAAAATACTCTAAAATTCAAAATCAGACTAAGATTAATTGTTTTAGTTTTAGATTTAAATATTATTTGAATTTGTTGAAATTGAACATTTTTATTTTTTAATTTAAAAAATGAAAAATTAAAATAATTTTAAATATTAAAGAAAATGAATCGAAATCGAAGCTAAGAAATCTTATAATCTAATATCATTTCTCTAAATTAAAAAATGAAAATCGATGATTCTATCTTAAAATCAGACCCATGATCACCCTAATTAAACTTTTTTTTTTCTCAAAATTTGGAAAAGCCTATTACACTATACTTTTATTTAATTTATTAAATTTCAAATTTTTTTATGCAATAGTTACATTATTTTATAATATAAAGAAAAATAATAAAAATACTTAGAAGATATTAAAAAGGATGAAGGATTAAAATCATCGTATTTTGGAAAAAAAATTGTATAAAACATTATATGGTAGTTGTTTAAAATGTCATATCTTTATTATTGCATACTTAATCTTTTGAGTTTGTTTCTTATTCACTTAGCTTGTTAATGCTTATTTTTATGTTATTAGGTGTTTATACAATAGCATGTAAGAGCTTATAAAGCATAAAGAGGTTAATTGAGTACAAAAAAAAGCAAAACATACATCAAGCATTTTAAGGCAAAAAGAGTTGGGATTTTGGTGAGGACTTGGCCAATGCCAAAATGGGCTTAGAATTATCTTATCCATGGTATTTGGAGGCTAATGGTGAAAAATAAACAGATTCAGATATCAATCCATGTTGAGCTTATTTGGACAACTTTAATAGAACTTGCATGTGATCCACTATTCAGTGTCAATCTAACCTTGTGGGCTTAGATAGACCTTAATTGATATATTTTAACGTGGTATATGAAAAATGAGAGCAATTAGATCAGATTACATTAAGGGTCACATGTTAAGTGTGTTTGGGCTTTTTATGGTTAGTTATGTGGAACCAAGAGTTAGGGCCTTAATTGGTGGCTTTAATTATTTTATTTAAGGACCAAAATAAACAAAATAGAGGTGTGTGGATCTCCAACGTCATGCAAGTGGTAGATCTGTACAAAGAAAGTTATTTTTAATTTATTTTTCTATTTTAACTAAGATTCTTAAGAGAGTTTTAAGTCAGAATACAACTAGAACTTTCAAATCAGATTTGGAGTCTTAGTTAACCTATTTTTCTCTACAAAAAGGGTAAAAAATATATGGGTAAATTTCAATAACTATCCATGAACTTATATGGTTGTAACACTATAGTCCTTAAACTTTAAAACCTATCATAAAACCTCCTAAACTTTCAAATTTTACACAGTAAAATCCCTCTAACTTTCAATTACTGATTTTTCAGTTAAAAACTGATGTGAACAACTCCCGCATGGTTCCTAGTCAACATTTCTCTCTCCTCTCTTGTTCAAATTGTAAAATTATTCTCTTTGCACCTGAAAAATCATTCTATTTTACAGTGAGAAAAAAAATTCAATTTACACATAACTTGAGAGAAAAAAGAGAAATATTGACTCAGTTTTACGCTAGAACTGTTTAAGTCAGCGTCTAACTGAAAAACCGATAATTAGAGGTTAAAGGGATTTTACTGTATGAAATTTGAAAGTTGAAGGGGTTTTATGTTACATTTTTAAGTTGAGGGACTATAATATTATACTAAATAAGTTCAGAGACGGTTGTCAAAATTTATCCAAAAATATAGATCTAGAGCTTTTCAATTCTCTTCTACCCATAGTGGCCAAATTTCCTCTTTGTACATTCAAATATATCAACTGCTTGATCTAGTTGCTGGTATAATTTCTTCTTCTTCTTTTGGCTTGTGGAGCACTTCTACATCCTTTACAGTGTGCAGCATCATCATCAACATTAGATCCAAGTTGTTTGAATTACTTCTAAAAGGGCAGCATGCTTTTCTCTCTTTTTTGTTACTTTGTTTATGTTTAATGTTCTTAGTTATGTGTGAGTAGTTTTGTAATTCAGTAGGGAGATAGTTGAAGTCATGGTACATGTTACCATGAGATTTTCATTTGAGTTTAATAAAATTAAGATTTGTTCTATATTGAGTATCACTTATCTTTTAGTTTATGTTATGAATGTGAATGTATGGTTAGTTAGAGTGGCCAACTAATTAATTATGCATGAAAATATATTGCTAAGTTAAGATAATTTGAGTACGTAATATTTTGAATAATCCAACTACAAGTAGTACATAATGATTTATTTCATTATAAAGATGAGTGTCTAGGTTGAATGAACCATGCTGAATGAGTTTGTTACCTTAAATTGGGATGTCTTTCTAATGATTAATATTACCATTAAACTTAATTATAAGCTGCTCTAGTCTTAGATTGAGTGCGATGGTAAGAGATTAATTATAGAGCACTTCCTGGTTAATCTAATCTATAAGGAAAGATAAAGAAGTTGTTAACTTCTTTAACCAATTTACTCAATTGAATAAATTTGCATTTTTAATCAATGATTGATACCTGTTACATGGTGGATACACTCTCGCTATTGAATTTGTTGCAATCTAGTTGTGTTGAGTATTCATAAGCGTAATTAGCCTTAGTTTATATTCTAGCATTCTTAGTTTAGCTTTAGTAGTTTAGCGAATACAAATCATAACTTCATTTTATTTTACTTTTCATATTCAGTTTGATAGATTAGGTGTTTATTTTGTCTGTTTTAAGTTCCTTTTATTTATTTGTGGCTTTAAGTTCTGTTTTTTTATTTGTATTTACTCATCCCTTGTGAGATTGACCTCTGTTTACCCTATATACAAGTAGTTTAGGTAGAATATTTTTAATTGATGCATTCGGCACACATCAAAATTTGTATGATTGCGAGGAGTGATTGTTATTTTTTTTAAACTTGAATTCATATTTATTTATATTTAGTTTTTGTGTTTATTATTAGGTTGTATGTCTGAAGAAGAACTTGATACAAGGCTTAAACGTATCAGGGTATTTGTCAAGCATCAAGCTGATCATCCACTGCATTCAGAGCTGAAACTTTTGTTGGAAATGAACCATAAGTGATTCTTTCTCATTTTTTTGAGCAAGAACCTTTAGATTCATCAAGTGATTTAGAATTAGAAATCATGGTTGTTAATGCTAATGAAAATTGCACCATTAGGGACTTTGCAACTCTTAACATAAATCAATAACCATTATGCATTCAATATCCTGTACTTACGGTACCTTTTGAATTGAAATCTAGCTTAATTCACTTATTGCCTACTTTTCATGGTCTTGCAAATGAGGATTCTCATAAACACCACAAGGAGTTCCATATTATGTGTTCAAGCATGAAACCTGCAGGTATTAAAGAGGAGCAAATTAAGTTGAGAGCATTACCATTCTCATTAGGTGATGTAGCTAAAGATTGGCTCTACTACTTACTTTATGGTTCCATAAACACATAGAATGACATGAAGCGGCTATTCTTAGAGAAGTACTTTCTAGCTTTAAGGGTAGCTAGCATCAGAAAAGAGATTTGTGGCATTAGGTAGTTTGATAGGGAGTCATTGCATGAGTATTAGGAGACATTCAAGAGATTATGTGCAAGTTGCCCACATCATCAAATAAGTGATCAATTACTCATTCAATATTTTTATGAAGTTCTGCTCCCTACTAACAGAGGCATGATAGATGCAGCTAGTGGAGGTGCTTTGGTAGATAATACACCTAAAGCAGCAAAGAAATTGATATCAAACATGGCTACAAATTCACAATAGTTTAGAGTAAATAATGATCCACCTATGAGAAAAGTCAATGAGGTAAGTACATCTTCCTTAGAAAATCAAATAACTAATTTGACTTGTCTTGTTAGCTAGTTAGTTGTAGGAAATGTGCAACATATGAAGACATGTGGTATATGTTTAGCACTAGGACATACAACTGATATGTGTCTTACATTACGAGAGATTCCATTAAGCATGCAAATGCAATTTGAGAATTTAATTGTCCACCATTAAGGAAGTTTGATCCTTACGCAAACACATACAATTAAGGATGGAGGGATCATCCTAACCTTAGCTATGGCAATCAAGCACAAAGGAACACCTTTCCTAGTCGACCTTTTGGTTTCAACTAAGTGCAAACTTAGTTTCAAAGGCAACCACAACCAGTAGCTCAAGATCAAGGTATGTCTTTAGAGAATATTGTCAAATATCTTGCTACTAATACTATGAATTTTCAGAAAGAGACAAGGGCAAGTATCCAGAATGCAGAGAATCAAATGAGCCATCTGGCCACATCAGTTAGCAAATTGGAAGCACAAGAGTTTGGGAAGTTTCCTTCTTAACCAATTAAGAACCCAAAAGCGAATGCATATGCAATTGTTTTAAGAAGTGGAAGCACCAGCGAGACTCTAGATGAACAAAAGGTTGACCATATAGTTGAAAAAGAAAAAGTTGTTGACAAAAATAAGGAAGAAGAGCAAGAGGCAGAAGTCAATTCAAAGGTAAGTCCTTTTACACCTCTCTCAGATTGCAAGACTATACCTCCCTTTCCTAGCAGGTTTGCAAAGGCGAAGAAAGAAGAGAAAGAAAAGGAGATTTTGGATATGTTCAAAAAGGTAGAGATCAACATCCTTTTTTGGATGCAATCCAGTAAGTGTCGAGATATACAAAATTTCTCAAAGAGCTATGCACATCTAAAAGAAAGCTAAAAGGTGATGAGAAGGTAAGTGTGCGGGAGAATGTCTCTGCTGTGATACAAAAGAAATTATCTCCCAAATGTAAATATCCACGTACATTTACTATTTCATGCAAAATTAATAATACTAGATTTGAGAGAGCTATGTTAGATTTAGGAGCAACATCTATTAATGTCATGCCTAGATCCATTTATGCTTCTTTGAATCTTGGTCCTTTGAAAGAAACTGGTGTTATTATATAGCTAGCTGATAGATCTAATGCATATCCTGATGAGGTAATTGAGAATGTTTTGGTTCATGTCAATGAATTGGTTTTCCCTATTGATTTCTATATTTTGGATATGGAGGATGATAATTCTCCTAATACTACACCTATATGGTTAGGAAGACCATTCTTGAGTACTTTAAGAACTAAGATTGATGTGCATGATGGTTCACTCACTATGAATTTGATGGTGAAATTGTGCATTTAAATATTTTTGATGTAATGAGATATCCTAGTGATATGCATTCTATTTGTCATGTTGACATTGTTGTCCATTAGTGCAACAAACTTTTGAGTTAGGTGGTGAAGACAAACTGAATGTAGCTTTGAGCTATAATGCGGAGAAAGGAAGCAGGACCAATTCACAATAAGAGCTTGACATTAGTGAAGAGTGGGAGGAGATTCTGAAGTTCCTTAATTTTGGATGAAAAAGAAGGCTTGAAGTTGAGCATAGGACTCTAAACAAATGTGCTGCTTGGGAGGCAACCTAAGAAACAAACAGATTTGGATTTCTATTTTCATATTTTTTATTTTCTTGTTTTTAGTTTCTCTTCTTTCCATGATAACTTACATTGGGACAATGTAAAATTTAAGTATGGGGGAGGGTTTCTATGTGTTTAGTTCATTTAGTCAATTAGTTAGTAATTCTTTTTTTGTTTTTTTGAAAATTATGTGTTTTTGTGTTTTTAGGTTCTTTTCGTAGATTGATAAACTTATGCATGTTATAACTATGGATTGATCAAGTTTGATGAGAGCATGAATATAATGGATATATTGACTTGCAACTTAGGCTTTCTTAATATGGAAATTGAATTGAAAGGTTGAATTTGCTGATGGGGAAGATCAATACATTTTGTAAGCTTTTGAGCTTATGATTGAAATTTCAATATCAATCTTTTTTTTTTTTGTGGATATTCATTCCTTGATTATGTATCTCTAGAACTTGCTTTAAATCTTTTTGAGATTACATAGATATATGCATACATTAAAGTGATGAAGGCAAATTAGGTGTAACCACTTGAGCTTAAATTGCCAACCTTTTGACAATAAAAAGTTGTCTCTTTAGTGAGCCAAATTTGTGCCTACATTATTCCTATTCTTTATGATTGAGCCACATTATAAGCCTTAGCCTATAAAACAAGTGTTTCTACCCTAACCATTGGATTAGTAGAGCATCCAAAACTTTTTGAATAGATTTTTGTTGGAATGTTTGTAAAAGTAGTAATGAATTCGGGATATGAGTTTGAAAGTATACAGTTGATATTCTTGTGACTTAAAAAGTAAAGTGAAAAGTATGGATTGAAATGCAAAAAGTTCAAAAAAAAAAAAAAGAAATAAAAAGGTGAATTTGCATTCATTCCTATAATGAGAGAACATCAATTGTTATAATTTTTATTGTTAAAAAGCTGTGAACAAGAAAGTTGAAGCTAGAAAAGAGCTTGTTTGTAATGTGATGAATTCTAGTTGGTATTTGTTTAATGTTGTGAATTCATGAATTTTTGATGCTCTACTAGTTTTTTTGGTCTTTAACTTAATATATCCTTTGTTCCATACCTTGTTCCTAGCCCCATTATAACTAATTGAAAGACCTTCTGATTTATGACATGCATATGATCAAAGTAATAGAGATTAGATGGACAAGTAGCTTATGGTACTGCATTTTCATTGAATTTGAGAGTAAACACAATGCCTAAACATATGAGAGATAGAGTGATAATTTTACTATGTGAGGATCTATCATTATGGCATGCTTAGCTTTTTGATGAGATTGCTATGTTAAGTTAAGTTTTAATGTTTGTTAAGTAAATATGTTTATGATATTTATGACACTTTGGGAGTTTGGTTTTGTTCATGCTTACAATGTGTATGGTTTAGATGTTTAAGAGAAGGATAGATAGAGTCAATATTTTAGGGTTTAGTTAGTTTTAATCAGGACAACCAAAAGCTTAGTGTGAGAGAATTTGATAGTTGCTTAAAATGTTATATCTTTATCATTGTATTCTTAGTCTTTTGAGTTTGTTTTTTGTTCAATTTAGTCTTTTGAGTTTGTTTCTTGTTCAATTAGCCTGTTAACTCTTATTTTTATGTTATTAGGTATTTACAAGAGCATGTAAGAGCTTATGAAGAATAAAGAGGTGAATTGAGCATAAAAAGAAGCAAAAAACACAAATAAACCATTTTAAGGTAAAAGGAGCTGCGATTTTGATGAGGACTTGGCCAATGACAAAATGAGCTTAGAGTTATCTTATTCATGGTATTTGGAGACTACTGGTGAAAAACGAATAACTTCGGACATCAATCCATGTTGAGCTTCTTTGGATAGCCTTAATAGAGTTTGTATGTGATCCACTATTTAGAGTGTGAATTTGACCTTATGGGTTTAGATGATCTTAATTGATATATTTTGAAGTGATATATGAAAAATGAGAGCAATTGGGCCAGATTATATTGAGGGTCACATATTGAGTGTGTTCAGACTCTTTATGGCTAGTTATATGAGACTAAGAGTTAGGCCCTTAATTGATGGGTATAATTATTTTATTCAAGGCCCTAAATAAATAAAATAGAGTTGTATGGGTCTCCAAGGTCATGCAAGTGGTCGATCTATATAAGAAGAATTATTTTCAATTTGTTTTCCTACTTTAATTAGGATTTTTAAGAGAGTTTTAAGTCAAAATTCAACTAGGACTTCCAGATCAGATTTGAAGTCTTAGTTAACTTATTTTTCTCTATAAAAGGGTCTAAAATATAGATTTGGAGCTTTTCAATTCTTTTCTACTCATAATAGCCGGATTCCCTCTTTGTGCATTCAAAGATATCAACTGCTTGATCTAGTTGCTGGTGTGATTTCTTCTTCTTCTTTTGGCTTATGGAATACTTTTACATCATTTGGAGTATATAACATCATCATCAACATCATATCCAAGTTGTTCGAATTACTTCTAAAAGTGGCAGCATTCTTTTCTATCTTTTTTTGTTACTTTATTTATGTTTAATGTTCTTAGTTATGTGTGAGTTATTTTGTAGTTCAGTAGGGAGATAGTTGAAGCCATGGTACATATTACCATGAGATTTTAATTTGAGTTTAATAAAATTCAAATTTATGCTATATTGAGTATCACTTATCTTTTGATTTATGTTATGAATGTGAATGTATAATTAGTTAAAGTGACCAGCTAATTAATCATGCATGAAAATATATTGCTAAGTTAAGATAATTTGAGTACATAATAGCTTGAATAATCTAGCTACAAGTAGTACATAATGATTTATTTTATTATGAAAAAAAGTGTCTAGGTTGAATGAACCATGCTGAATGAGTTATATTTATAGTTAGTTAGTTAGTTTAATTATTTAAAAAATGATATGCCATCAAGTTACTCTCATTAGTTAATAAATATTATTTTTACTTAATTTTAATTAAAATTAAAATTAAGATCTTATTATTTTAAAATAATTTAGTGGTTTTGCTTAAACTCCTTTTTTTCTCCCCATCTTTTTCATCATGTGTTCTCTTCTTCCTCTTTTTTTTTTTTTTTAATCTCTTATTTAGGTGGTCACCTGTGAGTGTTTTTACCGGTTACAACCTCTTGATCTCCTTCCCTCCCTTCTTTTTTAATAATTTTTAAATCCATGTCCATTTGAAATGGATATTTGATATATCTCTTTAAATCTATCATTTTTTATGGATCTTGAGTGGATAAACTCTCATATTTGTCATTATTAGTAGATATTAAGTTTATTTTTTTTGTTATGTTTAGTAGATATTAAGTGTATTTTTTTGTTATGTTTTTCTCATTTAATAGGTTTATTATGTGTTTTTATTGGTAAATTATTTTGTGTTTTTAGAGAATAGTACTCTATAAGGTGCATATTTTTTTTTTTTACAATAAGAGATTTAAATTTAGAAATTATCTAATGTGGGCTAATTAAAAAACTATGCAGTCCAAAAATAAAGTATGCAGTCCACTTATTGATTAACTTACATAATCTATCAACACTATTTTTTCTTTTAAAATATTTATATTATTTTTTTATATAAATAATTAATTTTATACATGAATATAATATCAACACTGTATTCAATTTTCAAATAATGAACTATTTTTTCTTATTTTATATAAAAAAAATTATTATTAATTAATTGATTCCTATAATCAAATATTGAGGAAAAGTGATCCAATAACCAAACTTTTGTCCTCGTCACTAGGCAACACGAAAATATATTAAAATAAAATAAATGTTATTGTGGTGTTTGTATTAAAGATGAGTTAGATGTGAATGACACCTGACAAAAATATAATAATTATCAAATAATTAAGCTATTAATATTATAGTAATCTTGTATTATTCTTATTATTATATTCTACCTTTTCAATGGCATATAGTCATCCATGACATTAACAATGCTAATCCCACTAATACTAATATAATCCTTAAGGACACCATGAGAGGATATTGTTGTTAGTCCATGATTGGAAGTTTAATCCCTTCATTATTATATTATAGCATAAAGAATGCAAAAGTCCCTCATTAGTTCAACAAGACAAAAAAAAAAAAAAAAAAAAAAAGAATCTAGTAAATACTAAGAGGAGATATGCACGTTAACAATTTTATTTAAAAATAATAATAATTTATTAATAAATATAATATAAAGGGTCAAGCCTTACAATTGAAAAAATGTATAGAAAGTTTTGGATTTTGTTTTTTAATTTTCTAATTACCATTATAAGGGCTACTAATAAATTTAATTTTTTTTTTAATTTTCTTAACTATCATTTCATCCAAAATTAAATAAAGCAAAAATTTATTATTAAAATTTTAAACTTTTCTGTTGAGCATTTCTTTAGTTATGCTTTAACAAGGCGATAAAATTTTCAATTTAAAATTGTTAGAAAACTTATTTAATAACAAAAATAAAAAGAGAAATTAGTTAATTAATAAACATTTAAAAAATATAAAATTAATTATTTTTTTAATGGAGAAATTATTGAGCTCAAATTATCAAAAAAAAATAATGATTTAATAATTACGTAATTAGAATCCGTGCAAAATAAAAAAATAAATAAAGGGAAAAAAGCTATATTTTCGTTAAAACATATATTAAAAAAAAAAATGAAGTGGATGTAGCCTTCAGCTACTTTTAGCGAAAAATACATTATAATCATTGCTACAGGAAGCCACAAAGACATGGTCAAAGAGAAGCTCCAATTTCCCATTCCTTAAAAAAAATAATAAAATTCTAAAATATATTAATTAAATAATATTAAAAATTAATTTAAATTTAATTACAATATGTTTTAAATATAAAAATTTAAAATAACAGAATAATTTTTTTAATTATATTTAAAATAATATATATTTTTTTAAATATATTTTTTTTTCTAAATACTCAATTTAAAAAATAGAAATGAGAAAATAAAGAAAACTATTGCATGAAAATTAAAGAGAGAAAAGACTTTTTTTTTTATTAATTAAATTTTCACATAATTTAAATTTATAATCTTACAATTAATTATAACTAAATCTAAATTCATCAATAAAATTTCCTTATTTGAAAAGTAAAATAAAATAAAATAAAATAAACATTTTAAAAAAATGAAAGAAAATAAACACGCTTTCCGGGAAGGCGTATGGGCGGAGGCGATTGATGTGACCTAGATTTGGATGAAAAGGATGGAAGGCCACGTGTATGGCTGTTCTCCCTGATAAGAGGGAAGAACGCGGGGTTAGACGTGTTCAATCAAAGCCACTATTCCTATAATGGTCCAATCGGAAAACCAAAACGTCAACCCCTTCTTGTTCTTATTCTCGTTCCTTTATAACGCATGAGATTTTTCTGTGTGATTCTTTCACTCCCCCCACTTTGTTTGGAAGTAGTTTTATTAACTAATCAATGATTTTCTAAGATTTTAAAATTTTATTTCTTAACTCACTAAATTAATCTTCTTATAAATAAAGTGAATTTAATGATCAAACTTATAGGATTAAAAAATTTAAATATTTTTTTATTATTAAATTAATAATTTAAAAATTGAGTGTCTATTTTATAACGTAAAAAAAATTAAAATTTTAACAGTCTCAGTTCATTTTAAAAAAGTCTTGAAATATAAAAAAAAAAATATTAATTTTCTTTTATGTTAGTCGTTTATATTGAAATCCAATAATAACATATTAATTTTAGTGTGTATTATTGAGCTCATTTTGACCAGAGGAAAATCACTCAATTGAAAAAGACAAGCATTTTTTTTTTTTAACCTAACTTGTATATTAAATTGTCATGTTTGGATAAGCGATTAGCAATTAATTAAATAACAATTTTTAGCATTTGAACTTTCAATCATTGTTTGAACTATTTAATAAACAATATGAAAGTAATTGAAACAATTTTGCATAAACACACAATCAACAATTTATAATTATGATTATGGTCAATGAATAACAGCAATTGCTTAATAAAAATAGATATAAAATTTATTATAAGAGAACTCTTGAGCTTCCTTAGTTTCAAGGCTGAGAGATACTAATTATTTCATAAAGAGTCTGGCTATGGTGAGCCTACACTCTCGCTGGCTTCTTACTCTTCCACGAAAATAATACTAGACACTATCACACTGATTCCGATCCAACTGCTGATAAGAACGAATAGAAAGACATCGATAAGTTCGATTTCGTATAAGAATTAATTCATTAACCGTTAACTTAAAATTTTATATTTAAATTCATACATTATATATATATATATATATATTAATTAATTTTATATATATCTTAACACAAATATCTAATCTAATGATTATTAAGCTTATCCTTATATAAACCCGAACTTATAATAGATGTACTCTTCAGTCAATTTTCACTATTACTAAAAAATAGAAAAAATTGGTTTTAATTAAGGGTAGTGATCATATCAAAGTATGAAGCGCTTATAATTGAAATAGGGGCATAACTAAAATTTTGTTATTGGGTGGGCAAAAATAAAAATTAAAAGGCAATTAAGTGAAATTTTGATAAATTAAAATAAAAATATAAAATATTAAGAGATTAAAATTAAATAATATAAAAAATATAAATAAAACTTGTACAAAAAAATGCAAAGGCAAAAAAAATATATTTAAGGGGTAAATAGTAATTTTTTAAAAACACAATAAAATTTATAGCTAACTTTAATTTTAAAAATTTTAGGGGTGACAAACAATAATTTTTGAAAAAATATATTAAATTTATGGGTGAAATTTTAATTTTTTTTTTTTGGGGGATGGGACATGAGATTTTCGCCACCTAATTAGTTCTACCACTTACTAAAAGATTATTCAATATTTTTAATATGTATATTATCTCAATAATTATACGACATTCATTCTTTTTATTTTGTGGAGACTCATATTTTTATAAGAGAGGAAACAGTGGTGTGGTGGTGTATTTTAAAATAGATTTCACTATCATAAGATTCTTATACATATTTTATTTGATTTTGTATAAATTTTAATATAAATATTTAATTTAAAAAATATGCTTAATATAAATTCAGTTTCATACAAGGGTAAATTTTATATAATCGTAAAATAAAATATTTATATTAATATATATATATATAATTAATACATATATTTAAATATAAATATTTAATTTAATTATTTTTATAAAAAATTAGAAATTATATTACAAGCATACCATTCTAAAATTTAACCTCACGATTAATGGCCTTCCTCAACTTCACTTTCGCCTTCACCTACTTTTTAATAAAGAGCCGAGCCCCGCTCACTTCTTTGCAATGCAACACGTGGTCTTCAATTACACGTTCGAGGTGGACCTTCTTCTTCCTCTATATATACCTTTCCTCTCTCTGCTTTCTTTCTCGGACTCAGATCATCACTCTGTCTTCACCTAACTCACTCTTTTCTCTCCTCTTCAACTCTTCCAGGCCCAACTAAACATCTCGAACTTATACATTAATCTCAATTACACAACCATGTCTTCTTCATCGCCTCCTGCATCTGCTATAAGCATGGCCTCTCTTGACATGCCTAGTAGAAAGCCTTACATCTCTTGCTCTCTCCATACTCCTTCCATTCTCCATTTTCCTAAACAATCCACAAGAACCACTACTTATCCTCCCTCACCTTCTATTTCCACAAGAAATCCTAAGAAAATTACTCCTTCTCCTCCTTCGGTTGATAAATCATTGGCACAAGAGCCAAAGCCATGGAACTTTTTCCAGAGAGCTGCAGCTGTGGCCTTAGATGTTGTGGAGACTGCTTTAGTTTTACATGAACGTCGATACCCTCTTCCCAAAACTGCTAACCCAACAGTCCAAATCTCCGGCAACTTCGCTCCCGTGCCGGAGCAACCCGTTGTACATAATTTGCCCGTTACCGGGAAAATCCCAGATAGCATTCGAGGTGTTTATCTTCGAAACGGAGCAAACCCGCTTCACGAGCCGGTGGCTGGACACCACTTTTTTGATGGTGATGGGATGGTTCATGCTGTCCGGTTTGAGAATGGGTCCGTGAGTTATGCTTGCCGCTTCACGGAGACAAACCGGCTGGTTCAAGAGAAAGAATTGGGACGTCCAGTTTTCCCCAAGGCCATCGGTGAGCTCCATGGCCACTCTGGGATAGCTAGGCTGTTGCTATTCTATGCTCGTGGGCTTTTTGGTATTGTTGATCCTAGCCATGGGACTGGTGTTGCTAACGCTGGGTTGGTTTACTTCGACGGTCGTCTTCTTGCCATGTCTGAAGATGATTTGCCTTACCATGTTCGTGTTCTTCCCTCTGGCGACCTCAAAACTGTTGGGCGATACAATTTCAATGGCCAACTCAAGACTACAATGATTGCTCACCCAAAAGTCGACCCATTTTCTGGGGAAATGTTTGCTCTTAGCTATGATGTTGTCCAGAAACCATATTTGAAATATTTCAGATTTTCTCCAGATGGTAAAAAGTCTCCTGATGTTGAAATCTCACTTGATCAGCCAACCATGATGCATGATTTTGCCATTACTGAGAGGTTTGTTGTTATTCCTGATCAACAAGTTGTTTTCAAATTGCCTGAAATGATTAGCGGTGGCTCTCCCGTAATCTACGACAAGAACAAGATGTCAAGGTTTGGGATATTGGAAAAGAAAGCCAATGACGCTTCCAAGATTAGGTGGATTGAAGCACCTGATTGCTTCTGTTTCCATCTCTGGAACGCTTGGGAGGAGCCTGAAACTGATGAGGTTGTAGTGATTGGATCTTGCATGACTCCACCAGATTCCATTTTTAACGAATGTGATGAGAATTTGAAGAGTGTTCTCTCAGAAATCAGGCTAAATTTAAAGACTGGAAAGTCCACTCGCCGCCCTATCATTTCTGCTACTGAACAAGTAAACTTGGAAGCAGGAATGGTCAATCGATACCTTCTCGGGAGAAAGACTCAGTTTGCTTACTTGGCTCTTGCCGAGCCATGGCCCAAAGTATCTGGTTTTGCTAAAGCAGACCTCTCAACAGGAGAGGTACACAAATACATCTATGGAGATCACAAGTATGGTGGTGAGCCCCTGTTTCTTCCGAGTGACCCAAATTCCAATTCAGGGAAAGAAGATTCTGGGTATATTTTATGCTTTGTTCATGACGAAAAAGAGTGGAAATCCGAGCTGCAAATTGTGAATGCCATGAATTTGCAGCTAGAAGCAACAGTTAAGCTTCCTTCTCGAGTTCCTTATGGTTTTCACGGCACTTTTATTAGTGCTAAGGATTTGGAGAAGCAGGTCTAGTAGAGAAGGCTGTGTAGCTATGATTTTCTTAGCAGAAGATTCAGAAAGGAGATTTACCAGAGGGATTGCCTGCAGATATGTCCCCGGGTCTCCTTCTCTGTTACAGTATCACCCTGTTTCTGGGTTCTTTTTTTGTTCTTTTGGTTCATATGCTTTAGAGTGAGAGGTTTTGAGGGAGCAGCTTGTAGCTTTTGGGTATAGGTAGATTGGAGCTCAGCTGGTCTCTGCTTATTCTTTCACTTGATGTACATGAAAAAATTAAAGTATAGAATTCCATTAGTACATGTGATGTGTATCCTCTGTTCTTTCCCCTGTATTTTCTTTCTTTGTACTGCTCTAGCCTGATCTGTAAATATGGTGATGTGTGCAACATAACATACCAGTTTTCTCTTAAATATTCAAATTCTTAGGGGAAGGTTCTCAAAATTGCACCAAATTGAATTGTTGAAGTGCAATTGATTTCCATATCTAAACCCATGATTTTTGCCCTTCCTCATAAAAGCTGGCATTTTGGGTCTATTTTAGTTGGATAGTTGACAGTTGGTCCATTTTAAAAAAGAATTTTTTAGGAAATAGAACATTGAAGATAAGGTTTAAGTAGTTTCAATTCTGTTACCAGTGGCAATAAACAGAGTGGCAACTTGTTATTGGAGTTCTCATTTCATCTACTAGCCAATCAGAAGAGGAAACATCATTGTACTAGACATTGGGGAACATGACAAAATCATTCACTTTTTGCCATCTGAAAATCATTTCACAATTTCAGATTGGCTTCCAATTTCAAAATCCTGATTTGACTATCAAAAACTCTCATTTTTATCTCAACATGGGCAGGATAATTTATTTTTGCAAGTCAACTTCAGCAGAACTCTGATTTTTTTTTCCAAGCTGTGACTTGGGTATGAATGGAGTTTCCTTTAATGCAAATTAGCACTTAGGCATGATTACATGCTGCAAAATAGCAATGATAACAATAGTCTTTCTGACTGCTAGTATTTTGGAGATGCTAATATAGTGAGAGTTGTTTGCCGATAAATTTTATAATACAATTGTTGTATGTATGGTTTTATCATAACCGTTCGTCATGAGTTTATATGAAATGTATTGGAATCGTTGAATGTGGGTTGGCCATGAAACAGAATTATTGGGAAAGGTCTCTCCTACGTGTGCAAAGTGCTCAATGTAGTGGGTTATAAGGGTCCAACTGATAAAAACTTAGGTGCAGAAACAAGTTTATCATCATGTTATATCCCACTAGAAAGCCAAAGAATGTGTGTGTATGTGTGCATATTGAAGGGATGGGCTTGTAATCTGGGAATGACTAGAAAGCCAAAGAATGTGTGTATGTGTGCATATTGAAGGGATGGGCTTATAATCTGGGAATAGTCAGAAAGCCAAAGAATGTGTGTGTATGTGTGCATATTGAAGGGATGGGCTTGTAATCTGGGAATGACTAGGCATGTAGGATAAGTGTCTTTTCTACTGTGTTCAGTGCTTGGAATTTGAGGTTCTTCCTCGTCCATAGTGGGGGTTCAGTCATGGCCTTGTCTTGTTTAATGTTCAGAAGCAGTGTTCTTTGTAATTTCGGGTTTTGGACTTTGCCATTCTGTCCCTTTCTACTACTTGCATTTTCCATGTCTCCCTTCTATATTCAATTCCAATCAATAAAATTTTAGGAAAATTTATAAAAAGGTGCATTCTGATATCCCACATTTTTAAGTCACGTTCTGAGGTTAAGTTTGTGACAAAAAGAACTCTGTGTTTTTCTATTATTAACGAAATGTAGCATTTTCCTCTAATGTCCTTCATTATCACAGGTCACCTTTCTGTAATTTTTTCTATATTTTATTAGTGAAATCCTAAAATTTACTTTTAATTTCTGAATTTTTTAACCTATTCAGTAGTCACTCGCAAGAATTTTTCTCATTTAGATAAATACATAATAAACTAAAAAAAAGTGTGAATTCCACATATAAAATTTAGTGGATTCTACACACACCTTATTTCTTTCTTGATCTATCATTAATAAATTATATAGAGAATTATTGGAAAAAGTAATAATTTACACTTGATAAACTTTGTTTATATAACTAATGCTAACATTAAATTGTGTTAGGGTGGAAAGTATTTTCCTTTGTTAATTATAATTTAAAAGTTCTTAAAAATATTACACTGTTTAATATATATATATATATATATATATATATATGTTCACTTGTTTAAAAATGGATTTTTACATCAATAAGTTTTTTTTTAATTTTTAAAATTTAGCAATTCATTAACAAGTATCAAAAAGTAATTAAATCATAATCTTCACATAAAAGAAAAACTATAAATATAAACAATTGAAAACTTCTATTCAGAGATTATATGCAATAAATTTATTACCCCTGTGACCCGCATAAGAGTTTAAACTATTAAATTTCAATGGAGAAATATAATACTTCATTGATAAAAGATCATCACGCATATTTAAAAATCCAAAATCTCTAACAAAAAAGAGTTAAATATTCACATTATATTTTGATTTACCAAAAAGCCCATCAAATACTAAAAGAAACAAAAATAAAACAGAACCCTACTAAGAAGAGACAAGACCCTAATAATTGAGAGAACATGGTATTCTTACTTGTTAGACATACATACGAGGGGATAAATTAAGATCTGTTTCAAATAGACAGAGGTATGAAAATTTATTTAAAAAATAGAAAATGAAAAAAAAAGAAAAAAAAGAGAGGAGATTTAAAAGAGGAAATTTAAAGAAGAAAAAGAATAAAGAGAAGAAAAATAATGAAAAAAATATGAGTTGGAGAAAAGTTTCTAAAGAGAAGACAAAATCCCCATTTCTATTTTTCATCAATATGTTTTAGTTCAAGTTTTGGAGTCGTTTTAAGGATTATGAAATGAAAAAGAAATAATTTTTTTTTCTCTAATAAAAAAATAATATATATTTTTTTTAAAAAATAAAAACCTGTATGGAACGATTTCGTTAATTAAAAAATTTAGAATCTCAAAAACGTAATTAAAAACAAAATAATTAAACTCAAACTTCTTTTGTTTTGTTTATTATGTCAAACTTTGATTTGCTTATATTAAGCCCTCAAATTTTTATTAAATTAAATATTAAAAAATTTTAATGGTGTGCGCTATTAAAATTATTTGTATCTTTATCAATAAAATTATAAAATCTTATATTTAAATTTTAATTTATACCAAATAAAAAAAAATTATAAAAAATTTAAGTGAGGAAAAAAAAGTTTCTAGACCTAAATTTTCTCATTTTGTCTATTAATATTGTATGCAATTAATCCCAAACTAAAATATATATATATATATATATATATATATATATAGAAATTTAATGAAAATTAAAAAAGTATATTCAATTTATTAATTTTTTAGGAGAATTTTCAGAAAATTCAAGAGAATCGTACGTTCTGTCTGATCACCAACATGATTAAGAAAACAAAAAAGGTTATGAATATCAAAGATTTTCTTGATTTTAATAATAGCATGTGAATTCCACAACAAGTGAAGCACTTTTTTTTTTTTTTTTTTATGTATCTCTAGATTTTTTTCACTTAATATTTTATTTTAAGTCTTAAATTGGGTGTATTGAGAAGTCTGATGGCCTAGGTTTAACTTGGACCTAATTAAGGTTTTTCCTAAATTATTTAATAATAAAATAACTTTATTCTAAAAAAAAAAGCTTAATGGTCAATAAAAATAGGTTTAGTGGTTAATTTTTAAAATTTTATAATTAACATTTTTAATTTAAATATTTTTATTTTAATAGTTGAGTGTGATCACAATATTATTATTATTATTATTTTTAAATTATGATATCTGATGCTATAGTCCTCAAAATAATACTCAGTGAGTATTTGACTAACAAGCATACGTAACTCAAACACTCGCCGTAACTATCCGAATAATAATGCTTGTCCATTGTATCATTCAGATACTAGGAATGTTTACTAAAGGATAAGGACCTTGTGATCCTAGACGTATTGACAGTCTTAATGTCAATATGACTCATAAGCAAATTGGACTCTAAGCCTTATTTTGGTACAATCTTCTAATCCTAATAAGGATCTACGTTCAGTCCTATATAAAGTCAATCAGGTATGTATGCCAATCTTTTAATCATATTCTCATTCATATATAGTGGAATTTCTGATACTAACTTAAGAATTAGAGTTATGATCAATTAATACAAACTCCTGATATCCATCCTTTCATACCTGCAGAAGAGAAGAACAATATCAATATACATATATACGAGTCCAAAATTTTTATAAAATAATATTTTATTTATAATTTTATGGGTCTCACAATTTAAAAATTAATATTTTTTATCTTAATCATATATCGCTTTTCTAACAAATTATGGGCTGGACTGGCACTAGGAGTTAGGTCAGCAAAAAAATTCTCAAAGTTCATAGTAAGCCTAACTATTCCTAGCCTAAACATAAGGCTTATAATTATAGTCCAATTTCAAGGAAATAAACGGATATAATCCAGCAATAAATTGAACTATCCAATAAAGAGTTTTTAGCTCTGATGTTAGCTGTGAAATAGCTTCCGCAAGTGTACGGGTCACAGTAGTATAATTTTAAAAATATCATTCCCACAGGAAATTGTACTTAAATTGGAATAGCTAATTAAAGTGGTAAAATTTAAAGATATTAAAAATGAAATTTAAAATTAAAATTGGTATTTGAGGAATTTAAACTAAATCAAATTGGTCATGCTTTTGCATATTATCCTACTATAGAATGCAGATATTATCATGGTTATGGTCATATTCTTGAACATTGTCCCACACGCCCTCCAAGACCAAAAGGAGGGCATTCTAAATTCAAGAATATCTCAAAGCTTGAATCTTCCTCTGTCACTACTGTTGCTGCTACTGAGGGTTCTACTGCCATCACCATGAGTGATCTTGAGGCATTATTCAAACAGGTTATCCCTTCTAATTCTCCTGCTGCCATGTCTACCACTCCGAGTAATTCTTATTGGCTTTTTGACTCTGCATGTTGTAATCATATGACCACTAATCTTAAATTTTTATCTTCTGCAAAACTTGTATCTTCCTTACCACCAATCCATACTGCAAATGGTACTAAAATGAATATCACACATACTGATCATGTGCTTACCTCAAATCTTCATCTCCCTGACACCTATTATATCCCTAATTTGGCACTCAATCTTATTTCTGTTGGTCAGTTGTGTGAAAAAGGTCTAAATGTTATTTTTTCTCCCCATGGTGTTCAGGTACAGGATCCACAAATGGGACAGATTCTTGGGGAGGGTCGTAGAGTGGGTCGATTATTTGAGCTTACATCTTTACATCTTCCTCAGAGATTTGTGTCTGCAGCTACAATCCCTAATTCCTCCATTCACCAATGGCATCTTCGTCTTGGTCATGCTTCTGCCAGTAAAATTCAACCCTTAATTTCTAGTGGATTATTAGGATCTACTAAGTTTGAGTCATTTAATTGTTTAAATTGTCAGCTTGCAAAACAACCTGCATTATCTTTTTCTCATAATAATACTACTTTAGACACTCCTTTTAGTTTAATTCATTCTGACATTTGGGGTCTTTCTCCTATTTCTTCAATAAATGGTTTTCATTATTTTGTGATATTTATTGATGATTATTCTCGATTTACTCTCTTGTGACATTAAAATTCTCGGAACAGACAATGCCATAGAATATCGGGATTATTCTTTACTTCAGTTTCTTAGTCAACAAGGCACCGTTGTTCAACGTTTTTGTCCTCACACCTCTCAACAGAATGGGTGAGCCGAACGCAAGCATCGCCATATTCTTGATTTTGTACATACTCTTCTTCTTTCTGCCTCATGTCCAGAAAAATTTTGAGGAGAAGCAGCTCTTCATGCTGTTTATATTATAACCGTCTTCCTACCTTGGTTTTTCATAATTTATCTCATTTTGAAAAGTTGTTTGGACAACCTCCTGACTATTCCATCCTTAAACCTTTTGGATGTGTTTCTTTTGTTCTTTTACAACCTTATGAACATACCAAATTAGAACCCCATGCTCGTGTATACTGTTTTCTTGGTTATGGCATTGAACACAAAGGGTATCGTTGTTGGGATCCTGTTTCTAATAAATTACGCATCTCTCGTCATGTTACTTTTGGGACAAGACTATGTTCTCTTCTCTTTCCAAATTTTATCACTCTGTCAATACTGACTCTCTATTTTTCACTGACTCCTCCAAAGAGCTGTTTCCAAGTCCTGATCCAGGTGATTGTGATGTGCTCAATATTAGCCCAACTACACCTGCCCCTATTGAATCTGTACCAGTTGTTGATCCAGTACCTGCGCCTGCATCTCCTCCTTGCAGTACTTTTCATTGTTCTACCCGTGTAAGAGAAACTCCTCATTATCTTTCTGATTTTCACTGTTACTCTACTATTGCAACCCTTCATGAGCCTCGTTCTTATCGTGAGGCAAGTACTGACCCTCTTTGGCAGCAAGTTATGACTGACAAAATTCAGGCTTTAGAGAAAACTCATACTTGGGATTTAGTTGATCTTTCACCAAACAAGACCCCTATTGGTTGCAAATGGATTTACAAAATCAAGACCCGTTCTGATGGAACTATTGAAAGCTACAAAGCTTGCTTAATAGCCAAAAGGTACACTCAAGAGTATGGTATCAACTATAAAGAAACTTTTGCTCCAGTGGCCCGATTAATACCTATTCGCAGTCTCTTAGCTATTGCTGCAGTTCGTAAATAGAAACTTTTCTAGATGGATGTCAAAAATGCTTTTCTTCATGGTGATTTAACAGCAGATTAATGATTTTATCTTATTATTTAAAAATTAATATTTTTATCTTAATGATATATCGCTTTTCTGATTTAAATTTTGATAATTGAATAAATTTACAATTAATATTTAAAATTGAGATGAATTATTAAAAATAAAAAATTGGACATAATTATAAAAACTCATAAATTTTCAGTTTTTTAAAACATTAACCCTAAAAAAATTATCAATATACAATTAAAGTGTGTCTTAGTTGGTTTTACTCTATTTTTAAAGACACAGTAAGTAAATAAAAAAATTCCAATACTTCATATATTAATTATTAGATTTATTATTTTTTTATGAAATTTACTAAAAATTATTATAAACCAAAGTTTTTAAAATTGTTTTGATTAGTGAATCGAGAAAGACAACAAATTAAGGGTTTAAAATTTAATTAGATCAAATCAATATAATATTAAATATATATCATGACTCAAATTATGGGCTGGATCGACATTAGGACTTAGGTCAGCAAAAAGCTCTCAAAGTCCGTAGTAAGGCTAACTATTCCTAGCCGAAACATAAGGCCTATAATTATAGTCCAATTTCAAGGAAATAAATGGATATAATCCAGCCATAAATTGGACTATCCAATAAAGAGTTTTTAGCTCTGATGTTAGCAGTGAAATAGCTTTCGCAAGTGCACGAGTCACAGTAATATAGTTTTAAAAATATCGTTCCCACAGGGAATTGTGTTTAAATTGGAGTTAAAGGAATAAGCTAATTGGAGTTAAAGGAATAAGCTAATTAGAGTGGTAAAATTTAAAGATATTAAAAATGAAATTTAAAATTAAAATTGGTATTTGAAGAATTTAAACTAAATCAAACAATTAACTAAATTAATTAGACTAGATTACCAAAATTTAAATTGAAATTGCTAATTATGAAATTGGGAGGAATTTAAATCTAAATTCAATAAAAATTAAAGTGATTCTAGAGATAGGGTTTTCAATATTGTTTGCATGTAGTTTATCCCTTATTTAGCCAAATACATGAAAATTATAATTTTAAGGGAAATCAATTCTTAGTTCTTTGAAACCTTTTTCAAGCATTTCAAAGTTGTTATTCATCAAATCAAACCCTATTTTCACGGCATTTCAAACCTAACAAAAAACCAATTAAAGCTCTAATTGATTTTGAAAGTCCCCTTAATTCTTTTAACTTATCTCTAACACTAAGAAAACTAAGTTTATTGCAAGATTATCTATCCCAAACATTCACTTTTCAGTCCATCTGTCAAGGGTTAAAACTTAACTTAACGAGGGCCCATTCAACAAGCAAGGCAACAAGCTCACAAGCAATAAATCAAAATACAGCAAATCTCATTTAAATGACTAAATTAGTTCAAAAACCACAACACAAAGCAATATTTACAAGCTCATCTCTAGAATCTCAAAGATCTACTCACAAATCATGGTTTCAAGACAAAACCAAATATAGAAATGAAGAAATAATAAAAATCTAAGCTAAGAAACAGAAAAACCCAGTAAAGTGATGAAGGATCTGCTGCTGGAATGTTGCAGAAAACGTCATCTGCTACTGCTGCAAAATGATTTCACGAGCTCCTCCTCTCTCTCTCTCTCTTGCAAAATCTCCCTCCTTTTCTCCTTATGGAAAGAAAGAGAAAAAAAAAAGTTTTTATATTGTTCAGAGGTCTGCCCTAGAATGGGTAAAAAGGTAGAAGATTCTGAAAAAAGTGATGTATTAAATCAAAGGGACGAAAGTGCCACATCAGCCATTTTCATTAAAACGACACAAGCTGAATCGGTTGTGTTGCGCCTTATGTCACAAGTTGTGTAACCTTCTGCCCAAGAAAAACTTCATATATGACAATGACACAACCTGTGACACAAGCTGTGTCATAGGTTGTGCAACTTTCGATTTCTTTAACTCAACTTCAAAATTTTGCAATTCAACTCTCATTTCTTCCAAATGGCTTCTCTGATCAAAATACACCAAAATTCTTCAAATTTAACCTACAAAACAAATAAATTCTAAAAATTAAACTAAGAAGTGTAAAGAGGCAAAATTGACTAAATATATACTAATATCTATAGTAATAGCTACAAGCAAGAGTAAAGTATGTGCAAAAATTATGCCTAAATAATGATATAAAATACATGCATCAAGCTCGTCCAACATGTAAGCACAAAATATCTCAATTTAGGGAGCTCTACTTACCCTTAGAGTCCTTAAGCAATTATATAATCAAATAGGACCTCAACTCCCTTATCCATAGTGATTAACCATCTCATACATTCCAATATATCCATAAAATATATTTACAAATTCAAAAAAATAAATCATTACAGTCCCAACCAGTTTAGAACCTTACTAGTACATATGGAGTTCTAGATTAGAAAACAAGGAAATAAAATCATAATAAAACTTCTATTGGTAAACCTGTGAGAAAAAAAGCAAGTTAATCTTAAAGAGCCCTCCTGTTACCTGGGGAAAATAGTTGAACAAGAGTGAGCGTTCGACTCATAAAGTAAGATATTGATTTTAAATATAATTTCTATAACTATCTAAGGTTAATGCATCCCTAAGTATGAAATACAACATATACATACATTTTCAACCAATTCAAACAATATAAGCATAAAAGATCATTTGGAGCACTCACACACCTGTGTGTCACAATAATCTTATATATATATATATATATATATATATATATATATATATATATATATATATATATATATATATATATATATATGGGAGCTGATCCCCTATACAGCTCTCTTAATTCCAACCTCTGCTAGCGAGATCAACTCAAGCTGGACTTTCTCTTAATGATCCAAATGCGGGGATCAACGATTTCAACTCAAAGCCGTACTCACCTCGACTTATTCACAAAAAAGATTGGGTCCCAGTGAGTCAAGCTTCAACTATTCTACCCGTCCTACCCATATCTAATATCACACTACAGGCTTGCCGACACACGCACATAGCTCCAAACTACCTTAAGGCGACACCCATAACAATTTCATCAAG